>NC_080033.1:38366803-38966803 GCF_030020395.1 Manis pentadactyla
GCCCTGCCCACAGCAACTACACAGAGTCTTCTCCCAGCGTGCAGCTAACCGGGACAGACCCAGATGCTCCCACCAGTGTGCAGTTGCCTGGCACAGGCAGAGGAAGCCAGCGCAAAGTCCAGAAAGCACAAAGGGGCACCATTCTCGCAGGAGAGCACACCTGGCTCACCTGCGACACTCGGCAGTGCCCTAGCCTATTCTGAGGGCCACCCCACCCATGGCAGCTCAGGAAATTAACCCAGAGACTGCTCCCGGTGTGCGGGTAACCAGCACAGGCAGCAGAGAAGAGAAAGGCAACTAGCAAGCAGGAAGGGACTTTGTTCTCCCAGCTGATACACTCGCCACCTGCCAGTGAACACTTCTATCACCATGAAAAGGCAGAAGAACATGGTCCAGTCAAAAGTCACTCAAGCAATGCCAGAGAGAGGGCCTGGTGAGATAGATATAACCAATCTTCCTGAAAAAGAATTCAAAATAATAGTCATAACCATGTTGATGGACCTGCAGAGAAATATGCAAGAGCTAAGGGATGAAGTCCAGAGGGAGATAACAGAAATGAAACAATCAATAGAAGGACTTAAGAGCAGAATGCATAAGGTGCAAGTGACTGTTAATGAAATAGAAATCAGAGAACAGGAACACAGAGAAGCTGAGGCAGAGAGAGATAAAAGGATCTCTAGGAATGAAAGAATATTAAGAGAACTGTGTCACCAACCCGAGTGGAACAATATTCACATAATAGGGGTACCAGAAGAAGAAGAAGAGAGAGAAAGGAATAGAAAGTGTTTTTGAAGAAATAATTGCTGAAAACTTCCCCAAGCTTGGGAAGGAAATAGTCTCTCAGACAATAGAAGTCCACAGGTCTCCCAACAAGAGGGACCCAAGGAGGACAACACAAAGACATATAATAAATAAAATGGCAAAGATCAAAACCAAGGACAGGGAATTAAAGGCAGTCAGAGAGAGAAAAAAGATCACCTACAATGGAAAACCCATCAGGTTATCACTAGAATTCTCAACAGAAACCTTACAGGCCAGAAGAGAATGGCATGATATATTTAATGCAATGAAACAGAAGGGCCTTGAACCAAGAATACTGTATCCAACAAGATTATCATTTAAATTTGAAGGAGGGATTAAACAATTTCCAGATAAGCCAAAGTTGAGGGAATTTGCCACCCACAAACCACCTCTACAGGGTATTTTAAAGGGACTGCTCTATATGGAAGTACTCCTAAGACTAAATAGATGTCACCAGAGAAAATAAAATCACAGCAAAGAAAGCAGACCAATCAAATACTAACTAAAGGAAAAAAATAAAATCAGCTATCCACAAAAGCAGTCAAAGGAAACACAAAAGATGCAGAATAAAACAAGGGTAAATAAAATAATAAGAGGATGAATCAGAAGGGAGAGAAACAAAGAATCATCAGATTGTGTTTATAATAGCATAATAAGTGAGTTAAAGTTTGATGGTTAGATAGTAAAGAAGCTACCCTTGAACCTTTGGTAACTACAAATCCAAAGCCTGCAATGGCAATAAGTACATATCTATTGATAATCACCCTAAATGTAAATGGACTGAATGCACCTATCAAAAGACACAGAGTAATAGAATGGATAAAAAGGCAAGACCCATCTATATGCTGCCTACAGGAGACCCACCTCAAACCCAAAGACATGCACAGACTAAAAGTGAAGGGATGGAAAAAGATATTTCATGCAAATAATAGGGAGAAAAAAGCAGGTATTGCAGTACTTGTATCAGACAAAATAGACTTCAAAACAAAGAAAGTAACAAGAGATAAAGAAGGACATTACATAATGATAAAGGGCTCAGTCCAACAAGAGGATATAACCATTATAAATATATATCCACCCAACTCAGGAGCACTGACATATGTGAAACAAATAATAACAGAAATAAAGGAGGAAATAGAATGCAATGTGTTCATTTTAGGAGACTTCAACACACCACTCACTCCAAAGGACAAATCAACCAGACTGAAAATAAGTAAGGACACAGAGGCACTGAACAACACACTAGAACAGATGGACCTAACAGACATCTACAGAACCCTACACCCAAAAGCAGCAGGATACACATTCTTCTCAAGCCCATATGGAACATTTTCCAGAATAGACCACATACTAGGCCACAAAAAGAGCCTCAGTAAATTCAAAATGATTGAAATTCTACCAATCAACTTCTCAGATCACAAAGGTATAAAACTAAAAATAAACTATACAAAGAAAACAAAAAGGCTCACAAACACATGGAGGCTTAACAACATGCTCCTAAAGAATAAATGGATCAGTCACCAAATTAAAACAGAGATCAAGCAATATATGGAGACAAATGACAACAACAGCACAATGCCCCAACTTCTGTGGGATGCAGCAAAGGCAGTTGTAAGAGGAAAGTATATAGCAATTCAGGCCTATTTAAAGAAGGAAGAACAATCCCAAATGAATAGTCTAAAGTCACAATTATTGAAACTGGAAAAAGAAGAACAAATGAGACCCAAAGTCAGCAGAAGGAGGGAAATAATAAAGAAGAGAGAAAAAAAAAGTAAAATTGAGAAGAATAAAACAATAGAAAAAAAAATCAATGAAACTAAGAGCTGTTTTTTTGAAAAAATAAACAAAATAGATAACCCCCTAGCCAGACTTATTAAGAGAAAATGAGAATCTATACACATAAACAGAATCAGAAATGAGAAAGGAAAAATCATGATGAACACCACAGAAATACAAAGAATTATTAGAGAATATTATAAAAATCTATATTCTCACAGAAATACAAAGAATTATTAGAGAATATTATAAAAATCTATATTCTAGCAAGTTGGATAAACTATAAGAAATGGACAACTTTCAAGAAAAATAAAACCTTCCAAGACTGACCAAGGAAGAAACAAAATCTATACAGACCAATTACCAGCTAAGAAATTGAATCAGTAATCAAAAAATTACCCAAGAACAAAACCCCCGGGCAAGACGGATTCACTGCTGAATTTTATCAGACATATAGAGAAGACATAATACCCCTTCTCCTTAAAGTTTTCCAAAAAATAGAAGAGGAGGGAATACTTCCTAATTCATTCTATGAAGCCAGCATTACTCTAATACCAAAATCAGGCAAAGACCCCACAAAAAAAGAAAATTACAGACCAATATCCCTGATGAACATAGATGCAAAAATACTCAACAAAATATTAGCAAACTGAATTCAAAAATACATCAAGAGGATCATACACCATGATCAAGTGGGATTCATCTCAGGGATGTAAGAATGGTACAACATTTGAAAATCCATCAACATTGTCCACATCAACAAAAAAAAAGGACAAAAATGACATGATCATCTCCATAGATGCAGAGAAAACATTCAACAAAATTCAACATACATTCATGATAAAAACTCTTAACAAAATGAGTATAGAGGGCAAGTACCTCAACATAACAAAAGTGATACATGATAAACCCCAACACAAAGAAATACAAGGCATCCAGATTGGTAAAGAAGTCAAACTGTCACTATTTGCAGATGACATGATATTGTACATTAAAAACCCTAAAGACTCTACTCTAAAACTACTAGAACTAATATCTGAATTCAGTAAAGTTGCAGGATACAAAATTAACACACAGCAATCTGTTGCTTTCCTATACACTAACAATGAACTAGCAGAAAGAGAACTCAGAAAAACAATTCCATTCACAATTGCAACAGAAAGAATAAAATACCTAGGAATAAACCTAACCAAGGAAGTGAAAGACCTATACCCTGAAAACTACAAGACACTCTTAGGAGAAATTAAAGAGGACACTAACAAATGGAAACTCATCCCATGCTCTTGGCTAGGAAGAATTAATATTGTCAAAATGGCCATCCTGCCTAAAGCAATCTACAGATTCAATGCAATCCCTATCAAATTACCAACAACATTCTTTAATGAACTGGAACAAATAGTTCAAAAATTCATATGGAAACACCAAAGACCCCGAATAGCCAAAGCAATCCTGAGAAGGAAGAATAAAGCAGGGGGGAATCTTGCTTCCCAACTTCAAGCTCTACTACAAAGCCATAATAATAAAGACAATTTGGTACTGGCACAAGAACAGGCCCACAGACCAGTAGAACAGAATAGAGAATCCAGATATTAACCCAAACATATACAGTCAATTAATATATGATAAAGGAGCCATGGACATACAATGGGGAAATGACAGTCTCTTCAACAGTTGGTGCTGGCAAAACTGGACAGCTACATATAAGAGAATTAAACTGGATCATTGTCTAACTCCATACACAAAAGTAAATTTGAAATGGATCAAAGACCTGAATGTAAGTCATGAAACCATAAAACTCTTAGAAAAAAATATAGACAAAAATCTCTTGGACATAAACATGAGCGACTTCTTCATGAACATATCTCCCCAGGCAAGGGAATCAAAAGCAAAGATGAACAAGTGGGACTATATCAAGCTGAAAAGCTTCTGTACAGCACAAGATACCATCAATAGAACAAAAAGGCATCCTACAATATGGGATAATATATTCATAATGACATATCTGATAAAGGGTTGACATCCAAAATATATAAAGAGCTCATGCACCTCAACAAACAAACAGCAAATAATCCAATTAAAAAATGGGCAGAGGATTTGAACAGACACTTCTCCAAAGAAGAAATTCAGGTGGCCAACAGACACATGAAAAGATGCTGCATATTGCTAATCATCAGAGAAATACAAATTAAAACCACAATGAGATATCACCTCACACCAGTTAGGAAGACCACCATCCAAAAGACAAACAACAACAAATGTTAGTGAGGATATGGAGAAAGGGGAACCCTCCTACACTGCTGGTGGGAATGTAAATTAGTTCAACCACTGTGGAAAGCAGTATGGAGGTTCCTCAAAAACTCAAAATAGAAATACCATTTGACTTAGGAATTCCACTCCTAGGAATTTATCCTAAGAATGCAGCAGCCCAGTTTGAAAAAGACAGATGCACCCCTATGTTTATTGCAGCACTATTCACAATAGCCAATAAATGGAAGCAGCCTAAGTGTCCATCAGTAGATGAATGGATAAAGAAGATGTGGTACATATACACAATGGAATATTATTCAGCCATAAGAAGAAAACAAATCCTACCATTTGCAACAACATGGATGGAGCTAGAGGGTATAATGCTCAGTGAAATAAGCCAGGCGTAGAAAGACAAGTGTCAAATGATTTCACTCATATGTGGAGTATAAGAACAAAGAAAAACTGAAGGAACAAAACAGCAGCAGAATCACAGAACCCAAAAATGGACTAACAGTTACCAAAGGGAAAGGTACTGGGGATGATGGGTGGGAAGGGAGGGATAAGGGGAGGGGGGAATAAAGGGGTCATTACGATTAGCATGTATAATGTGGGGGGGGGGTGGCACAGGGAGGGCTGCGCAACACAGAGAAGACAAGTAGTGATTCTACAGCATCTTACTATGCTGATGGACAGTGACTGTAATGGGCTATGTGGTGGGGACTTAATGACGGAAGTCTAGTAACCATAATGTTGCTCATGTAATTATAGATTAATGATACCAAAATAAAAAAAAATTACCTAGCATATAGCACTGGGATTATCTGAGTACTGCAGATGGTACTCAATAAATATTAGGTGTTACTAGTAACAAAAAACAGAAATAAATTTCCTCAAGCCTTGATTTTTCCTTCTCTCTCTAGATAATCAGGAACTAAAAAATCAGTGCATTTTTTTCTTTTTTAAAATGGATTCTTCTACACATAACATTTTCTGACCTATTAAGGCCTTCATTTCTTCTCTCCTTTGCTGTGGAGACCCCGAAATTTATGGCAGAAATTGAAAAATGACTATATTGGTTGCAAGTGTTTTAAGTTTTCAATGTGATTTCATATACCTCATCTTTCATGAAACCATCCTAGGATGAAATAAATGCAAAATTATTTAAGAAATATTTATTAAGCACCTACTATGTGCCAGGCGTTGTGTGAGGTGTTAGTAAGCAAAAATGCTGATGTGCTTACCATCTGGAACCTCATAGTCTTATGCAAAATTGTTCTTTTTATTTGAAATAAAGGTATGTGGAAGTGAAGTAAATTGCCCCATGAGCATCAGAACCTGGGACTTCTACATTTCAGTTTTCTTCCATGAAAATAGTGGGTTAGTGGCCTGCAAGCCACAAAGGTTTTGGGGAGGAAAGAAGGACATATTTACCCATAATACATTGATCTGGTTAACAAGTTGGAGCTCTAACTGGAATTATAAATGTCAAAACAATTTAATTATCATCTAATAAACATAGTTTGATTGGTAGAAAGGATTTTTTTCAAATAGTCTATGAAGAGAAAAACCAAGGAGGAAATACTAGATGACCTTTGTCATGTGTCGTGCCATCCACGTCATCCATGGCCTTGATTAGTGTAATTTAGACTTGTTCTCATCATGCTCCTCCCACCAGGGTCTTTTGGTTTTAAAATTCATTGTTCCTTGTGTTTGTTCCTGCAATTGTCAGATCAAGTTGACTCAAGGGCCATGAATTTACAAAGGACAGAATCTTCCATAAGGTTTTGCCACACGAGTACCTAACTGAAGTAGGAACTCAGCTCCACACAGCAGGTATTAATGCTCCCTGGCGTCCATGATGCCAACTTACATGTCATTTGTCAGTTAAGCGATAAAGCCTCATGTTGCTATCATTAGGGAAGACACGGCAGATTTCCCTTACCAGGCCTATTGAGTTTTGTATCCTTGGTGTTGTGTGGTAGCTGCCTGCCTTGGGCATTTTCTTAAGCACTTTAAGCTGCAATGTGTTATATATAATGACTTGGCAATTTTTTTTCTTTTTCCGTGACTGAGGAAGAAAGATGGTTTTCATTTTTAGTCCAATAATCTAGGACTTCTGTGGCAAGAAAAGTGAATCAAACTTTTCGGTTCACCCAGTCAAACCCAAAAATGACATTAGGATGATGTCAGCAAGCAGCTGGGCCTGCGTCTTACATAAAATCACTACTTCTTCCTTATGAGAATGATGCTGTTGCCAAGGATTCAGATGATTTAAGGGAATGTTTGATGAAAAATTTAGATTTTTCTCCTTGTCTTGCCACAGATAAATCAAATGTAAAGTCTGTGAGATGCACAGTGGGGTCCCTTTGTGAGGACAGCCTCTCCTTCTGAAGGAGAAGGTCAAGTGCAAGAGGCAATCCAAATTATTGGATGACTATAAGAATCAACTAATGAAAAATATTCTCTCTGATAGAAGGGGGTTATTTATTCTCAGAGATGGCACAAGTGGTCAGAGGATGATTCCTGCTTCATTAGATCTCTCTCTGGGGGACGGTTCTGACCGGGGCCACTGGAGAGAGTTATCTATACCACCACATGGTCAACGTCCCTTCCTTGAAGTATTATTAAAAGTGAAACTTGAAGAAAGACAGTATATAGCTATAAGTTTCCTAGTTCTCAGATGACTTCCTTATGGACAAATCATCTTTATGCTGCTTGGTCTGATTTGGAAAATTAAAGCGGTTTGCAAACCTGGTCATTTAGCAGGGCCACATCATCCTGCCCTTAAGAGCCTCTTTCAAGTATATTTTACGGGGCATTTTTTACATAGTATGCCAGAGTCTAACACATAACATTTAATATAAATGTTCCTTAAAATTGTCTCTACACTAAAAAGCACAGTGTATGTTAGTGTTTGGCATATAATAGATATTCAATAAACAATAGCTTTATTTGTTGTTAATAAATAAATTACAACCTATGATGTTAATTATAATACTGTAATTTTTATCCTAAATTCTGTCTTTGTAATGTAGTAGGAGCAGAAAAAACTATACATATATCTAACATACTGTGATACAAACAAGTATGAATGTATGTACAACATAATACAGTCATACAGAAGAGAAAGAATTTCTTTGGAGTAGTTGAAGAAGGCCCCATAAAGGAGGTAATGGCTGAACAAATTTGAAAGATGAATGAGAATGAGCCAGGTCGGTGGGGATGCGTAAGCAGGAAAGGGTATCTCATGCCAAGGGAACACCATGTGGAGTTTGTGTGCCAACCTATAAGTAAGTCAGTTTGGGAAAATATAGTTCATCTTGATAAATGTTCCACATGCACTAGAAAACAATGTGAATTCTATTTTTTTTGGATAGAATTTTCTATAAATGTCAAATAGATCAAATTGGTTGACAGTACTATTAAAGGCTTTTGTATCCTTAGTGACTTTTCTATTTTCATATCAATTATTAAGCATCACTGAAATCTCCATATGCAACTACTATGGATTTATTTCTGCATGCAGTTTTATCTGTTTTTGCTTCTTCTCTTTTGAAGCTCTACTACTAAACATGTAGAATTTTAGGACTGTTAAATCCTTTTGATGAACTTACCCCTTTATTGCTACAAAATTATGTTTGGTAATTTTCTTTGCTCTGACATATACTTTCTCTGGTACTAATACAACCACTCCAATTTTCTTTTGATCAGTATTAGTATGGCATATTTTTTCCCGCCCTTTTGCTTTTAACCAATTTGTGTCTTTATATTTCAAGTCGTTTATTGTAGGCAACATATGGTTAGGCTCTTGCTCATTTATCCAAAGTGCCAATCTTTGTCTTTTAATTGGGGTATTTAAACCATTTATATTTAATATGATTATTGACATAGTTAGATATAATTATATGATATTGCTATTTGCTGTCTATTTCTTCAATTTATTCATTATTCCCTTTTTCTTCTTTTTTAAGTACTTTGCATTGAGTGCTTTTTATGGTTCTTTCTATCTCCTTTGTTGGTTTATTCACTATAGCTCTTGTTATTTCAGTGGTCACTTTAGAATTTATGAAATACATTTTCAACTTATCATTATCTATCTTCAAGTAATATTATAACTCATGTAGCATAAAAGAACCTTTGAATATTATACTTTCATTTCTCCTTTCTCAGTTATTGCACTATCGTGGCCATACATTTTGTTTCTATACATGTTATAAACTTTATACTACATTGCTATTAATTTTCATCTGAAGAGTTGGTTATGTCCTAAATATATTTAAACAAAAAATCTTATTTATTTATACATGTAGTTACCACTTCTGTAACTCTTCATTCTTTTGTGTAGATACATATTTCCATTTGATACAATTTTCTTTCTACCTGAAGGACTTCCTTTAATATTCCTTGTAGGATGAATCTTCTTTCAGCTTGTGTATATCTGAAAAAAGTCTTTATTTTACTTTTTCAATTACAGTTTATATTCTAGAACAGTTTCAGATTCAGAGAAAAATTGTGAAGATAGGTGG
Organism: Manis pentadactyla; assembly: GCF_030020395.1. Classification (NCBI taxonomy): domain Eukaryota; kingdom Metazoa; phylum Chordata; class Mammalia; order Pholidota; family Manidae; genus Manis; species Manis pentadactyla. The sequence goes on from NC_080033.1 coordinate 38,376,154, forward strand.
GAAGAGAGAAAAAAGAGAAAAAGACAGAGAAGCTAACCTTAGAAAATGCCATTTGAGTTGCAGTAACAAGAGTCCAGAAACATATTTCAGAGAAAGTACATGGAAATGAGAATGGAGATGAAGGAAAGGAGGAATTTAAAGATGCTTAAGATGTATATGTGACAGAAATTAGTGGTTGGTGGCCAAAATGGCTGTGGTAGTGATGGGTTTATCCATCTGTGCCCTGTCAGGAATCACTTTTCTGTCAGGAAAATAGAAATCACTTTAGATTTTTAAGTTGAGAGGGATTTAATTCAAGGTATTAATTACAACATTTTTGGAAGAGCTGGAAGAGCTGCAATAGCAAAGTGGGAAGTAGATGTTACCCAGAGACTGGTAACCTGTTACTCCCTCGGGAACAGAGCCCATGAGTCAAAATTCATTGCTTTTGTTATCAGAAGCACAAGCTTATGGTGCTGACTAGTCTCCTGTGAAGTTGACATTAATACTAGTGGAGCTGCTGCTAAGCTGCTGTTGTAAACCCAGGCGTTGACATAGTCTAAGAGTCACATCTAGTATTGTTTGCAGAGGTGTCACCAAGTAGCCAAGCTTCTATCTTCTCTCTATCTTCTAACCTGTGAAGCATGCCACCTCCTGGCAGAACCTATATGAATCCCAGCAGGCAAGGGAATCTGGGTAAAAGAGTTTGCAGGCTTCCAGCCCCAGAGGGACAGAGAAAAGAGAAGGATGAAAGTAGGCTGAGAGCCCACAACACATATTTGGCACAGGGAGTTAGAGAGAGGAAGGGGTCAGGATGATTCCATGACCTCTGATTGTGCTGGAGAAGGGGACACCAGCAGGCTGTCCCAGGGGTCTGTCAATTATGTCATGATTTCTTGTTCTACAGGAAGGTCAACATCATCCCTTAGCTCAAAGATATAAAACTTGGTGTCTGGCTTTGGAAATTCCAGATGGGTCAGGCTGCCATTATGTGCTTTCCTGTTATAAGCTGCCATAATTGTAATAAATAATTTATTAGGTGAGGCTAGCAGTTCCATGAGGGTTGAATGTATTTTTCTATAGTTGTCCCCATTTCCTTAGCATTCTAAATGGAATCTGACATATACTAAGTCCTCAATAGATATTTGTTGAATAAATGCATGACTGAGTGTTGAATGACTATTGTTAGAGTGGACCGACATGTAAGACAAGTAAGATGCAAATCAATAATTGGCATAGAACGGAAGAAATGGAAAAATTGTTGTGGTCAGGCGGATCTGGAGACAATCATGTGGGATATGGGAAGTGAGGGGGGACTAGAGAAGCCTTGTGGATATGGTCTGTTTGGAGCTGGACTAGAGGAGCAGGGAGGGGCAGGACTCCGGTCCTTCTCCTTGAGACCTCCCACAAAAGAGAGACTGTGTGAAGAGGCACTAGGGTCTCTCCACGTGCAAGGTGGTCTGTATTTTTGTCCTGGCCATTAGGAGGGTGATTCCTTGCCTTCTTTGGGGAAATACAAAGACTCTTCTTATGAGGGGAGAGCAGAGGCTTTGAGGCAGATAGCTAGTTTTAGCCATGGAGCTGATTATGGATCTATAGTAATAAGGATCACTTAAAATCTGATCATAAGTGTTTATTTTTAAGGCACTAAAATGCAAAAGCCCCTTGCTCAACTGGAAAACACAACTTAATGAAAAGCAGAACCTTTCTAAAGGGTGTTTGGACCTAGTATCCACGTAAAACCCTCACACTGGCATGGGAGACACCAGCAACCCAAAGGCTGACAATAAATGGACCCTGTAAAACTAGAAATAAAGTGAGCTCTGTCTGAGGCAGGAGGCAAGGGAAGGGCTGGGGCCCCGAGGCTGTGTAATTGTCCAGCCCTCACCTCACTGAGGCCAGTTACTTCTGGAAGGCTTAGAGACTGACCTGGAGGTGACCACTTATACTTTGAAGGGGAAATCCAAGATGGAAAGGGCTCCCCCAAGAGAGGAAGTCTCGGGATGTGATAAGCCCTGGGGGCGTGGGCCCTGAGGAGCACTCTGGTTCTCTCTGCCCTCATCTTCCCAGGAAGGGCAGGCTGCCTTCTCTGACTCGTCCAGTGATGACATCAGCAGTCCCCATCCACACTGACTGAACCTGCCTGGCCAGAGTCACCAGCTGGATTTAAGGAAAGTATCAGCGAGTCCTGGGAACCCTGGACTGAGGCAGCACACAGCAGGCTGCACCACAAAGCAGGATGAAGGTGAATCTGCCAAAACCCTCACTGACCAACACGCGGTCCTAAGGACGGCTGCTTCAGCCTCACCTGGGGGCAGGTGAGACACACCCAGGCCCCTCCCCAGAACTGCTAAAGCAGAATCTGCATTTGAGTAAGATTCTGAGGTGAAGTAAGACCAACATTACTTTCAGAATCCGTAAAATGGAGATACCCCAGCCCACCCAGTTCTGAAGAGGGGGAGGTTGAGGAAGGAAAAGGAGATGCACCGATCAGAAACTGCTTTCAAAAGGTAATGCGTCGGATGTTAGAGGAAAATGACAAAGATATTCCTACTGCACAGATAAAAGAGTTGCTATGAAAGGAGACCCAGGAAAGCCCCCCACCCTCCAGGAAGCCAACAGGGGATGTGGATGTAGCCACATGGAAAGGCAATCTCGGTAGAGAGAGCACGTGTGGCTCTAAGTCAGACTTCTCTGGGATTTGCCAGCTTGCCACCAGTGGGTTGGTAGTCTAGCAAATTGCATCTCCTTTTTACACCCTCATTTCCTCATCTACAAAGTGGGGATGTTATAGGATATTGCATGAGTTAAGACAGAAAGTGTTGAGGGCAGTGCTTAGCCCTAATCATGTGCTCTGTAAATGATGACCCGTGTCGTAATATTATGCAGTGTCCTGGGGACTTAATGAGATAATGCACCTAAAGGACCAATAACATTACCTGCCTTTTTTGAGTTGTGACAGTAAATAAGACAGGGAGAGGGCTGAAATTTGGGTCTGAGGAGAAGCGAGGATTTAATAGCAGTTTATAGAAGTCATTCTTGCTGCTGCTGTTACTGTCATTCGTTGTAGACCGTGTCCCCAGACCTCCTGTATTCAGATCTCCCTTTAGTATACACTATCCCCAGCAGATAGTACAAGGTCAGGAGGAGAGGGTCTGCCCACACAGCCAAGGACAGCCAGCTTGGAGCAGAACTCTACAGCAGCTCCTGCTGCCTGGGCTGCCAGCCATTAGGTGGGCTAAGATGCTGACAGAAGAACATCCATTTCTTCCTAGGAAGGGCTGTCTCTACACCCAAGCTGTCCCGTCCAGCGGGACCTAGTTATTTGTGGGGACGAGGGGGATCCGACCTGAAAGAAAATGGGGGCGAGAGAAGAGCGAAGGCAAGACAGTATTCTGATCAAGCCTTCAAATTTTATTGTAAGACGGGGGTAGATATACACCAGTGTTCAGGGGCAGAGTGGACCATAGGATACTTGTAAGCAGGGGATTGGCTGCAGGCGCAGCGAGTTACATTCTGATTGGTATATGATAATGGGGAAGGAGGGGGAGAAGAGTATCTCTTGGCGCGCGCGGGCTTCCTTGTTGGCGCGCGCGGGCTCGCAGCTAATTTCCAGGAAGTGAAGCAGGAACCTCATGAACTGTGGCCATCTTGTTGTCTTTGTGTGGCTCCCAACATCTCCTCCCTTTCTATTTATTTCAGAAAGGTGGGCCTTAATCGAGTGAGGGAATAGAGGCCTGGCTCCTCCAGCAGGGTAACATTTCGCAAATGCTCTCGGTATCTTTTAGGGAGGAGAGGCAGAGCTGAAAGCCAAATTGATCTTAATATATCAAGGCTTTATGTACATATGGATACCAACCTCTATGCAAGCCAGGCGTATTCTCAGGGAGGACCAGAGAGGTTCTAGGAAGAACCCTCCCTTGCGGTACTTTGTCTCGCACTCATCTCGATGCCCATACCCTCATAGTTAGGGGTATGTCTGGTTCTGGCTGACCAGCATATGGGCCACATTAAGTACGGTGCCAGAATCGATGGTACCATGGTTGAGGCGCCTGTAAAGTTGAGAACCGGAGACCAGGAGCATTGGTTGGCTCGGTGTAAGACTCTTCATCACAGGCTGTAAGTCTGTGATAATGAACAGCAACCGCTGGCTTGACAAGCTGGTCAACCTGCTCTCGAATAAAAACTGTCAGTTTTCTTAAGGCCCAAGGGCCAAGAGACACTAAAAGGAAGAATCCTGCCAAGGGTCCAAGGATGGTGGGGATCAGAGTAGTTAACCAAGGGGTGGCAGAGGTCCAGTTTTTATACCAGGCCTCATCCTTTTCTCTTTGTTTTTGCCTGGCTTCTAGGTTTTTCTTAACTTTATCAATGCTATCTTGCACTAACCCTGTTTTGTCTTTATAGAAGCAACATTCTTCTTTAAGAGCAGCGCAGAGGCCTCCTTCTTTCAGGAAAAGGAGGTCTAACCCTCGGCGATTTTGGAGCACTACCTCAGAGAGAGAGACAACAGATTCTTTCAGGCTGTCTAAACCTTCTTGCAGATTTTGTATGTCTTTATCAATAGCCTGACTAAGAGCATAATATTGTTGTTTGGAAGTAATTATGGAGGCAATGCCTGTTCCAGCCCCAGCTGCTCCTAATCCTAATATTACAGATAAGGTAATGGCGGTTACTGGCTCACGCTTAGTGCGAGTAGAGCCCGAGTAATATGGAAGGAGGTCTTCGGTGGGATGTATGGAAATCTTGGGCATGAGCATGACTAAAACACAATATTCATTGTTAGATATTAGCAAGCGCGGGTTAACAGAGGGCGTTATGCCAAAGGAGCAAGCAAAATAAGTACCGTTGGGCGCGACAAGGAATTCATAGGACAGCGGGGGTGAGAAGGAGCTGTTACAAATGGGTATTAGCTGAGGGGGTAGACGCAAGAGGGGGCTATGTATACAGAGGCCTATTCCCGAAAGCTGCGTCAATGTGAGACCCGGAGAGGTCTCTGAAAAACGGGAGGGGTCTGACCAGCGAGTCTTGCTGGAGTCATTGGTAAGTATGAGGTCTGCTGAGGTGTTTACTAAAACTGCTATCCCTTCGTAAAACGGGGGAACGGGGGAGAAACATAACCAGCACTCGCTATATCCAGTGGAGTTAAGGGATTCTGCAGTCACATTAGCCAGGCCTTTAAGGATTTCGCCTGTAGAGGGTAAAACTGGGGGGAGCAAGGCCTGGAAAACAGTACTAGTAGACAGGGGAGAAGGGTTAGAAGGTCTTGGGTCTCTTGCCTTAGGGGCAATAGGGCCAAGGACAACGTGCTTGTTGGCGTTTGGAATGGATCGAATTAATTTGATTTTAAAAGTGAGCCCAGGGTCTTTTCCTGAAACATAAAGCCTTAGCCCCCATTCATGTCCCCTGAGCCATCCATCAATAGGGGCCCTTTTTCCCTTGTCAGTAAAGGCAATGGAGAGCGGTGTACATCGCCCCCTTGTGGATTGGGTGCTTTGACATTCTGGGGTAACAGTTGAGTTAGGCTTGGGATTCCAAGCCCTACTTACAGTTATATAATCCCAGGTGGAGCTAGGCTTCCAACTAGCATCTCCTGTAGTCTCACACCCCCAGGAGTCACAGAAATAGGAGTCTCTATATCCACATTTATAGTTAAGGGCTCGATCTCTATGAGCTCCCGGGCAAACATAAAATTCTGTTTCTCTGAGGTAGGTTCTCCTAGGGGTGTTGTTACACCCAGGAGAGGTGGTAGATTGTCCCTCAGGGTAGGTCTCAGGGGAGGTGGAAAAAGGAAAGTAAATGTCTGGGGTCCCCCAGGCCGCAGAAGCTCCAGCGGCCAAGTCACAGAGGTCAGGGGCAAGAACAGGCCATGGGGGGGAACTTGCTAAAGTGGAAGAACTGAAAACGACGTCTCCTGCTTCACTGGTGACTGTCCAGGTGAAATTGAAAATCTGATGGGTCCAAACGGGGCGAAAGGTCATGACGAGGGTCAATAGTGTACATATCTTCATTTTTGCCTCCTGAAAATAAACAGAAAGGGAAGGCTTCTCAGGGGTTAATATGCCCTGGACTGGAATTATTATTGTTTTTGCCTCTATTTGTGTCTAGAAGTTTAATGAGCCTATCTGGGAGCCATCGGGCATTTTGTGCCTTAGCATCATATATACAAGCATGTCCTTTCCCCCATATGAGCACAGGGTCAGGCCCGTGCCATGTGTTGGTCATCGGATCTCTCCACATAGCCTGTGCATAATTATCTGCCGTGGAGGGATGCCAAAGGCGATCAGCAGCGGTTTTACCCGCGGAGTCATAAGTAAGGAAATTAAGAACAAACAGTGCATGATTTAGGAGTGTCTTTGCATTACCTGTTTTCGGATAGAGTACTTCTCCCCCCGACTGAAGTTTGAATAACATGTTTTTAAGGGTTAAGTGGGCTCTTTCAACAATGCCTTGGCCTTGGGGATTATAGGGAATTCCTGTTATGTGCTTAATACCTAACTGCGCACAGAACTGTTTAAAGCTAGAGCTGGCGTATCCAGGCCCATTGTCAGTTTTTAAGATTTTAGGTTGTGGTAGATATGCCAGGCATGAGAGAACATGGGTAATAACATTTTTAGTTGCCTCTCCCGTTTGCAAGGATGCACATAGGAAACCACTACATGTGTCAATAGACACATGGATATATTTTAATTTACCAAAGGGAGGGTAATGAGTGACATCCATTTGCCATATCTCTCCTGGAACCAACCCCCGGGGGTTGATTCCGTTATGAGGCTCTGGGAGGAGAGTTAGACATCCTTGACATTGCCGAACTATTTGGCGGGCCTGTTCTCGGGTGATTGAAAATTTGAGTCTAAGAGTGTGAGCATTGAGATGATGTAGTTCATGAGCCCGTTGGGCTGCAGCCAAGGGTGAGTCTGACGTGACAGAGGCTACTAATTGAGTCGCCAGATCAACTCTGTCATTGCCTTTGGCAAGCGGCCCTGGAAGGCCAGTGTGAGCGCGTATGTGCCCGATGAAAAAAGGGGCATCGCGGTTTAGAATTAATTTTTGCAATTTTGCGAATAGGGGGGAAGCATTTGTAGAGGGACGTATGTAAGGCACTGTCTCTAATAGGGGAACAGAGGTTGCTACATAGGCACTGTCAGTGTAAAGGTTAAAGGGGGCATCTATTAAAAGCTCAAAAACTTTGATTATTGCAGTTAGTTCAACAAGTTGTGCAGAAGAGAGGTCTGTCTGTATTCGGGTAACTTGCCCATTAATACTGAAAGCGGCTATACCGGAGGAGGACCCATCAGAGAACACCATTACGGCCCCAGCAATTGGCGTGGTTTTAGTCCTTTTGGGAAAGACAACCGGGGTCTTTTGAAGGAACTGGACTAATCTGTCTGCAGGGTAATGATTATCTATTGTCCCATGGAAGGAGGTGCAGCTAATTGCCCAATCATCATCATGTTGAATAAGCCATTGTAATTGAGATGTATTGTATGGGAGGGTTATAACTTCAGGGTCTCTCCCAAACAACTTGAGAGCTGCCTCTCGGCCTAAACGTAAAAGGGCAGCAACTAATTGAGGATAGGTAGCTAAGACTCTAGGAGGGGAGGCTGGCAAATGAACCCAAAATAGTGGATGGTTTTGCCAAAGGACTCCTGTAGGGGAGAAAGGGATAGGGAAAATGAGCAGCCACAAACTTAGATGTGGAGAGAAGTAGCTAATGGTCTGTTCAGAAATAGCCCGCTCTACAATGGTTAATGCCCTTTGTGCTTCTGATGAAAGCGAGCGGGGGGAGGAAGGATCAGGGTCTCCACGTAGGACATCAAACAAGGGCTTTAACTCTCCGGTGGTCAGCTTTAAATAAGGCCTGAGCCAGTTGATGTCTCCTAGCAGACGCTGAAAATCATTAAGAGTGTTTAAGGAGCTTCTCTTTAACTGAATTTTTTGAGTGAGGATTTTATTAGAAAATAATTCAAAGCCTAAAAATAGTTGGGGGGGGTGGACCTGGACTTTTTCTGGGGAAATTTGTAGTCCTCGATCTCGGAGGGCAGTGACTAGCTGTTGACTGGCCGCATAGAGCTGTTGCTGGTCAGGACCGGCAAGAAGAATATCATCCATATAATGGATAATATACAAAGTGGGGAAGAGCAACCTAAAGGGGTCTATAGTTTGGGCTACAAACTTTTGGCAAAGAGTAGGGCTGTTGGCCATTCCTTGTGGGAGAACTCTCCACTGAAACCGGGGAGAAGGCCCTACACAATTGGTAATGGGTATACTAAAGGCAAAACGTTTGCAATCATCAGGATGCAAAGGTATGGAGAAAAAGCAATCTTTTAGATCAATTACTAATTTGACATACCCTTTAGGGATGGCTATTGGAGAGGGAATTCCCGGTTGTAATGCGCCCATAGAGACCATAGTCTTATTAACCGCCCTGAGGTCTTGTAGGAGCCTCCACTTGCCTGATTTCTTTTGGATTACAAAGATTGGGGTGTTCCAAGGGGATGTAGAAGGTTCAATATGTCCAGCAGCCAGCTGTTCCTGCACTAACTCTATGGCTGCATTTAATTTTGTAGTGGTAAGGGGCCATTGATCGATCCAGACAGGAACATCACTTTTCCAAGTAATCTTGTCTGCCTGGAGTGCAGGAGGAGCAACGGCCCTTACGAAAAATGTTTTTCAAACCCTAAACCTGAGCGGTCTATCTTAGGCGTGGCCAGTATCGGGTTGGGATCTCCCTGTTTTAGTTTGCCCAACCCCTGACCAGGGAGGTAACCCTGTGAAAGCATCTGCTGTGTTACAACTTCATTAGGGCTACACATGATGACCTTCATTTGAGAGAGGATATCTCTTCCCCAAAGATTTACCGGCAACCCAGGAACTACGAAGGGTTGAATGAATCCGGTATTTCCTTCTTCATCTTCCCAGTTTAATAACTGTGAGCTCTGTAAGGTGTTTCTTGACTGCCCAATTCCTTGTAGATGGGTCAAGGAAGCGTGTAAGGGCCAGCTGGAGGGCCATGAAGCCTGAGATATGACCGTAGAGTCGGCCCCCGAATCTAAAATTCCTTCAAATACTTTTCCTTGGATCTTAAGTTTAAGAGTGGGGCGTTCTTTAGTAATAGCTTGGATCCAATATAAGTCTGAAGAACCTGGGGTAGAGGAGCCTCGCTGCTTATGAATAGCAGGGTGAGATGTACTTAAAGGGAGGGGGAGCGCCTGCGCAAGGCGCTGACCTTTCATAATGCTGACAGGGCACTGGGGGGCACTAGCAAGAATTTTTATTTCTCCAGTATAGTCATTGTCAACTAAGGAAGGGTGGACAATAAGGCCGTTTATTGTGGTGGAAGCTTGCCCTAAAATTAGAAAATAAGTATCTTTGGGAGGTGGGCCATAAATTCCTGTGGAAATAATTGTAATTCCCTCTTCAGGCGTTAATATTGTTGAGGAGGAGGCACAGAGGTCAAGTCCCGCACTCCCGGGTGTGGCCCGATAGAGGGCGGGAGTGCTACAGCTAGGCTGTTCCCCGAGGCCGGCTGAAATGGAATTGGCTGGGGGGCCCGGGGCTGGCCCCTCAGCCCGTTTCCCTGAAAAGGGGGGGTGAAAGGATTTGTGGTACTGTAAAAAGGATTTGTTGGATTGTTACGGCACTCTTTGGCCCAGTGCCGCCCCTTATGGCAGCGAGGGCAAATACCGGGGACTGACCCAACTCTAGGAGGAGGAGCTGTGGTAGGGCATTGGCGAGCGAAATGGCCTGGCTGTCCACATTTAAAGCAGTTACGCATAGGCGGTGCGCCCCTGGGGAAGGAAGGAGGATAAGAAGCCGGGGGAGTTTGAACAGCGGCACCTACAGCTAAAAGGGCTTGGACTTTGGATGTAAAAGGATCGACATCTCTACACATTCTCAGCATTTCATCAAGAGTTTTGTCTCGAGTCTTACCGCGGAGGACGGCTCGACATGCCGAATTGGCGTTTTCATAGGCTAGCTGTTTTACAATCTTATCATTGGCAGCCGCGGAACCAAGGGTCCTTTCGGCGGCCTCTAACAGTCTGCTAACAAATTCGCTATAGTCTTCTTGCGAGCTTTGAGTGATCTTAGTTAGAGGAGTGTTAGCAGTCCCGGAAGCAGGGAGTGATATCCAAGCGCCCAAAGCGGCATCTTTCACTTGAGATAAAAGACCAAGGGGAAGGCGCTGCTGCCTGGTTTCAGAGATATATCTGCCCTGTCCCGTAAGCTTATCAAAAGTCCAGGACGCTGTTGGGGAATGAGGGTCTTTTACATTGGCAGCAGCGATGGTCTGACAGCGGTCAGCAAAATCTGCCTTCCAAGTTAAAAACTGACCACGGGTAAGCACAGCCTGGACTATACGCAGCCATTCACCTGGGAGTAAATGTCCTCCTCGAGACAGCGAATCAAGAACAGAAAGGGTAAAAGGGGCATTGGGGCCATAAGCTTTGACGGCCGCGTTCAGCTCTTTTAAGCTTTTGAAATGGATTTTGTGAAATTCTCTAGGGCCATCGGCAGGCTCGGCCGGCTCTGGCTCAGCCTGCTCTTCTCCCTCACTTTCTATTTCCTGAGCAGCAGGGGCGTCTTCGCTATCGCTTTCAAGATCGCCCTCCTCCGGGCTATGTGTTGTGGAGGTGGGGCCAGAGCGGGCGGAGGCCCGGGTAAGAACAGGAAAGAGCAGTTTTTTAGGTTGTCTTTTAGGTTGTGTGGCTGTAAGCGGTTTCTTAGAGAGGCCCCTTTGCGAATATAATGCGGGACGAACTGGTTGGGAGACAACTAATTTTTGGAGATGGCAAGTTATTCTTTGTTCTACTATCTGTGCTATTAGGTCTTCAGTGCTGGTAGGGGGGCCAACAGGACCGGGAGCCGGAGGGGGTAGCGGAGGGGCCGACGGGGGCAAAAAGGCCGGGGCGCAAACATTGGGAGGCCGAATAGGGGGAGTGTAAGAGGCTCCTTTCAAAACTGGGGGTGTGTAAGAAGGGGGGTTAAGCGACGGGGCGGCAAGGGGCCAATCTGGGTTGTGATACCTGGCCGCCTCGTCTTCTAGTTCAGCCGCGTCTCCCGGATCTAAAGGTTCGCCATTTTGGCTCTTAGTCACGACTGGAAAAACCTTTTGTGTATCGACAAAGTCCGAATCTCGAGGGAGAGGCGGATAAATGCAACATTTGGGAGGGGTATCATGGAGGGCACCGAGCAAAGATGGTGTCGGGCTAGGGGAGGGGGATTTAGCCGATTTTGGGGCAGGGGGATCACTCGAAAGAGACGATTTTGAGGCCGCCCGAGATAGGGGGCGGAGGCAATATTCTGCCACTGACAAGAGTTGACGTTTATCAGGGTCAGTATTTTCAACAATATCTCTGATAAGACCCCAATAGGAAAATACTGAAACAGGAACAGAGTCAGGGCCGTTTTTGATAAGATAATCATTTAAATCTCTACCTACTTTCTGCCATTTTTTAGGATGAATTTCGGGGCCATTAATGATAAACCACGGACAGACTTCATCAACAAAAATAAAAAACTTTACCAAGTCTTTCTTTTTAACTCGAACTCCTCTCTCCCTAAGTGAACTTTTTAGGTCTCTTATGAAGACCGCTTCTTTACTTAATCTAGTTCCCATTTTCTTGTAAGGCGGCCGGTACTCACCAGGGACGACGACCTCCGTGAGCGGCGAAAGGCGTCTCCTATTGTTTCATCAAGAAGGGGTCTGGCCAGACGATATCTTACTCGGGGGTCCGCCTGCGAAGGATCCGCGCCTCGAGCCCCACGTTGGGCGCCACTTGTCCCGTCCAGCGGGACCTAGTTATTTGTGGGGACGAGGGGGATCCGACCTGAAAGAAAATGGGGGCGAGAGAAGAGCGAAGGCAAGACAGTATTCTGATCAAGCCCTCAAATTTTATTGTAAGACGGGGGTAGATATACACCAGTGTTCAGGGGCAGAGTGGACCATAGGATACTTGTAAGCAGGGGATTGGCTGCAGGCGCAGTGAGTTACATTCTGATTGGTATATGATAATGGGGAAGGAGGGGGAGAAGAGTATCTCTTGGCGCGCGCGGGCTTCCTTGTTGGCGCGCGCGGGCTCGCAGCTAATTTCCAGGAAGTGAAGCAGGAACCTCATGAACTGTGGCCATCTTGTTGTCTTTGTGTGGCTCCCAACACCAAGCCTGCTTGCTCTCTGAAGGGATACCTGGTCGGAAATTCCTAAAAAAAATGTACACATAAAACAATCCTACAGAAAGGGATATGTTCTGAGGGGTCTTCTAAATCCTTTGCCCTGCCCCCCCCATCCCCCTACCACCGCAGGAATCTCCTTCCAAAGCTCTTCCCCCAAATGGAAGCTTTTATGTGATCCTGACAGCCTCCCTCAGAGCAAGGGAAGCTGAGACACAATTTATATATGAGGAAGCACAGACTCAGGAAGGTGAGGTGACCCGGAAAATGTCACACAGCAGTTTGGAGCTCAGCAGGTCCTCGAACCCAGGAGTTTTGATCTCTCATCTAGGACTGTCCTGGTACAAGGAGCAACACATCACCCAGGCTGTTCATTTGCTTATCTGTCCAGTGCCCCTCACCACTTTGTAAGCTCTGGTGGCCAAGGTTCTTTCTCCTTCCATTGCTGCTGTCCCCAGCATCTAGCACAATGCTGGATATACAAATGATTCTTAATGATTATTGGTTGAGTGAACATTGGACAAACTCTTAAACTGGACCCCATCACCCAGCAGTGTAGAGAATCTTGGCACTGACCTTAAAAGAAAGCACAAGAGGTGAAGAGGCACTCAACAGATGGCCACACCTGTCCATGTCTGACAATGATTGCTTTGAGGAGACACCGGCTAATTTGCACCATTTTTCACATCTTCAGAATAGTAATATGAATAATAAGAATAATATTAACTTCTCTTGACTGAGAACAAAGTCCTGTGCTATGAAATATACAAACTTTGTCTCATTTAAGCTTCACAGCAACCATGTACCACAGATATTATCCTCCTTTTACAGGTGAGGAAGCTTTGCTTTTAAAAGGTGAAGGGTTAGAGGTCATGGCTAATGGCAAACCTGCTATTCCAGCCCAGGTCTACCTGATTCTAAGTTTGTTTTCTCTCGGTTGCATGAAACCATCTGGCTAAGGGGCTGCCACTATTGGATTTTCAGTAAACTTTCGTCAAACCTCCATTAAACAGAAGCCATATCTACACATCAGTAGACTGTGGTTGGAAGATTTTCCTTGGAGGGGTTAGCCTCTCTCAGACTCTGTATTTTGATGGATGTAATAGGTAGGTTATAGGGGAGCAAATCACCCAACCACCATCCACCCAGTTAGGTCTCCATTGCACAAACATTTGTTGACACTTCCCAATTGACTGGTGTGTGTGTGTGTGTGTGTGTGTGTGTGTGTGTGTGTGTGTGTGTGTGTGTGTTTGGGAATGGGCTATAGATTAGGGTGGGGCAGCAAGAAAGGCAATACAGACAAGATGGTTTCTGCCCCCAAGGGCCCTGCAGTCCAAGAGAGAAAGAGATAAACATAACTGTGATAATACTAGGCAGAATATGATAAGGACTAAATGGGTTTCTCCCAAAGGAGTGGAATTTTGATTAACTCTGTTAAGGCTAGAAGGGAAATTTCTGGAGGAGCTGGCATTTGAATTGGATCTTGGAGTACACTGCAAATTTTGGTGGGTGGAAAAGTGTGGAACAAAAAAGAGTATCTTAGTCAGAAAGGGCAGCACAGAAAAAGGTGCGGAGGTGAAAAAGTGAATGTCATGGGTAAAGGTTAGTTATAGGATACGGTTTTCTCTTTGGCCTGTGTCAGTATGTAAGATTGTCCAGCTTTACTTACTCTTTGGGGTTAAGATAGGTAAAATCCATTTACAGTGCTGGTATCCTATTAGGAAAGAATGGCATATTCAGATCTATGAACTTTTGACCACTTGGGAAGGAGCCCTAGGGGAATGGGACACTAGGAATATGGATTTTTAGAATAGATGGAAGGGAATAGCACATGATTGATAGGCATGTGGTGTAAGTGATACTATTCTCTCCATATGAATGCACAGCAGACTTTACTAATCGATAACAGCATTGCCACAGAATCTTTTCAACCCAGCACTTCCCCACCCACTAACAACAGATTAGAGTTTGTATATGAAATGCATCCCATTTTCCCTCCCTGTGATAGTGGTTAGGGTACCTGGAAAGAAGTCAAATGACTTGGGTTTGAGTCCTAGTTTCACCTCCTCCTGGCTTTGTCACCTGGGTGTATTGGGTTGGCCCTTCTGAGTTATTGCTTAGCCTAGGAAGTAAAGAAATGAATTTTTTTGGATCCTGTAACATAGACACTTAGTCTCATTTTCTTCTCTTCCTGGATACATAGAAAACTGCATATCTTAGCCTCCTGTGCAGTTAGGTGGGGCCAGGTGGCTGATTTGATCAATGGAATGCATATAGAAGCAATATGTGCAACTTCAGGCTGGATCCTAACCATAATACTCTTGTACATCCTCTATCCCTTCATCTGGAGAGGCCTCCATGGAGGACTCTGAGGCCCTAGGATAGGGAGAAATAACTAGAGGGAAGCAGCCTGGATCCTTGAGTCACCATATGGAAGGCTGTCACTCTCAGTTGGAATTTATGTGAGTGAGAAATCAGCCTCCATTTGGAGTTTGTATGGCAGTTACCATTACCTATCCCAACTACTAAAAGTGAAAACACATGATTTCATAAATGTCTTAACAGCCCTCTCAGGAAGGTATAATTCTCCCTATTCTGCTTTTTCACTAATGACCAAACTGTCGCTCAGGGAGGTCAGACGTCTTCCCCAGGGCCCCACTTTTGGAAGGTGATAGAGTTTGAAAGGGCCCTCTACTGCCAAATCCTTAATCTTCTTACAGTACCTAGAATCTTTTGATAAAGTCCTGTCTACAGCACAGGAATATGAGGAAATTTTGAAGGTTTGATGAGCTCATGGAGGTGAACAGATTTATAAATTTTTGAAAAGGAGTCATGCAGAGGTGCAGAGATTACAGTGATTACCCACTGGGGAAGCAGCCTGGGATCAGGCTGTCTCCAGAGCTCATGTACACAGAGGGCAGGGGAGGAACCTTTGGATCCAGGAGCCCAATGCCTCTGAGAAGCCAGTAGGCTTGGGAGGAGGGGGTGATAGGGAGAGGGTGAGTAGAATAATTACAATGGCACAGCAGTAAATGAGCATACTTTTAAATATCAGCCTGATTTACAGGTTCCGCCTACTTAATTGCTTCTTTCATAAACTCTGTGCATTCCATACATCATGGAAAAACATTAAAGAGAGTCTTCATGTAAAATATTAAAGACAAATGACCTTTTCAAAGGACAGCTACCCACTGCTTCCCAGAGCAGCCAGGGGTGGGGTCTGGACCGGACACAGACCTCATGTGGGAGAGCTGTCTTTCCCCACCTATCCAGGCTGACCAGGCCTGTACCTGAGTCTGAAGGGATAGGGAGGGGAGGACCCCTGGCTCCCAGCTGCAGCCATGGCTTCTGGCCTTATTCCCAGTTGCCAAGATTAATAAACCCTCCAAAGCAGACAAAGCTTTGCATGGGAACTTTGCATCAAGCCCAGACCTGAAATTATGAGAAGGGGACCCCAACATAAATCCCCCCAGGTGATCACAGCTTGGCACAGAGCAGACCTTGTTGGGATGGTCAGAGATGTCAAAAATCCTGCTTAAAGAGGATCTTTGTTTACTTTAAAGAACTGTAAAAGTGTCCCTCACATCTGAGGTTCAAGTATCTGGCTATAGGTGACCATAAAGAAAAGAGAAACATGATTTTCTGCTTAAAACTGGAGGATATTAGTAAACTCCTTTCTGTAATCAATTGATAGGAGTCTTTGCCACTTACTGTGTGCCTGGTGCTATTAGGCAGTATGAGAAAGGTAAGATATGATTCCTGCTTTTAAGGTGTTTTAAATTTGGGGAACAAAAAATACAGGATAGAATTGATTCATTCATTCATGCAATTATTGAAGGCCTACTGTGGGCCGTATTCAGTGCTAGAAACAGGATAGAAAGATAAAGGCACGAGTGGATAGATAGCTAGTGTCTTAGTCTGTTCAGGCTGCTATAACAAATTACTATAGGTTGGCTGACTTATGAACAACAGAAATTTATTTCTCACACTAGGGACTGAAAGTCTGAGGTAAGGATACCAGCATGGTTCAGTTCTGGTGAGGAGCACCTTCTGGTTTGCAGACTGCTGACTCCTCACTGTTTCCTCATGTGGCAGAAAAGAGGTGAGAGCTTTCTGGGATCTCTTTTATATGGGCAGTAATCCCATTCAAAAGGGCTCCACCTTCCTGACCTAATCACCTTCCAAATGCCCATCTCCTAAAACCATCACTTTCAGGGTTAGAATTTCAACATGTGAATTTTGGGAGGACACAAACACTCTGTCCATTGCAGAAAGCTATGTGTAGATACAGTTAGTAGTGTGTTGTTAAATGTTTTAACAACCTGCCTGTAGGGAAGGTAAGAGATTGCACAATAGGCTGGCATCACCAATGTGGTGTGGCTGGAGCACATGGCTGAATATAATGAAAAGCTAGATTGTATTGTATGTGAACTAAATGTCTTGCAGTTCAGAGGAGAAGGAGGGTGGGAGTATCCTTTCATTCAGAAAAGAGTTCCTTGGGCAGCAGGTATGAGGACTAGGCATCCAGAATAGCCAGCGTTTGGAAAGAAGGAAGAAAGGGCATTCTAGACCAAGATGTCAATGAAAGCAAAAGTACAAAGGCAGGGATGGGTTAGGGATTTATGTCACTGGAAGCTGGTGGAACTGGGGAGCTGAAGCACCATGATGCCAGAGAGCAAAGGGTCTTGGAAAAATGGCCCAAACTCTGTGTGCCTTCTTGGGCTAGAGAAGGAGGTATGGATACATAGGAGGCCTGTGGGGGTCTCCATTCTGGTTCAGGTGACCACAGCTTACACTGATACCACAGCTGTGCACCAGTGGTACAGCCCATTCCAGGAGAATGAGAAGGCCCATTTAATAACAATGGCAATGTAACAAACACTTCAGGAGGGTTGCCCATTTCATGTCAGAAATGGACCCATTGCTTCCCACCTATTACCACATTTAATTCTTACAAACTAATGAGGTGTATGCTATTCTTAAACCCATTTTACAGATCAGGAAACCAAGGCACCCAAACCTTAGGTAATGGTCTAGACTCTCTTGCCTGAGATCACACAGCTAGTAATGATGGAAACAAGATCTGTTCCCAGTCTGGCTCTAAGCCTTCCCTCTTAACTATGCTGCTGTTTCTTGTCCTTTCTCTTTTCTTATCCTTCTTTCTAAACTTCTAAAATTTCAAATATATATATTAAATAGCTATCACTATAGCTATCACTAACCTACCAGTCATCTTCAGCAATCATTGATTGATGGCCAGTATGATTTTACCTATATCCCTACTCTTTCCTACTCCCCAATTATTTTGAAGCAAATCGAAGGCTTATGTAATTTCACCCATAAGTATTTCAGTATGTACCTTTAAAATATAAGGACTAATAAAACACACACAGTACCATTACTGCATTTAGAATTAATGAAAATTTTTAATTACATTCAATAGACAAACAGTAGTCACATTTCTCCAAGTATCTCACAAATGCAGCATAAAAAAATAAATGTTTGTTCAAATTAGGGTCCATGCAACATTCGTGCATTGTATTTGATTGCTCTTTACATCTCTTTTAAACTCCCTCTTTTTTATGATACAATTTATTTGTAAATGAAATCATATTATTCATCCTGTGATGTTTTCCACAATTTGGGTTTTTGCTGTTTATGCTCTGAAGATGTATTTTAACATGTTTCTTTGCTTCCTGCACTTCTAGTAAACTGGCAGTTACTTCTAGAGGCTTCATCATATTTAATTTTTTTTAGTACAGATTTATATACAATGAAACCTCAATTGAGCATAAAAGTTAACTTTGGGCTTCCTGGTTGCCAGGGCAAAGAAATGAAAAGAAGTTACTTAGTTATTATGCAATAATAGAAAGCATAGCAAATCACTAGGAAATAAGGTTTTTCATGGCTTTGACCTCTAAAAGTAGTTTAAAATGCAGAAATTTAAAGTGACATTGAAAAATAATGAGCATTACCTTTAAAAGCATTTTACAAAAATTCAGGGACTCTCTCTCTCTCTTTTTTTTTTTTTAACCTTTACTCATTTCCCCCAACCTCACCCCCACCTGTGGCAACAACTAATCTATTCTTTGTATCTCTGAAGATTCAACTTTTTTTGTCAAGATTACTTCTTAGAAAATGTTGTATTCTTCCAACAAAAGGCACCTAAAATCTGGTATCTTTCTTTTTGTGATTTTAGCAGCCACTGATGGTTATGGCCTGGACTCCCTATCTCATTAGGGGCCACACATTAGTGTTGTTCTAATTCTATCATTCCTTCTCCATTTATTCCAGAAGCTGAAATACTTTTATAAAGAGAAACCTCCCTTTACTATTAATTGTTAGCAATTTGGATACCTTAATGAACAGTTCATGGATGAAATGAAAGATAAATGCTTAATTTTCTTCCTCTTATTTTTCAAAATATTGTGTTTCCTATCAATGTCTAAAGGTGAACACTGAAGTCTTTGTTATTACTGCTGTTTATGTTTGTTTGTTGTTTTTAGATCATTATGAATTTAGAGATTTAAACGTGTTTAAATCTATGACATTTTTAATATAAATTTTTATATAAAATGCTACAACTGTCCTACCTCTGACTATTGGGAATCTTTTGAATTCTTTTGGCTCCTGAGTCTTTTTGACATAGCCTTAGTAGTTTTTAATATCTTTCTTGCTTTCTAGAATGACAAGGTATTCCCAGCTCACCTTGCACATTCCAGAACTTCCAGACCTGTATTTTTCCAGTGGGAAATGGTATTTAGACACCACACTCAAGGAGCTAGGGATGCCCTAGACTGCTTCTGCCGTAGGCAAAGAGTGGTATGAAACTTCAAGCTGCAGATGAGTCAAAATTCTTCTATCTGGGCTTAGTTTCTGCTGAGTTGAAGAAAAGAAGGAATGCACAGCAGATAAGTTTTCAGGTTGACCAAGTTGTTATAATTTGTCCTCTGAGTTCTTTTCTTGCTTTACCCCTAAGACCTTCATGAAAAGAAACAAAAGAAAACTAACAAATAAAAATAAAAACTCCCCAGAATACAGTATTAGTTTCAAAAGTGAAATGTGTGGAATTTTGTCCTATGATCTCTGCCCTCTAAAAAGGATATAGGAACTAGCCTCTTGATTGCATTTGTACTGATCTGTGGGTAAAATTGTAACATTTCCAGAATATCTCACCAGGCTTTAGTGCATTTGGATATCTCGGGGTGGAAAGAAGTTCATCTCCATGTCAATGGGTAATTACCTGGGCAACCGAGGGCATGTCTGAACCTGAGAGGTTAAGGGGAGGGGCTGGCTTGCTTGCTTTGCTTCTTCAGGAGCAGAGGAGAGAAACAGCCCTGAATGGCAATTTGTAAGCAATATATGGTTTTAAACTTTATTTCTCCCTTTGACTGATTTCTGTTTTTAGAGGTATTTTGCTCCGAGATTTTCTTTTCCCGGACTTACAGATCTTAGTGTGGTTTCTGTTAATTTGGCATGTAGGGGAAGGGTTCTGAAAGAAAAACAGTCTCAGTTTTCTTTACATGCTCTTTCTTTAAAAATCTCTAATATTCTGTACCTCATTTCCTAGAATTTTGGAGTGTTGATCTTCTAATGGGCACTGCTGGTACTAAAATGTCTTCCAATAATACCTCTTAGCTCAACTTCCAAATTGCAGTATGCCCACAGGCTTTTGGAAAGTCTGAGGATTGGCAAGTCTTCCTAACATATTTATCTTTAGCTTCAAGAGAAGTAAGAGATGGCTTGCTGTGCACCAAAGTCCTTGTTTCCTTTTTTGCCTGGGCAGACAGTAAACCTATGTTTCCCACTCTCCCTTGAAGTTAATATGCCAAATAATGAAATTTCTAGTCAATGAAACATGGGAGGATGTGATATGAGTCATTTCTAAGCTTGGCCCACAAAACCCTCCTCTGTGGGCTCTTCTGAGGTTTTATGTGCTTCTGGCTGGATGAGATGGACATGATCATCACAACCTTTTAGGCAATGGGTTGAGGATGAAAGAGGTTCCATCAGCCTGAATCACTGAATGTTGTATGGGGGATAGCTGCCCCATTCAACCAGGAATGCCTGCCTCTGTCTGCACAAAGATAAATAAATATGTTTCTATTAAATCTGAGCCATTATCTACAGTTAGGTTTATTTGTTACAGAAGCTAGCATTATATAACTACACTAAAAGACCTTATATCAAAAGGAGCAATTCTCTGTCAGGGTCATAAGCACAGGGCTTATAAGATCCCTGTCCAAATTTTCCATGTATTCTTTAACATCCTCTTGAAATTAAAGTTTGAAGCATATTATATAGGGGTATATTTTCTACTCACTAGACTAAATTGGCCTGAGAAAATGAAACCAAGTATAAGGAGCTATATAGCTACCCCCAGGCATATGCATAGACTTTATGGCATTAGAGTTCAAAAAATTATATCTCGATTAAAAAGTCAAAACTAAACAGAAAGAAAAAAGAACAAATCATCTCCATGCAAATAAAACCCCCCAAACCACAAAGTGAACTCTTCAGTCAGATTGCCTGGGTTTAAATGTCAGCTCCAAATTTTACTCTTTGAAAACTCAAGCAAAAATCTTTCTTTCATGGTTTTATCACCTGTCAAATGGGAATAAAAATTTGAGTGAATTCATATA
The DNA here is from genome assembly GCF_030020395.1 of Manis pentadactyla. NCBI lineage: Eukaryota > Metazoa > Chordata > Mammalia > Pholidota > Manidae > Manis > Manis pentadactyla. Next base: position 38,396,944 of record NC_080033.1, read on the forward strand.
AAGTCCTTAGATGAGTGCCTGGCATCTCATACATGCTCAACTAAGTTAGCTAGTATTATTGAAATTTCATCAACTAATTAATTTATGCAACAAATCAGACCAAATACAGTCAATCCTTGCTAGTGGCATTGGGGTTTGAGGGGAGTCAGTATTTGATGGAGGGGAGATCTGCTGCCATCATTAGACCAAGAGGTAGAAAAGCCACAAGTTGTACATTTTCATACACCTATCAGATGTAAATTCTGTTAGCCTCTGACAAGATTCTCATTCATTCACTCATTCATTCATTCATCAGTACATGTTACAGAGCACATGTAATGCATGAAGCTAGACCCCCTGGCTGGGGTTGAGGGGAGGCCAAATTGAGTAGGTTATTTTGAATGATTATGGCTATAAAATTTCTCTTAGGAGAGTGAGGCATGCCTGAAAAAGGGAGTCCTGAGTACCTTCTTAGGTACTCCTTAATCTCCTTCCAATTCAAAAACAAACTTTTTTGATATTTTGTCTCTTGAACTGGTTATTTCAAGGTGCAAATTCAGGGCACGTGAGGACGAGGAGCCCAGGCAGGTACTTCAACCATTGTAATTAGCCATTCCAAACAATGGGGCTGCCCTTGAATTCCCTCAAATGGGCAGGATGCGGTTGGCTGCCACCTGGGAAGGTGGGTTCAGCTGGATGGTTCTTCTAATGTTTCAAGAGAAAACCTTCACACAACGGTTTCTATGGGCAGGGGGGAAAATATAGCAACTGTTATATAAATCCAGATTTTTATGTGAAAAATTTCCATTTTTAAATATTAACAAATTCTTTTAGATATGTAGTTTAACTGTGCATGTCCATCCAAACCCAACTGTGCACCAAACCTGGCACGTGGGCCTTCAGCCTCAAATCTCTGGCTTGTTTACTGGAGAGGAGTTAGGAGGATTTTGGCAGAACAAGAGTGAGAAACAATAGTGGCAAATCTTTCACTGAAAAGAAAACAAATCAAAACAAAATCAGGGAGGAGTCCCAGGTTTTGGGAAGGAAGCCATCCTGCTCAGGCTTTGTGCAGGAAGCAGCCAGCATGCCAGGGGAGCCCAGCTTCACAAGTGTACCCTTAATCATTGGCATGCCATGACAATCAGCAATTTTTTTCAGAAGCAAGAACCCTACAAAGCCATTTCACCAATATGAATATTGTCCAAGTGATCGTTGGAGAGAATACAGAAACAGACTGCAATAAAATAAAAAATAACTTTTGAAGGAAATAGTATATTGGATGGATTCATTGCATTAGTTCAAACAAGGGCCCATATGTTTCCCGCCTCTTTATGGTGGAATATACAGAGTGCTTGTAATAAAACGAGGGCAGTGAGGGGGGTGAAATGGGACTTGCTTGTTGAGGCAAAGGATAAGATCCAAATGGCAGATAAATAACCTAGATATCTTTATGATTATATAGGCACATGCCTCCTGAGCTAGCAGAAGTTTCCTTGCTGATATACACTTGCAATGATGTTTTAATTAACATTGGCTGGCTGTGATAAGAAATGAATAGTTTGCCTGTCTTTATTTTCTGTCCATCTCCCAACTCTCTGACCCCCTTTGTCTTTAAGTAAACCTATGAATTTGGTCCCACTGGATATAAGTCTCTTTCAAACTTTATTGTTTAGAATCAAAAGTCCCTTGTGATTTTCAGGTTGAATGAAGGTTACGTGGCAATGATACAAGAACTTACTCAGAAGTTATGGTTTCTTATAATTTAGGAGAATTACACTTATTCTCAGAGTCTGTCCTAGGCTATATACAATGTAAAATTTTATTTTATCTTTGAGATAATAAATTTTCTCATAAATCCCAGAACATATTAACTGTTTTAGACAATTTTTTGGGGTCTGAAGGGATGAAGTAGAAAGGTGGAACTTTTTCATGCACACACACACAGACACTCATACACATATTATCATGCCCTGGTTTAAGTACACTCACAGCACATATATGAATGCCCTTTTAACTTATGCTTTTCCCTACAGGTCTTCATCTATTGGAAGTGATGGTAAAAGTTTAGAATGTACAGTTCAGCCTTTCTGAAGGATAAGGAAAGGCTGAGGTGAGTAGCACCCTGAAATATTAGAAGATCAGTTAATAGTAATTAATTTACTTTTGTTAAGGAAGAAAGTATCTTAAGTTTATCTTCCAAGAAGCCCTGGATGAATTTCACATGAGATATTGTTGACACAAAAGGTTTAAGAACCTACACATAATTGAGTTTACACATTTATAAACAGAAAGGAAAGAAGGAAGGGAGGGAGGGAGGAAGGAGGGATCCACTGCTAGGGAGATCTAGGATGTTGCCGTGATCTTTCTTGGACCACCTTTAAAGCTTTAGTCTCTTTCTGGTTAACCTTAAGTTTGAGCTCTAATAAAATACAAATTTATGGGGATCAAGCTTGTCACCAGCTTTTCATGACTGTCAGTATCTCTTCAATTTCATCTAACTCAGTTTGGGGCATTTAAGAATATTTGAGCACACTTGCTAGAGACATTTTGTATAGTCACCACCAAGCCAAATGTTGACTGTTTTGAAATAAACCAAGACCTGAGACTAAGATACAGATAGTGCTTTACAAAGAGAGACTTTGCTAGGCCCAGCCCCTCATGTTTTAATCAGGAAAAGCGGGTGGCAGGTCACAAAGATTAGGTTTAACCTCCCTGATATACATCAGATCTCTTGCCCTTTTAACCTTCCAGGAGTGTGAGGAGGCATTCTTTCTGAAACCCATAAATTAGAGGCCAAGGTTTCTTTGCAAAGTATAATGACAAGATGACAGGATCCCCATGAAGCCTAACTCTTTTCCCTAGACATGAGATTTTTATTTATTTTCTTTGGAACATTAAGCCATGATCGGTGGGTCAATGGGAGCCCTGCACGTATTTCTTTTTTTTTTTTAATGAAAAAATGCTCTGATCATGAGTGCATTCAGCTAAGATTTAAGATCCCCCAAACCCCAAATGACTCTTCCTCATTTACATGCTTGTTTCAAAATCCACTAAGTAACTTATTTAGGTTCTGAAAGTTATATACAATATAAATCCATCCAGGCTGAAGTAAAAAAACCCAGGAGCTATAAAGCTGGTTTCTATATTGTTTGGACATAATACTGTTCTCAAGTGAAATCATAAGGGAATAGGGCACTTAAAATAGGGTGTCACATTTCAAGGTAATAAACAGCAGATTGATTCTACCTACCAATTGATCCTGCAGTTTACTTATACACAAGATGGAAAATAAAGTACCAAAGACACTGTGATTTACTTCGTAGAAATGAGACACTCAGTATTAGCTTGAATGAATGTAAAGGCCAGCTTTGACAATTTATTATAGGCTCAGTCCAAATGCAGTTTGGATCAGGTTGCACTATCAGCACACACATTTTGCCATGCCTTTAACATCTCTACAATTAAACACATTTTAGGTCTCTTTGTTTCTTAACATACATTTTGTTATGGTCTTCAAACTAGCCCTGTCCTCCAACAACAGATAAAAAGAGAATTCACTTTCTTTGCTTAACATAGGCTCCATGAAATAAGGGGATGTCATCTTGTCCATCTCTGCAGGAGTGGGTTTCTGCTGTTTAGAAACTGAGATGTGGTCTAGCTGTTCATTTCTACAATTTCCTTCAATCTTTTGCTCCCTTTCCAACACAATGTCTCATAACATGGTTGTTTTGTATTATGGATTGAAAACACATTTTTTCCAAGGATATTTGGGGAATTTTTCAACATCTTTTGCAGCACCTTTAATCTCTATTGTGGGGTTATAAGAGTTCAACCTGACTCCTGTCCGACTATTGAAAAATTGAAGGTATTAACTGTATCACTTCATCCTAGACAAACAACACTGAATCACAGTAACAATGAAATGATTTTTTGAACTGTCACAAAATGTCACAAACTATGGAAAGTGCTTGTCAATTTTTGTCAAATACAGTGTTGCCAATTCTCACAACAGTCATATGAAGTAAGTTCTAATATTGTTGCCATTTTTAGAACAGGAAACTGAGGCTTAGGTCAAGCAAGAGTAAGTAATTCAGACTCGGGCCTGTCTAGTTTCAGAGCCCATGATCTTGACTGGCAATGATATATAATGTCTCCAAGAAGGGCATATCAATATTGCCCCAATCCCTAAATTACTAAACACTACAGTTCCTTGTGGATCCACTCTTCCTAATTCCACATTTATATGTTTCACTGAATCAAATTATTCACTTCAAACATGAACTTGATATGAGAGTTCAAGATATTGGTATGAAATTCCTATTCTTCTATATTACCATCTCCACTTTTGTTTACTTGATCTCACAATAGGATATTTCAATTTTGTTTCTAATCAATACTTTTTTTTTTTAACTTTGTGAACTCTTTCTGGCTGCTAATGGTCAGCAAGATTTGTTTAAAAACCTAAAGTTAGAGAGACAGGCTTAAGTTATAAAAACAAGAACAGCTTACATGAAACTCTAAAACAAAAACTAGACATATTATCCAGGCTGCCTGAGAGTTCAGTATTTCTCCCAGTTCATTTGACAAATGAGAATATATGGGCGTGCATCAAAGAGGTATAAGAAAATAATTTAATCTCACACATTAAAAATTATTTTACACTACAATGCAAGGGATACTTTCAGAAGAGATAGAAAAATATGAGAAGACTCACAATCTGAAAGGTTTTCTGCTTCCAGAAGTATGGTGGAATAGATTGACCACTGTACACACACACACACACACAATGATGATCACACTGAAGTTAAAAAAACTTTGCTGAAAAAATGGGGGAGGGAAGGAATACCTTATATTTTTAAATAAAGTACTCAGCTGCATTATTTTAAAAAGTAGAGATTCCCTAGGGAGAAGAAAACAAAAAGTAAAGAGGGATGTAAGAAGGTAAGGTAGTACTCATCTGGCTTTTGCCTTTTAAATGGCTACAGAAGACACATGGTACAAAAGAAAAAGGGACACTGAAGCCCCTCATCCTCATTGAAAGGGTAAAATACATACACTCTTTGCATACATGTGCTCCATCTGGAAACATCAAGGAAACTGGACTGGGTTGTTCTCCTCTGAAAATGGATAAAGATAATTTTTAACCATGAAACTTGTCTCATTGTTGTCCAAAAGTCCCTCAAATTGAGAACTTGTTTTCAATTGGTCCCAATTTTATGGAGCCTCCAGACCATAGGCAAAAGCAAATCAAATGTTCCCTGTGGGAGAAAAGTCCAAAAAATATATGCTTATAGTTGAATATCACAAGCAACAAATGGAATTTGAGATAATTAAAGTAAAAGTCATATAAGAATGACAGCAAAGTCTTTAGTAATGAAATCTTAAAATGCAAAATATAAACAAATATGGTTAGTATAATTAGAAAATATAAGAGATTACAGCAAGAGTTAGGAGCAAGAGACAATAGACATAATGAAAGTACATTGGAAAAGTACCAAACAAAATTTCTAAAACTGAAAAGAATAGCAGCTGAAGTTAAAAATTTAATGGATGTTTCTAATTATAAATTATAAATAGGAAAAGACATTATGAACTAGATGATTAATGAGATGAAATTATCCAGAATGCAGCACAGGGACACAGGAAAAAAGGAGAAAAAGAAAAGGGGTTAAGAGGAGAGAAAAAGAAGGTCCAACATATGTAAATATCGAGAAAGACAAAATAAGAAACTGATTGAGAGGCATTATTTGTAGGTCATGATATTTCCAAAATTTATGAAAGACACAAATCTTCAATTCAAAAAGTACAAGAGTCTACTTAAAAGCTATACCCAGTCACATTATCATGAAAATAAAAAGCATAAAAGATAAAAAGTAAATCTTAAATACCATCAGAGACAAAAACATAGATGACCTATAAAGGAGCAACATTTACACTGACAACTAATTTTCAAGAGTTGCAGTGGAAGCCAGAAAGTAGTGAGATATCTTCAATATGCTGAGGATAAATATCTCTTAGTCTAGAATTAGATATAAAGTTAATCATCTAGAATGAAGGCAACATATTCAGTCAAAATAGAACTTGAGGTTACTATTAAAAGATTCTCATTTAAGGAAAATAATACCCTAAGAAAGCTGTGGTACAAAACTTATTTTTATTTAAATTAAATTTAGGCAAGTCCTGGTTTATTATAGTGATGCTATTTTGAGGAGTTATAAATATAGATAATACACTGGGAGTTACAATTGAGAGGTGGATGGATTTACAGTATTCTATAGGAGAAAGATGAAGATATTAATTTACTTTGTATTTTGTAAATATGCATGCAAAACCATTAACATTGCCACTAAAATAAGAGAGAAAGATGAAGAGACAGAGAATCATTTACAAAGTGAAAGAATTAAAAATAGAATGGGAGAGACAGTTAATAAAAGAATATGGAAGAAGTAGGGGAAAAAAGAAACAAAAACTGGAACAAATAAAATGCATGGTAAAAATAAATATAAGTATTTCAGTTTATAAATACATATAAATATAAATATAAATGTAAATGGTCTAAACATATTCTTTATTAAAAAAGTATAGACTAGATTGAAACAATACCAACAAAATGCAAGCACATGCTATTTGCATGAGATATACCAAAAATATAAGGATACAGAAGTTTGAAAGTAAAAATATAATAAAGACATACTCAGCAAAAATGAATGGAAAAGGAAGTTGATGTGAATATCTTCCTTTGAGATAACATAGAATTTAAGGCAAAAATAAAAAATTGCCAGAGATAAAGATTGTAACCACAATAATGTAATAGGCTCAAATAAGTAAGAATCTATAAAAAAATTTAAAATTATAAATGCTTAATTACATGGCTTCAGGGTATATATATATATATATATATATATATATATATATATATATATACACACACACACACACACACACACACACATATATAAAGAAAAAAAACTAGCATCCCAAGAGAAATTAAAACTCAACATCACTATGAAAAATTTTAACCCACTCTTGATAAATGATATATTAAGCAGCCAAAAATAGGTCAGAATATGTGTAGTAAATTTGAACAGCATATTTAACAAATTTTGTCTCATGGACATAAATAGTTGAATGCAACTTCAATTTAGAAATAATACACACTAAATGACACTAAACATGTTTTAAAACTAGCCATTTAATGTTCTTTCCTTATCACTAGTAATAACAAATTTTAAAAGTTTGCATCATATAATCAATAACTGATCAATAATAATAGCTAACATGTATTGATACACAATAAAAGATATTTTGATCAAACTTAGATGGGTGAGGCACTTTCCAAGTGTTTTACATGTATTAATTCATTTCCTCCTTTTAACAACTTCATGAGGTAATTATTGTTATTCCCAAAGTATAAATGGAGAAAGTAAGGCAAAAGGAGTTACATAAACTGCCTAAGTCCATGCCGCTATAAATTCAAACCCAGGTCTTATGACTTTTTGAGTGCATGCTTCTAACCATCTCATTATTCTGCCATTCAATGTAATTAGAGTTATACATTAGTAACACACACACACATAAGTAACTAGAATACTGACATAGGATAACCATACAGATCAATGGAATAGAGCTAAGAGTTCAGAAATAAATCTCCATGTTTATGTTCAATTGATTTTTGACAAGAGTACCAAGAAAATTCAGTAGAAAAAGAACTATCTTTTCAACAAATGGTCTGGGACAACTGGATATCCACATACAAAAGGATGAATGACCCCTTTCTCACACCACACACAAAAATTAACCAAAAAATGGTTCACAGACCTAGATGTAAAAAATGAACATTATGAAACTCTTAGAAGAAAATTTAGGAGTAAATCTTTATGACCTTGGATTTGAAAATTGATTCTTAGATCTGGCACCAAAAATATGAGCAACAAAAGAAACAAATAGATAAATTGGGTTTTATCAAATTCAAAAAATTTGTGCTTTGAAGGATACCATCAGGAAAATAAAAAGACAACCTACAGAATGGAAGAAATTATTTGCAAATAATATATCTGATAAGGAGCTCAGATTTAGACTATATAAAGTAGATTCACAACTCAATAATAAAAAGGCAATCTAATTAATAAATGAACAAAGTATTTGAATAGACATATCTTCAAAAAAGATATACAAATGGCCAATGAACATATGAAAACTTGCTCAATATCACTAACTACTGCTATGAAAATGTAAATCAAAATCACAATGAGATAGTATACCACACCCCCTAGGATGGCTATAATTGAAAGTTAATAGTGTTCACAAGGATGTGGAAATATTGCAGCTTTTTATACTCCTAGTGGGAATATTCAATGGTGCTGCCTTTTAGAAAACAGTCTGGCAGTTCCTCGAAAGGTTAAACGTAGAGTTACCCTATAACCAAGTATTTCCACTGCTAGGTATATTTTTAAGAGAAATGAAAACATGTTTATACAAAAATTTGTACACAATATTCACAGAAGCATTTATTTATATTATCCAAAAAGTGGGAAAAGCTCAAATGTCCATCCACTGATAAAAGAATAAATAAAATGTGGTATACAGCTCGAATGGAATGTTCTGGTGAGTTCTAAAAACTTTTCAAGAACAAATGTTTCTAAACTAACACAGAATTTTCCAGAGAAGTCTAAAAGTGGGAACACTCTCCTGCACACTTTATGAAACTAGTATAATTGTGATTCCAAAACCACTCGGGTTTCACTCTTTAAAAATAAAAATAAATATTCTAAACAAGATATTAGCAAACAGAATCCAGTCATGCATAAATAGATAATGCATCATGACAAGATGGGTTTATTTCTGTAATATAAACTTGATTTAACATTTGGAAATCAAAGAATTAATTCACCATTATTAAGAAATTAAAGAACTGAGACTGCAAGATCATCTTATTAGGTGCAGAAAAGGTGTTCAGTATGTGTCATTGTCCATTCATTAAAAAAGTGCTCATCAAACTAGAACTTTCTAATCTGATAAATTGTGTATTAAAAAAATATCCTAGGACAAATATTTAAATGCTGAAGTGACAAATGTATCTATTTAATATTTCAAAGATGGTAAGCCCATCCACTACCACCACTTCCAGTCAACATTGCATTGAAGAGTCTAGAAAGTGCTGTGAGACATTAAAAAGAAATATATTTTTAAGGATTAGAAAGGAAATGTAAGTGCTGCTGTTTACAGATGATGTAGTTTGACTATATATATCAGGAAAGGAAAAATTATCCATTGAGAAATTACAAAAGTTAAAAAGAGTTTAGGAGGTTACCAGTTTAAAACAATCAATATACAGAGGTAAATATCCTTTCTAAACACCATCAACAGTAAGAATGTACAACACAAGCAATATGATTTACCGTAGCTACATAAAACATAAGTTGCATAGGAATAAATCACATAAAAGATGTACCAGATACCTGTGAAGAAAATTAGGCAATCATATTGAAAGACATTTTTTAACTATATGGTAGAATAGAAAAAAGTTAATAAAAAATATAATTTGTCCCCATATTTTTCTATAAATTGATGTAGTTCCATTCAAAATCTCAATAGGAGCTGAATTTGACACTTAACTAAAATAGAATAATCAAGACAGTCAAGAAAGAGCAAAGGAGGGGTTGGGTTACCCCACTAGATATCAACTTCTTAAAAAGCAGTTAAGACACAATGACATTAGAACAAGGATAGGCAAGTAGATCAATGGAATAGCAGAGAAAATCCAGAAACAGGCCCACACCTAAATAGAAACTTGTTTCATGACAGATGTGAAGTAATCCATTTTCAAAATACGAAATTGGTCCCTCCTTTACTCCCTACATAAAAATCAGCCTAGGTGGAATAAGGCCCTGTGTGAAAGGCAACATCATAAAAATTTTGGATAAGAACTTCTTGAAGCTTTGGAATAGGGCAAAAATGGTTTTTTTCTAAACAAAATTTAAGGTGAAGCACACATCATAAAGGAAAAAATTGATACATTCTGTTTATCAAAAGACTATAAGGAAAATGAAGAAATAGTTTATAAGTTGGAGGGAAATATTTGCAATACATACAACCAATGAAAAGGTGGTACTGGATATGTATATGTTCTTACAAATCAATGAGAAAAATGACAAGCAACCCAATAGAAAAACAGGCAGAATTCCTGACCAGATTTTTCAAAAACAGGAATTGTGAATTGCAATTAAACATAGGAAAAATGCCGATGATTCATTAGAAACTAGGAAATTGTAAACTGAAGCCACAGTGATATTATTTAACACCTAATGGGTTGGCAAGAAATTTTAAGTGTCTGATTGTATTAAATTTTGTTGATTACATGAAGTATGGCACACTTCTGGTAAAAATGTAAGTTAGTTCAACCACTTTGGAAAACAATTTTGCATTTACTATTTAGTAAACTGAAAAAAGCAAATACCTAAAAACTAAATTTTACTCCTAGCAGCACAACCTGGAAAACCTCTCCAGTAGACATTAACAAGATGATTGAGAGCAGCAAAGTTCCTTTCAGCAAAAGCCAAACAGAACAAAAATCTGAACAAACACAAACACCTATAGATAGGAGAATGCAGATTGAAGAATGAGCAGCTACAGGAAAAAAAGTGAAAATTATATTCTTAATAGCTACCCATGAACACTGATGAAGTTGAGGATACAAAGCTGAGAGAACAAAGTCACGGATGACCATCTAGTGTAGGAGTCCCGTTGCTCAAAAGAATACAAAAATGAACAAATTAAAGCTCTGAAAGGGGAATGAAAAGACAACACTGAGGCCATGACAGCACCAAATGCATTGCTGATCTACTTCTTAAGTTTGGCTGGTGAGTATGCAGATATATATACATTATTACTGTTCCTGAATCTTAAAAATTAAATATAACTATCTTAAATTACTTAATATGAACAACTTTCAGACGTTAAAAAAGGCATAGAGTGTCAAAAATAAAAGATAACCTCAAAGATAGTCATGTACAGTGATTCTCAAGTGCTGCAGGAACAGCCAGTTGAAATGACGACATGAGGGCCACCGTGCTGGCTTCCTCCATGACACACTGTAGGAAGAAGCTAATGATTCCTGATACTGATCTACCAAGGCTGTGAATGGTTTAACCTTCAAAAGCCACCAGTGAGAGCGGCCTCCAGGGTCTCCATGTTATACATCACTTTCTCCGAGCGCCTTCACCATCTGCTTGTTCAGTGGGGAGGGAGGGCAGGAGGAGGCAGCCATAGCAGGACCTATCTCCAACCCATCCCAGCTTAGCTATGTTACGCCTCACTTCTACTGACCTACTATTTCTGGGAATGCTTGAAGAAGCGAGGTGTTTATGTGCACAATTAGATTTCTTTTACTGTAATTCCCTTTTGAATTTTTTTTTTTTCAGAATCTGGTTTCAGCCATAGAAGTGTGCCACATCTGTGTCTATTATCCAACCTGTCCACTATGACATAACCATAGTCATAGTATGTGACTAACATTTATCAAATACTATGTATTAGGCAGTCACACACGATCTCATTTAATTCTTATGATCACCGAATGAAGTAGGTATTTTAAATCTTCATTAATTATATTAATGACAAAATGCAGGCCTTAAAAGGTTAAGAAACTTACTGAAAGAGTCAGGGCTCACAAGTGACTGAGCAGGGTTTGCACCTAGATCTGCCTGATTCCAGACTCTGATGGCCCCTTTCAGAGCTTTAATTTATTCATTTTTGTATTCTTTTGAGAAACGGGACTCCTACACTAGATGGTCATCCGTGACTTTGTTCTCTCAGCTTTGTATCCTATCCTTCCTTTCTCATGAGTTGAAAGGCTCTGATCAAATACAACCTCGTTATTTTGGAGGCAAGACAATTGAGGCCCTAAGATAGAGGTAATTACACAATATGGTCAAATAGATGACATGGTCAAATCACCTGACCAAAAAATGCCTTACATTAAAAACTGGGGGAAAACATTCCAGCTGATTTCTATCTGCTTCCATATCTGTAAAAGGGGAGGGGAGTTGGGTTGTTAATGGTTCTTAAGCTTTTTTAGGTCATAGAATCGCTCCCCAGAAGGAAGTACACAGGGACACGTCCATGCAGCATGATGCCAGGGCTTCTCTGTCTCCGTGAGCCCTATTCCAAATCCTGTCAAGATGAGTAGATTCCAGGTCAATAGCTTCTGGATCCCAAAGCTGTCTGAAGTCCTTTCCAGCTGAATCATTCAGTGTTTCTAAAGTATCTCTTTAAATAGCTACACAAGGGAGCCTTGCTTGCCAGCCATGGGAAAGAGCAGGCGCCTTTGTCCTCAATCCTCTGCTATCTGCAAACTGAGAAACTCAGTGGGGCCCCTCCGGTATTTTAGTGTCTACCAAGGAGGGCTTTGTGTCCCGCCTGTTGGCAGTAAAACAGGAAATGAGGACCGGGGCATTAATAGCCTTTGTAAACAGCACCTTCAAGGTCTTCAATCACCAATTTGAGGATGTTCACCACCAGGCTGGAAAAAAAAGAGACGAGGAAAAAGCCAAACAGGAAATGCAGTGAAAGGAGATGAAAGCAGATCAATAAAGAGAGAAACATTTGGTCTGTGAAGTCTTGCCTTTAAAATAATGGGAATCCCCCCACCCCACCAGATAGTAATTTGGGGCATTACCGCAGGTTTGACTCTTAGGTGTAATCACCCTAGATTCCAGCTACACAGAGGTTGAAAATTCCAGGGCTTGTGCAAAGAATCCAGTTTGGGGACATAGATTTATTACCACATTTTAAATAGACATTTTTTTAAAAAAGATTTACTTAATGTTAGAGGACAATGATGTGGACGTTTTTTCCCTTCTTTTTCCCAAGGGAAGAGAAGAGAGCTATTATCAGAGCCTGTGTTCAAAGGACAATGCAGTGTTGTAGCACAGAAGTGCGTCTCGGGTTGTGTGTCGGGAGTGGCCAGGCAATGGTGTTTTCTGGGGCAAAGAATCCCTCAGAGGCTTGAGAGAGACACACTGGTCCCTGTGGCGCCCTAGGTCATGTAGAATCCAACGTCTTCTGCCTAAGGAAACACGGAGCATTGTCCTTAGAGAAGTCAGGACTCGAAAAACCCAAGCACTGTGGAGGCCTGAAGGAAAACACGGTCCTCCCATCATGCGGAGCACAGAGGAAAAGGGAACACACTGCATCTCAAGCCTTCAAAAAAAATTTTAAGGCATTCTTTTGCTTTTAAGACCTTGAAACAAATGCCAATTTTATGATCGCATTTTTCCTGTTTTGCAAAGACAAGCCTGGAGAGCTGAAGAGATCCTGAAAAGAAGGCAAAAGGATTGCAGGGTTAGGAGAAGATAAGGAGATAGAAACACTATTCAATTGCATGATGGCTGTTATTTTGTTCTGTGAAAAGATGGACATTTCTAATCCTATCCCAAATACCTTTCCAACTCCCACCACCTATTCAGCTCACCCTCTCTCTACAACTGGGAGAGACTTCAGCAAGACTATGGAATTGAAGAAAATCTCAAATGCTTTTCCAAATCCTATTTTGCAAATTGAACAGGGCAAAATCACTCTTTCTGCTAATAGTATAATGCCAACTATGTTTAAAAGTAAACACCTAACTTTTCTTATTACTATTACTCAGCTAAAGGAAGAACAGACATTATTTTGAGAATAGAATCCATTCACTCATGAAGTAAGGTTTTTCAAACATTTACCTTGATTTGATCTGTCTATGAAGCACCGTCAAACAGTAAGTGGACAGCACAGAATATTGTTTTCCTCCTACTCTCCCCGCCTCCTCCTCTTTCAGGCCTCAGACCCCCAGTACACAGACAAGGGGACAGAGGCAGGTTGACAAGCTCAAACTGCAGGTACTTACACTTTTATTTTCTGATTTTTTGTAGTGGAGGGAAAACATTTTACAATGGATGTGTTATGACATATAAATAACTTCCTCATCTCTCCCTTCCAGATTCCAGTGATTTACAGGTCTTAATTTTGTAAATATTCCCTTCAAGAGTTCCCCTCTCCTGGGACCTCATTCTTTCTCCATGTTCTTCTACTTGAGTCTGTTTCTGTGGTCACTGGGTCGCAGAGCAATAAACCATAAGGTTGTTGCTTCTTTCTTCCGTCAGCTGGAGGGAAGCCCACTTCTACCAGGGCTGTTTGTCACACCTGGGTGCATATTGAACAGTCAGGCTGGGAAGTGCCCATCAAAAGTCCACAGAGTACTGGTTTTCTTGGCGGCATGTTAGGAAGCTCTATAAATATGGTTGTTCAGTCCCTGTGCCTGGAGATTTGAGATAAATGATCTGGTGTCCCTTGGTATCAGGATTTTGTAAAGTTCCTTTGTAGATTCTACTTTGCAGCCAAGTTTGAGAACTTAAGAGTCTTTTCATTCCTTCTTGATTGCAGACTTCTTCCCATCCCACTGACAATTAGAATTAATGATATACCTAGAAAAAGGAAAACTTCTATGCACTTTTTAATGCAAGCTTCTGAAACTGGGAATGTTAATGGCCATCAAAAATCTCCCCTCCTCCCCATCCCCTAACCCTGGGGACATTGCCCACGGGATTATTTATGAAAATAGTGCCAATGCTTAGATGCAAATGGCGACCTTACCCTTAGAGGCAAAACCAGTTCTTTTAACAAAATGTACTGTCTTCTCTGATTCCCTGGTCTGTAGCAAAATCTAACTCCTCAAATATTGTGATGGGGTTTTGCATCAACATAAGAATCCCTTCCCACCGTGGTTCAGTGCTTCAGCTCTGTGGTGTCTGGTGGCACCTTTGTAAGAATGCCCGGTCTTTGTCAGCCTACAATTAAGTCAGAGCCAAAGAGTCTTCATGTTCAGAACCTAAACTACGTGGTGTTTTAAGAAATGATTATTCAAGCTTGGTGGGAGTGGGAGAATTCTGAGGTTTAATCACAGGAAATTTCACATGAAAGGCATTCAGCGAATTCATCAAGCTCTTGCTTCCTAAAACTCTTTTTCTTTATGCCAGGTGCAAAGTGGCTTTAACACTGAGAGGCAAAGTATCTCTTACACCATAAAACACTGTTCTGAGTAAACATGAAGAGGTTTACTAGAGAGAGTGTAAACTTCCCAGAAAGATTAGATAATGGCTCCTCAGCAGGTGCAGCCCAGACATCTATGGCTATGGATGGAAAGTCTGTGCGTGACTTAATTTAAACAGCAATCATGGAGCTCTCTCTTTGAATTAGGAAGAGATGGAGGGAGAAAGGGGTTTGGATCTAAATGTGGGATTTCATTTGATCCTAGGATACATTGCAAATTCTAAGACCAATTTAAATACTAAAAAATCTAAGAGCACAATGGCAGAAAAATTTGCACGTGGAGAGTGCAACTGATCCATTTAATAACCACAGGAGAAAATGCCCACTCTTGGTAGCCCACTCTTAGAACTTGCAAGTTCTCAGATTCTTGAACGTTTCAGAAAGTATGGGAAATGGTATCGCTCACTTGCAAATGGTTTGGCCCAACACCAGTATGTTACCCGGGTTCTGGCAGACAAAGCACATTAAAACTGTGGCTGTGGCTTTGCCTGAATTTCCATGACCTATAAGTAGACTTCCAGGATACATGATGTTACTCCTATCCAATTCTCTACCCTCTCACCATGTACAGAACCTCAACCAGAAACTTGGTTTGGATGGAAATGCCATCTTTCATTAAAATGAAGATTAAATTCTGATAAAAAAATTCTTCAAAATGGCTATACTCGGCTTTGATAGGTTCCTTCCAGTTTCCTTTGAAGTTGCAGGTGGAATGAGTAGAGTTGACCTAGTCTGTGTGAAAGATGTGGTTAAATAGGCAGAAGCAGCAAGGGACACAATGCGAAGATTCCTGACAGCCTTCCGTTCCTAGTTCACAGCAAAGCCCCTCTCCAACCTAGAAACTACGGCTGCTGCCTTCTTCTTTTCACATGAGCAGGGGTATAAATTGAAGCCAAGTGGGGTTCAAGGTAATTAATCAATACAGCAACACTTTAAGGAAACGGAAGGTCTTTTGACACTAGGAAATCAACATTCTGAGAAAAAACTGATTAGAATTCTTAATCTGTTATCTGCATTTATTTTCTTTTAAATTTTAGAGAATTTATAAGGATGTACCACATGTGCGTGAAACATTCTAAATGAAACAAAAGAGTATACAATGAAAAGTAGGCTCCTTCCCATGAGTATCCTCCAGGTACCATCTCCCATTCCAGGAAGGAGCACCTTCAGCTTGAAATCCAGGCGTAGGACATGGGGCTAGAGGCAAAGACCACGCCAGCTGCCTCCTTGTCATTCAGACAACTAATGACACAGGACAGGCCGTTTATGGGGTCATTCTGCAATGTAAATGCCATGACGTTTACATTTGTTTCCACATTTAACTCCATCAACATCATGTCAGGAACACATGGGGCTTACTGCAAAATAAAAATATGGAATACCTTATACAAAAATTAAGAATTTCAAGATGGTGCTAGCAGAGCACCAAGTGTGAGGCCCTTTGTGACTGCACAGGTCACACGCCCATGAACCAGCCTGTAACATGCATCAGGGAGTGTTGTTACCCCCATAAACAAATGAGGGAATGAGAGCCACAAAGGCAGTATGACTTGTTCATGTTTGTTGGGCCAGCGAGGATTGCAAGCCATGTTCAGACTAGGTGTATTGGACCCCAAGGACTGCAGTTTGTCTGCAATCTTGAGTGGCTTCTCCCCTGAACTTTTCAGGACCATCTTCGGCCAGTGGTGCAAATCAACATGCAGTATGTCAGTATGGTGGAAAGGAGCCTGCCCGGGAAGTGTTTAGGTGTGATCAACACATTATGATAATTCAAACTGAATTACAATTCTTATCTTGGATTATGAAATGCCATTCAGAGTGCAATTTCATAGATGAATCAAGTTTATTTATAATAAGTATGTCTAGTCAAAACAGGAGAACTACTTAACATTATAATTAAAACTGATACATATCTAGTTGAAAAACTATCCAGTCCCTAAAACACTTCCACAGGAGATGGCTACATACTTTGGCACAAAATCTTCCTGCCCCTTCCAAAACATTTAATTTTTTTATTCTGAAAGGGAGATTGTAACTTTTCTCACAATATATATCAAACAAAAGTATAGCATTATGCATTCAATAAACCTCAGCCCTGGGTCGCCCAGGCATCAGCTGCACTTGTGTTGTAAGCTGAGATCCAAGGAAACATTTATTTATTTAAAGTATTTTTGCCCATAAGTCAGACAAACAGCAATATTTCATTTCACTGTGTTTTAAGACAGCCCTGTAGACAGAAATCCTGCAGACCAAGGCTATGATCATGCTTACATGTGTAGACAGATTTAATTATTTTTTTTCTTTGAAGTCGGATAGCCATGAGAATTTTACATATAAACCCAGTTCACTTGAAAGTGGACTGTAGATACCATGGAAAACCATATAACTTTTTTACATTATATTCATTATTTTATCCATAAATTTAGATAGGAACACAGCAACGCTGATGGCAGATACAGGAATGGAAACTGGTGGCAGACAGACCCTTACGAGTTGTTTCAAGCAGATACAAGCAGGGCACATGAGGGACAAAGACAAGGATGTGGTTAAGAGGGAAAGTGCTTGGAGTCATCTCTTCAAGGTGGCCCCCAAAGAAGAGTTTTTACAATGTCATTATTGGTTACTTGAAGCATCAAAAGTTCTTCTTTAAGACCAACCTAAATTTTTCAGTGTTTTTTTTCTGACTTCTTTCATTTTGTAAATAATTAGCATGTACTTTTATTTCTATTATCAGAATGAGTTAGAAGAATGTTTGTAATATGCATGTACAAACATCAGCACATATATTTATATATTTAATATTGCATAGATAGGCACATTTGCAATGTTTCCTAAAATTTCCTGACTGTAAGAACTTGTTAAAAATAAGAGATGACTTGCATTTTGCTGAAATCTCTATTTGGCTGAGTTCAATTTTTTGCCTATAAGAAATGTTCAACATACAGTTAATAAAATAAGTTAACCAATGAATAAATGGTAAGTTTATTTTTAAGAAAAGGGTGGATAAAAACAGCTGATAAAGTTGATGATGGTGTTGAAGAAAGCTAAAACAGTGGTCTTCAAAGTATGGTCCTTCATCATTAACATCACATGGGCACCCACTTAATCAGCAACTCTGGGGCTAGACCTGGAAATCTGTGTTTAACATGCTCTCCAGTTGACTCTGATTTGGGCTCAGATTTGGGAACCACTGAGCTAGAAGACGAGTACCTGAGTTGAGGTGGGTTCTCTGGAGAAGTAATGAAAATCTGGTGGTGTCTTAATTCCATCATAAGGGGAGACCCTACCTGGCCTCCAGGTGAGAGGCTTTACTTCAGACTAGAAAGGATGTAGATTCACACACATTCTACAGGTTTTCCATGAATCCTAAAAGCAGGTGTGTTCTAGAAGTAAATTTTACTTCTGTTTTTAAATCAAAAGTCACTGGTTCTATGACAGGGACACACAAAAGTTGGCTCTGAACTCTCACTGCACTGGAGTCACATGGGTAACACCGGAAACAGCCCAGCATCCCCTACTCCCTTAATGTTCATGTTTGATTGGTCTGGGGTGGACCCATATCTTTGTAAAATTCTTGAGATGATTCTAATGTGTGTTAAGGGTTGAGGAAAATCACTACAAATGTATGGTATTCCTGTTACTACTATTAGCAAACATGTTTTGGTGCCTTTTTTAGTAGATATTTGAAATCTAAGCCATCCTTTTACCATAAAGGAAATCTGGTCTTAATCCTATCAGAACATCCATGCAGAAGCCCCTTTGAGCCTCCGTTTCCCTGTCTGTCCATCGAGGATCTTGCCAATGATGCTGTCTGGTTCTATGACCAGTACCTGTCTCCCCAGAGGCTGAGAGGCTTCACAAATGGGAGCCACACTGGGAGCTGGTGCCGGCCATGCCCATGGAAGGAGAGCCCAGGAGGAGAGAAGGCTTAGTCCTTATCCGCCACTGGTTCCGGCTGAGTCCACATGACATCAAACATGTGGGTGAAGAGCGAATGACTTAAATATCCCCAGGCTTCCTCCTCCACCCAGAAATTTGGCATCAAGAATGCTCTAAAACTGATGAATTGTTTGCTAAGATTTAGGTGGTCCCAAGACTCTACCCCAGCAGGGTGGCTTAGGGTCTCAAAATCATTAGATCCCTGCTCAGGCCTCTGACCTTTAAGACGACCCCCTGCCTAGCCATGCCCTGCTGAGTCCATTCAACCAAGAACTCACTCGAGAAGCCCTCTGAAGAAGGGATGGTGCCTTATGTTTTGCTGAAGTCCCAATTAGGCTAAGTTCAATTCCTTGCCTGTTAACGAATGTTCAATACATCATAGTTAATGAGTCAACAAACGAATAAGTGGTGAGTTCTATTTTAAGAAAAGAACAGATGGAAATGGCTGATTTAGTTGATGACGGTGATGAAGAAGTTAATGTTTGCTGAGGACACTCAGGGCTACATAGATTCACGCACTTCATTTAATCCTCATAAGAAGCCTGTGGATTGGGCACTGTAATTTCCTACATCATGCAGATGAGAAGATTGGGGCTCAGGTTATACAGCTTGTCCAAGGTAACAATAGTGGTGGCAGTGGAGATTCTAATCCAGCCTTGGCTGATCTACACTGTGCAGCACAATCAAAATCTCTTTAATGGTTCTCAAGAACCACTTCTCATGGTACATTCCTACACAACATTTTAATGGAACTATGTGTCTATAAATATTTATATACTCAGATTCTGGCCAGCTCCATTTGAAGTCCTAGAGTCAAAAAGATGGATGATGTGCTTCCACTATCAAAGATGCCATAATCTTATGGGACAGACAGCCTTATATGCCATCAATATGCAATATATTTACATTTGGGAGTATGTGCAAAGAAAAGGAGGCCTTTACTTTTCCTACATTGCCGTCTTCACAAAAAGCCAGTGAGGTAATGTAACTCATCTAAACAGTTATCCTGCCTTGCAGGGGAGCATTAATGTTATACAGAGAAAGATAAGACTGTATACACATATATGCATATACAAACACCAGCACATATATCATATTTACAGATATAATATTGATAGGCACATTTGCAATGTTTCCTAAAATTTCCTGATTGGAAGAACGTGTTAAAAATCCCCAAATGCATCTATATTTGCCAAGTCTCCTAGGAGATTCTTTCAGTTCTGGCAAGATTGGAGAACATGTGTGTGTGTGTGTGTGTGTGTGTGTGTGTGTGTGTGTGTGTATAATGGGCTTACTATCTTTTCATTTAAAATGTGCTTGTAGTTTTCAGGATATAAGTTTTAAGTACTTAAGTAGAATACCTTTACTGAATTCAGTATTGGAATTGTACATACGATGGGTCAAAATGTGCTACTTGAAACATAACTTTTTATAGGTAAATCCCTGATATAATAATCTTACAAAAGGACACCCTCCTCCCCAACATATACACACACATACACATACACACACACACACACACACACACGACTACATGGTCTCTAAGCACAGATGCTCAAAACTTGTTTGTTGTATGATTCAATAAATATAGTTATCCCTAAACTGACCAATAAATCCTTAATACCAGTATTAGAAGAAAATCATATTCAAATTACTAAACCTTATATAAGCTATACATGCAAAATTATGGGGGACACTGTTAATTACTACTTTCTCTTTTTTTAAGCAAAAGTGCCTAAGTGGGACTCATTTTTCAACACTCAACAGTTATGTTTGCTAGTCATAATATATTCTTGGGTAATCCAGGTTTCCAAGTGTACGTTTGTCTTCCCCATGCACCCGGTCTGTTTATAATTTCTAAACATTTTTACAGTGCTATTAAAGAAACCCTACATTTACATCAAATATTTATGACTCTGTGATTCTGATTTAGAACTTAGCTTTGGAGTAAAACCCAGGGTAAAACTGCTTCTGTTAATCAGCTCTAAAGGGCCTTTGTCCCTCTCCCTCGGGGACTGACGTGACAACGAGCCAAGTCTGTATGCCTCCTGTCTGCCTGAGGCTAATATGACAGCAAAGGAGCTCATGGTTTGACCCCAGAGCCTTCCTCCCATGGGTGGGACCTCAATGGAGTAGGTAAGGTGGAGTGTGGGAGGGATGCTGGCCAGTAAAGCACCTCTGAATGTGTTTCCAAGTCTGTAGCGTGCAACTACATTCTGTTCAAAACTCCTGCCGCTACCAAGGGTTGGCCAGCTTCTGTAAGTCAAGCAAGTTGGAGTCAGTAAGGCTCAGTTCTGGAATTTGTGTTTGGAGACGTTTTTCTGTAATACTCACTGGAAGACTAATGATGATATAATAATAGCATTCTTGTTACAATATCAAATTGAAAATAGACTACCTTCAGCTCTAAGCTTAGATCCTATGTATTAGCTTCGTGGAAGCGGATTAATCTAGACTCTTCCTTTTGTAAATGACAGAAACCAATTCATTGGCTCAAACAAAGCTGTCAGAACTTGGTCGTTCTCTGTCTCTCTTTTTTTGGTCTCCATATCCCTTTGTGTGGCTTCATTTCAAGTAGGATTCTCCCATGCAGTGACATGAGGGTCATCTGCACTTATAGGCTCACAGCCTATTCTTTCAGTAAATCCAACCGAAAGAGATTTCTCTTCCCAATGAAAATTCTAGAATTGAGTCTCACTGGCTTGGGCCAAATTGTCAACCTTTATCCAATCTTAGTGGACAAGGTGGGTGTGATACTCATATTGGCCAAACCTGGATCTCATCAAACCCGAGATGTGGGGATGTGCTCAGTCCCACCAGGAAGCAGGACCTCAGTGTGGGAAGGAGTCGCTTTATTCTTACCAGAAGATGGGAAAATGGATCATGGGGAGATAAAAGAGACCAAGAGAGAAGGAAATTGTCCTCACTTAACCTTCATAGCAGAAATATCACCCAGGTGTAGATGTCAAACAGTGTGATTGTAGCTTAAGCTTACTATCTATTGTTAAAAGATAATTTTTTGTAAAAGGGGAAAATCATGACTTTCATACAGATATTCAGTGAACACATGTCAAAATTTTTACTTAAGTCATTAAACAAAATGAGAGAACAATGAAGATGTCACAACCAGTTCAAAGGAGAATCCGAAGAACAGCCACACTTTTAGGTGAGGAATATTGAAATGAACTTGCAAATGGTGCAAACCTGCCTGTCCCACTCTGAGGGAAGGCTGCTCTTCCTCCCCGCAGAATGCAGCTGTGTGTCCACAGAAACAGTGATGTGCATTGCCGTCAGTTCTGTATCTTATAGTTCAAAGGCAATGAAGGTTAGAATAAAAAAACCTGGAAGGGTATGCCCAAATAATGCATTTTTCCACTAGAGATACTTGCAATATTTTTTACTTATTCCAAAGTTCCTTACAGTCCTCCCTCAAAGAAAGATTGATCACAAACTAAGGTTGGTCTCATTGGCTCTGGCCTCATTATTTACATAGGTGCTGCAAGGGTATTAACTTACTATGTACGTTTTTTCTTAAGTTTGTTTTGCTTTAAGTTTCCATGTGAAATATTAGGTTGGATGTTAAAATCCTCTATTATTTGCTATCCTGAAGCTAGAAAACCAAGAAGCTTTCTCCACCAGATTTTACCTGCAGTACATATACATTTTGGTGGATTCCTCTTTCCAAAATACCCCAAGTCTGGCCTACTAGGAAGCGTCTTTCCTTAGCACTGGGACCCTGTAAGCTAAGTTCCAGGCCACCAGCTCTCCTGGGACGGCCTTCTAATCACTGGCTCCAGAAAGTCAATCTCAGTTAAAAGTGGATGGCCATACCTGATCAAATGAGTATTATTTTCAAATATGACATCCCAGGCAAGGTCTTGACTGCATTAACCAATTTTCTCAATCATATACTGGTAAAATAACAACAAAGCCTTATTGAAACTATGCAAATAACTGTATTCCCATGAAAAGTAAGGACACTCAAATAAGAGTTTGTGATTTAGGAGAAAGGGCACTCATGAGAATAATATGTTTTTTTATATTTTCTTCAGTTTTCAAAAGCAGGATCTACTAAATTGTTATGGACTACAGATAGCTTGAGAAGAAAGAGAAAAGGCTTCCTTTTGTATTTAGAAATGAAATAGTAAAATAGCATTGGCAATATTACCGATCAGTAACTTCAGTAAAATTGCCTTCATCAGTTCATTTAGGCCACTCTTAGTCCACTGGATTTGGGGTCAGCAATGTCATGAAGCCATCTGCTTCTCAAATTAAAAGGAGTCCTGGAAATCCTTGGTCAGCCCACTGGAATGGTCTGAAAGCTGTCTAAGCAACGCCATCAGAAGCTTGCACACCCAAGAGTCTATTCTCTGAAGCTTGATAGTTTGAAGTAGCTGGTACAGTCCTTTTCCAAGGAGCTCTCAGATTGTCCTTTGGTGAACACATGAACCCTAGGTTGGAGCTGAAGGCAGAGCTTCAGGAAACATCAGAATAAAAGCAAAATTACCTGTAGATACTAGTGACTTAAAATGGCTGTGGTCAACTTATCACTGATAATTTCCAAAAGTGAAAGCTCTGATCAGAGTTCATGACAAGAATAAAGCACTGACAAGGAAATTTGGCTGTTTCCATGTCGTGCAAAATAAGATATTAAAGTCATGTTAAAATATTGTCTTTAAGGACAGTGACTCAGCTTATAGTCAAAGAAGTCAACAGATGTTACATCTGCTTATAAAACTGTTAAACACAATTTTTTATAAAGGGAAAATCTTGCATCATAACATGTAATATTTGTGAGACACATGTAAGTGTATGTGGTATAAAAGAGTAAGAACAAACCAGGCATAGCCTAAGAATATACCATGAATATAAAATAAATATATTTAGTAAGTCTGGAATATGGCCAAGACATGTTATTTTTATAAAAATTCAGTGTAACCCCAATCAAAAACTACTTGTCTAGAAGATGCCAGATTTGAATTTAAGTAAGTTAATGTCTAAGTAAGCATTTGAAATAATAACTAAATCATGACTGATACTACTATACTGTTGCCAACTAATATCTTGAAGATTGTGATACATGGAAACATGTCATGGAGAGTGAGGGCACTGACAGATCTCTGGGAGCTTCCCAGATAGCATACAATTTCTGAAAGATGTATATTAGTAACAGTTTATACAAACTTAAGTAGAGAAGGCTGGACAGTGCTTTTGACGTTTTATCCTTTCCCATTCAGGTCATCCATAGCAACATTTCAAATAAATCTATTTCTAGTACCTTCCTGTTTATAAGGTGAAAGAACACATCACTGTGATTTTCCAGGGAGTTTCTAAGAAATTGTAAAATGGTTTTAGAAGCAAAAGATGACTTGAAGGTTTTCTTTCAGTTTAGTTTTTGTGTTTAGAATATGATTTTGAGAAAGTAATAAAAAAATTGTCAAAGGGAATGTACACATTTTATTAACATAGGACCACACACACACCTGAGACATAGCACTTGGTTAATCAAAGAGCCAATAAAACATTAAAAAATAAACACAGAAGACGGCATGTTTTTAAGGAATCTTTACCTCTTTCATAAGTGAGTAAACTTTGTTTTCCTAAATGAACAAGAACTTAATCTTCAGTAAAAAGCATGGAAAATTATTTTGGTAAGACACAAAATCTTCATCATCTAGGCAAATTACACACAGAAAGAATAACCCTCTATTGTGGGTACAGGCAGCAAACCAAGGAAACATGCCCTTAAAAAGTCTTGCAACCCTTTGCTAAGATGTTAACACATTTAATAGCTTTTCAGACTCAGGTGTTATCTATAAAGCAAGGTAAATAAAATTCACTTTTTAAGTCTGGACTTTCATTGTGCTCTTTCAGTTTGAAGAGCAGATACGTGAGGGCACATGGGAGAGGGCTGGGAGGTCAGAACTACTCTCATAATAACATTAGGATGTTATTAATATGCAATGCATTCATCATTGCTAGCTTCAATTGAATCAGTAAATAAGTATTTTTAAATGCTGTCAGTTTTAATTTCTCACATGGTAAATATCAGAAGTTACAAATTTAAAAAAATGAAATTCTTAGGGGCCCTAAATAATTTTTCAGAGTATAAGCAGGTCTCAGACAGAAATAAACAAAACTAAAAACCACTACTTTAAGACAAAACTATTTTGTCTGAAAAACAGAAGCATGTAAAAAGTTGTATTTCTGTTACCATTGCTGTTAATATAGTCTCAAATGTTTATATTAATTAAAATTTTAATCAAAGTAACTAACTTCCATTTCAGAGAAAACTGAAAGCTGGATAACTAAAAACTATCTGTCACACAGGAGCATTCAACTTTTACCATATCCCTTATATTATTTTCCTAAATGGCTAAAATAAACATTCATTAACCTAGTCCTAATACATAGCATCTCTGCAGCATATAAAAAGAAAAACAAAAACCTATAAACTTTAAATTATGCTAGTAATCAATACTTCGGTATTGTACCTTAGTTAGAAATGATCTATATATCAAATAGTTATCCATTAATTAACTCTATTAATATCATGCCCAAGTTTTAAGTTATTGTCTTGCTAGTGGGGTTCAGCCCTGGGCAAGTTCACTATGGATTCAATGTCACCAAAGAAACTGACAGTAGAACGTTCTTGGGGTGAAAGGGTTCTACCCAACTTTATTTCCACGGTGGCAGGTCAATCACTAGAATCCCACCCACTCAGAGCGAGTCTGCCTCTGGGCCTCTCTGCTCGCACAGCCATCTTCAGTCTCCGTTCTCGGTGCTGCCACCACTCCAGCCTCTGCTCTGCTCTCCTGCAGCCTTGCAGCCATGCCACCGTGTCACCCAGAGCAGTGGGCAGGGCTCTTTATTATATAGAATCAATAATGACGTATTGCCCACACGTGTGTAGTGAGCTAGCCAACCAGGGCCAAGTGAGAATCCTGACCACAGGGACCTTCCTTTATGCACAGTTACCTAAAGATTTCAGAAATTATCTTTAAGATGACATACTATAAAATATAGCTACTGTTGAAATAAATAGTTTGTGAGACTATCTCCATTTTGTTAAGCACAAATTTACATTTACATTTTTTAATAATCTTAGACTTGACATAGGATTAATGTTCCTTATTTAATCATTAAAATTGTATGTTTAGGAAAACACAGCCAAGTATAATAAAAAAATTTGCTTGTGTCATAACTGACACTGATGAATAAGAAAAGATACAGTAGTTTTCATTGAACAAAAATTATTAAGGTAGTCTTGTCTGTCAAGATTACCTTAATTATGTGAACTTCAATTATTAAAGTATATGTGAGTTAGTTTCTGTAAGAATATTTTTCTTTTAAGTAAAACACTTAAATTATTAGAACTTTAACTTTCTTGTATTCTGGGGATTTTAGGGATATTTAATTTACAGATGTGTTTATCTCCATAAACCAATCAGAACCAAATTCCTGTAAGACATTTTACAACCTAATTTATTAATATCCCCAGGAGATATGAGCACATAACATACTTGGACATTGAAAGGTAAAGACCTTTCTGAATTATAGACAAATGAACATAGAAACATAGAAAGCTTGCAGCTTCAATTCTGCAATTTTAGTCACAGATCAAGAGACAACACAGGATACAAAAACTCACTAGTTTAGTTATGGAGGAGCTGTTCTTCCTAGAAGGCCCAACATTCTTATTTAAGCTCAAAATAGATAAACAAATACTAACAAGTGAGCTTTTATCATCCCTCACCCAGCAGAAATTAGATCTTTATAAATAATTAATCTATATACAGAAATCACCCAGTGGTTGCACCACAAAACCAAATTCCCTATCATTGCTGCCACCAAAGGGAAATAACTTACTGATCATAGACAAACCAAAAGCAAAACAAAACATAAAGTGATCAAAGAAAAAAAATTGAAATTGGAAAAGCAGAGTCAACAAGGTACTCCCTAGTGTCCATTCATTTCCCCTGATGCTTGAGAGCTATGACAAGACCTGCATGGGCTTAAGCACCCCTTGAGGTTCACCACTTGGGCAATAAAATTTAATCAACTCTGTCAGGTAAATCCACTGGGCATTCAAGGATCTTTCAAATTGTCAAAGTATAATTTTTAAATAAGGGTAGAGTCATGACTCATACAAATATAAAAGGAACAAGTGTCCAAGATTTTATTTAACTCCTTAATTAATGAGGGAACTAGGTAAATGTTACAACTGATTCAAAGGAGAATCCAAAGAACAGTCAATCAAGAATACTGAGGTGGACTTGAAAATAGATGTAAAACTGACTTTTCCATGGTGGTGACGGCGGTTGTGGTGGTGCAGAAGTGGGGCAAGGATTTTGTTTCTCTCCTGGAATGGAATTCATTTGCATGTTCATAGTCAATAATCATTTGGATTGCCACTGGTTCTCTACAACTTATGGAGCTACAATAAGCTCAAAGGCAATTTAAAGGTAGGATCAGATAACTCAGATGGTGTCCTCTAAACAATGTATAATTTTCCCCTGGAGACACCCAGTAATATCTTTTCTCTTATTCCAAATTGCCTTACACTATGAATGTGGATAGACTCTGCCTGCCTTTAAGAAGTAGAATGTTCCCACCCAAAGAACCCTTTCAAATATTCTGATTCTCAATTGCCATTAAAGGAGGAGACAAAATTCAATTCAACACTTATTTATACCTACTATGTACAATGTAACATACTGGGCTATCTTTAAAGGATTTAAAAATGAATAAGACGTGGAACTATGCACAGTTGTGTTCAATAAAACCATGCTTGATTTACTTCAGAAAGGCTTGTTATCAGTCAACTAGTGCTGTGTAACAAACTGTCCCAATGTGGTTTAAACAATCAGCATTTACTTAGCTCATAAATCTATGGGTTGGTTGGGAGTTTCTTCTGATCTAGGTTGGGTTTAACAGATTGCAGCTGTAATTGCTCATGTGTCTGCAGTCACTTGGTAGATTAGGTGAGGACTAGCTTTTTGCTACACCCTTCCCTAGGTTGACTCTCTTCCATGTGATCTCTCAGTCTTCAGCAGCCAAAACTGGGCTTGTTCACATGGTATCAAAGGTAGGTTATCAAGAGTTTGAGTGGATGCAGGCAAGACCTCTGAAGGCAAGGTTACTTCTCTTGTATTCTATTGGGCAAAGCAAGTGACAAATTTCAAACCAGATTCAAGGGGTGGAAGAACAGACTCCATCTCTTGGTGTGAAGAGCAGATTGTTAGGACATAAATACAGGAGGGAAAAATCAGTTAGTTGAATGCTGTTAATTTATTGCAAGTCTGTATCTTATGGAAGTTCACTCACTAGGGCAAGAAGATGCAGTGGCATAAACAACTGCCTCACAAAGCAGACTTTGTTAAATGCTGCCCTGGAAGCCCAAAGCACCAATATATAAGGGCAAAAAAAAAAAAAAGAGCAAAGGCTGAGTTGAGAGTATCTGGGGAAGCTTCACAGGTATGTGATTGGAGCTAAGTTTTGATGCATAGGCAGAAATTTTAAGGTGAGCTTGAAGGGGAATTGAAGATGGCTGAAGGGAGTCTGATAGGGCCAGTAATCAAAATAGGAAAGTCATGCTTCCTATTGACTTTCCAGGTGCATATTTATAGACAGCAGTCACAGTAGTAGCCGCAGAGAAGTAATGTGGAGTGGTTAACGAATCAGGGTTCAAATGTGGGTTTCACTTAAAAGGCTAGTCACTTCCCCTCTCTCTGAATTTCCTTTCTTCATTCATATAACCCTTATTCTGATTCAACTACATAAACATTTTTAAACAGAAAAAAAAGCTTGAGTATGGCCTTGTAAATAAAATTAAACCTCAAATGAGAGACTGAGATGCAATGTGTTTGATCTAGAAGGAATTAATATAAATTAATAAGAAGCTGACAACAGAGAAGAAACATTTGCAAATTATGTGAACAAGCAATTCTATGAAGAAAAAATATGAGTGACCAATAAATTTATAAAAAGATGCCCCACTACTCTACTGATTGGGGAAACACAACTTAAATAATAATGTGACACCATTTTTTCCTTAAAGTTGGCAGAAGTTTAAAAGTTGATACTATCTTGAGCTGGAAGGAGAGTGGAAAAAAGAAAGTTGTATATATTGCTGTGTAGGATCTAAATTAAAACAACCTCCTTCGACAGTTACTTGGCAGACTGTATCAAAAATTTAGATTATTTATATAGTGATCCAAAGCACTCTATCATGCCAAAATGCTCATATGAGGGCATACACACACACACACATGCAAAAACATGCACATGTATTATATGCATGCATGTATATATATATATATATGCATTTACATATATATGCAAATATACATATACATCCATCCACCAGAATACTAATTTAGCACTATTTATAGTAAGGAAAATCTGAAGGCATCTTTAATGCCTCTAATTAAACCAAATTTTTACATATTGACATGAAAGATAACTACAATATATTATTGAAGGGAAAAAAGCAAGCTGCAGAAAAATGTGTTATCATATGTATATCATAGTATGATATGTACTATTTTTTAAAGTTTCATGTCCTGCTTGCTTCAAAGGTTATGTTGCTAAAATGAGATAATACAAATTAAAGTGCTTTGGAAACTATAAAGTGCTTTAAATGTCAAGGCACATCTCAAATTCAGCTTTAAAAACTTAAAAAATGTATATTAATTTATTCCAAAGGTCTATGGGTTCCACTTACAATACACCTTTGATTTCCCCAAGGAAATTAAGAAATCATGCAATAGGGGTCTTAGCAAACTGGGTGCATGAAAATTGAAAAATAAAAAAGCCCCCATTGGACCTATCTAATTTTTCCTTAGGGAAGACAATCAACCAGCAGAGACCATATTTTGCTATTCCTTCTCAGTCCTTCTCTTCCCTGAACAGTTAAACTGGATAACAAACTAATAAAAAATAATTTGGAATCTGGGGCATGATTATGGCCAGGAAAGATGCTGATGATCATTTCATGTGATCAGAGAAAACCCTAAAATAGAGCACCCTTCAATTACCATAATTTCTACTGTCATTGCAATTTCTGTACATAAAAGCATTTGGTCTGAGGCACAACAAATTTATCTGTAAATTACACAATAAAGGATGGGGAATGGACTTTCCTTTAAAAGAACAAACAGAATCAGTCATTTATGAGGATATCTTCATCTTAATCGACACGTGAGTGCAACCAAATGCAGACTCCATTATTGTACAAAGTTCTGAAGACTGTCACCCAACCCCACTCCCACCCCTCTCCCAAGTTTAATTAAACCAGTATCACACTGAGACTGGAAGGAAAACACAATGATACAACAATAAACAAACATTAATCATGATCATTACATACATTTTATTACATGAAATAAATAATACTGTGGAGCTTTCACCAGCCGATAAAGCTCTTCCTTTTGGATAACATCCTAAGTCAATTGAGGGGTAAAATAATACTAATAATGATAATAATAATTAGTATGAAAAGGAGAAAAAAAAGGGTTTATCACCACATAAAGCAGAAACTGTATCATCCACTTATATTAATCTCATATTTGTTCATTTCTGGTTTCTTCTCACTGAGATAAATAAAAAGTAATTTCTTATTTGTAGCCTAGTTTTGGTGCACGTGATACAACTCTAATTGCCCCAGGATAAGGAGATCCGTGGAAGATTCAGTCAATCCACACTTACGGGATTCCATCAGGAAATTGGGGAGGGGCTTCTGAACCCTTGGGCAGCACAGGAACAGAAATGAGAGGAGGAGGGAAAGAGGTTTAGCCAGGCTCAAGCCAATGGCTTTTGTCCTCACTTGAGAAAGCCCAGATCCCCAGTCTTCTTCAGTTCAGGTCATGTTTTGAGCTGAACGGAAGATCTCCTCGGTTTGTCTCTCAACTGGGCATGAACCCCCTCAGGGGAACACTCCTTTGTGTTTCTTTCCAGAGAGCTTCCTGACATTCTTCAGCATAAGGACCACGTTGGGAATACCCACTGAACGTATAACACGGCTGTCCAGCCCTGTTGTCCTGTCTCATGTGGGAACGATAGAAACAGGTCCTCTCCTGCAGAGATGCCCATTAAGGGCCACTTCACCAGCCAGACATGAATCCCACTCTGTGGCCTTACTAATTGTCCAGTCCTGAGGTGTTTTGTTGTGGGCTACCCACGACACTATCTTAGGGAATCTATTTTAATGAACAAAAAGATGCAACCTGCCCCACAGGCCCCATGACACAGACACAGTGTTAGCCTTGGAGATGGCTTTTGTCCCTTTGACTTCTGGATGTGTTGTTACTCAGAAGGGTGACCTAAGATTTCTGTACAGTCTTCCAACAGGAATTTCAGAAGAGGAATCTTCCCGTGTCCTTTGCGAAGGAAAGAGAAAGGTAATGCTATGTGAGGATTTACATTTTACTTCCTGTCAAGAAGTTTTCTCTTACTGTTCCACATCCTAACTCCTGTTTCTGCTTGAAAGCACCAGAGTTTCAACGGCATGCATTCAGGAGCAGACCCAGCTTCCAGGTTTGGAATGGGAGCTGTCGAGCGGAGTGCATGAGTTGA
The DNA here is from genome assembly GCF_030020395.1 of Manis pentadactyla. Taxonomy (NCBI): domain Eukaryota; kingdom Metazoa; phylum Chordata; class Mammalia; order Pholidota; family Manidae; genus Manis; species Manis pentadactyla. The sequence continues at coordinate 38,428,525 of NC_080033.1, forward strand.
CGCTCTTCGGGGCCTGCGACTGTGGCCTCTCACATAGCCTCCTTGGAGCTGGTTTGGTTGGCACTCAACCCAGTTAGGAAATAGGAGAATCACTAGGGTGTCACCCTTCCTCAGGCTAAGATCCCTCTCCGTCCTACACAGAGTCCTTGGGGAGGAAGCCTGAGAACCACTATTGCTGCCCAAGGGGCTGGCATGTGACACCCAGGGACAGAAGACATGAGGTGTGACTAGGGCTCCTTCCCCTGGCATCTCACCCACCTGGCCCTCTCTCTTGGAGAGTGATCAGAGTGTGGCCAGTTATGAGGAGACCACCAGGGTTCTCGTCCCCCCTCCAGCCAGACACTTTTGGACAAAAATACAAGAGAATGAAGAGGTAAGTGGACACACTCCAAAGCGGACTCCGTGCCCCAGTCCCTCAGGGAATGTCACCTCACCCTCTGCCAGTGAATTTCTAGGGCTGCCTCTACCATAAATACTCTGATTAAAATGTAAATTTAGCCAACCTATCAGCTTCCCATTAAGGAGACTCTTTAAAAACGCCGTTAATCAGCTGAAAGATATGTAGTGAAATACCACTCATCAATTGTAACTGCTTATGACAGTTAACAAAGCTTTATATTTGCCCCAAACATGTGCTGATCTATCCATTATGTCAAGGTTTCCTCTCGCGCTAATTGTACATTTTCTTCTCTAATGCATTTTTTGCTGTTATCTCATAGGCTAATGAAAGCCAGGAAATCAATAAATATAAATTATACATGCAAAGAAGGACTGCTGTGAACATAAAGTTTCTAATTAATTGCACTTGATTAATTTATATCCTTTAATTATCTTGCTAAGCCACAAACAACATAAATATCTTTGCAATCTGGTTATTGCTATGTCAGTCATAAAAAAGCAGACACAGTAAATCTATGAAACCTAGCAAACTGCATTGCCAGAAAACATGGAATGGCATAACCCATAAATATTATCGGACTTCCTCAAGACATCGATGAATAATTTCAATGTGACAAATTAACACTAAATATGTTGTATGGTTATTTGACGAAGGTTATAGTGATGTTATAGGTTTAAATGGTGTGTATGGAGTAAGCAAAAATGTGGATTTCACCAATAGGCTTATAAAAATCTGCTCAAGCTGAGGAGGAGCAGTGTGGGAAAGGACCCACATGCAAATATCCAGTGTAATTTTGCAAATGGATGTACTTTCTATTGGACAAGTAGAAAGGCAAATTGTTCATTATTTTGTTTCTTAGTTTCCCTTTGATAAACTTGATGAACAAAGAATAATCCCAACTCTCTGCAAGGGCAAAAATAAAATGCATTATTTGAAATAGAAATTTAAATCTAGGAACCTGACACCAGGTTGGGAAGAGCGCTGAATGTTTGCATGCTGCCATTGTCTTAAGAGATGCAACTTTTACATGGAAAGTGGCTTCTTTTTATCCACACCACCCCCCTTTAATTTTATCTGACCCTGCTAAGCCAGCCATCTGTCACTGATCTGAAATCTAATCCTCTCTGTCCACCAGGCTTGCTCTTTGTCCTAGGCCACTGCATATTATGGAGCATCTATATCTACAAGTTTCATAAGTGTGTAAAAAGAAACTGTATCTGTTCTCAGCTACACTCAGACAAAGACCATCTGTCAGCAACTGCAGCTATTCTTAAAGAAAGAAAGCGTCCGAAGGGATTTGGCCTTTACCAAGTAAACCCACTTAACCCTTCCAATAAGATTAACTGTTATTTGTTTCCATTAAATAAAAATGACCATGCTAATATACATTTAATAGTTCTGTAACAGTGGCAGAAAGATCAGCTCTTATGTTGACATCTCTTGTTGATAAAACATATGTATATATAAATACTGGAATTATGATGGCAATAAGATAACCTATAAGGCAGAAGGATGTTTTCACTTCCTTCCTCCAGTCTGGGACTATCAAAGAGAAGGCAACATAAAATAAGGAAGCCAGAAAGCACCATCATACTCTCCTTGGTCTTCAATTTTACAGTAAATAGCACTTCTAGATAGAACATACGGCTGAATACATACAATTACTATGATTCAGAGGCCATTCTCTGACTCCTGCCCTCCTGTCACTGTACATTCCTGTGGACAGTTTTATGGCTGTTAGGCTACACATTTCTAAAGTCTATATATGTACAATATACAAATACACACTTACTAAGTATCTCTGTAATTATGGGAAATTTCTTGGTAGAGGAAAATAACTGCCATTTAGTGACACTGATGCAGAACTACAGTAACACTTGGGATTTCTGCCTCCTCTTTTCGTCCTACAGATTGCCAATGTTGTGCAGCTTAGCATTTCAGAAGTGAAATTAATAATGCATTTGCTTCAATGGAAAAGCCCAGGCAAGTTTTTCAGACATTTGTCTAGTCTTGAGATGTTTATTCAGATTACAGAATAACTGTGTAATATCACATCCTCCAAGTAGGAAGGCCAAGTTCTGCCCATAAGTACGTATATTTTAACACAGGTTCAACTGACCACCGGCCTTCACAGCACCTTCATGTGCCCAGAACTCCCTGTTTTTCCACTCAGGGACTTGACAGACCGGCATAAACGGGCAGTTGTGCAGGTAACTGGGGTCGCGCGGGCAGATGAGCCAGTGGGTGGAAGGCAGGGCACGGAGAAGCCTCGACGGCCCTCGATCTGGCATTCCTCAACTACCGGCGCTTGCTGAGGATCGAGGCACATTTGTTTCTGGAAGTTGGTGTGTGTGTGTGGGCAGGGGGCGGGGGACTACTAGGCAGATGAAATGGCTCTGTTTTTACCTCCTGCTGAAGCTTCTAGGCTTTCTCCCTTAAAACATTTTACACAGTCGTGACTACTTAGACTGGAAAATCCAATCAAAAGATCTTTCAATCCAAATACGTACTCCTGGCAATTAGCAATCCATGTCTGCCTTCCTCCTCTCCTGGAGCTGTGACTATAACTGCGTGGTTGTTTTGCCTTCCCAAAATGCTCAGGTGTGTGCTGAGGACCTCCAGCCCTCTCTCAGCTTGACCGAGATCTCTGGGAGCTTCCTTTCCGCTGGGGGCCCCAGCTGCAGGACCGTGACGTCCAGCTTTGCACCCAGTAGGTACTGAAGGCGCCTGCCGCTGTCTCGGTGGAGGGGAGGGGTCGTGCTGGGTTCAGTGTGAATGTCGCAGTCTCTAAGGAGACAGGTAAATCTCCGGATGCTGCAATCAGATTGGTGAAGAAGATTCGCTCCTGATGCCGCTCGCCTGCCTTCAGGCTTCCTGGAGGTAATGAAAAGCCGCGCAGGGAAAGGCAGACCCTTGACAAGTATGGCCCCTGCACGTTCCCCTGGCTGACGGTTGGAGAAATATCAGTGTGTCCGGCAGGGAGGAAGAATGTGTCGCCCACTGGAGTTCAGTAGAGTTGTCATTTTCGATTTAATGCACCTAGGTAGCAAGCCGACTCACTAGGTTTGACTGCAATTACCTTATCTTTCCTATTTTTAGTGACAGGACCAGATTATTTTAAGTGCATTTTATAGAAAACCCTTCTTTACTGAAGTATAAAGACTGTAATAAAGACAATACAATGTTTTGAAACTGTTTTAAATCCTTCACTCAGCGTTGCTTCTACAGATTTAACATGTAGGGGTTCTAATCTTACTGCTACTAATTAGAGCTTTAGTGTAATTGTGCCAACAGGGTGCTTGGCATAATAATTACTATTGAGAGATTCTGGTGGCGCAGTAACATGCCTACATAATGCAGATATGTCTAGTGTTACAGTGCAGTCACCTTTGTATGTTGACTCAAGTTGGATTTTAACCAAGTAAGGGGTTATTTTGCCTTTATAATAAAGCTTAAAAGGCATATACATATGTATGATTTAGGTATCCATTTTTCCTCTTTGAGTCTTTTGAATATTAATTAGGAGGAACCTCAGAAGGCAATAGGGACACATTTTGTTTCATGTATCTCACAGTTTGGAGCAATTCAGTCTGTGAGTAAGACTGCCCCTGCTGGAGTGGCCGAGAGCCCATTTGATGCGATGGTGCAGCCACTATGCCTAGATGGCTCCCACGGTGAGGGTCTGTCTCATGAGAAACACTGCCTTGTTGTGACAAGCAGAGAAAGGACAGGGGGGCCTTGGGGCCGACCAGGAGCTGAATCGCTATAGAATTTGGGTCTCCTTTATAAGAGGTTTCTCTGAACCATTTGTTTTTTCAGTAATTCTCAAGCATTTGCATCTCTGGAAACATAACCCTAAGCTGGGGACTATATTTCTCCTCCAGACTTGATAGTTTTGGCTACAGTTATCTCTGCTCCTTATTGCTCACTGTAGAGGGAACATCCGAAAAGACCTGTGCCGGTGTTACGTGTGGTAGGTAGGCAGCTGTGTGTGTGTGAGGGCATGAACCTATGTATGTAACCATCCTGCTCCACCTGGGACAGCCCTCGAAATGGGGCAGCTGGCCTCAAAGGCTCCATCAGATTCATCAGGCAATTATCAAGGGTCACATGGGTCGGTTTCACTTTTAGGGCTGCCCCAATACATGAGCTCGGAGTGATGCTCCAGGCCTGGCACGGGATGTCCTGCTGCTGGCACACTGGGCACAGGAGTGAGCAGAGACTCCCTGGGATGCTTCTGAAATGTTCCTATGCACAAACTCAGGCACGCTGCGTTGTTTTGTTTGGTTTTTGTTGTGTTTTTGTTTTGGCAGATGTGAAAGAGTTTCTACAGAACTGATTTCACAGAGCAATAAGTCACTTTAGAGGGTGTCGCCAGCCATTTAAAGCACACTACAGAGGTTTTTTAATGTCATAAATACATTGGAAAGGTAGTGTGTAATGGCCCAGAGCCTGAACTATAGCTCCATTTAGCTCCGACAGCCTTGTTTTTACTGCCCCTTAGTGCCTCACTTTTAAAGTGACAGGAAACCAATTCCTGATTACAAATCAATGGGTTAGGATTGTCACCTCTGCACAGTGAATTTCACTGTAAATCCAAGGGGTCAGCCATGATGCTAGGAAACTGGGGGTCAGAATGTGAAGGTGGTCACTTCATACAATGTGAACGGAAATACGTTTGTTAATGCTGTGCTTTATGACTGTCTCTGGAGAAAGGCCAGGTCTCTCCGGCCCGTGGCTCACCTCTCCTCACCAGTCTAGAGGTGAGTAGGGTGAGTTTGCCACGTGCAGCAAATGTGACAGTAAAATGTTCACGTTTGTGGGGAAGCTGCAGAGTTTCCCCAGGCTGATGACCGAGCAGAATCCCCTTCTCCCCAGATTTACAACGCCTTTGCCACATCATGTTAACCAAAACTGTGTATGCTCCTGTCATGCAAGATTCCTTTTGATGAGGCCCCTTTTTTCTTTAAGCTTTTAAGATAATCTGAGAGAAATCATCAAGCTATAAAAAGAGATCAATAAAAACAGAAAAGGTTCCCATCACCCCGAAAAAAATCCATAACTTTTGCATTTTAATAGAGACGCTACAGGACCAGACCCTTCATTTTCTTTCTGATGTGTTCCTTTGATTTCTCTCGTATCTCACAGGGCTCTTGACTTTCTTGAGAAAGGGATTATTGAATTGTGTGTCTCCCTCAGATGTACTTGATCACTCAAGTATCTGTACTTAAGAATGTTAGAGTCTGTTCAGCTGTTGCCTCTTTGGAGCTCATCCGGGCTTGTCATCTTCATATTAATTGGGTTTTGTGCAGGAATCTCAAGTCCCACATTGAGTGGCTTTCAAGAGAGAAGATTATGCCCAAAGCCAGATACAAAGACAAACATATTTAGCACAACAATTATGATAATTACAGAAACATTCTGTCATGAAATAAGCAAATCTGATTAAGGGCCCTTCTACATTATCAAATATTAATCTGATGTCTTCGGTCTAACCTGGTTCGAACCTAAGAGGCTTCTTAGGGTTTCATGTATTAACAGATTCATAGGAGAAGCTGAACATATAGAACCTAGTAGTATGAGACAGTCAAGCCAGGGCAGTAAAAGGATTTTTGCTGAATGTAATCAATTTAAAGTTAAAATAGACACAGATAGGATCATAAACCAGAAATCAAAATTAAAACACATCCTGCCAATGAGATAGTTTGTGTAATTACAACCACATGGTACTTTAGAAACATGTTGCGGGAAAGAATTATTAGTGCTATTTTTGTTTTTAAAAAAAGGTCAATATCATTATGATAAATCATTATAATAAATGTACAGTCACTTGTAACTTTCCAGACTTTCTTGATAACCACACAAACTGGTTGGTAATAGAAGCAGTAATATTCTTGCTAAACTAGAGAGTTAATTTTATTTGTAATTTTCAGCTGCTTTCAGCTTAATTGCACAATTTCCTCAATTATTAAAGTTCATTCTGCATACTTAAGTTCATTAGCCATTGTCAAATGGGCAAATTACTTTGCAATTTTAATATTTGTTGGACAAAGCTGCATTAATAGATTCACTCTCCAAACACAGTTTCTCAGCTTTTGCTACAGTATCCACTGATAACGGCAACCATCCAAATCAGGAGCCAGGAACTTTACTACTTTTCTCTTTATAAACACCGCTTAAATGTTAGTGATTTTAGCCACATAGGTAGGCTTTTTGTGTGTTCGCTTTGAAAAGAGGAAATTGGAGAGGGTGACAGTACCAATGGAGTGGTGTTGGAGTCTTGCACAATACATATGAAGGGGTAAACTCGATGGCAAAATTTCTTAGCATGCCTATGCAATTTGCATAAATATGGTATAGTCATACACACGATATAAATGTATACAAACACAAAATGGACATCAGAGTAATTAATAAAGCAGATCCTATCCTATTTTATAAAAGTTGTTCAGTCCTTATCTGTATCTAGTATGATTCTGTACATTATACTATGTAGATAATATGTGTGTATTTAAATTTTTCCATGGGGGGGATGCATTCCACAGTGTAACTGCTGGCATTGGAGAGGCGTTCAAATCTTTCTCCCTTCTCTCCTCACACATACACCACGAAGATATTTAATGCATGTATATGTAGACTATATTTGAATATACATACATGCCCTTGTATCAAAAATGCCACTTTCTATTTGTTTTGCCCCTTGCATTTATGAAGCACCTTTGCCCCCTCCCCATTATCTCATTTGATTAATGAATATGTACTTGCTTCCCTGTGTAGATGCATAATTTACCACACCATCCTCTAGGGAAGGTGATTCCTGAAATTTATCAGTATTGTTATATGAAAACAGTTGCACCCTGACCTGCTTGGTCTCTGGCTGTCCTGGGTGCCCATAGTTTCACTCCAAAAGGTCTGGGTACAGATAGCTCCAGACCTTGAGGAAGGTAACCCCTGCCAGCATAGTTTATCTCCCCAGTAATTAGGCTTGTGTTTCTGCTTTATTAACTCGGATACAACAATGCCCTGCCCTCTGCCACCAGAGGGACTAATGGGTGATAGTCGCTCTGATTTGGAAACCATACAAATTAAATGACAAAGTGAGAGGAAGTGAAGTTAAGGCAAATTGTGTAAAGATAGGCAGCCAGTCATTTACATACCAGTTTTTCAAATGTTAAGCAGGGGGCTTTTGCTTTTACATCTGCAGATGCAAAACTGCTAAAATAAATAAGCCCAGTTTTCTTGAAGTGTTTGTTAAACCTCAATGATATGTGAATTCTTGAACAACGTTAGGAATAATTGATGGTGTATGTTTAAAACCACGGTAACCTTTTCTTCTCCTGAAATCCCACGTTTCATTGCCTTCCCTGAGGATTTTCTTCTATTATGTGGGCATGTGATTCCTTGTGTTTATTTTCCCAGGAGCATTTCAACAGGTCTCTATCGCCATCACCTATAGGACAGATTTGCTTTTACATTTTTTAAACTCATATCCTGCCTTTTTAGGAAAAACATTTTAAAAACATTTTACTCACCTTCTATGAGATTAAAAGTACCCAAGGAAAAAATAAATAAATTTGAATGATGGAAAGGAAAAAAAAAAAAGGTAGACCAGCGAAGTGGATTTCCATCCGTCTGCTGCAGGAGCTGTAACCATTTGTTTAGCAATATGATTTCACAAGAAGCATTAGTGCCGGGTATGGAGCTGCTGTGTTTCAAGAAGGCTGATGAGATGTGATTATCTCCATGCAGAAATATCAGGGTGGTTAAAAGATAATTTGAAATGAGGTTAAAAATGAAGCGACACTAGCTTCTCTCACTTGTGTCAAAACAGCCACATCGTTTCTTTTCTTTCCCTCTCACTTTGGTGACATTTGTTCATATTGGAGGTGGAGACATTCTTCATAGCAAACTGTAATCCTTGACTAATTTTAAATTTAATGGGCTCTTTGACATACAGCTTTAAATTTGATCCAAAAATCAGCTTCTGCATATTATGGATAGAATTTGCAACATTTGTAATATTTGGTAAGCCTTAAATATTGCTATTAGTCAGAGAACTAAATTTCATTTCACTATGTTAACAATATTCACAGTATAAACAGCATACATTGACAAAATAAATGACTTTTGGTTGGAAAAATGTCTTTGAACTTCAGTAAAAAATGAAAACAGATGAAAAAAACCAGCGTCGAATGTTAAAAGCCATATGCTAGTAAATGAATATACCTCATCATATTTTTAATCACCTTGGATATAATTACTGTTACAAATGACTACGTTTCAAATTCTGAGAATATTCCTTACTTTAAAAGGAGGTATTTCAGTACTAGATATATTTATTCATTATCTAAGTAAAAGAAGTCTACATAGCCTTAGTCCTTGATTTACAAACAAAATAAAGCAGTATAATGGGTTAAGAAAGTTAAACATTGTCTCTGTGTATGTAAAGAGAAGTAATAATTGGGCCACTTGTGAAAACTTTTTAAGTTTTAAAGGAGATTTTCAAAACCTATTCCTTCGTGTAAAAGATGATTAGGACATTCTGCCATTTTCAAAAGTTTAATCAACATTTAAGGAAGAGAAGCCCAAAGTCTCTCTGCACACAGTAGGTAGTTGTGTGGTCACTATGCAAGGCTGCGAAAGAGGCCAGTTTGAGCAATGAAGTGTTTAGAAATTATAAAAAGGTATGTTCACATCCATATACAAAGCAAAAACCTCCTCAATGCTCCATTCCACCCCGGCTTATCCAGCGGCTCTGAATCAATACTGCAGCGCGTAATCCTCCCACAGAACACCCCTGCCCCACCATCTCCTCCTAGTCGGCAGTGCTGGCCTTGTTTACAGAGATGTAAGGAGATGACAATTAGTCATATTTGTCCATGCTGGGTCCATCTAATCCCCACTGTTTTTACGCATGTCAAATCCATTATCCCAAACAAAGCCTCATAGGTCTTGTTGGAGATGCACACAGACTTGCCTTGTTTACTTTAAGAAGACGGATTTTGTGGCAACATTAAATACATTCTGAGCTCTAACTAATGGGGCCGCTTGGCATAGGGGAGCAAACGCCCTGGAAATTCATATCACCCTAATCCATTGCTGTTTAACTTTGTTCTGAAAACCCATGGCCTTCTGGCTGTCTGCTCAAGACCAACAGTCTGGGTCTCCAGCACAACTAAATTTCTCCACAATTATGATTTTATGATCTTTGCAACCAAGCATTTTTATCAGTCATATAGTGCAACCTCCCGCCTCCCATCCCCAGTAGCCAGCGCCTCTTTCTACCCAAGACTTGAGTTTCTTCCAGACCATTTTCATGCTTTACTTTTGATCCTGGTAAAAGAGCCCCCTCCCCTTCTATTTTATTTAGAAAGAAAAATCTTAGGTGCTCTGTTTACTTACATTTTTCAGCATTTCTTTGTCTTCCAAACCATTAATATGAAAGTTTTATGGGTCATTTTATCAGAAAATGCACTTTCGCTGGTTGACCTGAGCAGTTAGAATGGGTTTTAAGTATGCTTGGAAACCCCTGGTTTCACCCCAAAAAGCAATACATGGCACATGTTAACATCTAGAGTCTGAAAACACAGCCAGGAAGAGTCGCGCAGACTAAAGGAAATCACTACTTAATTCCACAAACATTTGTTTCGGTCCAGGAATGGCACTAGAAACTTTGAGCGGTCTGCTCGCTGCAGCGCTGGTCGCGCAGGAAAGTCCATAGCGTGCGGCACAGCGCCATCTGCTGGCAGGCCCGCCTACCCAACCAGGCCTCCACAGTCAGGGGTTAGCTCTGGAATCCACCCGGCTTGGTTTTCTAACCTCTGTCCCCTGGGGCTTCCTGCTGCTGGGGAGTTCTGACTGTACTAAAAAGGAAAGAGAGAGGGAGACTGTACTGGAAAGAAAAAGCAGCGTTAGAGAAACAGTTTCCAAAGACCTATTTAATATGTAAGTGGAGGAAGATTTATACCTCCGGACCGGTCCCCAGACGTCTTGCCAAGGGCACAGGTTTTCAGCATTAAAGGTGAAGCTGAGTTTATTTGCATCCAAAGCAAAGAGTTGTTTTTCCTCCTTTCTTTGCGTCTATAAAACACTGTATCCTAGCCATATTGTCCTCACACCCGGCTCTGGGCTCTGCCTGCTTCTTTATGGAGCCGAGGTAGAATTCATGGGAGCTGCCTGGGTGTCTGGGTTAATTTGTTTCCACGCTGCGTGACTGTGAATCTGTGTAGGGTGAGGGTGGGGATTCAGACGTGCTTCTGGAGACACACAGGCTGTCTGCCCATCCATTCCAGAAATCAGTGGAGGGACAGCTCCTCTCAAGGGCAGAACGTGTGGACTGTGGAAATGCAATCAACACACTTCTACGTGTTTCCACACTGCCTGGAACGGGATCCCAGACCCCAGGAAACTCATCTCTGAGAAACTGCAAAAGACCCAAACTAAATGGACCGAAGAGGTGGTCATTATTCTTGAGGGATCTCACTGTAACACAGGATAAAGCATTATCTGCAATTATTTTTTAAAGCTGTGTTGGAAATCTTATTATCTTCATCCCACCTCTAACTGGGCCTTTTGCTAACTGCAGTTTCCATCCTACAACACTGACTTCCAATATCTCTTCCCCTTTCCTCTATCTTGCTCTGCACCCCTTCCTCACACTCTGCCCCATACAGTGGGTGATGTGGAGGCCATCTCTGCTTCACGGGGGGAGAAAGAGGAGGCACAGAACCATTCCAGGCTTCCACTAAAAGATGTTGAGACCCATGTTGTGCAGATTCTCTGGTCCTTGGTGCATGATGGCATGGAGTGAGGATTAACTGTGATTGCCTCTGTGCACAGAAAGGACTAGATGATCGTCCAACACCTGGCTCTCTCTAGGGAATCTGGTACAACGCTGCCATTATGAATGAGATGGTTTGGAGGACAGAACTCCCTGGAGGTCTATCTGGGCCCTAGGAGGTCTAGCTCTCAGGGTATCCATGGGAGGGGCCTGTGCCACTCAGGAAGGCTGCTTTTTTCTCAGGGGCTGCTTCTCAAAATGAAAAGAATTTTCTAAAATAGTGTTCTTCTAGATGTTGTGAACTGACCTTTTGCTGAGTGGAAATCAGATGGTGAATGTTTTCTCTCTTTTTTCTTTGTCTCTGTCTTTCTCTTCTGAGCCCTCACATTGTCTTTGAGAAACAAATACAAATCAGACACATCATTACAGAATTCAAATTTAAGGTTTAAAGGATTTTAGAGACTAGGGTTGCCAGATAAAATACAGGATCTCCAGCTAAATTTGAATTTAAGAAAAACAGGTCAAGAATATTATAAGAATCACCCAAATATTGCATGGGGTATACTTACACTAAAAAAATTCATTGTTCATCTGATATTCAAATTTACTTAGATGCTTGTGTGTTTTTGTTTTTGTTCTTACTAAATCTGGCAACCCTTTGGAGAATCTGTAGTACAAATCTTTTGACGGGAAAACTAAGATCAAGAGAGGCAAAGCAATATGCCCAGCTCCATAGCTGGTTAGAGGTAGAACCAGGGCCAGAAATCAGGTCTGAAATTCAGTGTGGGACCTCTTAACCAATCACACTGCCTGTTCTTCCCAGGATAGCTGATAGGGGCTGAGATACCAAATGAGCTTATGTAATAAAGCCAGTCCTTTACACAACTGTTTCAAAGTGGCCATGCATGCTTCAAGGACCATAAAGTAAAATGCCACTCATTTCAAAATGCCACTAGTTTACAATTTGTGAAGTTCCCTGCCCAGGTGAATCTTTACATAGCAAATCTTTTCTTGCTAGAAAAGTCCAGCACTTTTCATTTTCTCTGACCATTGTTCATGATGCTTCAAGGACTTTGTTTTACCAAGTGATTTCAAACACAAAAGCCCCCACTTACATATAAGCAAATATGCACTAATTACTCCTCTCTTCGCATTAGTGCAACAGTTCTAAAATCATTATTTTAGACAGCGCACTGTTTATCTGGGTTAAAAGACTAAACAAATAATCTTAAAATGTAATATTTATCATAGATGAAATTAGTTATGTGTCTTGAGACAATGTCCCAGATTCCTGGCAAAAGAGTTACTGTGTATCATGGAAAACTTCAGGGCAGCTAGTGGAGGGACCTTACTTTGTGGTTCAGTTGTGAAGAAGTGAGCTCAACATGTCCCATATTGCATCTGAGCTTCACTTCTCTTATTTCTAAATTGCAGGCTTCCTTCTTTACAATTCTTCAGATCCATTTTAGTTCTAAAACACTAGATTTCCAAAAATTGGTGAGCCATTCTCTGTTAATATGATTTCTTTTTTTAAGTTGCAATTTGGAACATAGAAACAGGCATTGCATCTGAGGCTTTTGTGCCCAGTATAGTGCAGCAGCTGGTTATGCCCCCCAAAGCAATCTGGCCACCAAACCAAATTATAGAGAAGTTCACAATGAGTTAGAAAGAAAAAGGTGTTAATGAAACTAGTTGCAGTGTAAAGAAAGGTCAGCTTTAGCTGTGAGCTCTGAAATGAAACAAGATAATTGCAAATGGCAAAAAGGGCTCCAGGTGAGACAAGGACTATGTCTACATAGTTTTCTCTGCCAGTCCAGTCTCTGTGCTGAGCAACTGCTCCCAGGAGGGCTCTTATTGGGCCACAGAAGCAAGAAGTAACAGACTGAAGGATCTGGACCTTTTACAGGAAGATCTATATGTCCAGCCTAACAATGGATTTCCACAAGCATTTCACATGCTCATTATGATTGGTGAGGAAAGCCTGAAGCAGACAAAAGTGGAAAGAAGAATGGATCTGGCAAAAAATGGCAAAGTCCCATTTTGTCTGGAAACTCAGTTCATGCACGGGGTACACATTTCTCTAACTTATGTAGAAGAAGAGTAAGTGAAGTCAGGTGGGAGAAAGGAGGGATGTTTCTCTTCCTCCACCCCTTCTTCCACCTTTGACTTTTTCAACCTTAGAATAGCTCCTGCAGAGAGGCCATTCAGCAGGAGTGAGCATGGACCTGGGGCCCAGACGCTGTGTGACCCAGAGCCTCCTCTGCCTGCTGGGTCTTGTTATTTACTGATGAGTCCCAGCTCCTGTTTTTAGTGCGACAGGGCTGATTCTCATACACAGATGGGTATGTTCATTTGAAGGTATCAGACTCTTACGTACTTTGTCTATTTCACGAACAGGGCCAATTCAGGGACCTTACTCTGGTATTATTTCCTAGATTATTGCCTGGATTATTTCCATTGAAATGTTTTCCTGTGGCTTTGCGTCACCTTCGGAACTTCCCAGGGGCTTTCTCACTCAAGTACATGCTACGGTTGTGCAAGCTCCTTTTTTAGCTTGGAGAATGCACTTCTGGGACTCCATTAGCCGAGCCTAGACCTACACAAGTACCCAGGCATGACCTGCTGGGAAAGATGTTAACTGCAACACAATTAAAGCAATTAAATATCACAACTGAGGTACCGCCTTGAGAAGAAAGTAGAAACCTCAACAACTTGATCAGACATTTAGGAACGTGTCATTTCTTAAAGATTAGAAAACACCTAAATTTGTTGCTAATAATGAATATTTATGAGGGCTTACTAAGTACAGAGTACTTTACGTTCAGCCCTTATCGAAAAGTACTGTTGTCCCCATCTTATGGATGAGTAAACTAAGGCTGAGAGGTTTAGTAACTTGGGTAACATCATGGCTATTAACTAAGTAGAGACAGGACTAGAAACTGTTTCTTCAGTTCTAAAAGTCCAAGTTGGCAATGATTTCTGATAATTATAGATAACTTTAATTGACCACCTACTATGTGCCAGTCACTGTTGTGAGTTCTTTATGCATATTATCTTAAAATCCCCCACAGCAACCTTTTGAGGCAGGTACTACTATGAAGCCCCTTTTGTGGATGAAGAATGTGAAGGATGGAAATTAAGTGAAGAGTTAGAGACTTAAGCCACTGACCTAGAGTGCCCTCTAGACAAATGGAGGCTGTCAACCTCCCTTATAGTCAAAGTTACAGTAAGGCCTCATGTAAAAATGCAAAAGACAAAATAAAATCAAATAAACAAACAACAAACAAAAAGCAAAATCTGGCCCTCCTCCTGACCCCCACTGGATGGCCATGTGCTTTCTCAGCAGGGCTCTGTCCGACTAGTCCTCTGTGCATAAAAATAAGGCTGGGGACAAGGTGTGCCCTTAGGGTACATGGGCTTAGGGGAACCATGCCCTTAGGGTCTGCTTCCCCATGGCCACAGACAATGGAGAGCTGGTTCTTTAAACAATTGTGCAATCTCTCTCCCTTTACACACACACACACATTTTCCGCCTCTGATCTGAAAATCCAATTTCTGGGATTTCCCATTGATTCCTTAGTTCAGCACAGCATTCCAGCTTAGGATGGAGATGTTCTGGGACCATTGGCTGCTGTGAGATAGGGTCTCCAAGCCCCGGGCACTAACCCAGAGGCCTGCCAGCCCTGTTGCATGATAAAAGTGTGACCCTAAGAAAGCCAGCAGTTTTATTTCCCTCAGCAAATCTATGCTGATTAATGTAAATACTGTATAATACTCTACCTGTAGATACTATAATTAAGGTGCATCGGAACCACAATCAGCACAGTGACAGGCAGAGGGAAAATTATTGACCTCCCACGGATTTTTTTAAGTCAGCACATTTACTACTGTGAAAATCACCAAGTCATTAGCAGAGGGGTTTTTTAAATTTTTTGTAAATTAAAGAAATCCATTCACATTACAGATATTTGTATGTTAACCAACTTGTCCCCTTTCTTTCTGACTAAGGGTGAAATTCCCCTGCACCCCATTGGAGTCTCCACAGATTGGGAGGCTCCAGTCTTGGAGGAGGTGAAAGGTTTCCATCCCAGACTTGGAAGGGCAAATAACTTCTTTACAGGAGACGGCCACCCAGCACAGGGGGCTCTGGGATGTGGCCACCAGGCACTCCTCCTTGGTGTTTATAGAGCCATCGGGCAACCGCTGACATGCCTTGCTGGGCTCCCATGTTGCCTGAGAGCTCCCATTTTGACACAAAATTAATCTCTGCAGACACCCACTCGGGAGATTGATAGCTGTAGTCGGGGGTTCTGCTCACTGTCTTCCAGATTTGAGGCTGTCAACTGAGGACCCAGGAGTAGGCAGGCCGCTTCCTCTTGCCCAGCCGTTCCAGCCACACTGCATTCAGTCACTCCCAGTTGTGCCTGTCCTGCCAGGGAACTGGAAGCACTGCTTGCGGTGAGTTTGCGCAGTAGAAGCGCACCCTGACATCCATCTCCAGTTATCAACCAAATGCTTCCTGCTGCTGTAGGCAGGTTGGCTATCTACTCTCCTTGTGTGGAAGGCAGGCAGGGCAGTGGTGAAACATGTGGACTTTGGAGTCACATTAACCGATCCTGCTCTTGCTCCACCACTCCCTTACTGGGCCTCTTTATGCCTCAGTTCCCTCTTCTGTAAAATGGGGATCACCACAATACAAATCACATCAGATTGTTGTGGAAATTGAAAAGGATAATCCATGACATGCCTGCAGTGCACAGCATCTCATAAATAAGCACTTGATGAACTTTTTCTGGAAAAGGCCAGTTAGAAAATACTTCATGCTTTGTTGGCCCTATGGTTTTCATCACACTGATACTGTAGCCCAGAAGCAGCCATTAACCTTGTGTAAATGAAAAAGCGTGACTGTGTTCCAATAAAACTTTATTTGCAAGAATAGGTAGGGGGCCAGATTTGGCCCTGAGGTCATAGTTTGCTGATCATTATTAAGTTTAAAAATGAATGGACGTCAGGAGCTATTACTGCATATAGCAATTACTTACTTATCAGCTGTCGTATACAAGGAGTTGCTGGTGAATTAAGAGGACGTGGTCCATCTGGAAACTTATGATCGGTATAAGAGGAGGGGAGTAATTCACAAAGACTGAGGGCCTACTGTGTCCAAGAAGGATTATGCATAAACTAAAAGCTATTATACAAAGCTTAAAGCAACATATGCCACTGAAATATTCATTTTTATTGTGTAAAATTCCACTCCCACTCCAAGAAAACAAATCAGGAATATTTTTCATTTACCTCAAAATTATGTCACCATTAGAGACTAAGTTTCTTCCAATAAAGACAATTAAATGTGCACAGACATCACTGCATCATCCTCTAAACATTCCACGGGCTTCTTTAGGTGCAATCAACAGAGAGGGAAGCCATTTAGGTTTTGTTTAAACTCATAGCCAGTCTGCAGAAGTCAATACTGAAGCATCCAAAATAGCCAGCTTGATGTTTTTTGATTAAACAGGCCAGTCAATTTAGCCAGGGACCTCAGTGTGGAGAAGTTAAGATCTTAACTGCCAAAATCATTCAGAGAGAAATGGAGTAGAATATTTCTACTTTCAAGGTGCAACTCCAAAGACATCGTTAAAAACATCTTAGGCTTAAAAGTGATGTCAGAGAATGTTTGTAATATATATATCCAAGTTGGTCTTTAAGGTCAATTATACACAGAGAGATAGGCAGTTGCTTAACACAGGTGCTCCTAATCTGAAAGGGACAGAGCCATGTTTGGGCAACAGGCCAAACTGACATTTTCTACATTATAGAACATGCAGTTGTTCATTCATTCACTTATTCTACCAATGTTGTTGAGAATCCACTATATGCATTGCTTGGAGCTAAGGATTAAGAAATGCAAAAATGAGTAAATTGTGGAACTTAAGCACCTACAAAATGTTTAGACAAAGTGCAGTGGATACAGCTGATGAGGAGGAGGTCTGTAAAGGGATCTGCGTGCCAATTCATTACTCTGGAAGATGCTGATCAAAATTTAGATTTTATGGAAGTGAGGCTCCTCTTCTAAGAAAGGATAACATTGAATGGCACTCTCTGGAATGATGACATGGACTGAGTCTTAGATCCTGGAATGGCTTGAGACTCGCATGTTCTCACACACTCTTCCACACAGGTCCCTGTCTCATGCCCTGCATCCAGTGGACTATTCCTTTTGCAAAAGTTGTTGGGATGGGTGCTGCCTCCCAGCCACACCTTTAGTTTGTCACTTTGTTACTTTTTCACTCTAGATGACTGGCTTTCTTTCTCTTTCCCTGACTAGCACAATCTTAAGGTCCAGTCATTCCCTACTTCTTTTTGCCCCTCAACCCCACAGAGCAGTGAACTGGTTCACAAACACAGCTTAGGATTCATGCACTCTTGAACCTCCTTCCTTCTAATGTTTGACTCTGTCCCAGATCTCAGGATCACATGGTAACTCAGTAAAATTCTGCAAACATGTTGGCTCCCAGGGTGTGAAGTGCTTGGGGCTCCTGAGTTCTAAGCCTCAGCCCAAAATTGGCGCTCGTTTTCAAAGGCAATCACAAGATGAATATCAAAGAATTTACAGAATCCACATTGGGAAACCTGTCAGAAAATTGTTGGGAAAATAAAGTGAATCAATAGAATGTCAAGAGACTCAAATGGAAAAAATATTGAATATTCATTTTCTCAGTTTCACAGGGGTAGGGATTTACTAGGACCAAGGCAGCTGGTGGGATTTTCGGCTTTCCTTGGAATGGTTCAAATAATTTTTTTGTGCTGTGCATTGGATTAGTATTCAATTAACTCCTTTAAAATTATAATGTGCAACTTCAACAAACCTGTTAACGAGTCCACAGCACAATTGGAGCAGTTAATAGCCACCAGGTACAACAAATGAATGCTGTATTTCTGTAAGAGAACTTCTAAAACAAATCCAGTAACTGTGTTTCCTATTTGCTATTAATCTATTTTTTTTTTGTTTTCCTATTTTTTATTCCACTTTCAGAACCAGGGCTACCTGAAAACACCAGAGAAAAATTACAGAAGGGTCTTTTTCTCCCACATATTTATCAGATAAATCTGATGTAGAACCCATGTAGAAATTGTTTCTTTCTCCTGTGTGCACAGTCCAGGAAATCCAATGTGTTAACACAACCAGCTCTGAGTGGGGAAACCTACTTGGCACAGTTTGTTACTTGGGTTACAAATGCATCACTATGGCTGCCAAAATGCTTTAAACATAATCCCTACATTGCCCTTACATAAGTCATTTCAAAGTTAAAGAAAAGATGATTGTATAAATATTGTACCAGACATCATTAGACTGAAAAAAGTATCACTTGGAGATTTCACATACTCAGACCCCCACCCTCACCCACAGAAGCAGTGTGAGCAGGTAGGTACATGCATAGTAGGGCTGGGAATTTCAGTGCAGAACCAAAGGCTATCTTGTCTTCACGCTGATGTGTAAAAAATGTACCAGACTTTAATTACTTTGGTAGATTAGAGAGTGCAACTCTCTGTACATTTCTTAGGTCTCCTAAACTACATGAATAAAATTCATTTAAGAACTTTTACTATTTGATATAAGGCTAAATCAAAGAGATTAAGTGTCTTGGCTGAGGGATTTTGCCCCTTAAGTTGATCTAAAATAACTATGATTTTAAACCTGAAGGTTGTAGTCTTAATATTTTTATTCCCAATAAAATTCTATCCAATACTATTATTTTTAATAATAGATTTTGACTGTAGGAGATAATAATATCACCCATGCCAGGTCTTGATCTGTATCTTAAAGGTTCCCCCTTTTGTCTTTCATCTCAAAGCTACCTAACCCACTCTCCTCTCCACATGCATACACACAATTAGCAGAGTATCATGTAATGATTTAAATAGGTTAACTACTTTTGATAGTTTGTGGAAGAAATGCTACAACTCTTCGACGAGATTGTAAAACTTTCTCACCATTCTTAAGTAACAGCAGAAATAATAAAATCTAAAAAAAGAAAAGTGCAATTTAATTTGTTTTTTTTTTTAGAACTATTTCTTCTCCAGCCTTAGAAGATTAGTTTTCAAAGCAATGGTAAAATCACTGATGTACGTCTTTTCAAGTCAAAAGAAAAAAGACTCCTAAATACCCAACATTTGCTCTTTGGAGCATAGCAAGAAGAAAGGAAGAGGGCCAGACGGCCACATCCTAAGAACAAAGTATTGTCCAGGTAGTTGTTGGCTAAAGTAGGATCTCTTTCCAGGCCTTTTTATTAGCTAAACTTTTTCTTTCTTAAATCAAACTTCATTTTCTTTTACTAATCTTTCTAGAGGGTATCTGCCAATTCTTCTGCATGACTTGTTACATGAAAACTTGTAAAAAGGAGAAATCTAAAACCAGGGCAATTTTACATCCACAGTCCCTATGCTTTTAAAAAGTATTCACCAGAAAGATACTTATTTTCTGTATTTAAAAAACATCCAATATGTGTAATTTTGAAGAAACACACTGCCTTTTTTCCTAGAAACAGAAAAATGACTTAATTACACTAATAATTACATTCTCCCCAAATTAGATGATAATTGAATCTCAGTTAAGTTTCTCTGTTCTTTAACTTCATAAAAGGATCCAAAAGTTTATGAGGAAGGATAGATGCATCAGAATCATCAAAAAGGCTTGGAAAAGAAGAGTGACAGGGGAAAATTTCTCCTATCACTAATGAATATAAAGTTACAATATCAGTGTAATGTTGGTATGGGATCAAAGAAACAGAAAAAGGAAACAAGGCTTTCCAAGTATATAAAGGTGGATATTTATATAACATTGGAGTAAGAAGCATGAGTCCTAAGTAATAATTATAAAAGAAACTAATACATTTATTATATAAATCCAAAAATTCTGCACATCAAACATCTAAAAAAAGTGACTAAAAGGAAAGAACAAACTGGATATATAAATATAATAATATATATATTTAACATGTATTTAATATATATTTGAACATGTATAAATTATATTTATATATATTTAAATACAAGTAAACAAATATATATAACAAAGGGTTAATATGTTTAACCTATAAATAGTTTAAACAATTTGATAAGAAAAAGATGAAGGTAGGGACAATTCAATGGCAAATAATGTACCTACCCAAAAGGCATTCAAAAAATTTTAACAATGTTATATATAATGTTAATGTTAGTGAGGATGTGGAAAAAGGGGAATTCTCATATACTATTGATTAGAATAGAAATGGATACAATTTTGTGCAGATAATAGCTTAGATATGGGCACACTTGTTATTATAGCTATGCCACTTCTAGAAATTTATCTAAGGAAATAATCATGGATATAAATAAAATTTAATTACAAGGATGTTTGTTAAACTGTTGTTGGCAATATTTACAACAGTAAAAAATACTTCTGCATATATAAGAATAGAGGATTGAATAATTATTTAAAATGTTCCTATAGAAAGTAATATAACAACTCTCATGATATTTTTCCAACTGAAAAAAAAGGTTTCGAAATAGTATATGTGGTCTGTCACCACTTTGTTAAAAATCTAAAATATTTAAGTAGTGTAAAATACGAAAAGGAAATAAAATGTTGCTATTATTTAAGGATGACAACTTTATTAATGACTTTTACTTTTTGCTTTTCTCTTTCCAACACTTTCTTTACTTAACAAATATTACTCTGGACTCTCTCTTCACTTGTAGTTTCATAGAAAGAGAAATTCTTTTCCTATTTCTCTTTCTGTGTTTTTTGTTAATTTCAGAAATGACAAAGGGACTACATATGTCTCCTCTGCCTTCTCTAACAGGGAGTCTTTTAAAACTTTTTCGTAACTTTTAAGAAATTGCTGTAGTTCTTTGAAACAAACTCAGATGATAAAGAATTGCATTAAGCAGAAATCACTCCCCACCTCTCAGTACTCAGCAACATCTTTTAGGGATGACTGAAGTGTAGCCACATGTGTGGTTATGTCTATTTTCTGTTTTTTTCTCTATGCCTTTATAAATATTTTAACTATTCAATCCATAATAATTTATTTTCTTATATATCTTGTAGTGTGAAATATAATTGCTTACTTTGAACTTAATGAGAGCTAAGAGCAGAATTTATACTATAGTTCTTCTTTACTCTTTTCTGGCTGAATGGAAAGACAAAATCAGGTATAAAAATGTATATAATGACTTTTTTCTACATATAACTGAGCTTCCTGGAATGTCCTCTATCCCTGGTGAAGTAACTTGAGACATTTATTTTATTTTTTTTAAAGACAAGTCTGAGAACCAGGTGTTATAAATTCAAATTTAGGACACCAATTCCTATAGTGCCCTGCAGATGATGTAAGTGAGAGGTATGGACCAAATCTAAGAGGTTGTAGGGAGTGATGAAGACTGTGGAAAAGTGTATGTATGTTGGCAACTAATTGAAAAATGGAACAAACATTGCTTATATAATAAGAAGGGGAAATTATTTTTAAAGTACATGTTGAATTAATTAAGGTGCAGCTCTTGAAAATATGGAGAATGTCTGAAATTCTAAGCTTGTATGGAAAATGTTACAACAGATTATCTGGGAAGAACTTTTGAGTTTAATCTACTTAGTCAATGGATCTCAAATACTACCAAGAGCAGAGCTCAGCAAGAACTTGGCCACATGACTATAGTGACCTCAAGGCTACAGTGCATCCTCATGAAGTATCTTTAGCAATAGAAGCAGCTTCTAGATTGGACTAAAATACTTATAATCAATATTTTAACCATTGTTATGAGCCAGGCATGGTGCTAGGCACATTATTTTCTTTTTTCTTTTTCATTTTTCATTATTTTCTATAATATATTATTTTATATAATCCCTTTGAAAATGCTAGGTACTATCATGATCTCCATTTTATAGTTGGGGAAACTGGGCCTTATAGATGGTAAATAACTTGTATGTTAGTAAGAACCTCCTTTCATTGGACTTCCAAGCTTGTCTTCTGACCACCACACACTGCTGGGAGAAATCTCTAACACACAAACTCTCTACCCACTCTGTCTCTGTCTGAAAGGGTGTTGCAATCCTTTCTAGAAGGATTCTAAGAGAACCTGCCTTGTCCCATGAGCACCCTTCCATACTGTATCTTGTCTTCTGGAGAAAGTGTGGTGTACCATACACAAGAATGGGACCCAGACAGATCTTGATTCAAATCCCATACATTGCACATGTGAATCAGGTGAGTTGGAATGAGTAAATCTACTTTTTGGAAGTCTGGTTTCCTTATCTATAAAATGGAAACAACACAACATAGTCCTTAGGTTATGTTGAGGGTGAAATGAGATGGTATCCATACCTAGCATGAGATAGAAGCTTAGTAAATGCTAGTTCCTTTTCCTTTCCTTGATAAGAATTTGTTATACATTTTTTATGTCACTCTACCAGTCAATGTCCTAAGAGATCTATGAAAATAATGCAACTCAATTAACCACAGTTTTTCTCTGTGATTTACCTAGAGGAGAAAAAGATAAATTGCAGCAGAGACTGGGGTCAGGGGTTAGGGAAGGAAATAAACACATAAAAAGATCTGGTCTGCACAGAGCTTGTAGGTCCTATCCACTAGGCTCAGTTCATCTATGGCCCAATGTGTATACCTGTATCATCTGCTGTCGTTTGGAGGGTTGGTAAAAATGTTTTGATTAATGTTCCTAGTAGTGCCTTAAAAGGCTGAACCCATCTTCTAGAAAAAAACACCGTGTTTAAGGTAATCTCCAAGCAAAGTGAAAACAATTCATAAGAAAATAAAATTATTCCCAAACTCCACCGGTCCAACAACTACACATCTGCACAGTACCTTTCCATTAAGGCAATGATTCTCACCTTGAAGCTCTTGAATGGATTTTAGGAGGTCCATAAACCTCACGAAATGGCCACCTTCTGCATGATTGTGTCCATGTGCATTTTGCAAGGAGATGGTTGACTTTGTGAAATTCTCAGTCTATGACCTCAAACATTTAAGATTCATTGGTCTAGAAGCTTTTAATCCAAGTTAGACATGCTAATATCAAGAAAGACATGATTAATAGTGGCATATTAATATGATAGGGAGGGAGGGAGTGATCACAGATAAAGACACATGTATGATTTGGGGGCAGAAGTGGGATTTATACACTGAAGAGATCTTAGAAGAAAATAAGGAGTAGGAGTCTTTAAAGCTTTCCTTTTTCAATTACAAATCTTTCCCACACTTTTTTCCAACCCCAAACCACCGAATATTTACATCTAAGTGGAAGGAGTAACCTACCAGCTAATTGAAACTGTTTCAGTGATACATCTATTTTTCCATTTAATACTCTTTTCTCTCACTCTCACTTTTCATTTCTTGGCTGAGTTCACATGGCCCATTCTTTGTCTTTTTTAATAACTGGCCAAATTATTAGTATTTGTAATTTGGAGAGGGGGAAGAGAAACATAAATAAGGGAAATGGGTTTCCATGGCAACCACAGTCAGGTGAGATCATTTTGAACATCCTTTCTATGACTATTTCATTAGCACTCTCCTGAGGACCCAAATCCCTGTTAACCCATTTATGGACAAAGTGTTCTTTAGCAGATGGCTCTCAGATTGCTTGCTCGCTATTAGGGGTGCTAGTTTATACATTTTAGAGTGTACTTGGATTTAGTAACTAGAAGTGATTGATATTTATCTGTAATCTGCCTCCTGCTTAGAGTGAGCCCTGTAATTCTCCAGCATCCTTTCAGAGTTCTATGGACAAGGACAAAAGGCAAATCATAGTCTTTTAAAGATTAAGTTAACACTTTAAAAATCAAAGTGCTCATAATGATAGTGTTTACTGAGTCTAAATTCCATTCCCTTTGGAGAGGATGAAGCATAGGAGCAAGTATTAGTCAGAAGGGACTGAGTAATGCTGTAGTAACAAACAGCCCCTGTGTTGGTTCATTTTATGTGACTACTTGGCTAGGCTATGGTGCTCAGTTGTTTGATCAACGGATGTTGCTGTGAAGATATTTTTTAGATATTAACATGTAAATCAGTAGACTTTAAGTAAAGCAGATTGCCCTCCACAATGTGGGCAGGCCTATCAGTTGAAGGCCTTAAGATAAAAGATAAATATATATGTCTCTGTCCTGTTGGTTCTCTTTCTCTGGAGAACAGGACTAGTAGAGCCCCCAAATCTCACTGACTTCACCCAATCACAGTTCACTTCTCCTTCATGCCCAGTGAAAGTTAGCAAGAGACTCAAGACACATTAAGTGCTCAGAGGCTCCAGTTAAATGAAACTCCACCTGAGCATGTGCTCCCATGGTCACAGTAGTGGAGGAAGGAGGCATGGTGAGTCACACATGGGCTCTTAAAGTTTTCATCAGGAAGCAATACCTCCTACTTTCACTGGCATTTCATCAGCCAAAAAGAGTTGTTACATACAAATTATCTAAGCATTTTGTGTGTTTGTTATTTCTACTATTAGTTTTTGCAATATTTTTTATTTACTGGCAGTATATCTCTAGTTCCAAATGCAAAAATCTGATATAACAATAGGTTACCAACAATTATTTATCGATAAAATAAACAAACCTACATAATGAATGAATGAATTCATGGTTATGGTAGTCAGCTTCTAATCTGGCTCTCTGTGACCTCTCCTTCCTGGAATTTATACCCTTGAGTATAGGCTGAGCCTAATGACTTTCTTCTAACAACCAGAATACAGCAAAAGTGATAGGATGTCACTTCTGAGATTAAGTTACAAAAGACTGTGATTTACATCTTGCTTGTTCTCTCTCTGTCTCTTCTTTCCAGCTCATTCGGATGAAGCTTTTCTTCATGTTGTGAGCTGCCCTGTGGAGAGGCCCATGTGACAAGGGACTGAGGGCACTCAGCCCAACAGCCCTGTGAGGAACTGAATCCTGCCCCAGTCTAACCTGGAGACACAGTGGTCCTGGCTGGTACCTTGACTGCCGCCTGTGAGAGATCTTAAGCCAGAGGACCCAAGTAAACTTCACCTGGATTCCTGATCCATGGAAACTGTGAGATAATAAATATTTGGATGCCATTAAGTTTGGGGTAATATGTTACACAGCACATGATAACTAATACAATGATAAAGATAACATTGTTGACAAAATGATTTAAATATTCAGGAAGAGATTTAAAAACCCAAGCTTCTAATAGAGGAGCCATTTCCCTGGGCTCATGAACAGTCACTTGCACCTCCAGAATTGTGCTTTTCCTTCTGTGTGTGTATTCCTACTTCCTGCTTGAGTTTTGGAAGCCAATAATAAATTAAAAACCTGACTCTCTAATAAAAAAGTACAGTTAATTTATTAACTATGTGAACTTGGCAAAGTTACTATACTGCTCTGAGCAAATTTCATCATTAATGAAATGAAGATAATGGTATCTCCCTCACGTAATTACTGGGAGGGTTACACTGGCCAGAACCTAGGTGAAATACCCAAGAGGGTATCTAGACAACAGTGGGTATTCAATAAATGTTGGGTCTTCTGCCTGGTATCTGCTAGTGACTGCTTTGTCACATTTTTTAAAACTTCATTTATTGCCAACATCCTCTTCAGAGTTAACATTCTTTAGGAGTCAAATAGAAGTATCATCCCTATGGAAATGAGTTCAAATATGGTTTCTAACCAGACAGAGAAAGAAAAGAATAAATTCGTCTTTGAATTCTTGTAGTTGGGCAAATAATTTGCAGTGGTTAAAGGGCAGGTAAATCAATGAGTCTGAGGATTTTTTTTTTTTAAAGCTTTGGTCTACCTACCAGTTCACCGGTTCACCAGGAAGCAGGCTTATTGAAAGGAATTATACTCGGCTGCCCCTCCCCCGCAATACACCCACCTTGGTGGTGGTTGTGGAGATGCAGTATGAAAACAGTGCTCTGGAGACAAATCCAATAGGCGTGTCTAGAGGGGGCTGGAGAGAAGACCATAAAACATGCACTCCTGCTGTGAGAAGGTAACGTCAAAGAACTCAACAGTTCCAACACTAGAACTGAGGTCATTCAAAAAGCAAGGAAAGGCAAAAGTTTTCATTTACAGCTTGAAAGCTTACCTTCCCTTGACATCAAAAACCACAATTAAGAATTTACTTTTTAATAAACATAGTCTTGAGTTGGTAAGAGCCAGAGCATTGTTCACATATGATTTCCTGCACCACTCAGCTCATATTAGCAGACTTAGGAAAGCATCAACCACAAACATGTTGCTGATAGAAATTTCCTAATGCAAGCAGTCTTTATAGATTTCTGCTATTTCAATGTAGGTCTCTGAGGACCATTTGAATCCATATTAATTTCCTTTCTGGCAGTTATGCGGCTGAGTATGAACTGCACTATTTCACTTTTAATCTGTCAGTAATTTAGTAATGTGTAAACTAATTATGCACAGATATTAATGTAATCGGTTTGGGGAGCTATAAAATCAATGTGTTTTTACAGACTGCGTTAAAGAGAACTGCAGTATTATAATCATATGTCAGTTACAGATAAAGTTATGGAATTAAAGAACGGATGTCACCAACACTTCACGGAGCACCCACTAACTCCATCAAGTAATATGAGCATGGTTTTCACATTTTCTCGCACTGTGTCTTGCTTTGCTCTAACTCTGATAACATCATTTCTCCTGCACTGCTTCCCTTCTGTGTTAAATAAAAACTTGCCATTCAGAACCTCGAAAAGTGGTGTCACAAACCATCCTCTGGGGGACATGCCAGTGTTCAATAGTATGGTCTCCTCAGGTGAAGTCTACACAAATACAGGTAAGCAGTCCATTATGTGCAGCTCAAGATAGGTTGGTATGAACCCGGTGGTTAAGAGGGGTTAACCAGCTTTGGCAGGATGTTCTCCTAGGCCTGGGAGCCCACCCTGTGGCTGTTTCTACAGAGAGTCCAAGATATGGTCAAATCCTTCCATGGGGCTAAAGGCAACTCACCACCTTGACCCACAGGTATGAATACGGATTTTCTATCCCAAATAGAAGGAAACTCTTCAATCTGTAATACTTGATCCTGGGACAGTACTTGTCCAATCAAATGTTTGGACAAGTTCTAGAAATTTGCCTTCGTATACCTGTAAAGAATGGATTCCCTTAACTCCCTGAGAATTTGTTTCTAATTATTTGCCTTCCTCTAAAACTGTCATGTAGCCCTTAATATTAGTGATATCTCTAGTAGAACATGCCATTACTTCCCTCCTTAACAATGCTGAAGAGGTCCCAGGCACAGCCTTGCACCTTAGGGAGGCCTTGCTATGGAAAGAGGGTGGTCTGGAATGGGAGACTGTCTGGAACTACAACCTTGGGCTATGCTGAAAGATAGGTCCTAGACAATTGTGATTTTGATATTCCCTTACCACCTTGAAAATTTATTTGCCTTGTTTGCAAAACAGGATGATAATGACATTCTTCACTTCATGGAGGATGAAATGAAGATTGCACAGTGCTTGGTTCATAGTAAGTGCTCAATAAATAGCAGCCAGTAGTAGTACAATAACAGCAGTAATAGTAATTATAATAGTAGTATTAATAATGATTATTTTACTCTCTGGGATCGATTGCTTTCCTACTGTAAAATGACAGTTAACTAGATAATCTCTAAAGTCCTTTTCAGCTAGTACATTTTGATTCCTTGAGGTGATACAACTAGCTGCATAAATGCTGCATCAACAATTCACTTGCAAAGAGGATCTTTAGTAGGGAAGTGTTTGTCAGAGCAATCCTCAAGGCATCTCCTTTCATAAAATCTTCCCACACCCCTCCTCCCACGCCCACTGACATACCCTTCCTTCCTTATCACTAGTCCCTGCCCATCACTCTACATAGTCTCATGGTTTGGCTTCTGTTTAAAGCCATCCGTCCTTTAACCCTCTAATGTATCCTGTGTGATATACAATCAGTGAATGGGATCATTCACTCATTCACTCCCCAAATATTTATTGACACCTACTAGGGGTGGAGAGAGCCCTGCAGTGAATGTTGATATGTGTCAAACATGTCTCTATCTTTCTTAGAGATAATCGTCCACTGGCAAAATAAGAGAAGTCCACAATAAATATAATTTATTATTAACCTTTTCCAAACCATTCTTTGCATTGATTGAAACCCAGGATTCCTCACATGGTGCCATTTTCTCTAATATCCTCACCAACGGAGGCAGTGCATCCCTTCACTGGCCCATGCACTGTATGGCTACTTTTGTGCCACTCTTGGCCACTGACAGTCAGTATTTTCCATTTTAAGCTCACGCATTCACTTTTCCTCATCCAATGGATGTGTGCCAATCTCTAAGACTCATATACTTTTAGATACTTTTAGAACCTGATGCAAATATTTTCCTGCCACTCATCCCCATGCATCATGCCCCACAAAGCCAACATCTTATTCAGCTGTCTTACCTGTTTGGCCTCACCATGGCTTGATTCCAATGAAGGCCAACCGCAGGCCACAAGGGTCACCTACTGGCCTGACTACACTGGCCATCATTAAATGAGTTAATATATGAAGACTACAAAGAACAGACTAAAAAGCAAGACACAGTGCCAGAAAATGTGAAAACCATGCTCATGTTACTTGATGGAGTTAGTGGGTGCTCCCTGAAGTGTTGGTGACACCCATTTTTTAATTCCATATAGTAAACGCTCAACACTGTCAGTTTCATACACTTTGCCTCCAGCTTTTTGTTGATCAGTATAGTAGCCATCACGTCCCCCAGGAACTGTCCATAGGCCACTTCCAGGGGATATTCTTAGAGACAGTATTTATCTCCTCTCCTATAAACTGATATTCAGAAGGATGGCATTGGTGGTCATGGTCCATAATCATTAACATCCCATTATAGGAATCGAACACCACTCATGGAGTCAAGAAAACAGATTAGAATTCATCATTCACACACTTAACTTTGTGAAATCAAGTTGAGGCACTGGCCAAAAATGCAAAACAACAGATAGGAAAAAAAAAGTAGAAACAGAATAGCTAAAAATACTATGAAAATACATTTTGTAAGAGTGGTCTTTATTTTATAATTAATATTAGCATATGTATTAATTATTTGTACACATATAATATTGAACAGAAAAATTGTGCTCTTTGGGTCATTTAGAGGATTTGCAAGCAAGAATAATTTGACCATGTCCAACTACTACTATAGACTATAAAACCTATATGAAAGATACTGTCCCATCATAATTCATTTTAGGATGATTTTTGAGCACTGGTGGAAGTCAATAAAGGGACTTCAGGCCAGGCCCCAGTCATCCAGAGGCTGGTATTATACATAACCAGTCCCCTCTAATTCCCCAAGGATCCCAGTAAATCATGGTCCTTAACTGACTTCACTGCCTGTCTCAAACACGGTGTGTAATGAGAACTCCATGCATCATCAGAAATGTGCTGAGAGATGCCAACTGGTCCCCTCTCCTCTCCCTACCCTGGTTTCTTCAGATGAAACTGAGGGTCTGTCTGTGTCCACCCACAACTGACTCCTTGATTCTCCTTTCCAGCCATCCTCCTGGCTTCTGAAAGGCAGCTTTTATCAAGACTCACAAGTCATTTCTCTTCTTTACAGCAACCATGAGGCTGGTCCTCAACTAATTACCAGTAAGAAATGTGTACAGGCAGTGGTCTTTCTCTCTTGCACTAAAGGAAATTAGGGCAATGGCTTTTTCATCCTATCAAGAATATCTCCCAGGATAGCTTTTTCTTTGCCAAGATAGTAAGAAGAATAAGCCCTGGAGAATTCTGTGTTATGATTATCAGGACATGGATTATTGAGAAAGGGATTAGAATCATCAACTCTGGCAGAGGAAATTTGAGAGACTGAGGGGTTTCACAGGCAATGAGGACTTTTATGGTGAATGATCTGGGTTGTAGCTTCAGCTCTGAGTTCTGCTTTGTTGGTGGATTATGGACCTTAGATTTTTATCAAGAGTAACTCATGCTACTGAAAAAATGTACAGTTGAGTTCCCCATATATGGAGAAAATGGTCAGTTCAGTCATTTAGAAAGGCAGGATTTAGCTTAACTTGGGCAAACCAGATATACCACACCACACTGAATCTGTAGTCAGCAGTCCTGGATTCAAATCCTAATGTGTCACTTTGTAGATATTGACATGTGCTGTCTATTATGGTAACAACTGATCACAGGGGCCTTTTAAAACTCAAATCTAAGTTGGTTAAAATTAAATACAATTAAAAATTCAGTTCCTTAATCACACTAACCATATCTCAAGTGCCCAATATTCCTGGCTAGGTGATACTGTTTGCACAGTGCAGCCAAAGACGAAGACAAAATACATTCTCTAAGCCCCAGTTTCCTCCTCTGTTAAATAAAGAAAAAAAAGTAAGATCCATCCTTTTACTTCCCAAGTACGTTCTAAGGTAATGATTATAAAAGCACCAAAAAAATTATTAGACATTTTATTAAAAACAGATGAATTATTAGCTGCAAAGCACTTAATTTACCATCTTGAGTTTTACTTGGTAAAGGCAACTCCCACATTCTTATATAAATCACCTCATGGATTTTTTTAAATCTATGTGTTGATTTAGTTATTTCAAAGTGTGTCCATCAGAAAAACAGGAATGGGTCAAGCTGTGTCTAGATGATACCCAGTCTTTGTATTTTGGTCTCCAAAAGATTAGTGTCCTAGTAATTTCCATGTACTTTTTTTTTAGACTTTTTAAATACATTTTGTAATAATAATGTTAGATTCACAAGAAGTTGCAAAAATAGTTTTCCATGTATTTTTAATTACAAATAATTCATAACTCCACAGTTTACATGAGGCCCAGGCAGCATGTGCAGAAAATTTTATGGGAAAAGCTAGGGTGGTAGTGGCTTATACAGAGGAAACAGTGGTGGCCAACTTGTCCACAGGGACATCAACAAGTGGCATTTCTTGGCTGCCCCCTAATTAGAAAAGAAATAATGGGAACTCTGCTGTATTTGGAATTTATATTCCTTTTACCTTATGCATTTCTTCAGAAAATACATACCTTATTTCTCCATTTGAAAATATCTGAATTCTGTGGCGAAGAAACAGAGCTTCATTTTTCCCTTCAGGGTATCAGTGTCCAGAAGAACGTAACTGGCCTGAAGATGGGGGTGTAGAAAGGTAATGAAGGGAAAATTGCTGGGGAAAGGATGTGGAGAATTGGCCAAGAGCTGAGAGGCAGCGGACAGGGACAACTGAGAATCCCCTCTAATGTTAAGAGGTAAGATTCTACAGCCAGGACAGGGAAGGCAGAGCAGGTCTAACTGTCTTGATTGTGTACAGCTGGGTCATCATCACCTTCACCATCATGGTCCAGTCAGCGTCCTTACCAAGGCTTGCACCAACAGTGAGCCTGCAAATTTCAAAGTACTTTCACATACATGCACACATTTGATCATCGCAATGGCCCACGCAGGGAGTACACTGGACTAGCATGGTTTTGGTCTCCCAGCATCCACTCCTTCCTCTGGTAATACCACCTTAATTTACTCTGGAAAACCATCACTCTCTCAGTGTTAATGTTGTTTCAAATGGGGCTGACACTAGCCTGGATCCAAGTGTGTGTACATCCTCAGGTCCTGAACCATCAGTGTATTACATCCGCTGACCACAGTGACTGGTTCAGGGACGAGTACATGATCCACATCCACCCAGTGACACACAATCCTCGGGCTTTAGATGAGGTTCTCGGGAAAGAGAAACCTTCCGGGGCCACTAAGCTTGGTGGATGAAGTCTGCATCTTCTCCAGCCTTTGCTTGGTGATAGATTCTCTGGGAATAAAGCTGACAGTGAGGGAAGCACAGCCGAAATCTGAAGACTGAGTGAGACAGTGTAGAGGAATGGTTTAGCTCTTTAGAGTCATATCTGCATGAGATTGTGCTCCCCCTCCGGACATTTTTCTTTGAACCTGCTTGAGTGGAGTTTCTGTCATTGGCAAAGAGGTCTAGCTAATGCAGCTGGAGAGAAGACATTAATATCACTTTTTACATATTAGAAAACTCAGGCTCAGTACAGCATCCATTTAACCATAATTTGGGCCATTCTATTGTCTCTGAATATGGAATTTCTAAAGAAATTTTGAAGTCAGACAGCAGGAAAGATGGGAAGGAAAGGGTTGGCAGGCTGTAGCTACAAAGAATGTTTAAGGGTCTCATTAAAAGGAAAGTGAAAACAAGAAAGAAAGCAGGGCCATGCTTATGGCATTGCCCCCCCCTTTGGGAGAGTGGAAATGCTGAGGTTTACAAATGCCTAAGAGGCAGCAAATAACTACAGTTGGGTTTACTCACGAAACAGCATTTGAAGGTGGAAAGGAATTTAGCAATATGGGTATACACATTATCTGGGGGAAAATCACTGCAAGTGTCTACCTTATTTTGTAATAGATATATGCAATATATCAAAGTATATAAAAATTTCCCTCAATATCCAAATACAGTGGATATGTCATAATATCTCCAAATATAGCACTCGTATACCAATGACTCTGATGGGTAAAGTTTATGTATTAAGGTGGTGGTTCTTGAAGTGTCATTTCTGGACCAGAGCATCACCACCATCTAGTAAATCCTTGGGCCTTACCCCAAACCTACTGAGTCAGAAAACATGGCGTAGTGTTCAGCAATATACGTTCTAACAGGCCCTCTAGGTGATTCTGATATACACCGAAGCCTGAGGGCCACTGTAGTAAGGATAGGTATATGTCCATGTGTGTGTTTTCTGCAACTTGTTTTCAAGTTTATCCACCTCCTATTCTGGAAGCCTTGATAGACAGGAAACAGTATCACCTGCCTGAATCTAGCTCAGAGTGGGAAGTGCAAACTTGGGTCCCTTTTGGTCTTTCTCTTTTGAAGATCTCCCTATAGTCATAGAGCCAATAGCACCCAGGGTGGCTTGGAATTTTCAACTTCTTAGGTATAACTTGTATAGTAAATATGTCCTCAACCCCCAGGATTCCCATCTCCTCGTTATGTAATAAGAGGCTAACTAATCCAGTACTGCTGTGAAGGGACATTACTGATGAAATTAGAGTCCCAAATCAGTTAACCTTTGGGTGGAAGGTTATTCAGGTGGACCTGATCCCATTATGTGAGCCCTTTAAAAGCAGAGTTTTCTCTAATCGGTGGCTGGGGCAAAAGTCAGAGATTTGAAGCATAAAAGAACTCCACATATTATTGCCAACTTTGATGATGGAAGGGGTCACATGACAAGGAATGTGGACAGTCTCTATAAGCTGAAGAAGAGTTCCCAGGCTGACAGCCAGAAAGAAACTGGGACCTCTGTCTACAAGCACAAGTAACTGAATTCTTCCAATCATCTCAAGGAGCCTGGAAGCTGAATTTCTCTCCCGAGCCTGCTGATGAGGACTCAGCTTGGCCAGCACCTTGATTTTAGCCTTTCTATACCCTGAATAGGGAACCCCAGTCATGCTCTGTCAGATTTCTGACCCCTAGAATGGTGAACTAAATAAAGTGGTGTTGTTTTAAGCAGCTAAATTTGTGTCAATTTGCATATAATAGGAAATGAAGAAACATGAAAAACAATATGGCTGGTGGAATATGGGATTCAAGCATTTGGAGTTACGTGTGATCTAATCACTTGGAAGTGCATGAATAAGGTAGTTAAGGTGGCAGACAATGGAGAGAGCATCTCAGGGAAAATTCAACTCAGGGAAGATGAAAAGGCACATTGGAAGAAAGAGGAAACCTGGCTGATGTATACTTAGGACAAACCAAGGAATCTTTGAAAAGTAAAATGAGGAGAGATGACTCCTTAGAAGGTGATGGAAAGCAGAAGAAATCCATGCAGCTGAGTGGTAGGGAATTGCATGGCAAGATTATTCCTTAGAAGCATGTTTGCAAAGAATTTCATAATTCAAAAGCATTGTGAAAGCCTTATAATTTAATCCCTATTTTTTGTTTTGTTTTTGATGAGATTTAGAGACTATGGAATGATGCCCAGACTGATCAAGGTTATGGAGCTAATTAATTTCCGAGTCAAGACCAGAACTCACATCTCCAATGACTCCTTTTTTTTCGCAGAACTCTTTCAGCATTGGAGTTAGCCCATTCTTAAGGCAGAAACATAGCTTGTATAGCCACTGAGAAGGGAGCAGAAGTTTGCACAAAGCAGCTGGACTGTGGGTATTCCAGCCTTCTGGCATTAATGCAAGCCAAGATATGATGACTTTCACTAGCCATCTACCAAGCCCCTCACTTTGTCACAAAGCCAAATGCAATTAGTACACAGGGCATGTTCTTCCCGAGAGCCTCAAACCTGATTAACAGGTTAGAAACTAGAGCCTGTGGAGCAAGATAGATGATATTAGGAAGCTGACACCGAGCAACAAAAGGACTAAGGGTGACTGAATGGTGAGGGCAGAGAGAGATCTGTGAGGTGCTCAAACTGAGCTGCTCTTCCTAGTACATGCACACATGAAAGCTGCTCCTCTTCCATGTGGTTTTGTTTATTAAATAAGTGATGGTGTATTAACCTCATAACCACCATCCTCTCCCCAAGAAACTAAACAGAATATTAGCCCATGCAAAAGATCCTTTTGCTCAAATTGGAAAAGAAGTTACCCACGGCCTGGTATCTGTTTCCGTGGAAACCAAAAATAAATATTGATGCTGCATTAATGGTCTGTGTCTCACTTAAGCTCCATTAAATTTCAAGCACTTGCAAGAAAACAGCCCATTGATGGCCCAGCTAAGGGAGAAGGAAGAGGCTTTATAAAAAGCAACAGTGTGGAAGGCACATGGGGTGCAAGCAGGATTTCTGAGCGCTTCTCAACCAGGGAGCTCTTTATGGAATTCTTCCAGCCGAGGAGACCTACTTACATGCACTCCAAGTTGCTGGTTAAGATGCTAGTCCCTGCCTGAATGGATTTTTGTGAACCTGTCCTTTTTTATAAAGAATAGTTGTGTGCTTTGGAAAGTTTATCTGTGGACAACATTTTCCAGGAACCCACAAGCCCAAAGCACAGTGAACAAATGAACTGAGCAACCAAATTTGAATATTTCTTTCTGTACCACTTTTCCCAAAGCAATTCAAGTGCAGACAACTGAGGTCAGTATTGTTGCCTTCTATATTTATAATCCTGCTTTTAGGAGTAAAGTATTTGATTTATTGCATGAAAGTATTTTATAGCTTTAAACACTGCTGCTCCTTGGAATAAGGAACATCATAGTCTGCTTAATTTACACGGGGGATGTTAGAAACATTTAATGGCATGTAAACATTTTATAAGGCAAGTTCAAATTGCAGGCAATATTTAATATACTTTAGCAAAATGGACCACAAATGGATTCTAGTTCTTATTTATTGGCCCAATCTTCCTTATGGCATCAAAAGTGAATCGAGTTTTAAAAGGTGTTAAGAGTTTTCAGTACAGTTCGTGACACTGGGCGCAATCGGGGTAAGTCTGCATAAAACAAGCAGCATGTGAATTAATTCCAGAACCAGGGAGATCATGAGCCCCTGAATCAGACTTTATCATATGGCTTCTGGGGCTCAGTCACTAAGAGTTTCTGGGCCCTCAGCCCCTAGCACAGCTCAAAGCCCATAGAGATGCCCGGATAGACACTGGAAAAGAACACAGTCCAGAAATTGTGGTTTCTAATCATGAAAAAGCACCGGTGGGAAAAGTCCCTATTAGCAAAATGGAGATGTAGGGAGTATCAATAAGCTAGATCCAAGGATCCTTGTTTATCATGAGGGTGCAGAACAATATTTGTGATAAACTTGAAAATTCTCTGAGATCTTTGCCTTTTGAGAATTTCTTTAGGAAACTGTCTCATAGCAGACAGCTCAGAGTCCATTTCTAGCTCCCTCTCCCTACCTTCTTCTGGATTCTGTTTTACACTGATCTTGAGTAAAGCCATCTGTCTTCCTGGGCTCTGTTGCTTCAATATAATAAATGCTATACCAACAAATATCCACTGGCATTCTTTTTTTCCAAAACCCTTCCATACCCAAAGTTCACAAGAACCCTATGAAGGAGGTAATCCTATTGGCACTTTACAGACTCAGAAAGATAAAGGAAGTCTCCTAAAGTCACAGCACTGGTAGACGGTGGGGCTGGTTCCAGGCCCAGTCCTCACTGTCCAGCCCTGACTGAGGACACCCTGCTCCCTGGCTGTCCTGGCCCCTGCTTCCCCAGTTATCCTTGCCTCCTCTTTCCTTTCCCATCCTCCATGATAAGCTCATGTGTTAGATGTCATTCTCCCTGGTGTGGAAATTAAAGTGGATTGTTCAGGTCCTTAGTTTTAGGTTTTGCACCCAAAGTCTTTCTGGACAAGAAAACTCGTTCTGCCTATTTTGTCATTGCTGGAGAGGTGGATGGGTTCACTTACTTCATAATTTTGCCTTAGCTGGCCATTCATTCAACATCCAATGAATAATTTTTAAATGTCTTCTGTGTGTCATATATATAGAAGCAAGGCAGACATGAGGTAGACAGAAAATAAGTAAATAATTATGGTACATCATGCTGATTCACAACAACAAATCATAAGATGCTATAGGAACATGTAGAAGAGCAAAGAACATTTTCAAATGCATGTATAGTGGGAAGGGTATTGGAGAGGAGGCCAGGGAAGGCCCATCAGAGAAGGTGCTAGATAAGGTCTGACTTAAAGTTTCTGTTGAATTGAATCCAATTAAAGGGTTCTAAAGACCCTTGATGTATATATTTTCTTGGCTGGTTTAGTTTGAAAAGTCAAAATAACATTTCACACAAAGCTCTGCACCCATTGAGAGTTTCTTCTTATATTTTCTCCTTTGGCTTTAGGAAACCCTTTGATGTGTGGCTGCAAAAGGCTTTGCCTAGGGGGGCCTGCTAAAGGCCAGACCATATTTCATCTAAAACAGGCACTCAAAATGGGAGACCATTACCAGTCATGTAATTAATGCTGCCGAAGACATACTGCTTATGAAAAGGAAAATGCTAGTGCTGATTATGAAATTTATGAGGTGCTTACATCTAGTGGATTGGAGTGAATTATCTAGTTCCACCGATGCTCTGACCCATTTAAAATGAGAACAGAAGAGGGCAATCTGTTTGCCTCTCAGCACCCTCTGAGAAGGTAAAAGGGGTAATTTATATCTGTGTATCTGGCCACGTATTCAGTCTAGAATTAGATAATGAGTTTGTATTTACATCTGTAAACCTCTCCCAGTCAGAAGATGATACCCACAGGGGAAAGCAGAATGATTTTCACACATGTCCTCTTTCTGGGCGCCTCTGCCTGGGAGGAAAATTCATTTTGCTCATGAAGAGCACGTCTGACGTGGGATGTGTGTGGAGAGGGTGAGCAGACCTGCAGTTGCTCATTCTGTGCTTTGCTCCTTTCCATGCTCTGCTCAGCACATCTTCACGGGAGTTGAGTCGCATGGATTCTTTCTGAGGTCCCCACCACTAGGTCTCCCCAGACAGGCTTCTTATGGTCCTGTGGCTTATGAGGCTGGCATACCTTTTTCATTTCCAGGTGTATATGAGATTCCCTCCAGGATCCATAGTCAGTACACTGTATGGAACATATTTACTGACTCTGCAATTAGAAAGGTCTGTTTCATAATCAAACCCCTTTGCATTCCAAATTTAAAACAAAGCCTCAAAGCCTTGACATTCATTGAATGTTCAATGCATGGCCAATTCACTTATTAAAAAATAGAATAAAAGTTCAGAGAACACCTAAAATTGAAGTTCCACCTAAAGAAACTGGGAAACTTTTCTTAAAGTGGTATTAGCTAGGGGGAAGTTTTCACCCCATCTGCGCAGTTTCACAAGAGCAGGGGTTCTCAACCAGGGATAACTTTTGTGCCCTCCACAAGATATCTGGCAATGCGTGGAGACATTTGTGATGATCATAACTGGGGGAATGCTACAGGTGTTTAGTAGGCAGAAGTCAGGGAACGCTGCTAAATATCACAAAAGGCACTGGACAATCACTGCCCTGACAAAGAATTATCTGGTCCAGCACATTGATAACACAAAGGGTGAGAAATCCTACACTGGAGGTATACAAGGATAAAGAATGTTGCCACCCTTTAGCCACTTGGATCCTACTGGAGCTAACATCAGCAAATGAACAACATTTCCAAATAACATTTTAATACACTGCAGGGACCACACCTGTTGGAAGGGAGGTGCAATGCAGCAAGGACTATAGGACATCAGGGCACAGAAGCACTACCAGGGCTTTGCAGTGATTTTATCAGGGCTGAGAGCTGGTCCTTGCATGTCATGTTTAGAAAACATGGGTATGTTCTTATTGAATGCCTTAAATTGCTTTTCTGGAGATAAATTTGCTTTGTTTGGATCCAGAAAGCGTAGGGTAAAGGCTCCATATTTTTGCCTGTGAATAGGTACCTGCTCCCACAGTCTGGACTATTACAATCACAGGCATTAAGTGCCTTGACAAGAGAAAAGTAAGAAGCCGATGCAACCCCAATAAACTTTTCAACAGACTAAGGGCAGCTCATCTAGAGGCTGCAGGGAGAGTTAACCATCTACTCATTTCTTGAGCCTCATGAAGACTCTCCCAATAAATCACTGGAATTAAGGTGTGTCCATCTAAGGACAAATTTTGGTAACATTCATTGAACTGGTACCAGTTGGACATATATGAAGACTGGATCATCCTGGGGGCAATTCCAGGGCAAATCTGAACAAAAATAAAAGACATAGTCAGAGCATCAATAATGTCTCAAAGTTAAACAAGATCACAATGCAAAGTCCTCTGAAGCTGGCCTGCAGCTCTAACCACAGCATTGATTTTAGACTGAACATGTAAGAATGCTTTTCCACATAATCTATCCAACTGCTCTAGAGAATAGGGAGAATGGCTCTCATTTTGCAATGAAGAAAAGTAGGTGATGGTAAGTTAAAAGAATTGCTCCTAGTCACACTCAGGCCAGAAAGGAGTCAGAATGCAAGACTTTTGACCTCAGATTAATTGGTCTTTCTCCTATGGCACTCCTGCCCCTTAGTTAGGTGGATATCTCTTAATTAAATCCATCAAAGTAACTGGGCCACTGTTTCCAGTCCTGTAGGATCAGATTTAGAAATAGAGAAAGTTAGAGCTGAAATAAATCATGACCAATGTTCAGGAATATGGATCTAGGAATTCACTGGACTTGGGTTTGAACTCTGACTGCACCACCTTCCAGCTATGGGGAGGTGTCACCAACTGCAAGTCATATCACCTCTCTCAGTCTTTGTCTCCTCATCTATAAACTAAATTAAAAAAATAATATCACTCCACAAGGTTGTTGTAAGTATGAAATTAATTGATGGTGATGTGTGCAAAACTGTCTGTACTATGCCAGATTCAGAGTGAGAATTGATTAAATGATAGTCATATTATTTTAAATTGTTCACCATAACCATCTTATCTAGTGGTTGAATACTCAAATAAATCATAGGAGCCAGGTAGCAAACATAAATGTTGAAGCAATCTCTGTGTGATGCAATAGGGATTGGTGGGGACTGTGGGGAAACAGAAAATGCATACCCTGTCTAAAAGCATTAAAACAATAGTTATAATACAGACTTCTGGACACATACAATATATTTGTGTGTTGCACAGTTCACAAGCCAACACCTTATAACTGCCATTCAAATCTAATCCTGATCATAATAATAAGAAAAAAAAGCCCAATGAAGGTCAAGGAATTAGTAGTGGGATCATTCTTATCACTTCATCACATCCTCCTGCTGATATCTTAATAAATTATGAAACTTCAGGTATTAATTTATATTTCTTATTTAAAACACAAGTGGGGAAAACCCATATCATTAACTCAGGTAAATAGGCAGAGTGGTGGGGAGCAACTGAGGAAGAATCATAAAAAATTAAGTTCCATGAAACATTTTGGGTTTCCTTGTAGGTCACAGATTTCTGTTCCCATTGAGTAAAAATATCACAAAAGTTTAGAGGACAGACACCCATTTGCAGCCTTCCTGACATTAAAGATGAAGTGGGAATGAATTACATAATTTAAAAATCATAAAAACACATGATTTCATTAGTGCCATATTCAGGGGTTCTCACCTATGCCTCCCAAGACTGAGGTATTGATCTGTCTATGAAGCTGTGACAATAAAACAATGCTCTATCGACTGCCCCTGCAGGATCGCCTAATATCATTTATTGCAGTAAGTTGAATAGCAGAGGGAAAGCACTGCCCCAGTAATAAGTGGTAATTGCCGGGAAGTGAGGCATTGCAGTCCTCATTGACCCCTGCATCCTGATATTTTGATGGATTCTATGTAACTCTATTAGGATTGGCATTGTAATATCACACCAGCTTAGCTGCACAACAACAGACCTCCGTTTGGATCATTGATTTTTTATTACACAGCTCCTCAGAATACCCCACAAGTGATTCCCATTGCTGGGACAGGGATATTGGAGCTGATAGGGGCGGCGGATGGAGTCCTCCTAACCTCAGGCTACTTCTATGGTGCCATGAAAGAGCTGCCTCCCCCAGGAGCCTGAGCAAGGAGACAATCATGGAACCTCACCTCATTAGTGGGCTAGAGCTTACTAGGCTTTAAAACTGTGTCCAAAATGAGTAGCACAATCAGGGCAAATGCCTAGAATATCCTTGTTAGATCTTTTGACACCTCCATGATAGCTTCACCTGTTTTCTTTGAAAATTCACAACTAGAAGAAATGCTT
The DNA here is from genome assembly GCF_030020395.1 of Manis pentadactyla. Lineage (NCBI taxonomy): Eukaryota > Metazoa > Chordata > Mammalia > Pholidota > Manidae > Manis > Manis pentadactyla. Next base: position 38,469,425 of record NC_080033.1, read on the forward strand.
CCATCTGTCGGCTTGTTCATTCGTTCACTCCTTTACTCATTCAAAGAGTGCTAGTTGTAGTCCATGAGCCAGTGTCCCTCCTGGTTCATCACCTCTGAGGGCGGGATAAGTACTCAGATGAGTTCTCAAAGCCCATTTCCGTGACTGTGGGACTCTGGGTCACCCCTCCAGGTGGGTGTGATTTTGATCATGTTTCTGCACAAAGATTTAAATTGAGAAAGAAAATGAAGATACAGAACATAAGTGATGTGATGAAAGTCTCCTAGAAAAAAGTTTCAGAATAAAAGCAATGAGCATTCTCACTGTGAATGATTTTTGGAAACAATCCTTCAGTGCGAGAAAGTCTGAATACTCTACATGCTCCATTAACTCATGTATAGGTTGGGATTGGTCCCCCTTCTACGAATCAGGGTATTTCACAGTGCTTTAGTTATAACTGATTGTTGGAGTCTGTGTTGTCTTCAGTAATTCCCATAATGCATTAATAAACATCTGCCTGGCATTTATTTATCAGTCTGCGTAAGTTTGATTAATATGCGGACCTCTCCTGAAAGAATAATCTATTTTTGGTGTTGCTGGTCTTCTTCAGGTGACTTTCACCCTCAAAAGAGATCCTTCCATCCCAACTACAAATGCAATTACATTATTTGTTCAGAGGAGTTTGCTTAAGTGGTGCTAGTATTTCTGGGAGGCCACCAAGCCCATGCATGCCCAGAGAGCAGAATAGCCTGTCCAAGCCAGTGCCAAAGCAGTTGGTGAGGGTGAGACTAGAATGAAGCCTGCAGGGATTCTGAGGAATACTTATGGACGAGGGTCTTGGGTTAAGAGTGGGCTTTCTGATAAACAGGGCAGGTGGGGATTGGGAGTCGTGGTAACTTGTTTCCCACTCAGATGAGGCAGGACTTAGCATCTCCACCTCACCACTGGAGGCGGGAGCAGCTGGCCCTCAGGCTGGTCACTCGAGCCAAATCACTCTCTCCACTGCCCAGTGGTTGAAAGGGCATGGCAGTAATGGTTTCTCATGTCCCCTTTTTGATTTCCTTGATTTTGATTAACAAAGTCTTCCTTTAGCCATGATGTTGATAGAGCCTTACTCAAAGTTTTGTTTTGTTTTTGTTATTTTTGTTTTAAAATTAGTCCTCCTAGGAACTCACAAGAAATAGTGATCTATAGCCAAATTAGGTGTGGGAAATGTAGCACACTAATGTTTCCTCTTGGAGATCCTTAATCAGTATATCTTAGGTTCTGAAAATTCCTGCCTGGCAGAAACATTTTTACAATCATTGTAATTATTTTTAATGCATTATCTCTAATCTATCTGATTGCAGAAATATTTTCTTTCCCTAACTAAACAACTACACTAGTCATAGAATTAATAATCTATAGAACATAATTCAGGATAATACAGTCAAATCTTGCCTAAGAGGCATCCTGTCTCTTAAGGTGATTTTCCTCCTTTCTCATCATATTCAAATGTTTATTATTACATTTTTAACTCGGTCTCCTAGAGAGCAACCCCATTTCCTTATTTCCAGGAGTTTCATGGGGTATCTTACTGTGGCCTCTTGTGACACGTGGACTACTGCATTCTCTAATGTTATCCTCAATTACTGCCCCAAATAAATATGTGTTGCCAAATGTCAGGCCCTTTAATGTGATGAAGGAAACCTTGCTCCTATATACTTCCTCCTAAATGCATTTTGCTAAAGGGCATTTAAAAAAAACACATTAAATTTTATGATGACTTTAACAAACAAGTCAGTGATCATGATTTCAATATGAGCAGCAAGCAGTTAAGGAGAAAGGTCAGCTAAGCCATGCCATATAGAGTTTCTGCTAGGGGATGACTGACTCTCCCTCTGCAGCAAATGTAAGTCAGCTGACTCTCTAATGCTATAGTTAAATCATAGATTCTAAATAGTCAGGCTAATGACTCTAAAATTAAAATAGTCCTGGCCTCTAGATGCAGCTAGTAATTAACTTTTAATTTTATACAGAAGCATGTCATGCTTTTGACCCTTGACTTTATTTAGTTCTCTCCTGGCATTTCGAAGGCATGATCTGCTAAATAAGGTTGTTAAAATCAGTATTATAGAGAGAAGCAATTGTGGCAAATGTGCGTATGGAAATTACAGCCAGCGGGGCACTTCATAGAGAAGCTGCCTCCGTGAACTTAAATTTGTGCTAATTGCTATTGCTGTATTATTCAAAATTATAAATCAGACTATTAGCAAATGGAATTATGTAAGACCTACAGGAGCAAAACAATTATTGTCTTACAGCCATGGAATGCTACAACTGAAAGGGATTATCTGTTAACGCTACCCTCTCACTTTACAATTGGGGAAACTGAGGCTAAGTGGGGCGGCCTAAGTTATCCAAGGTCACAGTATTAGAAAAAGGGAGTCTCTGTTTTACCACACTGGAGAAGGGACCTGAAGGTGGGCACTTTCACATTGTTGTTATTTCCTAGTTTTTAAAAAAAGCACTCTAAAACTTAACTTCTTTCTTCTCTTTAGTCTTGAATGTCAGAGAGAATGAAGGATTAAAGTGCAAATGCTAAAGAGTATGTATACAGGTCAGACCAAGATATGAGTGCCCCTCAGCAGCTAAGAAATTTTCACTTGTTGAATCAATTTTTATTTTATATGTGTATCAATTTGTTTAGGTTGCTATAACAAAATACCACAGACTGGGTAGCTTAAACAACAAATTTATTTTCTCATAGTTCTTGAGGATGGAACTCTAAGATCAAGGGGCTGTCAGGAGAGTTTCTGGTGAGACCTTGCTCCCCGGCTTGTGGAAGTTGCAGGAGGTTGCCTTATCACTGTGTCCTCACATGGCCTTCCCTTGGTGTTTGCACAGAAAGAGAGAGGGAGGGAGGGAGGGAAGGAGAGGAAGATATTTTTGGTGTCTCTTCCTCTGTTTAAGAGGATATCAATCCTATCAGATCAGGAAACCCTCTTGTGACCTAAATTAACCTTAATTACCTCTCCAAAGGCCCTGGCTCCAGATACAGTCGCAATGGGAGTTATGGCTTCAATATAGGAATTTTGGAGGACACAATCCTATCTATAACAATATTTTCAAAACTTCTTTTGAGGAGGGGCTCAAGAATGAGAGAAAAAGATGTAAAATCAGGACCTTTATGGTTGTGATCAAGTTCTCCTATTGTCCCACGCTCTGGCCCCAACTTGTAGATCTCACTGTATTATAAGACTTAAAGTTTCAATTCCTAACTTGACATCTTTGAGTCTCACAGGACCCCAAGAGTTCCTCTACTCTCACCAAATATGCTTCTCGCCCATCAAGAGAGGGCCTCCATCCAGCTAGTCGTCTAAGCAGTCAGAATAGCTACACTCCACCCGGTCCTCAACGTAAAAGGATACACTTCCCAGCTAGCCAGTGCAATTACTCAAACAAGTCAATTACATACTCCTGCAGGAACCCAGGAGCACCCCAATCTCTTGCTGCTACAATATGTGTCTCCCACAACTCCTGCTACTTCATCTCACTTCTGAGTGCAACCCCTGTGTGGCCCTGTAGGGACGTGAGCTCCTCCTCCCCCAGGCTGTGCGTATATATGACTAACAAAACATAGTCAGTCCTATCCATCCAGATTGGGTATTGTTAGAGCAAGGATTCCTCCCTCATCAATGGTGTGCATATGAGGTGAATACCAGCTTCTCTGGCCTGCCCCACAGGGGTCCCTACCCCACCCCCTTCTTTGCAAGGAACTTTGAACATTTTTCTTTTGACCAAATGCGGTTTTCTACATGAAAGTCTAGGTAAACACAATTTTCTCCATCTCCTGACATTTTCAGTGATGTTTTATCTGCTCTTATTGATTGGCACTTCGGGAGGCTTCCCTTAATTGGCTGTGTGTGTGTGTGTGTGTGTGTGTGTGTGTGTGTGTGTGTGTGTGTGTCTTAAGAGAAAAGAAGCTGAGTATGAAGAAAAGCTCATATCAGCAGCCAGGCTATCACAATCCGCCAACTAATACATTGAGGGTAAGGGATACAGTCTGGTTAAAGAAGGAATGCTAAACCATGGATATAAAGTTGGGATCATATAAGATCTGCCTTTGAATACAACTGAATTTTATACTTCTGTCTACAAAAACAACTATACTGTTTTTTGGTTTTTGTTTTGTTTTCACCACATTATCTACTTGCAGGTCGCCTTCTCCACTACAGGCAATCTCAGTTTTAAAAAACAGGTTATATTTAAAGATTAATGCATAAGTTAATTTTGGGGTGCCCTTAGAAAGCATTTGTCCCACAGGTCAGTGTTAGAAATGGTCTGTAAGTTCACACGTTAGACCTGAGAGACCTTTTTAACCCAATTATTTCACAGCTGGAAAAGATTATCTGCCACGAACTATAGTAGAAAATAACACTTTCAGAATATTTTAAAACAAACATAACGTTAAACAGTGGCCACTCAAAATGTGGCTTTTCCATCTATGACTCAATTTTCCTATCTGAAAAAAAATGAGGATTAAGCAACATTACAGGCCCTTTTCAGCTTAACTAAATGTAAGCTTCTTGAATATACATTTTTATTAAAATAGAATTTTGAATATAAATTTTATAATTTAATATATTTTGTAAGATCTTAACTTCAAACTCAAGAAGACATAAGAGCTTATTTGTTTTCTTTTTCCCAGTATTTTATAAAATGACAATAAAGCAATCAACCAGGAAACTATTGCAACAAAGAGAATTCATACTCCCATTGTCGATGGATAAGAATTGCTGCTTATATTGTATCTGACACATACCATTGTCAGAGGTTTTTTTGCAACCTGATGGGTGTGCATGGTATTTCACTGTGACTTGTCATCATTTTTCATTCCCTTACTCTGGCCTACTTTTTTTCACAGCATTTATCACTATGAGAATTATATTATATTTATATAATTTTTGTTTGCTTGCCCTGCCAGAATATAAGCTCCATGAGGGAATGGACTGTTCTGTCTTGTTCATTTCTATAGTTAACGTTGCTTGAATAAATTAATAAACTATGCTAGCCATATAAGCCATATGTAGAGCTACTATAGGACTCAAAAATAGAAAAAGTGATTTGCTCCTGGGTATAAACAGTAAAAGGAAGCAAAAATGAAGAAATGGAGTGAGGAAAAAAAAGTTAAGTGTGTATGTGTTAAAAGAAAAAGATGCCATGAAGGTGGAATTAATTTAGCTATGAAGGCAGAGGAAAAATAACATGAGAACATGAGTACAGTATCCTCGTTAGGAGAGTGGAGGGCAGGGTAATAAAAAGGAGCAGATGGGAAGGCAACATAAAAGAGAGTTCCTTCCCCAGCCACCAGGTGGCAGGATTGACCCAGGACAGCCTAGTTGCTACTCTGCTTACAGGTGTGAAGGAAAGCACCACGCAGTACTAAATGCTTTGTGAATGGAAGGTGTAGCCCGAAATGAGTACACTGGTACCTTTGTAAGTTAGGTGCTTGTAATTTGGAGACTGTGTGTTGTCTACAGAATCTCTGTGATGGTGACCTACCCATTGAGATATTATTTGGTAAAGCTATGGATATAGCTGAATTGTATTTGAATTCTTCTCTTCAGTTTAGTGCCCAAAACAGAGTTCAGTGACTTATATAGACAAATATATGTGTCTAATATAAAGTATGTTCTTACTTATTCTTTTCTAACCATAAGACATTATCTCACAGATATTTAACACATTCTTCTTAAAATCCAGTTTTAAAATAGCAGTTGGTAGGTCTTGAGTCTTGAGTTACATTTGACTGAATTTAATGAAGAGTTGATTATTATTTGCTTAAGCTGCGATCAAATAAATCAGCTGCCCACAGGCTTCACAAGTAACATGTAGGTAATTAACTTTCCAAAAGTTGAGACCAGTGGCGTGACTTGGCTGATGGGATGAATGAAGGATCCTCTGTGCCAAGTTTAGTACCTAATCAAACTTCACGGACTTTGAGTGGTGAACAGAACTCCAGCCCATCAGCGTTCAAGACTATTTACCTTTGATAAAACACCATTTCCTCTTTGTAATGAAGAAAAAACAAATGATGTTTCAAGAGTTTCCGAAGGAAAAGAAAGAAGTAAAATAGGTTTTAGATGTTAAATGCTTCTTCCTGAACAACTTAACACATAGATAGGTCAAACAAATAAGTGAAAGGACCGGAATGGGGGGCCAGCCGTCGTGAGACCTGACCTCCAGGGTTTAGGAGATTGTCTTGGTGAGTTCAACGAGTTAATGGTGCGTTTTACTTCTCCAAAACAAAATAGCATTGCAGAGTGTGACCTTCTCCAGACTGGGTTGGAAAGGCTTAAAGAATACCAAAGGGATTTTGATCTACTTCATCTCAGAATCCAGCCGTTTTGAGCTGGTTGGGAGACGTGTTTCTGCGGTCCGCGGAGGACTGGGCTTTCCTCTCTTCAAGATCACAACATTTGACTTCTGTCCACAAAGGGATGACATGGACACCTGAATCAGTTTAATGCTTTCAAATACCCACTCCTTTTTCTGGGTAACTGAGGCCCCAGGGATGTTTTAGAGCATCTTAAAAATTGTCCCCTTTCCCTCTTTTCCCCATGTGTCTCTAAAAGAACTGCAAACCATTTCAGATTTGACCTATACCTTGTTTACTCAAATCACTGATCTCAACAGGGATTCATCAACGGCAGAAATTCTTTATGACTTGAAGTGCTTTCCTAATTCATACACAGTACACCTCTGATCCCAAAGGGCTCAAAAAGTGCTATAATTACCCAGAAATGCATTGCTCAAGTGTTTTATTGCAGTTACAAAATGAAGTGTATACATAAAAATTAGGAGAACTGTTAGATGCAATGTATTAACTAAGTATTATGGGCATCCCGGCTGTGGACATGACATCATCCAAAGCCAATCAGAAGTCTTCTAGCAACCTGCCTCTAACCACAATTCATAACCAGGTCGTATTTCAGGGCCTGCTTCTTTCACAGAAATTGTTCATAAAACAAAATAAGGACCTATAATGTACATGAAGCTTATCTGATCTGTTTACATTTCATCTCATTTTCCAGAGCTTTTCTTTCTTCTACAAAACAGGAAATTCTCTTTGAAGAAAAAGAGGAGATATTACTAAAAATAAAATCTTTTGAAATTATATCCTAGGATAATACTAAAATCTGAGAGTCTGAGGAACTAGAGGGAGAGACCATTTCCCAGGGAAGACTGTAACATTATTATGATTACTACATGCATTATTTTTATATGCATCATAAAAATTGCTAGCTACTCAAATTCTTCTGAAAAATGAAATAAAGTAAAAATATGAAGTATTTGTTTGCTGATCACAAAAATTAATTTATATATGTGATAAATGTTATCTAAAAGGACAGAAAAAAATCTACATGTGGGAAATGGAAATAGCATGAGTTGCATTCAAAAAGTAAATTGTGACTTTATTCACAGTGTTGATTTTCATCACTCCTTCATGATATAACAACCCAAACTACATCAGCCAAAATGTAAATAATGCCTTTCCCTAGTTATTATGTTATTTAGAGATTTTTTTTCAAAAAGGACTTTTTATTTGTTCTGAATTTAAAAAGCTTCTTATTGAAGTAAATACACAAGCAGAAAAGTGTACATATTATAAGTAAATAATTTCTGAATGTCTAAGAGGTTCTAATTTTTCTGTTCTTCACTAGGAAATTCAAATATCCAGATAAGATTTAGCTGTTCAGTTAAATTTTATTTAACTGAAATAAAAATAGTTTAATTTTATTTTAATAAACCTAAAATGGCATTTTTGCATAAAAAGATTCTGATATTTTCAAATATTAATTTCTCATCATCTCCCACTCAACTTTGACATTGGAAAAGGACTAAAGTAGAAAAAGCTAGTTGCCTAACAAATATCCTTTCTTCTGTTTTTCCTTATGAACAGAAGCTTGATTTTTAGCTTACACAACTTTCCCAGCTTTTAGAAGTTTCCTGGAGGTATTTCCAAGAAGAAATCATCTTCTCTGAGATACATGAAAATTACATAGCTATTTATATCACATACTGCTTGTCATATAAGAGGTACTTTCCATACATTATCTCATTTAATCTTTCTGACAATATTCTGAAGTAGGTATTATTGTCCCCATTTTACAGAAGAGGAAACAGAAAGGATCAAAAGGAAAAAATTATCCCCCAAAACACACAATACACTTACAGCATAGCTGGGGTTCAATCTGAGGTCTCTCTGTGCATTTAAGTCCTACACAAGACAGACCCTCCTCCTGAAGTGGCATGGGGTCCCACTGGGCCTTGAAATTCTGTAGAGGAACAACTGACAGGAACAGACAGTCCTCGAGGACTTATGTGTTGTATATAAGAAGCTATTTATAACAACCTGGGGATTCATAATGCAGGAGGAGAAGAGCTTTGGCTGGCTCACAGGCTTTGGACAGAGTTAATTGGTGAGGAGGAATGTGGTGGCCTCTGCAATGTCTATGCAGCCTCTTTTCTCCTTGGAGGAGAATCAGGAAATTTCTTGCTCTATATTGGAGTAAACTTCTTTTCAGCAATGACTTTTCTTAACTTTGTCTAGTAAGACCAGGCCAAAAAGGATAAAGACAAATGCTTCATTGACTTACCCTATGTAACAAGGGAAAGTCAAGGATTCTATTTTCTAACTCTATAATATTTTCTTTCTCCATAGGAAAATAGCAAATTATGAGAGCCATGTTTAGAGGTAAGTGTACCAAAATGTTGGACTGACATGAGAATCTTTGAATATCTGGGGCAAAATAAAACCTCTCTTTTCATTCATCTGTACAAACTTGGCTACATTTTAAGAGTTTCTGTTGGTTTGCATTGCTTCATGCTTTGTGTTTATGAGTCCTTGGCTGATTGGGATCCTTCTGGCTTGTGACTATTTCTTTTCCTGCTAGTATCTATAATCCATGAAAACCCCCAAGATGCTGCAGAAGAGGAGAACCTTATCTCTGGTGTTCAGCAGAGTGATGAGAGGGAGTGGGCACATGTCAACTGACAGGCTAATAATAAAATATAAAACAGAAAACCTGAGTGGTTAAGCAAATACCTGAGAGGCAGGTGGTCTGAGTCTGTTTCCTGACTCCTGGAACGCATAGGAGGGACGGCCCTGCTAAGCCACTGAACCTCAGTGAAGCTCACCTGAAAAATGGAGATGATACCAACACATCCCTAAAGAGCTGGTGAGAGGACTCACCGATGCACATACTGCATACCCAATAAACTGTAGCTCCCACCTTCCATTTTGTTGGTTGTTGCTCCAGAGAAACCTGCCAGAAGGGGGCACTGTGGAAACAGCTAGTTCCTCTAGGAAACCCAGTTCAGGTTTTTTTTAAGTCAATTGCTGGAAATACTCAACCTTATTTTCTCCCTTCCCTTTTTCTCTTTATTCTGCAAGATATGCTGGAGAAAGCAGTATGTACAAATCTTTGGATGAAAAATGAAGACAACTCCTCCCCTGTCAGTATGGGTCTGTTAGCCAGTGTCCTGAAGGGCAAGTCAATGGCTGGAAGCCACTAGCCTGGGCCGGGATGCTTACTGCTTTGCCCTTGGCCCAAACGCAACCTGAATTTTCTGTTTAGATGACTATCTCTCTTTGACACTGTGAGCAAGGACTGCCTTATTCCTATCTATCTCCCTAATACCTAGCTTAGCACTTAGAACCTAGTGACTGTTCAGTATTTGTTGAAGAAATGAATGGAAAAAATGAGCTAAGCAAACCATCCAATTTGTCCAGAACTCACGTCACCCCTTTCAATTCTGCTCTTTCCTATAATCAGCAGGAACTTTTTTACAGAGTGGAGTTCTTACTAAAATAAAATGAGTGATTCACCATGAGGTACATACAGAAGCTTCCAGCTTCTGAATTAGATTACTATGAAACCTTCTTAGTGAAGTGAACGAGGAAAAATAAAAGGTGGCTTGAACTGCCCGCCTGGCCCCCTGGGCAAGGGCTTGGCAGTGGGCAGAGTGCCTCTGAGCTTTGCCAGAGACCTCACTTGCACAAAGGAAAGGCCTCCTGGCTTGTTGTGCGGGTGCTGTCAGCCTGGAACTCCTGTGTCATGCATCCCGATGCAGAAGGAATTTCAGTTGATTTGCACCACCCAAGTGCACTCGTGCATACTCAGCCTCCATCGTGAAAGAAATCCACTATCATCATTGGTCTCAAAGGTGATATTCTGCCTGGCTTAGAACTGAAGCGTGACTCTTCAGTTTCCTTGAAGCTGTGCTGTGATCCTCTTCAGTCTACTTTACTTGGTGTGTCATAAAAAAAGTGTCCTTAGAAATAGGATTTTTAAAAAAGGAGAAGTCCGGGGTTTCTCAGGACTGTTGTCTCCACCACCTCCTCTGGAGCTTCCGAATGGTCTTTATTCTTGTGTGTCTCCCCCAGCCCAGACCACCATGGCATGGATTGCCATTAATATGTCATTTCCCTTTCCTGTTATCACAATATAAAGGACCTTAACATTGACCTTTCTATCAAAACATCCTTTGTTTAGAATGAAAAGCTATTCACTGTTAGAGCCTTATCTATAGGGTTTAGCCAGAGGATCAAATCCAAAGAGCAGAATTCGTTTACTTTGTATTAAATGAGCTCAGTTAAGAAGTCTCAATTTTGGCAGAAAGGTGCATTAATCACAAGGAAAAGAACAGATCTCGCTTTTCACAGCTTCTGGTTGACTTTCAATACAGTTACACAGTGAGGCTTTTGTTCCTGAAAAGTAGCACTGTATTTAAATACAGTAAATATAACAAAATTGCCTTCTTAAAATTACACAAGAGTTCCTCCAGCCCAGGATGCCCATAATGACCTCAGTGTTGCACGACTAACTTTACGGCTTCAAAAAGGCTCTAAATTAGTTTGGACAGATGGGTTTTATCCCAAAGAAATCAATGAGTTTTTGTGAGTCTGACTTAATTTTTATGCAGCTAGCACTTTGAGATGAAATTAAAATATGTATGAAAAACGTATTAAAGTTTCCCTTGGGTCTATAGTTGTTTGTACATTTACAAGGTGTTAAAGAGATGATTTAAAAACTAACTCTATAAGGGATCAATGCAAGCAGACCATGATTTATGGTCTTTCATGACATTTTTGACACTTTCGGCCTAATGTCGTGTGTGTGTTGAACCGCTAATTATCTTTTAATTCATAAGGGCTTCGTGGTATTTTATAAGTGTAATATAATATATAGGGCTGGATCACATAGAAAAGCTCAGCGGACAACATGCTTTACACGTTTGGTTGAGTGGGTAACATGTGTAAGCAAATCTGGGCCGAACCTGGCTGAAAAGGCTTCTTCGTGATGCTATAAAACTGAATCGTTGCTTTTACCTGCCCAGCTCTAGAAAAATTACAGATTTACCTTTTAAAGGTATGTGCAGTGTTAAGGCATCAGTGGATTAGAAATCAGATGTCTAATGCAAACCAAGTAGTTAAACACTGCCTGGAATACAGTAGGCACCTAATAGACACTGAATGAATTAATAATAGAATGGTAACTGAAACAGAAGTGTATCTGATTCTGGTTTTTCTCTTTTCTTTCAAATCAGATTATTCAACGTGGCTCATTGAGGGACACAGTAAATATTTACCAACCATCCCCTAAGCACGACACAGTGTTCTAGGCACTGGAGGAACATGAGAGGCACGTTCAGCTGACAGAGAACTCGCAGCCTGATAGCAGGAAACACCACGTCACAGGAATGCTGCATCAGACAGGCAGGGCTCAATGGAGGTGAAGTCAAGTTTCAATTGAGACTTGAGGCCAGAGAGGCAATGTAGGTGGTGTTATTTTTGCTCCCATTTTGCAGAGGAGTGAATTGAGGCACAATGACATGATATAACATCTTTAAAATTATCCAGTTGGATGGTAATGATACTAGGTTTCAGCTTTAGAGAGCCAGCTAGTGAGGCCACAATTTGGGGGAAAAAGTCACAGCTGGGAAGACCATGAGCACAAAATGCTTCAGTGTTATCCTTGCCTCATGAACAAAAATGAGTCCCTAAAATTATTGCCTGGCCATTGGCTCTACCCCTGAAATGACTTGGAAATTCACATGTACTTGAGAAGTGTAAATAGTAGGCTGTGAAGGAATTCTCTCATTAGCCTCCCCAGCTAGGGCAGGAGCCACGTAGGGAGGGCACCATGAAGGCTGGAGGAAGCCCCCCTAAATACGGTCTGTAGCCATCGCCCACTGCTCCTGTCTTACATGGGTCATCAGAGGTAAGGATTAATAGCAAACCCATATTACAGTTGATAAAACTGAGTCACACAGTTGAGTGGCTATTGGCTACAAAGCTGGTAAGAAGCTGCGGCAGGCAGGCTGATGGCAAGCCGGCATTCCTACCACCATACTGTACAGACTTGGACAGTCCTCTGAGGGCAGCCTGTGGAGCCTGTGTGGGGCCCAAGAGTACACACAAAGTGCAGCATGAGGTGTTGGTCTAAGGAAGCAACAGCTGGTGGATGGAAGTAAAGACATGTGCCTAAACTGACACAGCTGAGGGTGGATGGTGCTAAGTATCATGAGACAGAGGCAGATCAGGAGATCAAGTGCTGCTGAGACTCACAAAGGAGAACGTGTCCAGCCTGGAGGATATGAAAGATTCAGAGAGCATGTGGATTATGGAGCCATCTATTAGGAAGGTGTTTGGGTGATAATCACAGGAAATCTGACTGAACTGATGGGCCTGCTATTTTCCTCATGCAAGAAAGCCTGGGCTACTACCACAACTCAGCAGCACTCCAGCATCTGGGCTTCTCTGACCTCACTTCTGCACTCCCCTTGGCATGTAGCCTTTGAGCTCATGGTTGCAGGATGGCTGCTGCACCACCAGGCATCATAGTCACAGTTCACTCAGGAAGAAAGATGAAGCAAGAAACAAGAAGAGACAGGGTTTGTATCAGGAAAGCACAGACTTTTTCAACTCATATTTCATTGACCCAAGCTGCATCATTTGGCTTACAGGGAAGAAATTACCAAACTGTCTGAAAGTTGTTGGGCCATTTTACATCCCCACCAGCAGTGTTTGAGGGTTTCAGTTGTTCCATGTTTTTAAGTGGATATAGTGAACAAAACTGAAGTTCTGTTGATAAGGAGAAAGAATATTGGATAGACAATGAGCAATCTCTGCCACAGGACCCAGACACAATAGGAGCAGGGCAATCAGACAACAGAAGTGTATTTCAGGCAGAAGTAAGATATGGCAGAAAAGCAGACATGCATGGAGAAAAGCTGGAAGTCTAGTTTAGCCAGAGCAAAGAGGATGTGGAACAATTAAGTAGGAGTTGAGATTGGAAAGTTCTGTTGGGATGAAATCACAGACACCCTTGGCTTGAGTTCCTGCTGGTAAGCTAGATTTTCATTCTGTAGGCAATAAGACTGCATTGACAGTATTTTTTTTACAATTTTATTGAGATAAAATTTATATACAATGAATTACACTACTTAAAATGTACAATTTGCTGATTATTGACATATGAATGTACCCATAAAATTATTGCCACAATCAAGATAATGAATATCCATTATCCCTAAACTTTCCTTATGCTCCTTTCTAATCCATCTCTCTTGCCAACCCTGCCTCCAGGCAATCACTAATCTACTTTGCATCACTATAGATTAGTATGCATCTTCCGGAGTTTTTGAGATTCATCCATACTTCTGCATGAATCAATAGTTTGTTTATTTTTATTGCTGAGTAGTGTTGTTTATCCATTAACCTGTTCATGGACATTTGGGTTGATTCTAGTTTCTATTACAGGCTAATTGCTCTGAATATTCATGTGCAAGTCTTTGGGTGGACATATGCCTTCATGGGTGTGTAGTGGCATCTTATTGTGGTTTTAATTGGAAACTCTTTACTAACTGAGCTTTTCATTTGATTATTGGACATTATTCTATCTTCTTTTATGAAGTGTCTGAACTTTCTACCCATTTAAAAAAGTGAGTTATTTGTTTTGTATTAATTGAGTTGAATGCGTTCTTTATATACTGGATCCAACTCTGTTGTCTCATATGTGCATTGCACGTATTTTCTCCCAGTGAGCAGCTTGCATTTTTATTCTTTCAATAATGTCTTTTGAAGACTAAAACTTGTAACTGTTATCAAGTCCATTTTATTAACTTTTTCTTTCATGGCTTGTGCTTTTTGTGTTATAAAGAACTCCTGTCTTTCCCCAAGGTCTCAAAGATTTTCCCCTGGAAACTATAGTTTTAGGTTTTGTATTTAGGTCTATGATCTATTTGGGGTTAATTTTCATGTATAGTGTGAAATTAGGGTGGATGCTCTTCTCCCCCGCCTCCCAAAATAGATAATCAATGGATCCAGCATTATTTGTTGAAAGAATTTTCCCTTTTACATCAAATTGCCCTGGAACCTTTGATGAAAATCAATTGGTCATATATGTGTGGGTCTGTTTCTGAAATCTGTTTTCTGTTTCATTGATCCTTATGTCTATACATTTGTTAATATCAAACTTTCTTTGTTACTGTACATTTAGAGTAAGTCTTGAGATCAGATAGGGCAAATCTTCCGAATTGTCTTTAGCTATCCTAGATGCTTTGCATTTTCATAGAAGTTTTAAAATCAGCCAATTTCTATTTTTAAAAAGTCTAATGAATTTTGATTGGGGTTGTATTGAATTTGTAGATCATTTCAGGGAGAATTACCATCTTAGTAAGAGATGTAATAATTTATGAACTATCTATGAAGGCTACCTATCAATATTCATGAATAATATTTATAATGATACCTATCAATGAATAATAATCTATAATAACCTATTAAGTTATCTGTGAACACAAGCTATTTCTCTATTTAGTTGGGCCTTCTTTACTTCTGCTCAACATTTTACAGTTTTCAGTGCAGAGGTCTTGGGACACCTTTCATCAGATTTATTCCTAAGTATGCTATGTCATCAAAAAGTTTTCAGCAGTAGGTGATACTGGCTATCTAGGCATTGGACAATGGAATGAATTAGAGAAACTAACACCCAAAACCAGTTAAGAGGATATGCAATAGTCCAGGTGAGAAATCTAGCTGAGCAAACAAATTAGGCAGACATTCAGTGACAACAAACACTGACCTTTATGAAGACTGTATTTTTAGAATATGATGGCACATCAGAAATGCCATCTTGGAATCACCAGGAGGGTGGAGAGCTGACAATGTGCAGACCCCCCAAGTGAAAGACAAAGTTCAGAGTACTGAATGTTGCTGACTTCTAAATTCAACTCCTATAGAAATGGGTCTCAATGTGGTCCAAACAGTAGCTTCTCAAGTGCCTTTTCCTCCAAGATGCCTTCTACACGAAAGGTGATCCGCTCCCCTTTAGGACTATTGATTATACAAGCACAGAGCGTATGATACCTGGACCAAAGATTTCAGAACTACTGGAGGCCTTGCAGACCACCCAGGCCATCCTTTTCAATTATATCAGGGAAACAGAAGCCCTGATCTATGTACAGAACACAATTTTGATTCTAAGAATATGTATGTACTTATATACATGTATGTACTAATATAGATATCAATATACATATTCTTAGGTGATTATGAAAATGGACTAATATAGTATCAGCATACATATTCTTTAGATATATATGCATGTGTCATTTCAGATCATAATAAGATGAGCTGAGCCAGTTCATGTTTCTAGAGGAAGCTGAGAGTGTGGAGGTAACCCCTATGAGGGAAAAGGAGCTGACATTTATTTAGCTTCTACTGTATGACAGACACTGTATTAACAAGCCTCAGGATTATATTACAGAGTTAAACTATGAACAGTTATGTGTTTATATTGGTATTAAGTAGATATTAGCATCCTCTTAACAGATGAGGAAACAGGCTAAAGCTAACAATGTTCTGGTTGGTAGAGTCAAAGGGAAGCATTGTGCTAGCAACGTCTATGAAAGGTCGCCTCGCCTTGCTGAAATGAGTGCTAATGAGCACAACATGGAAAATCACCACGGCTTTATATTTTGTAACAAAAATCCCAATGACAAGTTCATTTAGCAGCATTATGCCAAGGGAATCTTTATTTTTATTCATCCACATGGAAAAAGATGCAAATGAGTAGCATACCTGCATTTATATTTGATTACTTTCTAGTTAAAGCAAGTCATTAAACTGTTTACTCACATTTATGAGATCAGGATTTGAATTTTTATGTATTCCGGTTAAACGGAAAGGATTTTCCTAACTTTTTAAGTTCGGTAGCTGTGAGACCTGAGATTGCCCACATTACTGCAAAGTAGAACAGATCCTCATGCATTCATTTCTGTCAGATTTGGACAAACTTTTGTTTGGTTCTATGCCACCAGCACAAATACAGGAGAACTTCTTCTTCCTTTACACACCACAGGCAAGCAAAGTTGGCTGACATGTACCATGGGTACAAATTGGTTGCAAAATCTGTCATCAAGGTGTAATTAGTTGCCCCCAAAACCATGAAGGTAATGACATCCTTGGGAGCTATTGTTTATTGAGTCTCTTTATATATTAGACACCCTGTTAGGCACTTCATACACAGAATCTTTTTTTTTTTTAACAAGTCTCCTGGATTTCCTCTACCTGGAACATTTTGCAGCCCAACTGTTTTCCTCAATTCCCAATTTTAAAAGTCTCACTCCCCTCAGGAAGCCTACGCTGACCTCAGGCTAGGGTAGATCCTTCCTTTCTATTTTTCTACCACTGCTCTTGAGTTTTCTGTTGCAATATGTCCCTATCCCAACACTCAATTCACTTTACAATAATTGTATGCCCACGTAGCCTTAACTCCCACTTAACTGTAGCCTCTGCAAGATCAGAGACCGTATCTATATTACTAAATAAACATTTTACCTCCAAAGCCTATTTTAGGCTCAACTCTGGTTACTTGGTATATGCTTAATATTGTTAACAGAATACAGTGGGTATTCATAAAGATCCTCATTTTATGGATGAAGAAACTGTGGTTCAGCAAAGTTTAATCACTTAAGAAATATTCAGGTACTAAACATCAGAGATAGA
This sequence comes from Manis pentadactyla, assembly GCF_030020395.1. Taxonomy (NCBI): domain Eukaryota; kingdom Metazoa; phylum Chordata; class Mammalia; order Pholidota; family Manidae; genus Manis; species Manis pentadactyla. The sequence continues at coordinate 38,486,463 of NC_080033.1, forward strand.
CTTGAACACAAATATGTCTAAAAGCCTCTTCAACTTTATTGCAGTGACTCAAGAAATTGTCTTACTCATTCCTAAGAAATAATCTGGCTCCAGCCCAAATCTCTTCCTAATTATGAATATATACATTTTTTTCCTGTACTTCTTATATTTCTTATATTTTTCTAGGCAGTATCCAAGACACCTTTTCTTATCCTCATTCCATCAAAACAAAACAAACAAAACATTGTTCTATTATTGTCTCCTTTTCTCTTCCAGAATCAGAACATTTTAAGCTGGAAGAAACCTTATCCTATGTCCAATTTCCTGGTTCAGAGATGAAAATGACTTTCAGAAGCTTACCCAGCTCTTAGTAGCCAGGGTGAAATTAGAACCACATTTCTTGTTTCTTACATTTTACCATCCTACTTGGTGATCAGTTAATTTTCTCAGAGTTAAAATGAAAGTGTGTGTGTGTGTGTGTGTGTGTGTGTGTGTGTTAGCTCCTTGCTCTAAGAAAAGGAGCTGCAATGGCAGGTGATGGAGGGGGTGTGAAGCTGACATTTTTCATATAACTGTCTACTCCACCAAAGCACATTCATCTCCCCCTAGACGGTCCATGGCTGCTGCTCATTCTGTCTCCCTCTCCAGGGATACCTTCCTCTTCTATTTGCTAATACCTCTTCCAACTCTGGTCCAAGGGCACTAACCACAAAGTCTATCCTCAATTGTTCCCATGAGAATGTTCCCATTTCCTCACCTGGATTCTCCCTCCACTTGGTTTGAAATTCTGTTATCACATGTGTTTCTTGTATTTGGGTTGTATATTCAAATCCTTCTAATAACTGCGATCACCTGGAAGACCAGAACCCCTGTGACTCGCCTCTGGATTGCCCACAATGCTGTGTGCAGAGTAGGAGCTCCACCTATGCACTGGATGCAGCTGCCTGCCTGATGACCGAGGAGACACTTGCTGGATCTTCCTAACTCTTGCAAGCAGATTTTGAAGCAGAATTAATAAAAAATTGTGGGAAGACAAAGGGATGCTTTTTGGAGGGTAGTTCATTCTAGTTGCTGGAATGACTAGTCCAGGCATTTTACTCTTTTTAAAATAAGCTCTCAAAAGAATAACCAAACCATAATACATGAACTTTAAAAAAAAATGGATTGAGGAGACAAAATTGAGATTCCCTGGTTCTTCCTAAGATGAATTTAGCATTTGATCAGCATCTTCTTCATTCTATCCTCTGTTGTTGGATGTCAGTATGTCACCGAAACTAGGAAGTCAGCAATTTCTGTGTTCACTTTTTCTGTATCCACATTTTCTATCCTCACTTTTCCTGTATTCACCATAATCTGTGTGTAAAGCAGGTTGTAAAGCAGTCACAAGTTAACTAAATGAAATAGTCCAAGACTCTGATCCACAATGAAGACACCCACAGCAGGAACAAATTCTTACAGGAAAGGAAATTTGGTGTCATCAGGAGGGTATCTTATTAGCTAACAAAATATCCGAGATGGATTTAATGTCGTTTCTATGGAAATTTTGACATTTTTGTCACTTTACCCACAAGTCATCCACTCTTAATTCAGTGAGAGATTTGGGGAACACTGAAGTAGTGGGCAAGGTGGGATTGTAAAGGCACACAATGACCAAGACCAGTGTGCTTTGGGAGGTGAAAATCAAACAAAAGAGAATGAGTTTGTTTCCATGTGGGAAGTCAGCCTTCTCACAATAAATAACTCTCTATTTTTCCAGTCCTCTCGGCTTCCCATAAAACATACACACTGTTTGAAGCACAGTGATTCCCGTGCCTTCCTGCCAGCCTTGATGGCACACAGTCACACAAGCTTTCTTTTGATTGCTTGAAAATACCATGCTTCCTCCTGCCCCAGGACCTTTACATGTGCCTCTTATTCTTCTTGGAGTGTTCTTTTTGGCTTGTTCCCTTTCCCAAACTTCATTTTCCTGGTTAGTTTCTCCCCATCTATCAGATTTCCAGCTCTGTTCAAATGTCATGTAGTTTGTTGTGGCAGCCTCTCCATAACTCTCTCCCTCCAATTTTGCATTAGATTTGATCTGGGTGTTGGACACTCTCATAGCATCCTCTACTCTTACTGAAGAGCAGTAATCATAGTTACATATTTACAGTTACATATTTATTCATGTAATTATTTGATTAGTGTCTCTCTATTCCTACATAGTGAAGTTTTGAAGGGCATAGACTGAGTATGTTTTGCTTAAAATTGTTTTGCCCATGCCCAGCACAGTGTTTGGCACATAGCAAGGTCCAACAAATGTCTGTTGAAAGAATCTTAGAAATATTGTCGAGTGTTGTCAGTTATGTGAAGGACTCCTTAAGGATCAACTGGTGGATCCAGTCCTCAGAACTGCAAGGAAGTGGAGGCATTGAACCCCAAATCACCAGCTCTCATACCAATTCATACCCCAAGTCTGGACTGCCCCAGAATCCCCAAACCCAGCCTGGTGTGTGCTCAAGCTCTCTCATTTCCCTCAGTGAGTTTTAACCAAAGCATGTCTGTGCTTTAATTTCCTCTTTTAAAATCAGACACCATAACAAAATAGCAAGAGACACAGCTGGGCCCTAGAGTAGTGCCCACTCGCCAGCCCCATCCTTGGAAGGCTAGCCACAGGCCTGGGGAGATTATTAACACAATAAACCATAATTCTGCAAATTTGTACTCAGGGACCTTTTTATTGCCTGTTTGGGACTATTTAATCTATGGCTTGACTCCTTGGTTACTGGATTACTTGGTTACTAAGTAACCAGGTAGTTGACACATGAACCACAAAGATTTACAAAAGATGCTATATTCAATATTAATTTTTATGAACATAGTAAAAACTCGGTTACATATTTAGAGTTTTAAATGCAGTTTATGGCATTTTCATATCCACATTCCATATCATAACCAATTTCCTAACAGGTTTAGGTTTTCTCATAATCCTGGCTCTGAAAAAGCTTTTTTGAATTTTTGCCTTTATTGATCATTTTTAAAACTCCCTGGCACTGCATAAATGATTCCAAAATTAAAATATCTGAAAATGTTTCATTGAAACACATGCATATTCTAGGCCCTGTTCTCCTATGAAATTTTCATCTATGATATGGTGAAAAGTGATATAAATTTGGCATCCAAGACCTGTCTTTGAATTCCTGCTTTACCTTTTGCTGTGTGATCTGGCCACACCATGTAATCTTGGAGCCTCAATTTCCCTTCAAGCTATAATAGTTCCTCAGTTTGTGGGGAAGCACTGTGAATTAAATGAAAATAAAAAGAGTAGGAATTTTATGACCTGTAAAGCTTTTATTATTAATAACACAAATGTTTTATTATTATTAATAATAATATGGAAATGTTCAACTATTATTATTAATGCATTCCTACATTTTTGTCTTTGATTTCCTATGTACCATGATTCCAGTAACAGCCTTATAACTACTTTAATATAAATGCCAATCTTCTAAAATATCATTTTGTTCAAGTACCTTCTTTCAAATCCTAATTTGGAATCCAGTAAGAGGGGAAGCGCCCGTCTAAATGATTTTTGACTTCACTCTGCTCAAACCCAGCCTTGGCTGGGATTGTCATGACGTTACACAGCAGCCTCAAGCACGCCAGGCGGGGAGGCACATCTTCAGTCTCCCAGGGTCGGCACAGAAGTGGTGAGCAGCTCCTCCAAGATTGCTCCTTTCCCAGTGTTGGAACAAAACATCTCTGGGGACACTGTTTAGAGAGCCCAGTTCTCCATAGCCACAGGCCTCCCTTGGCCACTCCATTAGTTTTAAAAAGACACAAGGACATTTGTTAGCATAAATCAAAAAGGAGGCTTGGGATTTTAAAAGCATCAATTCACACCATGCACATGTGTGTGTGTCCCCACACATTTCTCACCCTGGAAGGAGGTGGAAGTTTAGCAATGTGACCTTTGGTATCTACAGTAAGTAACACCATTCCGAGGCCTCCTTGCAGGCCCTGTCTGGGGAGTCTCCCAGCTCTGCAAGACAGCGTGCACAGCAAGGACTTCATGGGAAGGCCTGCATGGGAGGAGAGCCTCCCCCTCTCGTGCTTGTCCCATGCATTATAAAGAGCAAATGAGAACTAACGTTTGTCTGCATCATACCCTTTATAAGGTAATGTACATTGATTTTATTTCATTCTCTTCTAATAGTCCTCCTCAAAAAACTAAGGTGAGAGAGGTTAAATGGCTACCCTGAGTTCACGAAGCTTGATGTGATCAGAACCAGGACTTGATAAAGTCCATAAGCCGTTCCTCTTTCCACTCTACCGCCTCACACTGCTTAACGACGCTGACTGCCTGTCCTGTTGATTTCAGTTCAGTATCACATCCCTCTTAGATCAAACCTGCCCCATAATGATATCCTTAGAGTCCTTATTAACAGGAAGCCCTGCATAATCATCATTTTAGATACTTTTCTCCTTTTCCAAATTGAACTGAGAGTATCTTGCGGAACGCTGGTAGCTACTTAATTTGTGATAAGCCCTGCCTGTCCTTCCTCAACTCCGTGACAAAGGAGCTTCACGAAATAAAGCATTTTTTCTAAATGAAGTAATTTCACCACTGTGATGGCACCTCTACTAAGCAACTCCGCTACAGAGTTAGAACCTCTCAACATTTCACATTCACTTACTATTTTAGAAGTTTATATAATGTCAGAGAAAAATGTCCTTTCTGGGAAAGCTTGACAGAGAAAAGGGGGTTTTCAGTTAGAAGAGAAAAGTAGAGACAGACTCTGGGACACATCTCAGTTGTAATAGCAATAGCAATATCACACATGAAGTCAGAGTGGTCTGACTTCGTGCATTGATTCCTAAAACCTGATTTTAAAAATTACCCGATGAGCAGTGTGTAGGAAGAACACCCTTAAACAGAGCTTTTGTACCAGTGCATCTTATTTACTGTGGGGAGATCTTCCTGCACCTCCTCCTCCAGCTGCTATGAGCTATTAATACCATTGAAGAATGTAGCATATTATGGGCCTGAAAAGCAGAGGGAAGAAAATGAGGTGCCCCTGATTCACCTTGGCACTTTTTGAAGAATAAATGTCTACTCCGGAGCAATGCCCTGCCTCTCCAAAGAAGTGCTTAGACCTTAAGTCTCCAGTGAGATGGGTTCCCTGGGAGTGGGAGAGAGACGAGGTACCCCTGAATGGCCCTCTGAAGGTCAGGGCTACAAGTGAGCCTGAAGGAGAGTTTCTCAGACAGTGATCTGACCTTGCTTTGAGGGGCACTGCAGGCCCTCCTGGGTGTGTTCACCCCCCACACCTCTGGCAGCCTGAATAACAGATGAGCTAAATAATAGGTAACACATGTAGGAGCTTTTATAGTTTACAAAGTGCTTTTGCATAGTCATTACAAGGCAGGGCCTCTCCAACAGAGAGACCAGTCTTCTTCCAATTATTGAGGCTCCAACTGTATTTAAAAATGCATAAATTCTAAAACAGGTTTTATAATTATAACATGTTTTTGTTGTTTACATGAACAAATTAGGGACTTGAGCACACCCGCACATGCACACATACCTACCATTGATGCAATCCTTTCTGACTGTACTACTGAGAAGATACAGAATATTAAAAATAATCATTTATAGGCAGTGTGGTTCAGTAATGAGGCACAAGTTTACAGTTGTATGCTCATGGGCTTTTTTCCTTTCCCTCTGCTAATGTATGACGGTGAGTGTAAATTTGAGAATCTTCTAGAATGTGAGGCCATGCACTATCCAGTGGTCTCTTGTTCCCACTGTGATAGGCCAATTCCAAGACAGTCATCTTTCAATGGCACTGGGAGGAACTTCTTGTTTTGTTAAACCTCATGGATACAGTTTCAGGGACATACTTGTGATCTAATATTCTTAAATATACAGGTTCATGCTTAAATAGGGAGAAATAGTCTTCCACACAGCAATATGATATGAATGGCTCAATAAGCTTTTTGATGGACTGATAACCATGAGCAGTGGAAAGACTCAATGGCTAATGATGGATGTCCTATTCAGAGGGATTCTGTTACTGGGGCCTTCGTATAACATTTTATATGACTTGGTCACAGGGTTGTAGGTTGAGAAATCGTAGTGGTGCCCTCAACTTTCACCTGAGAAAATCATCCTTTGGATTTAATTACACTATTGTTGATCAAAAGGTATCAAATAATCCAAGTAGAGATCAGAGAATTTTCCTTCTCAAAGATAGGTACAAGTTAATAACATGCCCTGCTTAGTGGGTGAGATCCATTCTCTTTAAAAAGTTAAACATCCTGGAGTTCCCTATAGAATTGAGACCACTGGTTGTTGTATGAGTGACTATATTTTGGCTGTGAGTCAAAGGAATCTTTTCTCAAACTACCTTAAACAAAGAGGAAAATTGTTATCTTATTTAATAGACAGTTAAGTGGTAAACTAAGCTAGAGCCATAGCCCAATTAGGGCTCAAGTTCTGTTCTTCAGCTCTTTTCTGGGCATGTCCCTCTTTCATGTGCCAGCTTTTAGTTGGGGGTTGATTCAGTATGGATCTTTGGCATTCCTGCATGTCTTGAAAGCAAGGACACTGATTGTCTTGGTTCTGGACTATGTTTACAAGGAAGTTTGTATAGTGAATAGCCTTGGAGGATAAGTAGTATCTTCCTCTGTAACAGAGGGCAGGCATGCTAACTGTCCATCATAAAGGATGTAGGTCTCTAAGCTCAGAATTCCTGGTTGAGCAGGTGTACCACCTGGCTCTTTTTTCATTGCCCTGTAGGAATTTGGCTTGGGGACTAGACACAAATATGCTGATGCTCATGCTGTTTGCTGTGCCACAACCAGTAAAGTCCTCTGTGTCTAAACCAGGAGTCCTCTGTCTTCTTTCAGCATCCATGAAACTGTGGCAGTCTGATTTTTTGGCTTGCGAAGGGGGTGAAATACCAGACATTTTTTTTCCCCAGGTGGATTTTTGTCAGGGACATAATGTGATATCAATGAGCACTGGAACAACAGGCTTTCTTGTTTAAATTCTGTGGGAAAGAGGAAATCTCTCGCTTAATGACAGAATAGTAGCCCTAGCCTTCATTCTGGTTGGGTCAACATAGGTCATGAGACTGTCCCTGGAACAAAACAGTCACAGAGAGAGATTAAGTAAGTGCTCATTGCTTAAGCGGGGATTCCTGTACCAGTTATTGGCAAAGTCAGCTTCTCTTGAGTCACATGAGGTATATAGGAACTGAAGAAAATCTGGATTCCCTTAGGAAGGAGGAAGGGGCAATAAATGTTGGCAACCAGGAGTCTCCTATAGAACATTTGTGACTGAGCTTCCCATTCACTATGAACCTCTGCATTCAAAATGACCTGTTCTTTGGGAAATTTGTTAGCACAAGCTCTCTCCTACCAATACCACAGTTGTGCTTTCTAGCTGCTCATATTTCAAGCCAATAGCTATGAGTTTAGGCATTAAGGGATCCAGTTCAGATCATAAATGTTATACAAATCAACCAGTATGGATTAAGTGCTGCCACAGTCTATAACTGCTAAATGAGGGTCATGATTTTAGGCTGGTTAATAGACTCTAATACACTAAATGGTTTTATGAAACTCCAGTCCAAAGGCATTCATCGTAAGTGTGAAATTTTATAGGGTCTTGTAGAAAAGCAGCAAGTCACAAACAGTTCTGCCTCCTGCTCATAAGAGGAAGGTAGGAATGCAAGCTGAATGCTGACTTGGGTGGTCATGCTCCTGGGAGACAGGGATACACTTGCCTTGATGGGACCCAGTTGTTTCATGGGGAGAAGTACTCATCAGGGATGGGGCTTGTGCTGATGAGGAGTAACAATGCTTTACCATATTGTGACTTACTGGCTTTTGAGCCCATGATTATGTTCTGATCCTCAAAAAATGTCTAGAATGTACTTATGTGAGGTTGCTCAGAATCCAGTTCCTGCATTGGCCTTTGGAGAGAAAAATATGTTCCTACAAGTCCGACTCCCACCACAAAGATCGTCTGGTTAACTCAAAAGGCATTATTTCTGCCATTGGACTGGACTGGAGCTTGGAGATGAACCTCAATGCCTAGGATCATCCTGCCTATATCACCTCCTCCCAGTGGAACCTTAGGAATATCACTTCACTTCTCTGAGCTTGTTCTGTAATTGTGCCTAAGTAGAAAATTTCACATATGTCACAAGTTGCTGTGAATATTAAATAAGATAGTGTATATGAAAGAAAAATCTCCTAAAATAATGACTAGCATGTGATAGAGATCCCAGAAATATGAGTTACTATTTAACTAAACTCAGAAGTATATTCACAGGAAGATGACTTTGTAATCAGTCAGTAGCACTTTTTTTCTTGATTTAGAAGTTATAAAACACATCTTTTATATTTTCCTTCAGAAAGATCTGCCCAACTTGTTTTGAAGCCCTGACAGTCTTCATTTGTTTTTATTTTCTATCTGACAAGTCAGTTCATAATAATAATAAATGGATTATGCATGGTAGAATAATGGAACCCCAAAGATATCTACTTCCTAATTCCTGCAACCTGTGAATGTTACCTTCATGGCAAAAGGCACTTTGCAGATGTGACCAAGTCAAGGACCTTGAAATGGCAAGGTTATCCAGATTATTCAGGTGGGCCCAATCTAAGCATATAGGTCTTTAAACTCAGATGTCTTTTCCTAGCTGTGGTCAGAGGAAGAGAGGACTATGAAAGAATGCAGAGTGACATAAAACTGCTGCTCTGGAGATGGAGAAAGGTGCCTAGGGGCCAAGAAACATGGGCAGCCTTTAGATGCTGGAAGATATTAGTCAATATAATAACATTTATATTATTATATTTATCTCATACAATCATCACAAACACTCTCCAAGTAAGTATCATAGAAAAATAATACTTTGATTAACTTGGGTTAAGTTTGAACTTAACCCAAAAGCCTAACAAAAGGAATAATTTTATTCCTTGTTGATGGAGAAAGTTGCCTTTTCTTCCTTATCTAATCCCTCATAAAACTCAGTAGTTAAAATAATTCAATAAATTATTTAAAACTTTCAATAAACTAAATCATGAATTTTCCTCTGGATCTTTGTTTGTATTTGCCATGAAAACAACTTAGGACTTTTACCTGGAGTTATTGACAGGGCCCATCTTGGCTCTTTCATGAGACCTACAGCAACTGTAGCAGAATTTCTCGAGTTATTGTCGGTCACCTGTCTTAATAGGACACTTTAGTGGAGAAACTCTCACCTTAAAGAGAGGGCACTGCTATTAATGGCACCCAGAGCTGTGGTTTCACTCACCTATCTCAAGATTTGCAATGGAGGTTTCTGGGCATAGCCACCTGAGCCCCTACAACTCCTGCGAACATTTAGCAACATTTCCCCAAGTTCTTAAAGTTCTTAGGCATCCATGAAGCCTCTAACATTTTTCAGTTTTGTTTTTTCTTTTGTTTTAATTTTTTTGTTCCTGACAATTCTATTACCCCAGAAGACTCCCAGCCTCCTCCCCAACCAAAGAAATCCTCTCCTCCTGTCTCATCTCTCATCTTTACTGGGAAGCAGTGACATGTACTCTAATCCATTCAGTTTAAAGTTAACTCCTGCTGTCTTTTGCTCTCTTCTCAATTATTTTTCTTCTCTTCCCTCCTTCCCTCCTTCCCTTCCTCCCTCCCTCCCTTCCATCCTTCCTTCCTTCCTTCCTTCCTTCCTTCCTTCCTTCCTTCCTTCCTTCCTTCCTTCCTTCCCTCTCTCTTTTTTTGTTTTTGATGCCGACTTAAAATTTGGTTTTCCTTAATATTTCAAATCTCCAGTCTGCTTTCCCCCACCCCAAATTAGACAGGATTTCTAAGAGCAAGAATGGTGGTGTACTGGGCAGACCTTAGGCCAATGCTGGACAAACAATGGAAAATCAGTTCCATACTTGGCCATTCATTACTTTAGGTAGGAACTGGTTGTGTAAATAAATCATCAATTGCAGAACACTGAAAGGGATCCCAGAGATAATTTAATCCCAAATCCCTGTGTTCAGGTTGAAGAGCTGAAGCCTATGAGCAGACGTGGCATCTGCGTGGGGTCTCGCCCCTCCCACCTCAGGGCCCGGCTACTCTGTGTGGCTGAGAGTCCCCAGCAGCCATGCAGTCAGCCTTGCCACACTTCATGCCTTCAGCTTCTTAATCATTCTTGAATTTCTGTCATCCTTCCTCTCCATCTGCTGGTTCTTCCAGAATTATGGCTTTTTCAGGGGCTCCTGACCAATTACTCATGCAAGGCCTGAGTGGGGTTTGGCACATCCTGAATGCTTGAGAGTTCCAGAATGTTTGTTTTGTAAAACGCAGACTCTGTTCTACTTCATACCAACTTCCTCACCCATCAATCATTTTTTTCTGGCAACAATGTCATGAGAGGAATGTGATTTGGTCATACACAGTGGTGATTAAGTCTCTGAACCTCTAGACTTCATTGGGGGAATTTTGTTATGGCAATACTTACTTAATGACTAACTCATTTTTTGTTTTTTAACCACGTTAGCCTGGATACCACCAGTGAGCAAAGGCATTGCCAATGTAGGCTATTGGGCTAAAGTGAAAACACAGAAAAGAGCAAAATGGAGGGAGGAAAGGGAAGGAAGAATGAAAGGAGAACGGTGGGGGGCAAGAGGTAGAGGAAGGTGCAAAAAGATGGAGGATGATGGATAAATTAAAGAGTCAGAGGAGAGAGAGAGAACAACAGGGAAGGGTGGAGAATGAGGAAGAAGAATATAAAAGTGGTTAGAAAGAGGAGAGAGAGTTGTAGAACAAGAAAGAGACCTGGAGATGGGAAGAGAAATCTCCGTGGTAGGGGACTAAGAGTGAAGACTGGCAAAGGAGGTCTACTTCATCCTTCCTCTCAGTGCCTACCCCACAGGACACCCAAACGTTCCTCATTTGGAAGCCACTGTACGACATCCAGGGTCCTGGAGAAGGGGACAGTGTCAGGGAGAACACCGTCCAACTTGGAATCAGGGAACAATTCCAAGCAAGTCAGATGAACTGTTATAAATGCATCTCTGATAAGAGGAGCTGCCTTGTGCCCAAGCATAATGACAACATTTTAAAAAGCAGTCTAACATTTAAAAAATGGGAAAGCAATTTAAGTAATCACAAAAGTCTCTTGAAAAGATGATAAAAGGAGTTGTACTATATGACATCCACCCAGCAAATCCCCCTAAACTCCCCCTTCATCCTCTCTCAGCAAATACGCTGATTCCTTTCTTCTGTCTCCCAAGTGAATTTCATTCTGTGACTGTCTGCCACCTCTCTTGGGCTCCATCTTCTATTATGTAGATCAATTAGTATCTCGGAGTTTCTTTGAATTATTCCAAGTCCAGGTGTGCACATGAAATCCTAGAACATAATGGGATAATACTGACACCTCCTAAAGGCTGCGAAACAGGGAATGGGAGGTATGAGAATAGCTGAGTTAGGAAAGGACACCTCGGAGGGTCTGACTGCAACTTTTATTCTATGTGGACTGCACTTGGGGAGGCCAGCTGATCCTCCACAAACATTGCAAAGTCACCAAGGTCTTTGAGCATTTAGATTTTAGATGCTCAATTCTTTTTAAAACATCTGGAATTTGGAGGTCTTTTCTAAATAAATCTTCTCCCCTAGAGGTTTTCCCCCCTGGAGCCTTGACTGCAAAAGCCATAGACCCACAGAGAAGGAAGCCAGGTAGGTGGTGGGCTGGGCGGTGGGGATGGGGAAAGAGTGAGGAACTTCAGCAGATGGGGAAATGCAGACCATCAAGCATACTGAAGCCTTGCTTGAGAACTGACCCTCCCAGCAGCCCACTATTAATATCTGTCCCCAGATGGGATATGGAGAGAGCCTGTGGTGGCTTCCTGGGACAAGCCCTGTACTGGTCGCCCACACCAGCACTTAGTGGAGGGCTTCTTAGAAGTAAGGCAAGTGGGGAACCTGCCAGCAGAGAGCCATTCTTCTCTACCTTTCCCCTCCTGCTTAGGCATTTATATGGTACTTAGTGGGAGAGCAGGAGTGTGGGGGCACAGAAAAGGCATCAGCTTTCCCATAACAGGGTGGGTTTCAGTTTTCATTTCCTCAAAGAAAAGGGTCTCCTTGGAGTTTAAGGGAACAGGATGGTCAGACACTGGGTCAGACCCAAATAAGGGCTTCACAGAGGGGTTACAGCATCTAGTTGAAGTCAGGGGATTTAGTCAGACTGACCTGAGTTTCTCTGCATTGGGCAGGCAACCTAGTTTCTGTAGGCCTCAGTTTCCACATCTGAGAAATGGCTTATCATCTAACTTACAGGGTTGTTGTAAATAAGAATGCACTTAAACACTTTAGCACATAGGCATAACTCAATACAGACTAGCTATTATTGTTACAGTCATTATTTTTTCACAACAAATATTAGTAAGCACCTACTATAATAAACACCTATTAATAAGCACTATACAAATAATTATTCACTTAGCAAATATTAATGAGCACCTACTATGGGCCAGATGACAGTACTACTGTTAGTATTAGAAAGCAGAACCACAGTATTCTTCATCTAGCATACTGTCAGTCCCACAGAATTACATACATATATATGTAATATATATATATTATACATATATATATTGTTTGTACACTTTCCACATCCCCCTGATAGTCTCCTGTCCAACCACAGCCAGCTCCTCCTCTTTTTTCTCTTTCTTCTTTTCTCTCTCTCTGCTCCCTTTTGTCTTTCTCTTCCCCCACCCTCTCCCTAACTCCCTCTTCTTCTTCCTCCTCTATTATCATTATTATTATTTTAATTTTCATCCAATCCCTCCCTCAATCTGCACATATCCCCCACAGGCAAGACCTAACAGCCGTCAGGTAGTCAAACTCACAGATTTGAGGAGTGATTTCTGTCCAACACCAGGCACTTATTGAGCACCAACTATATGTAGGTCCTGGTGCTGCAAGTTAGATCTGGACCCTTGGGCTAGTTAAGGAGACAAATACTAGACACAGGGAAAGAAATGGTGGCAGAGAGGATTGCAGAAGTTGAAGGGGAGTCAAGACTGGTTACAAGAACTAGTGATAGCTAATCACAGTTAATCACAGAATATTCAAACTGGAAGCTACCAGAGAGAATTTCCAGAATTTCCCAAAGTGGGCTCTGCAGAACGTTAATGAGGAATTCACAAAATAAATGTTGTCAAATATGATTGGGAAACACTGGACTAAGACAAGTTAGCAGTTCTTTGCCAAATAAACTCTCAGAGTCTTTAACTTGCTAAACTTCAGTAATCTCTAAGAGATCATGAAATTCAGTGTTTTCCACCAACTGTTGGACTAGAAAAGTTTATTCTCAGACAAATGTACCACAGAACATACCTTGAGAACTGCTGGTCTGGACAAACCCACTCATTATATAGGTGGAAAAAATGAGGCCCAGAGAGGGTAAGTGACTTCCTCAAGGTCACCCCACTATTTATTTATCCCAAGAAAATCCAAATCTACTGACTAGATATACCTGAAGATCTTACCTTTGGATGACAATGAAATTTCACTCTCTTACTTTCACTTATACCCCTCCACCTCTCCCTGCCACCAACCCCTTTGAGCTTCATGACTATAAATGAATTTACTCAGAATGTTAATAGGAAAACAGAAGGAGTAAAGGAGGAAAGCAGGACTCTTTAAAAATCTATCCACTCCCCAGTCACCACTAGAGATTTGATATTCTTTCCACATTACATGTTGAACCTAACTTCTAGAAAAGGCAGACTGTATTGTTGTTACGAGTCCACAGCACAACGCTGGAAACCCTAAGGGGTGTCTTCTTCAGCCCACTACATTGATACATTAGGCTGCAGGAGAAGGCAGGGGAGATGAGGGAGGACGTGTATAAAGACTAGAGCCAGTAGGCAGTGGTAGGCGCCTAAAAAGTGTCCCCAGAATAGGAAATACTCACAACCTGTGGATGGCACTAATCCTAACAATAAATACAGTTTCTGTATCCATGGCTGACACCATGACGCAGATGTCCCACATACATTATATTAAGAATTCCCAAAATATTAACGAGAGTGAGAGACAGTGAGTGCATGGGTGAGGCTGTGTTCACATGACATAGTCACACTGATGAGGACAAAAAGCTTCAGATTGGAGGGAAGCTCAGTTTGTTTGTAGAGAGGGCTTCTCAACTTGAACCTGTCACTTTAAAACCAAGCCAACCAAAAGACTGTAGGAAGCAGGCACTTGTCCATGCATTGATTTATGCACTTTTTAAAGATGCATCCATAAACTGTTTGAGCTGAAAATTCTACTTCTAGGAACTTACCTTCAGATGCATTTATAAATATGAGTGAACATACATGAATAAGGATATTCATCTGTAGCATTGTACACAATAAGCACAAAACTGAATATGGCCTAAATGCCCACTTGATTAAAAGCTTTATCACCTTAAAAAGAATGAGGAATGTTCAATCTGATATAGGAGGATCTCCAAAATACATTATGAAGTGAGGGGTGGCACTATGTGTATTGCTTGCTTTGATTTATGTGTGCACCCGTACAGACACACATATACATTTGCTTGAATATGTGCAGGAAAAAATGGGAAGGCTGTAAAAGAAGCTGTGATACATGATACCGAGTGGGGTGTGGTGGTAGATAAAGAGTCTCAGGAGAGAAGGAGAGAGGCTGGCCCTTTATCGGATACCCTCTGGGACAGTGTGAATGCATTTTAAACATGTCCCATATATTATTAAAGAGGCCAGATTTCAACACCAGTGTGCCTCAAACATGCCTCAGACACCCAGACACAAGCAGAAGTCTTCCACTTCTTTCCACTCCCCTGGCTTAAGAAAGGAAAGGTCTTTCACTGGATACATTTTTGGAAACTCTCAAAAATAATGGCAGAAATGGATGTGAGGCCAACGCCAGGCTCTGGCATGTGCAGTGTGTGGGGGTCAACGTACCCGGCATCTCACAGCTGTTTCAGCTGTGCAGCCTAGGTCTGCACGCTTCACTGAGCGTGGCAACAATCTGGCCCAGGGTAATGGCTGCAGATTCAAGAACTCTTGGGAGTAGTCCTGGGAAAGGAAGAAAAAGTTACCTTTGGAGAGCTGTTTTCCTATACTGTAGAAACTCAAATGCCAGGGGCTGGGAGTGGACAGGGAGACAAAACAAAACCTCTATCTTAAATCTTCAGCACAGCAAGTTAAAGTTTTCAAGCCTGTACAAACTGCTGATTTCCTTTAAGCCTTTGCATTCTGGCACTGAGTGCACATAATATACAAATGAAAAGAATTGAAGGTTTAATTTAGAATTCGGACAAAAGATCCAGACACATGTGTCCATATGAGAATGTTTGGGATGGGGGGTGGCAGGCAGTGACAGCACATGTCATTGGCCATTGCATACAGGCTGCCTTTGGCCTTTGATTAGGGGACTCATTCTGATTTTAACAAGCTTGCCAAGAAGACCTTCAGCTGGGCTGCATATGAGGCCCTGCTATTTTTAATATAAATGTAATGTTTTTAAATCCATCGACAGTGTCCTAAACCAGATTTGGTCGTAAGCAGCTGTGCTGAAATTGTAAAATCTCACCCTTGTGTCTGGTTTCACATCTGGTAACTCACAGCTAACAGTTACAACTCTCCAATAGTAATTAAATGTTTTCTTTAAAAGAAAAAAAAACACCCACAATCATATATGGCAGAATGCATTATTAAGGAGTATTTTGATTCATAACAACCACCTCCAGGAAGAATCCAGCGAGAATTTTATAGGTAGCTGAGTACTTTTAGGTACTTTTTCTAAAGGTGTTGATCAAAATAAATACATGTTACAAAAAGCAAAGGCAGTTTGCAACTGGGTGGATATTGAGTAACATTAAGCGACCATAATTGCTAGTGAGGAGAATGCCTCCTCTTTGATGTCAACCACTGCTTTTCTTTTTTGTTTCAGAAAGGAAGAAACTTCAAAAGCCGTAATTTCAGGACAATAAAGTACTCACATTAATATAGGTACCAACTTTAACTGTTCTTAAGCTCAGAAAAAAAGTTTCAGGGTGAGAATGTGCTAGGATGAAGGAGAGAGAATTCAAATATTTTAAGGTTTCTTTCCACACCATTTTAAATATGAATAAATGACATCAAGCACTCACTTTCTTAATATAGTTTTTAGAATCACTTGCACATGTCACTAGGGGAAAAGTTAATTCTATGTATTTAAGGTTTTAATTTCACTATTGCTTTAAATTTATTGATATGTTGCTTTAAATGACTCCTACTAGCTAAAACATTCTGGTATATAACTAGTAGACTATAGAAAAAAATGTTTTATAAATTAACCATCTTTTCTTTATGTCTGTGAGGTGCCATCAGGCATCTGACATTATGTTTGTAAGGTGTCATTTTAATAAGATATAAAATATAAATTTCAGTTTCCCAATGCTTTTATTTTCTTTTTTAACTTTTTCATTTTGTAAATTTCTTTCCTAAAATATAAAACACATGAAGAAAAAATGCACAAATCATGACTGTATATAGCTTGATTTTTAAAAATATTTTTAAGGAGGTTTAATTGACATCATTATACTGGTTTCCTATGCTTTTTCAGTGTAGAATTTAGTGCTTTTTAGTGGATTTTCTGAGTTGTGCAATCATCCTCCTAGTTGAATTTGAAAACCTAATGATTTTTAAAATAATAATAAGAAAAAGAGAGGGGAAGAAAACCAAGAAAACCTCTGAAATATAGTGAGTTTAGGGACCAGGCCTAATATGTAACACCGAGTCGCTTCAGTCCTTGGCACTTGCATGGAAGGACTGAAAACCGTGCAGTTTCCTTAGTATCAACTTGGTATCTCATCAGAAGCCCTGAAAACACCCCCTGTAGCAGCCGACCTCTGCCGTGGTTGCCACACTTTTTCTCAGGTGTTATGTAACCAGAAGGCTTCTGCCATCGGCACTGCTGTGAACCCAGTGGCCTAGGAGGAGTGCAAAGCCAGAACTGGTTTGAAGAACACAGATCTCAGAAGTCTGACCTGCGACAAGAAGGACTGAGGGGATGTTAGTGGCTTCTTGGAAGGGCTGAACAGTCTGAACAAAACAGGTGCCATCTTGGTGGCCTAGGATTAGAAAACTGTTCATGGAGAGAAGCAAGAAAGGAGAAGCAGCTGTCCCTGAAGAAGCAGTGGCTAAGTCCCCTCCTTTCCTGTATCTTGTTGTGGCCGCTTCCCCCCCAGCTG
This sequence comes from Manis pentadactyla, assembly GCF_030020395.1. Lineage (NCBI taxonomy): Eukaryota > Metazoa > Chordata > Mammalia > Pholidota > Manidae > Manis > Manis pentadactyla. Next base: position 38,503,682 of record NC_080033.1, read on the forward strand.
GAGTTGGGGAGGTGCAGCCTCCAGGAGCTTTGGGATAGAGACCAAGCAAAGGGGGAGGAAAAGGCTCAAGCAATGAAATGCACTGATTTGAACTACAGGAGAGGGCTCACAGGGGCCAGGACACTGCTTGTGCGTCTGCTTCCCTATTTGTAGACCTGGAGTGGTATCTACAACACAAGGTGCTGCTGCGCTGCCTGCACTGCCTGGAAAGCCAAGTACACTCGCAGGGTATTTGTGCTCTGATGCAGGAACCTCTATGTCTCCATAAAGGAGACCTTTAGTATATGGTGCATGATTTGAGACAAGGTCCAGGCCCTTATCCAAGCCACCTGGGTTAGCAAGCAGCCCAGCACATCACCTTGCTTGGGAACGAGTCAAAATGAAAGCCTCTTGTGGGTACATGGTGTAGTGCACAAGGCATTGTCAGAAGGGCTGGCATGTGGTATGAGACCTGCCACAGCTCACTGGATCAGTTCTTTCCTCTCTCTCTGGACCCCCTGTACTCATTTGAAATGGTAGAATTTACCTGGACATTCCAGGACCCCATAACTCTCAGTGTAAATGACTTGAAAAGCCCAGGAATTCAGCCAATGGTCAGCAACCCAAACAAATCCCTATCTATCTTAGGCTGTTGAAATATCATAGACCGAACTGTCCAAAAAAGAAAACAACCCAGAGCCGGGCCAGGCAGCTAGTGGTCTCTGGTTTACAGTTCTTTCTGAGATGTTCTGTCTACACCTCAGTTTCAGGAAAGACCAAGAAAAAAGGAAAGCAGCTCTCCCGTTGAGGAGAAAGGACCCCAACCTTTTTTCACAGACTTTTTTCACAGCCTTAACTCCAGCTCCCTCCAGAACCAGCTGTCCTTTGAACCCTGCAATGCAAAGACAATTGCCTCAGAGTGGTCATTTAATTCTCTCTCTCCCTCTCTTTCTGATGGCAAACATTAACTGCTGGTACCACAGGACCACCTGCAATGTGTTAGTCATTAAAAAGGTCACCGTTACTAAACATTTTAAACTGTGAATAGCTTCAGATTAAATTAGGTGTAAAAAAAGTCATTTCCTCTCTGTGATAAACTCAAACACCTGCAGTAGAGCTCATGTTTACCAGGGACATAAAGGGCCTCTCCCACTCACAGACTATCAGGGGGAATAAAAACACAAAGCCCCATTCTGTCAGCTATCTCTCAGACCTTTGTAACGGGAATCTCTGAATTTGGTGATTGTGTGTCCAGCTCCTTGAGACGTGATGATTGCACAGACAAGAATCAAAACCTTGGTTGTTTGCTTGTCTCACTGTAGCTTCTTCAACACGTTGATATGAATTTACTTATTTTTTTCCTGCTTATTTCTTCTGTGTTTTCTTATCATTTTAATCCATTTGAGTGTTCAACACTCACCAGCCTATCATAATTACCTTGAACTGCTTGTTCTTTCCAGTAAAGCGGAGTGAGTGCAGATGGCTGTGCAGAGAGCATGGGCCATGTGCCAGGCATTGTGCTAGGTGTCTGGTAGGCAACCTGCAGCCTGTGCTTTGCAACCATCTCAGAAAGCCCGAATTATTGTCCCTATTTCAGAGATGAACACACCGGGCTTTGAGAGGTGAGGTCATTTGCCTGTGGGAGGCTCACAGCTTCTAAGTGGAAAGTCCAGGAATCATCCTCTCCCTGCCACTGCCTGGGCTGAGGCCACCATAGTTTCTTTCCCGATCCATAGCATTAGCTTCCCAACTGCTCAGTCTGCTTCCATGCATGCCCTGCCATGATCCATTTCCCATATAGTGATCAGGTATTATTTTGAAGGTTTAAATTAGATTATATCACCCTCTGCCATCCTCCCACCCACCATCCTCCCATGGATTCTCACTGCAGTTAATATAAAGTCCAGACTCTTCTATCTAGTCTTGCTTCTGACCTCTTCATACCACTCTCCTCTTCCCTCCTCCCAATCTGTCCATACAGGCTTTCTCTCTGGCTGTGCACAGCATACCTGTTCCCTCTGTTTTGAAGTTTCTCCCCACAGAGCTGTGAATGTGACCTGCTCCTTCTGTTCATGCAGGTAGTGACTGAAAGGCCACCACAGCTAGACCCTCTCCATCACATCACCCTCTCTTTGCCTTTGTAGTTCTCATCACTATCTGAGAGTTCTTAGTTGTCCTTTCTCCTGTACTAGATTATACATCCCGTTGGAGTGGGGATTTTGTCTTGTTCCTTGGTATATCCACAATGACAACAGAGTAACTTGGCTACAATTGGTGCTTATTCAGTGAAAGAATAGATGAATCAATGAGTTGAACCCAGATGTCTGTGGTTCCAAAGCTGGTCTTCTTTCTGTTGCATAACAGAAATTACTGTTGAGCTGGACATTAATGCCTGGTACCTAAGTAGGAACTACTGCTGGCTTCAAAGACTGCTTTCTAATGCTGACCTGTACTTTCACCTCAATGTGCCATTTTTTTCAAATATATAGGACTGCCTTCAGATCAAAAAAGAACTAAACATTGCAATTGGTATTCCGGGAGAAGCTTGGGGCTACCTACTTCCATACTCAATCTTATACTTAGCATGGCCATCCCTTTTATTTCCTTCCCTGGGTCATTTGTATGAAGTTCTCTCTCTCCTAATAGACTATAAGTTCCTTTGAAGGCACCACCTAGTACAGTGATTTTTATCTAGTTAATATTAATCAGCCTTTGCTTAATCAAATTAAATAATTTGCTATATAATTCCTTTGATCTAGAGAGACTAGTTTTCTTATTGTCCCAACATCTCTCCTCTGTGTATCTTTATAGTTTTGTTACCTACCTGTATCTGCTGTAGATCCATAGCAAACACTTAATAAGTGTTTTTTGCAACCAGAATAGGGTCTGCCCTGTAATATAAACTGTAAATAAAAAAGCTTGAAAATTCAAGAAGGGATGTCTGAATTCTGTATAACATGACAGTCTTCAGACATGGATATCACTATGCCCAGTTAAGAAGGCACATACATTCCATGAAAATAATTGGGAATTTGTAATAAGAGGGTAAGGGAAAATTATTCTAGCAACATTCAAAAACAATTTACCTATTGATAGAAATTTTATTTGTCTGGAATTTCCTAAATTTCCATTAATTCAAAGATAGCTCTTCCAGAGCCAAAGATAAGGGAGTTCATCACCACTAAACTGGCATTACAAGAAATGTTAAAAGGGCTTCTTTAAGCTGGAAAGAAAGGGCACTAATAAGTCATGAAAACACATATAGAAGAATAAATCTCACTGGAAAGGTAAATATATATAGTAAAGGCAGTGGATTAATCACGTATAAAGCTAACATAAAGGTCAAAAGACAAAAATAGTAAAAATAACTATGATTACAATAATAAGTGATACAGAAGATAAAAGATATATAATATGACATCAAAAACAAATAATGGTTGGGGAGTAATAATAATATTAAGCTTTACTATGGGATCAAACTTAAGTTGTAATCAATGTAAAATAGACTGGTCTAGATATAAGCTGTTATATGTCAACTTCATCATAGCCACAAAACAAAACCTATACTAAATACACAAAAGATACAGAGACAGGAATATAAGCATACCAGTAATGAAAGTAATTAAACCACAAAGGAAGAGCGCAAAAGAAAAGGCAAGGCAAAGAGAAGCACTATAAAAGCAGCTGGGAAACAATGAACAAAATGGCAATAAGCACATACCTATATAATTACTTTAAATGTGAATGGACTAAATTATTAAGTCAAAAGACACAGAATATCTGAATGAATTTTTTTTAAAGCATGGCCCATCTATATATTGCTAGCAAAGACCCATTTTTAGATATGAGGACACACACAGACTGAAAGTGAAAGGATGGAAAAATATATTCAATGCAATAGAAACCAAAACAAAGCTAGAGTGTCTGTATTTATGTCAGACAAAATAGTCTTTAAAACAGACTGTAATAAGAGACAAAGAAGGGTATTACAGAACGGTAAAGAAGTTAATCCGAAAGATATAACATTGTAAATATTTATGTGCCCAATATAGGAGTTCTTAAGTATATAAAACAAGTATTAACAGACCTAAAAAGAGGAATAGAGAACAATACAATAATGGGAGACTTTAATACGACATTTACATCAATGGATAGATCATCCAGGCAGAACATTGGCCTTAAAAAGCTTGTTAGACCAGATGGACTGAACAGATATTTACAGAACATTCCATCCAAAAGCAACAGAATACACATTATTCTGAAGTGCACATGGACCATTTTCAAGATATACCATATGTTAGGCCACAAAACAAGACTTAATAAATTTTAGAGGATGGAAATCATATTGAGCATCTTTTCCAATCACAATGGTATGAAACTAGAAATAAATTACACACACAAAAAATGGAAAATTTACAAATATGTGGAGATTAAACAACATGCTACTGAACAACCAATGTGTCAAAGAAGAAGTAAAAAATACCTTTAGACAAATGAAAATGAAAATGTAACATACCAAACTTTAATGGAATGTGGTAAAAGCAGTTGTTAAGAGGGACGTTCATAGTGACAAACACCCACCTTAAGAAACAAGAAGAGTCTCAAAGAAGAAATGAAGTTCAAGCCAGTAGAGGGAAGGGAATAACAAAGATTAGAGTAGAAATAAATTAAAAGAGACTAAAAAAGAGAATAGAAAAGATCAAAGAAACTAAGAGATGGTTATTTCAAAAATTTGAAAACAAATTTTATAAACATTAAATTAGATTCAACAAGAAAAAAGAGGTCTCAAATAAAATCAGAAATGAAAGAGAAGATATTACAACTTATATCAAAGAAATATAAAGGATTATAAAAGACTAGAATGAAAAATTATACACCAACAAATTCATCAACCTAAAAGAAATGGATAAATTCCTAGAAACATGCAACTTATCAAGACTAAATCATGATGAAAGAGGGAATCTGAACAGATCAATTATCAGTAAAGAAATTGAATCAGTAATCAACAACTTCCCAAAAAACAAAAGTCTCGAACCCAGATGATTTCACTGGTGAATTATACCAAACATTCTAAGAATAATGAATACCAATCCTTCTCAAACTCATCCAAAAATATAAGAGGAAGGAATTCTTTGAGACTCATTTTACAAGGCCAGAATTACCCTGATAACAAAATTAGACAAGAATTAAACAAGAAAAGAAATCACAGACCAATATCCAGGATGAACATAAATGCAAAAATCCTCAAAAAAATATTGACAAACCAAATTCAGCAACACTGTAGAAAGATCATACACTGATCAACTGGAATTTATTCCAGGCATGCAAGGTTGGTTCAACATCCATATCTCAGTTATGTGTTATGTGATATACCATCTTTTAAAAAATGAAGGATTAAAAGAATAAGATCATCTTAATAGACGCAGAAAAAAGCATTTGACAAAATTCAACATCCATTCATCATAAAAACTTTCAACAAATCAGATAAAGAGGGAATGTACCTTAACATAAGAAAGGCTCTATATGACAAACCAATAGCTGACATTATATTCAATGGTGAAAAACTGAAAGTTTTTCCTCTAAGATAAGGAACAAGAGAAAGATGCCCACTCTTACCACTTTTATTCAACTTAGTATTGGGAGTCCTAGCCAGAGCAAGTAGGCAAGAAAAAAGAAATTGGACAGGAAGACATAAATCTATCACTATTTACAGATGACAATGTTGTATATAAAAAAACTCTAAAGACTCCATTGAAACACTATTAGAACTAGTAAACAAATTCAAAAGTTGCAGGCTACAAAATAAATATACAAAAATATGTTGGATTTCTATGTACTAATAATGAATTATCAGAAAGAGATAGAAAGTTGATAAGAAAATAATCCCATTTACAATTGCATCAAAAAGAAAAAAACATATAGGAATAAACTTGACCAAAGGTGATGAAAGTTCTGTATATTGAGAACTCTAAGACATTAATGAAAGAAATTGAAGAAGATACAAATAAATGGAAAGATAGTCCATGCTTATGGATTGGAAGAATTACTATTGAAATGTCCATACTACCCAAAGCAATTTAGATTCAAAGCAGTCCCTACCAAAATTCAAATGTCATTCTTCACAGAAATTTAACAATCCTAAAATGTTGTATGAAACCAAAAAAGACCCTGAATAGCCAAAGCATTCTTGAGAAAGATGAACAAACCTGAAAGCATCATGCTTCCTGGGTTCAAACTATATAACAAAGCTATAGTAATTAAAACAATATGGTATTGGCATAAAAACAGACATGATCAATAGAACAGAATAGAAAGCCCAGATATAAACTCACAGATTTACTTTAATGTTTATTTACACATTTAATTTAATGTCAATTAATTTACAAAAAAAATAGCCAAGAATATACCTTGAGGAAAGGATAGTCTCTTCAATAAATTGTGTTAGGAAAATTGGACAGCCACATGCAAAAGAATGAAACTGGATCAATATTTAACACCATTCAGAAAGAAATAACTCAAAATGGTTTAAAGACTTGAACATAAGACCTGAGAGCATAAAACTCCTAGAAGAAAATATCACAGGCAACCTCCTTGACAAAGATATTGGCAATGACCTTTCTAATCTGACACCAAAAACAAAGAAATAATGGCAAAAATAAATAAGGGATTACATCAAACTAAAAATATTCTGCACAGCAAAAGAAACCATCAACAAAATGAAAAGGCAAATTATGGAATGGGAGAAAATATTTGGGAATCATATATCTGATAAGGGGCTAACATCCAAAATTTATGAAGAACTCATACAACTCAATAGCATAAGTCCAAACAATGTGATTTAAAAATGGGCAGAAGATATGAATTGACATTTTTTCAAAGAATACATACAGATGACCAACCAACAGATACATGAAAAGATGCTCTACATCATTAATTATAGGGAAATCAAAATCAAAATCACAGTGAGATATCACCTCATACCTGTTTGAATGGCTATTATCAAAAAGACTAAAAATAACGAGTGTTAGCAAGAATATTCAGAAAAGGGAACCCTTGTGCCCTGCTGGTGGGAATGTAAATTAGTGCCATCACTATGGAAAACAGTATGGAGATTCCTAAAATAAATTAAAAAATAGAACTACGATATGATCCAGCAATTCCACTTCTGGGTATTTATCTGAATAAAATGAAAACACGAACTTGAAAAGACATATTCCCTCCCATCATGTTTACTGCAGCATTATTTGAAATAGCTGAAATATGGGAACAACTTAAGCATCCACTGACGGATGAATGGATTAAAAAACTATAGTATGTACATACACACACACACACACGCACACACACATGCATATATATATATATATATAGATAGATAGATATATCATACATATATATATATATACCATTAGCCATAAAAAATAATGAAATCTTGCCATTTATGACAACATGGATGGACCTCAAGGGTATTGCACTAAGTGAAATAAGCCAAACAAAGACAAATAATACTGTTATGATCTCACTTACTGGTGGAATCTATAAACAAAGAAACAAACCAAGTGCATAGATAGAGTGCAGATTGGTGATTCCTGAGGCAGAGGGTGGGGGATGGGAGAAATGGGTGAATACTTTTTTTTAGTTTAAATAAGTTGAATTATAAAAATAGCTGAATAAATTGGGCCACATCCCCACTATGGAATATTATTCATTTCTTATAAAGAATGAGCTAGCTCTTCATTTACTGGCTTAAAAGGATTTCTATGGTGTATTGTTAAATGCAAAAAAAGGAAGTTATCTAAAATATAGTGTGTTATATGTGAGCCTATTTGTATTTTTTAAGTGAGCATAATAGCATGTACTTATTTTTGTATACACATGGAAAAATGTGTAGAAGGATGCACACCAACCTGTTAAAATCTGTCATCATAGTGGGGTGGGAATAGAGGAATTGACTTCTCCTTTATGCATATTTATACTGCCTCACTCTTTATAGTAAGAGTATTGTTTTTTAATAAAAACATATTGGAAAATAAATATTAAAATAAAATGCAATGTTTTCCCTGTAATAAGCCATATATCTCAGCTGGATTATAATCTTCAGAGTGTTCAGTGACTACTGAGTTAACTTAATTTTCTTGCTTTGTGTCCCCTGGTGAGCTCATCTCTTGCTCACAAATCCAGTTATCAAGAATAAATGGCAGGCTGCTGGGAACTGGCCCTAAGGAAACAGTCTAAGGAGAGAGCTCAGAGAAGGTTCTGTGTTTTGGGTTATTTATCACATTGCTATTTCATAAGTCTATAATACTGGTAACAACAAAAATGCCCTACAATAGGGGAAGAGGTAAATAAATTATGATACATTCACTTGGAAATATTAGAAACAACTAAAATTGAGTCATCTAGCACATGATAGTGCCCTGGAAAATGGTTATATTACAATGTTAATTGAAAAGCACAGCACACAAAACTAAATTCTATGAGTACAATTATATGAAAATGATCAGAAAAAGTCAAGATATAAAGATATATACTTGGTAGACTACAGTGGCTTACAGAAGTACTTAGAAGCAGCCCTCAAAAGCACATACACTCAGGTTACTACACGAATACTAAGTGGTTGCTCTGGGAAAACCAACCCTAATTGTATAAATCACTGGGGGATGTGAGTCCTGCAGTTATAGGTCTAGCTGATAACATTTAAAAGGATGACACTTTAGCCAGTATTTTCAAATAGCCTGCAAGCATCACCACCATCTTTTTTTCTTTCTACCAATTGTTCTGCAAGAAGAATTGCACATCTCTCAGGAGATAAGAAAGAAAATGGGATAGTTTTTATTCGTTTTGCAAACTTGGTCACTATCTTAGGAGATCTCAGAGAAATTTACTTTGTTATTCCTAAACATCATGAGGAAATGTTAATTCTAGTTCAATTTGTTGAAAATCCCAAGAGAAAAACCATTTAAGGGGTCACAGAAAGAGGCTGGTCTATAGAAAATGATGGGTGGAGCACTAGACTGAGAATCAGGGGGTCCTGTATTAATTTGTTCATTCACTCATGTCTGTTGTGTGCAACTGTCTTTGGAATGCAAACTGGTTAAACCAATCTGGTCCCTGCCCTCAGACAGGTCAAGCTATGGTGGACATCCAAGGACATAAACAAGTAATTTTAGTATAGTGTATAAAGAATGGTAATTTTTCTTTAAAAGAATACTACAGTGTATGAAGGAAGAAATTTCTGATTCTTCTTGAGACAGTAGGTTTAACTCCAAAACAGAGGTAACCCTTGAATAACCAGGCTCCCAACTGTTGGCTATTAGGAAGGAAGATAGAGCAGTGGTTAAGAACACGATTTTGGAGTCAAGCTCAAGTCCGAGCTCTACCAGGAAGTATGTGACATTTGACAAGTTATTTAACCTCTGCAGAGTAATTTCCTAATCTGTAAAAATAGTTAACAACATTACGTGCCTCACAAGTATTAGGAGTCCAGAAGTTGCTCTTGCAGACTTTAGCACAGTACCTGGCACATAATTCCAGCTGACTAAATGGTAGCCATATATGAAATAACGACTCCTTGGCCTCAATTATTTTGGCCAGAACAAGGCAGATGGTATGATACTCCTGTGGAATATAAATCATTTGCTGCTTCAGGCACTGGATTTTGATCTGCAGGCTGTGGAGCTAGGTTCTTAAGCATTCCAAACTGTTACTATTAATCATTTCCTTTGGAAATGTTTCCAGAATCAGTCTCCCTAGTGAATTCTCTCAATGGGCTGTGGGTGTGTGAACAGGAGGGCTCTTACTCATGCGGGAGCCACTCTGCCCTTCCCTGGTGTGGTACAAATTAGAGAGAGATTGTGGGGCTTCTCTCTTGCTCCCAGGGGCTCCTCCAGAGCGAGCTTCTTGACAGCACTGTGGTTTGGGTTGTCATCACAACTAACCGCTCATTTCTCAACTGATGTCCTGTGTCACTGCGCATCCCAACCAGGCTGTGGGGAGGACTCCTGTGGAGCAGTAAGAGGCAGGAAGACATGCTTCACCAGGGGAATGAAGAGGGCAGCAGGCTGAGTGGCTGGGCTGGGGAGATGGAATAAAGCTGGCCTTACTGAAACCAAGTGCCTAATACACAAAACTAAGACTGCTTTGCTTTTCAGAACAGCATGAAGTGGTTTGGCTGCACTGCATAATCTTGAATGGGACTATATTTTTAAACAGCTACTGAATTCCTGTAGTCACCACAGCATTATCCTTGATAAGCAGAGACATGCATGCACATAATGATAACAGAAGCCTATCTTCACTGAGTCCTATTCTTATATGAATTACTGCTTTAATTACATACTATTATCATGTCTATTTCATAGGTAAAAAAACTGAGAGACAAAGAGATCAAAGGATTTATCCAAGTTTGCAAAGCTAGCAGGAGGTACAGTCAGGGTTCAAATCTTGGCAAATGGGAGTTCTGAGCCTGAGCTCTTAATCTCTAGGCTGTGTTGCCTTTCACTGAAACCACTTTAAAATAAAGGGTGAACACCAGACTAACATGATACTGAAAGGACCCCATAAGCAAGCTAAGGTCTTATATAGAAGACCTGAGGGCCTGAATTAAAACAAAGGGGGCTTCTGAAGGGGTACTATTTAAGCTCTTGTCAGCCTTGGCTACATAGCATGAACTAGTTTAATCAGATCAGCTCCTAACTGAGCAAAGGGAGTTCGGGCGAGTGGGTGGGGAGGGTTCTGTTGTTTTTCTCTTGAAAGAAAGAAGCCCTAGAGAGTGGGAGCCCTTGATTCCTAAGAGTGGATGACAGACTAGAGAAGCTACACAGAGGTACTTGGGGTGAATTATGGAGGAAGAAGGTGTAAAAGAAAGGAGAGAAAAGACTAAAATGTGTCTCCACCACAGTTTAGCCAAAGGTGGCCCTTCTGATTCAAAAGGTTTATTCTCAACTCTTCCTGTTCAGAGGAGGTGACTTGAATCTCCCTGATTTGGATATTCTCCAATTCTCCAGTTCAGCAGGTGCCAGAGAGCTCAAGGGCTTGTTTGGTTAAAGCCTTGACCTCAGAGAATATCAAAGCCGAAGCCATCCCCAGGAGTACTGCTCCAGGTCAGCCTGATGGGGATTTATTGGTCACCTAAGTGGCAGCACCTGCCCTGGGTATGTGGGTAGCATGAAGATAGAATCTGGATGGTTCTAGAGGATAAGTAGGAACTGAGCTATAGGTGTCCAGGAGTCGCGGCTATTGGAAACACTGACATCAAATTCCTGGCAGGAAGACGGGCATGGAAGAGGCGACCAGAGAGGAACTCGGAAGAGCCACAACGACTGCCTTGCAGTCAGCTCTAGGTTTTTATCCGGTCAAGCTATGGAGGTAATCTCCCCCATTACTTCCCCCATTTTTTTTTTTAATGTGCTATATTCAACTGCATTATGTAAGTGGCATTTTGGGGAAATTGAGAAAATGAGGCTAAGCTGCTTGCTTGGGTTTGCAAGAAGCAAAGGCAGGGAATAGCTGTAAGAGGGAAGACTTGAGCAAGACTGACATCAAGCATTTAATGAAACCCAGAGTCAGGGCTGACTGGGCACGTTCCCAAGACCACGGCTCTGGACCTTTAGAACAGCAGAATCCTCTGGAAGGCTTGTTGAATCATTGCTTGCTGGACTCCACCTGGGAGTCTGACTCATCTGGTCTGGGGTGGGACCTAAGAATTTGCCTTTTTGATGCCCTCAGGTGAGCTAATGCTGCTAGTTCACCCTGGAATAAATCTAGAGATATTTGGAGGAATGCTGAGTTTCTTACTAACTATGGAAAAGGAAATTAGCCAGTTTTGTCGACTCTCAAAAAGGAAAGGGTGATTGCTAAGTTAAAAAGGAGTGATACACAAAGAGCTACCAGCAAGTTGCCAACAAAGTATTTTGGAAGTTCAAAGGACAGAATGCTCATAACTTCTTTGCGTGTGGTGCTAAATTGGTATTGCCAGGCTCCCTGTGGGGCTAAGAAGTGTGACAACTTATTGTAAAGGAATCTAATTAGGGGTCAGGAAGCCCAAGTGTGAATCCTAGCTAAGGCTCTTACCGTCTGTGTGGCCCTGAGGTGGGGGAGGTGGCAATTCATTAACCTTTCTGACCCCATTTTCTCTGCCTTATCCTTAGGTACTTTTCTCTGATTATGGCTGCAACCACCCTGCTAGCTTCCTGGTCCACATGTGGATGCAAACTCTTTCCCTGAACCTCTGCAACACACTTGAGATGAAAATGGAACACCAGACCAAAGGCTTGGTGTCCTAGCTCTGGTTCCCTGGAGATGGAGTCTGAGGCAGAGACCTGCGTACAGCAGCTTTATTGGGAGTTCTTTTGTGAACAAGACCCGTAAGCAAGGAAGGAAGGCAGAGCCTAGCAGAGGTTTCACCCTCAACTCTACCCTGCATGGCATTGCCCCTGGGGAGAGGGTTTAGCCAGGGGCAAGGCAGCCCTCTTCAAACAAGCGCAGTGCCTCAGCTGCAAGCTCTCATTAGTCAGCACTCCTGGCAGCCAGAGGAGTATGTGTCTTGGTCCCAAAGTAGGAGGCAGGACCAGCTACATAACTTCTGGAGCCCTTTATTCAAAATTATTGAAAATTTCAAGATGATAATACAGTGCACTAAACACAGGGTCCTTCTCCATGCTGGGAGCTGGCTCTGGTGATAGAGCGGGCAGCATGGTGCAGTGGCCAGTGGTGTCATGAAAAGGAAATACACACTGAGAGAAATCTCAGTCTAGCTGATTGTCTTACAAGACACACTGCTTCTTCAGTCTGGGCTCACTGATAAGGTGCTTCCAACAGAGCTCTTGTGGCAACGGCTTGTCCTGAAGGCCTCCTCAGGATCTTGTAGACTCCTCAGTGTAGACATATGGGACCAAGACATATTTTCTGGCCTGATTTGCAGGCTGTTGGGTTTTGATTGTCAGTGTCCTGACCTTCCTGTCACTTGGGTGAGACAGTGGGGTACCCCATCCCTTTCTGGAGAAACCTTGCCTACCGACACGGTGTGGTCTTATTCAACAGGCAGGGACCAAATAATCATCTTTCTTCCCACATGGGGCAGCTGACACATCTTCAAGAGGCAACCAGCAAAGGGGCAGGGGTGGCCTCTCTTACAGCAGGCTCTTTGCTCCTCTCCACACTTTGATGGCCAGAATGCCCAGGTTAGGGTTCCTTGGGTCTTGGTTGCTTGCCTACTTCTGATCTTTGGAGTCATGCAAGTCCCTTTAAATTAGTGAAAATAAATGCTCGTTTGATTATTTTTTTCATCAGCCAAAGCCAAGGGTTTCTGGACCCTGTCTTTCAGTTATTTCAAATAAAATTTGGAGCAAAGAATAATCCCCTCTACACAGTCTATCAGCATTTCATTTTCTCTGCCTTTTTAAACTGTGTTCTAACCCCAATTCGGGGACCCCAGAGCCCTTTAAACTTGCTCAATAAGACACAGTGTTTGCCACTCACCTTCACACAAGGCCTTCTATTCCAGTTCTCAGGCCGTGATTGCTTCTCTCACCTCTTCTCTTTATTCCAGTTTTAGAATGTTGGGGAGTTGGCTGGATTTCCTTTTTACTTTATTTCACCTATTCCATGACTCCAGGTGTTGTGTATTTCACATCAGGCAGTGGGTGAAAGGCAGCCTTCCTTTGATGTCTGCTTTTCTCTTACTCTGGGATGCATCTTTGCTGGGTGTATGAGAGAGGCAAGACTGAGATTCAACTCTTTAACGCACACTCATCCAAACCCTTCAGAAACTAAAATGAGGGATATGGGATTGTTCATCAATTTCAAGCCACAAAAAGTTGGAAAAAATATCTTTCTGGTATAGTCACCAATATATATATATATATATATATGGTCTAGAAGTAATAATAATTGATTGTATAAACTTACGAAGTATTTACCCGGGTAACAACCTTCTCGGTGACTTATGTGTATGTACTTATACTTTTATGTGTATATATATATTTATGATATATATGTATTATGTACATGTGCTGATTATTATGTTGTAACATATACATATGTTGTATATAATCATTTGGAAAACATATATAAATGAATATATTCATAAATATTCATTTAACACATACAAATTCATTTACTCTTTACAATAATCTTACAAGGTAGCTATTTTAAGTCTACAAATATACAGTCAGTGGTTTTTTATATATGTCATAATATATATACATACATTATATATAAAATAACTGGATATATTTATATATAAAAACTTATATATTTTGATTTAATCTTCATAACTCCATGTGGTAGCTATTATAATTATCCCCATGTTTCAGATGAGAAAACCAAGGCAGATAGTGAGATTCCACAGGTTGTCAAGGTCATTCAGCTGGTAAGAAGCAGAATGGATACAGCATAGAGAATATAGCCAATAACACTATAATATATTTTTTTGTTGACATAGTAACTGTACTTATTGGGGTGAGCATTTAATAATGTAAATAACTTCCAAGTCACTGTGTTGTGTTCTTGAAACCAATATAATATTGTATATCAACCATACTTTAATAAAAAAAACAGAAAACAGGCAGAATAGAATCTGGGCCAGGCAGTCTGGCCTCCATGTGTTGGCCGTGAACCACCTTCAAATGTAAAGGAAAGTGTCCGTCTACAGGGCCTCTAATCAGTCTAAGCTAGATATAATCTCTGGGCAGGAAAACACGATTATACTTTTGTAAATGCCAATCCAGTTGAGTACACTGTATCCTGCCTGGAGAAAAGCCTAGAAAACCAGACGGAGGCAGCTGCTTAGGAAGCAGGAACAAGGAAGCTCAGAAAGCTGGAAGCTGGGTCTCTAGTCATCTCCCGGAGAGGTGCTGACAAAGGAGGTCAGAGTCTGCTCTTGCTTCACCACTACAGGGGCCTCAACACGGCTTGGGTAACAGGCCCAGAGTAACTGCTTGTCATGCCTCCCAGGGATTCTGGTACTGGGAAGACAGCTCTAGGAAAGGCAGCCGATTGTTTTGTTGCCTAGGATAAGATATCCTCCACTGTACACTAGAAATTGTTTGGCAGGGTAAGAGAAACATGTATCTGGTTAGTTTGACTAACATGAGATGCAATCCAAATGTTACATGGGTTTTGGACACTTGAGGTTGAGATAAGATTGGGTCTCTACTATCTCATGTTCTGTTTCAGGCTGAAGCTTTCTTTAATCACCACTGCTGAGACTCTAGACATATTGGGGACTTACAGTCTCACAGCCACTCTTGGCCCATGCACTTTACTCTATTCTAGATCATGTCACCTCAGCATGAATATCAGCCTCTTCTTATATTCCACAAACTTCCAAGTCATGCAAACATTTGTGAGAATAATAGACTTGATTAAATTTCAGGGAATGGGAGTTGGGAGAGCAGTTATTTATATTCCAATAAACCATGCTTTGTATTTAACATTAGACATTTTTGATCTTGAAACTTCTAACTACCCCGCACTACACATTTTTGTCACTGGACACTTCACATCACCTCACTGGCTTCCAAGTCTCTCTGCTCTCTTAGGAGAAAAAGAAGAAACTTTTCTCTAAATACAAATACAACGCAGGCTGCCCTGCTCTCTTATCTTGACTCCTGTTGCTTAGATTTTTTTGTTATACATAAATTCCATTCTCTCCCCTAAAAGAGTTTCAGTTCTACCAATTTAAGGGATAAAAGTCTGCCTTGTTACAGAGATAATATATTTAAAGCAATTCACTGAGGCAGAGTGATATATTTAGAATACTAAATAAGATCCCAGAGACCCTTAAATTGTTTCCAGGTGGACTTAGAATGAAATTAAACTTCCTCCCTTGGCCTTCAAGGCCGTGTATGAGCTTCCCTTGCCTGTTTCTCCAACCTCACTTGATTCCACTCTCATCCATTCTGTTCTGGGTTCTGATCCTCACACACCCTGTGCTCTCCCCATCTCTGGGGCCTGCACTTGTTGTTCCTTCTGCCTACAATACTCTTTTCCAGGCTGTCCCCTGGCCAGGATCCTTCCATCCTTCAAGTCCCAGCTCTAGGTCATCCCCTCAGAGAGGTTACCTCTGATGCCATCACTCAAATTAGCTCCACCCACTCTCACCTGTCATTATTCTCTTATCACCTGTTCTTTCCAAACTGAAACTATATCGTTAACCTACTTGTCCACTTGCTTTATCATGTGCTTTCTCCAATTAGAATGTAAACACTTGGAAGGCAGGGCCCCATCTGTCTTATTTACCACTCTACAACCAGCCCGTAGAACAGTACCTAGCAGAATGGGTTCTTGATATGTATCTGTTACAAAGGGAAATGAATGGAATGAATGGGCAACCAGGATATGTTCTTTTCCTCCTTTCATGTAGGAAATGTGTGTGCCTGTGAATATGTATGCATATGTGTCTGTATGTGTGTACACACATCCATAAATGTACACACACACACACCTCTGTGTGTCTACATGCTTTGTAAAGTTTAGACTAAAATATTATTTAGGTAAGCCAGAATATATATATTTTTTAGTTTTTATTTTTTAATTGAAGTCTAATGTACATTCAGTAAGTGCACATATTCTGGTGCATTTCACATCTACATCATCCTCACCTAGATGAAAGCAAAGAACATCTTAGCACCCCAGCAGGTTCCTGCCTACTCCCTTCTCCTCCCCAAAGGTGGCTACTCTTTTGACCTCTATCACTACACATTCATCTTGCCTGTTCTTTGCATTTCATATGAGTAGAATTGTAATACAGTCATTCTTCTTTTGTTTGTCTTACTTCACTCTCCATCATATCTGGAGATTCACCCAGTAGTAGCTCAGTATTTGTGTACTGAGTGTGTAGTATTCCACACTGTATAACTGGACCCCATGTTATTCATTGAACTGTTGATGGCATATGTGTTGTTTCTAGTTTGGGGCTTTTATGCCTACCATTGCTGCAAACAATTTTACATACATCTATTGGTGAGCACATACACTTTCATTAAGACTATACCTACAAGTGGAATTGCTGAGTCAAAGGAAAAGCATATAGTTGGCTGTGGTACACATTGCTGTAGTTTTCCAAAGTCCTTGTACAAAATTATGGTCCTGGCCAGCAGCATACGAGATTCCAGTTTCACATCCTAATCATGTAGGCCTTTCGGAGGATTTAAATATTAAGACTAGCTAGGATACAGGAGAACATCCACTAGAGCAATATTATAGACTTTTAAAACCGCACACACAAAAGCCCAGGCCAGCATGTCTGGCCTGCAGTTCTGCTGTAGTTTCCCTTCTGTCTCCCTCCCACTGTGATGACTTTTAGCTACGAGCCTGGAGGAGATGGGAAACAATTGCAGGCTTCATCTGTGTCATGAGGGCGAAACCCATTATTATGAAAAATGTTAACCTTTCCTCTTCTGGGCAGAAATAGCTCCGTCTGCCAGGGGATGCCTTGTTTAGAGAATCCTGTGGTTTCAAAAGAACTTTTAAAGTTCCAAAGAGTGAAAAAACAAACAAACAAAAAGCCATTCATCTGCTCCACAGAGCCATTTTATCTTATTTGACCTGCTGATTTGCCACCTAAATCTTCAAGACAAGACTAGGCAACATGTAAGAATCGTCCCGTATCAATGACAGGTCTCTCTGTTTTCTGTATAGAAGAAGAGATGATTTAAAGACAAATAGGAACTTACTGCCTTACGTCCTTCACTGTAAGTCATAGTTTGGAACATGATGGACTTGCCCTTGCTTCGAAACTTTCCAAGAAATTCCACTTTTACTCAAGGCCCAATAATAGGTAAGCCGGATAAGTTTCTTTGGGCAGGTGAGATGCTTGATTTTCAGCAAAGTTTAGATTGGGCCACCCATTCTACCCAGTTTGTAGCCTCACTCTGGCAAGCAGACTTGAACTTTCAACAAGGATGGTAACGTCCAGTTACCCTCTGTGCTAGCCCTTAGTGCTGTCTGCCTAATCTTTCCATCCACTTCCCTCCCAGGTAGGTGGTAGGACTGTACTTCCTAGCCCCTCTTGTTTGGTGGTGGGTGGCGGAGAGGGCAAGGATGTAGGACTAACTCTGGCCAATGAGTTGTGAGTAGAAGCGACAGGAACCACATCTGGCCTGGAGCTGTAATCTGTGGTCACAGACCCTTCCGAGCTCACTCCTAGCCTCTGCGTGGTAACAGCAGTCCAAGGTGGAGACTGCTCTGACCAAGCGCAACAAAGCCTTTGCTGTCTGCTGTCACTGAGGTGTCCGCCTTATTTGTCAGCACAGCATCCCCTTGTCTCCTCCTCCTCGATCCCCCTCTCTCTCTCTGTCTGCTCACACCCTTGTCTGAGTGTCAGCTTGCTTTGTTTCAATCTCTAAGGAACTAGGAACCCTAAAATCAGGTTTATTTCAAACAAGAAGCTCTAATATGGAATGAAAACTGTCATTCTGAATGTTGTACTTAAGTTACCATCAATTATTTATTAATATTTAAACAATAAGTAATATACATTTGTTAAATAAGCAATCATGTCAGTAACTGGTAAGGAAATGTCTAGAGGAACTAAAAGAAGATGAAAGGAACAGGCTTCATTTGAAGATGCTCATGGTAAAATGCTGACACGCAGGTTTCCTGGCAAGTGTTGACAGGCAGACAAGTGGAGAACATTTAGAAAGTCCTAGATCAGTTATTGAGGCTGGTCCCCAAAGATGATTTCTTACTCACTCCTTCACTCACACTAAGAGGAAAGTGGGCAGAGAGGAGGATAAGGGAAAAATGAGAACCCCAGTGATCCTTCATATAGTAGGAAGTCTAGCTGTGCACAGTTGTGAGCCCAGAAAAGGGGACAAACAATGCATATAACAGGCATGTTTTATTTCAAATCACCTTTGAGAACCAAACAGGCTGGATCTAAGTGATTTCTATAGGGGGTGGAAACTGTTTTTATCTTGCTCACTATTGTAATCTTAATGCTTAATGTAATACCAGGCACATAGGATGAGCTTGATAAAGGTTATAAAATGAAGGGATATATTAAGGAATAAATGAATGAGTGGGAACAAAGGTTGATGTGGAAACACCCCTTACTGAAAGCTGAAATTCCTTCTTTTTCTTCTCCCCTAAAATTTTGCGGGAAAGTCACCCAGGCCATTCTTTCTTCTGATCAACACTGTATAGTGCAGCTCACTGAACACCTGAGTTTGTAATGGGCCTACCGACCTCAGTGG
The DNA here is from genome assembly GCF_030020395.1 of Manis pentadactyla. Lineage (NCBI taxonomy): Eukaryota > Metazoa > Chordata > Mammalia > Pholidota > Manidae > Manis > Manis pentadactyla. The sequence goes on from NC_080033.1 coordinate 38,522,860, forward strand.
CGGGAGTCAGTTAACATTGCAATATCTGTTTGCCAAATTTGGTGAAGCACAAACTCAGTGGACCAAGCAAGTCATGCTGGTTGTGGGAGCCCACTGACTGCCGACAGCTGGATCCCGCCTGGTGCTCCATGCACACTCAACATCAGAGGAGGGAGCCCTGGCATGGGAGTCAGGCAACAGGTTCTAGTCCCAGGTCTGCCGCTGGACCTTTACTTTTTTAGCATCTTTGTTTCCTCCTTTGCAAAACGAGGAGACTAGATGAGGTCAGGAATTGTGCATTAAGAATCACCAGGTGCTTTTTAAACATACAGATTCCCAAACAGCGCTCCCAGAGTTTCAGATCTCCAAGCTCTGGGGTGGAGTCTGGGAACCTATGTTTGCACAAACCTCCTAGGTGATCGTTCCATGGTTGATTTCTGAAATCACAGTGTAAGAGAAGATCTTCAGTTACTTTCAATGTCTAACATCTAATGGTTCTATCACAATAACTTTGCAAATATCACATTCCCTCCCAGAAGGTATGGTGAGGTGTAAATAAGTTAATCATTCCGAATATGAGTTCCTTTGAGTAGCTGAATATTTTCACCCATATACGTAATGCTCCCCACTTCCTCTGCCAGCTCTGCCAGGAAGTCCTGGCATCGGCAAATCACCTCGAGCAACTTCAGATGAAGTCGTGGTCCTTTCATCTCCTTTTAGCTCCTCTTCACATTTCCTTACCATCAACTTAAAATTAAGCTGGCAGGGGGATTTCACTGAGTAAGCCAATTTCCTAAAATTATTTTGAGATATAGCCCCAAATTCCTCAGGAGTATTTGTTGAACTCAAAAGCAATACTTTTTGGGCTCACATCAAGCTCTACACTGAAACAGGGGCTCTCAGGATAGGAAAACCATAGCACAGCTAAGTGGGCCCCCGTTTTGCCCAGAAATACCCAAGGTACACAGTAGATATAGCATGTGATAAATCCTTACCAAAAATCAAATAAATCCTAAAGGCTGTCATGAGAGTTTATTTATAGGAAATGGAGTAGATTTGTGATAGAAGATGTGAGTTTGTTCTCTATCCAACTTTGCATGAGCCACTGATGACCACAAATCCCTAAATCCTTTCCTCCTGCTTCCCCTAGAAGCCAATTTCAGGGTTGCCTTCTTTCCCAGGCAATCTCAAATCATTTTGTTATCCAAAAGGTCTTGTTCAGGGAATTCTAGGGTTAACCACACAAAGTCTAGACTTCAATCCCAGAATTCCAATCCCCTGCCTGAGGCTCAAGATGGGAAAGTTGGGCATGGTGCCCACCCATGGCCCGGAGCAGAAGTGCTGAACATACAAGATATGCAGTGTGAGGTCATGCCCTGGCGACATCCGAAATGGACCCTTTTGAAAAATTTCATGAAATTCATGACCAACTGTCATCAACCACAAAGGAGGAAGAGGTAAAAATCCTAGAGTTTGTAGCATGGTTCTTTTCTTGGTGTCTCACTGAGACTGTCCTCTTCACTTTCTTTTCTAACTTTGTTTCATTTTTCTCAATCCAAATATTGGTATTTTGCAGCTGCTTCTAGCATAACAATGACTACAGTTCAATTATGTTCTTGCATATGTCAGGTATAGTACAGTCTAATTTAATCTTCATTACACATCGCCATATTGCAATTATACATGCTATCCAAGTGTTAACACATATTTAAACCTGCTATTCCTTTGTCACTGATTTACAAAGGAGGTACCTGAAAAGAAGCAGATGTCATAATTACACGCTTATTCAGCTCATTTTAAACTAAGTCTCAAAGTAAATTGCAGATGAGCCAGGCATGTCTTGAAATTAATGTAGTGATAGGACACTAATGCCGCGATTCATTATGGTTTGTCAATGTGCCGTACTTCTGGAATGTGTGATAAAATTATATTAATACTCTGTGCTAATGAGATTAATGAATATGAACATGCAGGAGAAGAATAGGGTCTTTTGTTCAACTATTGAAAAAATAACATATAGGTAATTAAAAAGAATTAATCAAATCATGTGCAGCCTCATTTATATTAAATTAATTTGTCTGGTTTCATTTCTAATAATTAATCACATTTTGCAAATCACAAAGCACTTCAGGCAGATGGAAAGCACTACTGTAGGAGTTGTGATTCAGAATATTTAGAACGATCAAGGTGGTCCCTGTGGGTTCATATTAATTAAGGTTTAACAGTTTGGAAAATTGTAGCAATATTTTATGATTCATGTAATTAAACTCTGTAACAAAATGTCACAACTGCTAGTTACTTCTGAGCCTGTGATTTATATCTTCCTCCTTTTGGAAAGGAAGCAGCAGAAATGAAGTCTTCTGGAACGTGCCGACACAGTCAATGGGAAAACAAGCTGGTGGGTTCACTGCAAACTGAAGCACTTTGTCTGGGGTCCCGGGCACCCTTCCACTTGCAAATTCCACCATGGGGTTATGCAAATGAGATTAAGTCATATGATCTGACATATGGTAGAAATCTCAGGGGTCTCTTCTAGCACATTTGCTTGGATGGAAACAAAAAGGCAAGAACTGTGAGCCTCCTTCCCAAACTGAAGGTGGGTGCATGACAATGTCCAATTGACTGAGGCTCCTCGAGTCCAGCACCCAAACTCCCAGAAAGAAAAGCAGCTGTTACCTTAGACATAAAACCGTCTGTTTTCTATGGCCAGGGTACCTCTTAGGAAGCACTTCCCCCAGTCCCTGGTGTTCTGGAAGGGGGAATGCCATGGGAAGCACCCACTGAGAACTGTGGTGTAGGAAAGCTATCTGTGTGCTTCCTGCACAGATGGCTGTCCTCACGGGGGACTAGAGAAGTTGGAGAGAGGGCCTATGAGGATGCCCCATCCAGGCAGTGGATTTTATTCTTCCCTGTGCTTCAGAAGCACCTGGGGAGGTTTTTCCCCTAAAATTGATGTGTTGGCATTCCTCCTTTGTCTCCTTGAAACCACTGCCTGCCTTTCTCATCCTGGTCTGTGCCAGAAGATGCTGACTCCCGAGGGCTGGGTCTCTCAGCTCGCTTACCCGCTGGATTAGGGCTGGATTCTGTGCAGGGAAGGCACCAGCTGGAGATGGCAAGGCAGAAGGGGAGAGGGGTCAGGTGGTTCTTTCCCCTGTTTCCTCTGACTCAGCACTGTACCTCTTCTTGAGTCTGAGTCCCTCATGAGTGACCACTGTCCACCTGGGCAGCCTACCCTCCAGGGCCTCCACTCTCCTGGCTCCAGTCACACTATTCTTCTTCCTTGCATCTGCGCAGTGGTGCTAACGGCTTCCTGGGGCCTCACCATCTTTGTCTGGTCCCTTAAGCTCACTCTCCTCTGTGAACAAACAGTTCATTAACATTTCTTCATTAAATATCTGATACTGAATTCATGCCTGGGCCTCATCCAGAGATAGGGGGTGAGGCCCCATCATCTGTATTTTTTTAAAAATCATTTCGATGATTCTATCACATAAGGTGAACACCTTAATAGAGAGATTCAGGGAAGTGCTGGTGTCTCCAAAAATAGTGCTAACATAATACTTATTATGGGCCAGGTTCTAAGTACTTTACACATATTGATATATTTCATCTTCATTAAAACTCTAAAGAGCAGGTGCTATTGCTATTCCCATTTTACAGGTAAAACATTTGAGGGCAGAGAGAGGGTAAGTAACTTGCCTAGTTAAACATCTAGTAAGTAATGAAACTAGGATTCAGTCCAAAATCTGGGCTCCCTACCACTAATCTATGCTACAGTAATAGGAGTTTTCCCAATGTTTCTCCTAAAGAATGATTTGGGAACAGGGAGAACCTGTTTTTTTATTCATACATTCGATTACATATTCATATAGTCACTCTAAAAAATTTTAATGAACAACTACTTATGTTCCAGGCATTGAGGGAACTATACCTACTAAGGCTAGAGAAGAAAGCAGATTTATAAACGGATAATTGAATATGTCTGTATATGGATAAAGCTGCAATTGTCACACAGTGAGTATGTATAGAGGTATACTGTGTAGAGGGGCTCCTGGAGAGTGAAAAACATGTTCCATCTGGGACATGAAGAAGCCTTCACAGCAAAGGGAACATTTGAGATGGACCATTGTTAGAAAGTGACATGGGCCATGGGAAAGGTCCACACAGAGTTGACTATCACTTGAGGACAGGATGGTATATATGGGTATGGCTGGGCCTGAAGGGTATTCAGAGTCATTTATCCAAATCACTTGGATTTTGAATTTTATCCTTTAAGCACAAAAGAACCAAATTGTTTTTAAGTGTGGAAAATGACATGCTCAGATTGGAGCTGACAGCGATCACTTCACCAATGTCGTGGGAAGTGGACTGGAACAAGCTGCTTCTAGATTCAGTGACATACTTCAGGAGACTGTTGAAATTCAGATGAGAGATGATGGACTCTGAACGAAAGCCTCTCGTGTGGAGGACGAGGGTGGCTGTTCCTGCAGAATTTTTTATTCATTGATTTTTCTCCTCTCTGGTCCAGTGCACAGAGTCTGGCTATTAAACATAACGTGTGTGGTCTGGTAATGATGCCGAGCTGCCCAGTTCTGCCAGGCCCTTCGGGAAGCTCTGGTCCCTCTCAGCCCACACTCAAATTGGATTAACTTGGAAATGAGAAAGACCATGCTTTTTATGCCTGTGAGCGGGTGCTAGGAATTTTGGGGCTCCCATGGGAAAGGAACATACACTCCCCATCAGCAGCCATGGTGTTACATGTCTGAAAATAGCACTAATTGGGAACATTTTATTTTGTTTTATTTTCTTTATACAGTGTACAATCCCATTGTTTCACTCAAGTATGAAAGCCATCCAGGGTTCCTTTATAGGTAACAATTTTGTTCTGATTGCGCCATGGCAGAGGTAATACTAATGGGATGGAGAGCAAAGCCTGCTCAGACAAATGATGATAAAGTGAAATCTTTAAGAAATCATCAAAAAAATGAGCCAGGTCCATGTGAGGTGTCTCTCCAAAATGAATAGGCTAAAGAAGCCACCAAGCCACCAGCCCAAGGCCCCAAAGCACATTTATGATTTGACATCGATCAACATGTTATTAATAACTTCAGTCAAGAAAGTGATGTCCTGGGTGTGCTTTTACAGTGACATGCCTGCATCTAGGAAACAAATTTTTGATTGCCCATTAAACCCCAAACAAGCTCAACCACTTTCACTCATCCACCCTACAACTCTGTGTCATATTTCAAAAAGCACTGTGGGGCCCATTGTCGTAACTTCAGTTTGGTATATTTTCCCTTGGAAACTGACACTGATTTTATTAACCCAAATCCGCTATTACGGAATTTTAAGATCTGTCATTTGGAGGGGTGGAGGGGCTTACAGATCTCAGAGCCCATCTCTCTGCCTGAAGCAATTTTCTTTCTTACTCTACCTGACAAGTGGTTGTCCACTTCAATACCTCTAGGGCTGGAAAGCTGCTATACCCCAGGAAAACTATGTGGTTTGCTAGGGAAGCTGAGCTTTAAGTGAGAGCCCTAGCCCTAGCCCAGATCTATCTATCTATCTATCTATCTATCTATCTATCTATCTATCTATCTATCTATCTACCTACCTACCTACCTATCCATCCATCCATATATCCAATGTGTGTGTGTATGAATGTGGACATAGATATAGGTATAGATCTATCTTATCCTACATATCTTATACTATTTATATATCTTGTACTAAATACACAGACATATAGATACATAGGTATTGTCCTCAAAGGCAATTTTGCTTTTCAGAGGACATTTGGCAAAGACTAGAGCTATTTTTGGCTGTCACAAGTGGGTGGTGCTATTGGCATCTAGTGGGTCAAAGTCAGAGATACCACTAAACACCCTACAATGCCTAAGATAACCTCCGACAAAGTCCCCACTATATGACCCAAAATGGCAATAGTGCTGAGGTTGAGAAGAACACGCAAACACAAATACACACACACAGCACAGTGTCAGGCACAGTACCCTTGACACTGACTGTTAGAAAATGCATGGTTCCCTTAAGCCAAAACCTGTTTCCCATTTAGTCCTTTTTTTTCTTATTATATTCTTTGTGCTGTACTTTTTATCCATGTGATTTATTTATTTTATAATTATAAATTTGTGTTATATCTACAGGCAATGTGTTGATCAAAATTTAGTGTTATATCTGCCCCTTGGAAAGATACACATTAAGCTTAATTCTTTCTCTAATAATAACCCTTAAAATACATGAAGCAAATATATAAAGACATCCTTCAAAGTTATAATCTCCCCAAACCAGCACCCGCAGTTCCTTCCCATGTTTCCCTGTGTATCAGTTTTCATCATGATTTTGGTAGAAATTCACAAAATAATGAAAGCCACTTAAGTAAGATTAAGGGAAAAATCAGTGGGCAGGCGGGGGGCAATAGGAAGATAGGAAATTGGTCGGAAAGACATGGGTTTATCCTCAGAATCCAAAGGAAGATCAAAATTTCATGGCCTTTAGGAGAGAGAATAAGATTAGTCTTTAATCTAGATGAGAAGCTAGGTTTTTCAGTATTTATTCATTATCAGATCCTCAAGGAAGGCCTAATACAGTAGCTAGAAAATTATAGTCACTCAATAATTATGTATTGGATGGAAGGAAGGTAGGAACAGGGTAATGGAGAAGTCATAAGAAGGGAATTCTCATAAAAAGAGAATTAAGAGCAACAGCCAACCTCTAGGAATGTTTTTTGTCCCTTTCAGGAGCCACTGCTCTATGAAAAGCAAGGAAACTGTCGGCAAAAATAAGCGTCCAGCACATGTGAAGCACTGACTCCTACCCTTTAAAGACTTCTAGCTTTGATTCTTTGACTTCTGTTTGTGATGCTAAATTTCTTGCTGCCTCTTTAAGCTTACAACATGTTTTGGGGCTTTGCAACATGCAAGTCTGTTATTAGAGATTCTGTTGAATTATTCAGGGATAAATCAAGATGTGAACACACCTTTTCTGAGACAGAAAATTGGCAAACACTCTCTAAGATGCCTTACAGCCAAAAAAAAAAAAAAAGCCCACAAATTCTTCTGCAGCTGTTTATCATAAAATTGATAATGATAAAAAAAAATTGTTACCAGTTTAAGAATGACATGCACTCCTCAAGTTCTTTTGTCTCCCATGTCAGTATGAGCATTCGACAGCCATGATCCCACAAGAGACGTACCTAATCTAAACCCCTAGGGATTAATTCTATCCCTTGAAGCTTCTGAAACACAAATGGGGTAATGTGCCATCAATATTAGAAATCAACATTAAGTGAAAAGATCCCCCTCTCTTTGACTTTCATTATAGGCCCGGGAATATTGAAAACCGCAGTGACTCAGGGGATTGTGTCAAAACACACTTGATGCACATCAAAAAGAATTGCTTTAGCAAGGCTGAAAGAATCAATTGTCTTTCCTTCCAAAATGCTGACCCAAAAGTGGAGGGCTTCTCCAAAGTGCAGTGAAATTTCCTAGGAAGCTTCTGAATGCAGTCCAGGTGTGGCACTGTGCAATAATTTTCTGAAAAAATAAGTCCTGGCAATGTTCAGCAGCCAAGGTGTGTTCTATACATCAGTAAACTAAGAAAGAAGGTAGAAGGAGATCGAGCAGAGAGAAGGCAGCCAGCAAGGCATAATGGCTATTGACTACTGAAGGCACAGCTCATGGATGATGAGAGGACCTGAGCCTTGGGCATTTAAGCCAAGGCTGATTTCTAAATGCTTGTATAATTTAGTGTCAAGAAGGAATCAAAGTGAGCCTGTCTTTGGAACATTACCAGTGTGTAACTTAGCTTCAATCAGAAGTAGGCAGTATGATACTCTCCTTTCCTGAAGAATTCCCCTTGGAGTAAATTCCTTCAAGGAAATTTCTATCTATTTTCCATTTCACCAGCCCACCTCCTGCCCTATGAAACATGAATTTGAGTTGTGTGCAGAAGTCCTGAGAATTAAGTAGTATGCCAACACTTTATCAGCAGCTGATGTCCATTAGCAATCAGGAGATATGTAAATATGGAATGGAGGCCTGAGCTGAAAGCTTCAATTTATGATTGAGATCTTTATTGAGAGCTGTTAAATGGTGTTTCTGAAGCTGGTGAGAAGATAATCTGTTGCTGTGGTCATGATTACTTTTATTCCCCCAAAACCATGTGCATAAACACAAATACACTCACACACGGATTGCTTTGAATTTACCAATATCCCCTAATGTGTAACACACCTGATAATCAAGACAGTCAGTGCATCAGCGTCCCTGTCAACAATTCAGACTAAGTCCATGACTAAGTCTTTATCTGCATGAGGAAAAAAACATTTGTAATGAGAAGTTTCTAGAATTGAGTCAATACCTACTCCACTATCTCCCACCTTAAATTTACTATACTGGTTTCCCAGGTGTTAGTCAACAACTCAGTCATGTAAATCATTTTTAAAACAATGTTGGGCTAGATTGCCAGCAAGGTGCCCCATTTTCCTCTTTTAATTGTAGAGAACATTGCTAAGTAATGCATTCACAGAGTGAGGCAATACCTCAAAAATCTGAGAGTGGCTATTTTCTTTTTTAGACTCTGCAAATCATTATTGAGCACTAAATTTCAATCCTTGGATCTGTGATCATGCTACTAATTATAATTTAATCCATTACTATTTCTTTGGGTTGCATATAACAGAAGAGCCCATTTATATTAGCTTAAACAATAAGAAGTTTAGTTGTGTTTGCAGCAAGAAGTTCACAGCCAGGCAGGCAGAGCAGCCACCAAGAATCAACAATCAACTGGAGCTGCCCGGTTTCTTTCCACCAGTTTTAGCACGTAGCTTTTATTGTCATGCTCACAATAGAGTTGCTGTACTTCCAGGAATCATAGCAGCATTCCAGGTGGAAAGAAAATGAAAGGGCCAAGAGTAAAGGAAGCAAAAGAGGCTCGCCTCTCCATTTGGAAGATATGCTGTCTCCAAGAACTTCTGGAGTCATTGGTCAGAACTTTGTCACATGGCCTCCTCAAGCTACAAGGAAAGCAGGAGAAGTGATTTTTTAAAAATCTGGGACATTGACCCTCTGAACAAAATTGGGAGTCTAATAATGAGAAGGAAATAGAGACGGACATTGGGTAGTCAGCTACAATATTTTATTTTACTGATTTGCTTGCTCATTAGCATTCCCTGTTAGAAGATGCATGAGGCATAGGACCCTGCCTGTCTTACTCATCACTGTGTTCCCGGTGCCTCTCACAGTGTATGGCGTAACTCATTTTGAAAGAAAGAAGATGACAAGGGAGGAAGAGAGAAAGGAGAAAAGGAAGGAAGGAAGTTAGGAGAGGAAGATTAAAGGAAGACTAGAAGTTAACACAGAGGGGAGAATAAATGACTAAACTATGTGGGCAAAATGTAGGTGAATTCCTGCCCACCATCCGATTTTGCAAATAAAGTTTTATTTGCAACACTGCCACATCCATTCACTTAGGTATGGCTAGTAGCTACCTTCCCCCAACAGCAGTGAGTAGCTGTGAGAAAGACTATGTGGCCCATTAAACCTAAAATATTCACTCTCTGGCCTTTCACAGAAAAAGTCTGCAGACCCTTGGCCCCAGTGATTGATCCCTCAGGTTCCTTAAGAGACAGATCTTACAAAATGTTCTTTGAAAATAAATTATATGGCAGTGGGTGTGAAGAGGGACCAGTTGAATTGAGCAGCTCCTCCCAGTGCACGTTTTCAGCTGCCTTCCAACCACACTCTCCTTTACACTAGATGGAGAGGTACATCCCGCCTCCCCCAGCCAGGCTAAGTGACTTAGAGGCAGGAAGACATCATGCTTCCGGGGGTTTTCTGACTGAAATGTCCATCTAAGGATCCTCTTCCTACCCATGCCCTTGTCTTACCATTCAGCTCAGAAAATAAGATAGATGGCTCAGTATCTCTATGCTTATCTTGGGACTCAGTTAATACTGAGCAGATAAACAGGTCTCTAAGGAGATAGGAGAGAAGGAGAATTGTATACGGAAGCATTAGCTGGGGCTCTGCATTTCCTGCTTTGCTTTGGCTGGTGACGGTGAAATGAATCTCACCAAGGCCAGACCTGCTGCTCGTGCTTTCTGGTCCGTCTTCCGGGAGGACTGGAGGTCTTGCAGCTTACAGGCCCCCAGGGAACCTCTAGGGGGTGGAGTAGGGGTGATGCTAAGGCCCGGGCTTCCTTATTCCCACCAGGCTGGGGATGGGGGAGGTGCATGGCGCAGGCTACAGGCCCCACCCCAGGCGCCCGGAGCCTTTTAATGACCTTTCCCTCCTGCCAGGGATTAGACAGCCACCCTTCCCCGGGTGGGAATGCTTTTACATGCTCAGTCCCAGCCTTGCCCCTGCCCTTCCCTTGCGTGTCCTCAAAACCAAGCCCAGATATTTACTTCCCTTTCCCAGTTTCTTTAAATTTGGACAGTTTTTAATTTGGAAACAGATGGTAAGAAAAAATGTGGGCATCACCCCCGAGCAAACCTGAAAGTCAGCCTTTTCCATGTTTCATGTCGCCAAACTCCCAAAACCCCTCCTCAAAGGGCAAAGGCCACCCTGAGCAGAATGCCAAACCAGCTTTTTACAAATAAACCTGTGACCAAACTGCAGCCATAAAACATTGAAAACTGCTCTGATTGAGACATTTGGACTAATTACCAGGGAGCAGAGGCTATGGGCCTTCTCCTAATGCTGTTTATTACATTCCCTCGTTAGGGGGACTCCCTGGGGTTGGTTTCTGAAATAAAGATTTAATTTGAGGGTAAATCAGAACAACAAAAAATGTAGCTCATTGTAAACAATAGTATCCTCAGCCCAGCTGAGCCCATCAATATAAAAACAGAAGTCCTCCTCATCCTCTCCGTACTGTAAACATGTTAAATGCTATTTATTGTGACTACATGTGTGTGGCCCGGCATGAGTGAAATTGGGAGCATTTTCGTGACTGAGAGACATAAACATCAAATACTGCTTCCATCATTCTTCCAGTTTTAAAGTTATAAAATCTAAATATTAATTTTAATAGAAAGGTTAGGAAATTGGAAACTGTAGTACCCACTGAAGTCATCAGAATAACACATAGCTCACAGAGGGAGCGCCGGCATTCCAAGGAGATTAAGGAGGCAGGTGGGGTCCAGACGTGGTCCATGAAATATGACATGTGTCATAAACAGAGGCTTAGTCCCCATGGCTCCCTACCAACCCTGAGTTCTGCCCAGCCAGTGCTTTTTAACTCAAGGCAGGATACGTGCAAATATGAAGAGCAAGAGAAGAGAAACAGTTAACCTGCTTCCCATAGGAAAGTCAATTTGATCGTCTTTGATTCTGAGTATGGGAAGGGGGGTTATTTGATTGTCCTCAGCCCAACATTCATTACCCCCATCCCCCGTGGTGGGTTAGTACAGGCCGGTTGGAGGTGCGTTCTAGATGACAGTCCCAATTCTAGAAGCACACATCACAGGCTCCTCACCTCCACAAACCGATTCACATGGTCCTCTCCATTTAGGAGAAGGACTTCTTCCTCCACTTATCCTCTCACCTCTGTTTGAAAAGGGCACAAGCTTTGTCAGCAACCACCCACCTGAGGGTCACTGTCACCATGGAGCACACAGCCTGGCATGAGGCTGGAGTCAGAAGTCCTAGGTTCTAACCTCCATCATGTAGCTGACTCTAGGCTGGACCTTCAGCAAGTTGCTTTGTAACTTATCATACTTTGCTTAACTGCCTTATCTACCTTCTGGCCTTATAGGTTCTGGAACTGAAGATCATACAGTACCTTGTGCATGCATTAGGACAATGGTCCTCACGTGGGGGCAGTTTTGTCCCCCCACCCTCACCCAATCAGAGGACATTTGGCAATATCTGGAGGTATTATGGGTTATCACAACTTTGGGCAAGCTACTGACATTTAGTGGCATAGGCAGGTTGAAGGGAAAGATACATGGACACTTTTTAGAAGTTTTGTGGGCAGGAACATATGCCCTTAGCTAGAACCCATCCACCCCCATCCTGATATAATACATTTTGAATGTGACTACTCAGTGATTTGATTGCTTTTTCTCTATATCTGATTTTATTGTTGCCATCCATCTACATTCTACAACAAACATTAACAGAACCTTCCTAGTGTGCTGAGACTTCAAATAAAAAGTTACATATGTAATTCCCCTTTTCCTTTCTTGCATCTTGTGGGCCTTTGGTAGTTTTCCTCTAAAACTCTTCTTCTGGAAAAACCAAAAGATAGTCCTCAGGAATACAGAAAATAAGACAGATATGGGATATGATGATGTCTAATATTTGCAGACTGCAAGAGGAAATGAGTCATTTGAATAACATAAGCAATGATAACTCAGCTGAATATGACTAAGATGTTAAAAATAAGGTGTGTTTACAAGTGAATAAACTTCCTGATCATACTGCTGCTCTCCAGAGAGATGGAAAAGGAACACGCAAAAGTCCTTGGCAAACCATAAATTTCACTGATTTCCACTGGTCAAGTGTGATCATGGTTGGTTTGCTAAAGGTGGCCTCTTATTGCTTACGGGTGCAAAAATGAAGGATAATGCCCACAACCGAGGAATGTTTGAGTATCTAGAGGATGAACCCATCTTTGGGGTCATTTACCTTTGTTTTCTTGATTTATCCTAAAGTAAAGCTTAGGAACTATCCTTTCTTGAGGAACAAGACTTCATTTATATTCATTAACATTCAATTCTCCTTTCCTAACCTTCCCCTACTTTCCCTATTGAATCTCCAGAGCCTGAGAGTAATACTTTACTCATCAGATCCAAAAAATTGATTAACCAAATCTGAAACAGTATTTTGAACTTGGATGTTAGTGTCTATAAAAGCTAAAGGTTTCTCTTACCCAGAAGACACTGACAGCTTATCAAGTGCCTTTCTCTCTCCAGCCCCACCACTGTAGATTATATGAGTGAAGACACTGGAAGAAATATTTCTGGTGAGAGACTTCTGTCCACCGAGCACTTAAATAACTTTCTTAATACTGCCTACTAATGTTTTGGGATGCCTTCTCAGAAACTTGGTAAGATTAAAAGTTACTTTTCCAAGACCACCTTGCAGTCAGAGCACTCACTGTGATTTGAATTCTGTGAATGAGATGAATTCTCTGAGTTTTGGAAGGTAGAAAGTAGACAGAGGTACATTTCTTTAGCAAGACTGGCTGACAAGCAGCCTACAGTGGGCATGTGGGTTTGCAGTTTCCCAGTTACACGTTCCATTGTCTGGGAACCAGATTTGTGGGTGTGAGACAGCTGTGCGGAAGTAGTGCCAGAAGCAGTTTCCTGTCCGGTGATCCTGAAATAAAAACATCAATGACCTTTTCTATATGTACATTACAGTTCAATAAAAGTTAAAATTAGAGGAAAAAAGCTAATGTTAATCTCCTGACTTTTAATCCACTCAATTTTTGAGTTAATTTTGAACACCCTTTCATTAAACACGTCTCTGATTATAATAGCTAGAGTGCTCTTTATTTCCGGCACAGATCCCTCACTAGTATAACTTTCTTCTTCATTTTGAAAACCATACCTGGAGGACGGATTTCAGTCTGGTTAAAGAAATTGTCCAATACCTTAGCTTAGAGAAGTTGGTCATACTGATGGCAAAGGAGCTTGAGATCACAGAATGTAGGTCAAGAAGAGATTGGATGAACCCTATTAACGGGATGTTGTGAAGAGAATTTGACTACCAGGCAGAAGCTTAGTCTCTATAGTTTCTAATGCCCTGTCCAACTCTGAGATTCTCTGATTTAGGGACAACTGATTCCCTTTGAAAGTGGCTTCCGTGAGACTATCCCAAGAATTAGACAGTGTGCTCCTCTAAAGAACTCCCAAGCCTCAACAAACATTAAAGGACCCAATAGCACACATGGTCAGGCTCCCACATGCCTTTTTCTGGCCCTGTTGAGCAAAACATGGGAGAAGGCAAGAAACCCATCACCACTAATAATTAGGACTGCCAGCTAACAGACAGAACCTAGAAGAAACTTTCATAGCACAAAGGCAACACAGCAGATTCGAAAAACCCAAGGATAGGAAGATTCCTCATGCTGCTTTTGCTGCCTTTTACTGATTCAGAATTGCAAAGACCAAACCAATCAGAAAACTGCTGTCTGTTTATTTCTGTGAGTAGTTCTAGTTTCTAGCTGAAACAACAAGACCTGTAGATCTCTTTCATCAGCCCTTGTAAATGACTCTCTGAGTTCCATTCAGATTACAACTTCTGGAGAATACATAGGAATGGATGACTGAAAATAATATATCAACCCAGACAGTAGTCATAAGTAGAGAAGATAGGAAGACTGTGATAGTAACAATTCACACATCCTATCTGCTCAGAAGATCATAATGATAGGCACTGAAGGAAGGAAAAGAACCCCAGGAAGCAGCTGATAAAAATCTGCTAGGCAGTGGGCACATCAACCTACTGTTTCACTCTAGATCCAGAAAAGAATTCAACAGACATTAAGATGAGAAGAAAACTGAATGAAAAAGAAAGTACATATACCTTGTTGCCATACTCTGGACCCAGGTATATTTCTTCTTAGTTGGAAAAAAAGTATTTTTTTTTGCATTCCCTATATACCAAGCACTGTGGTAAGTTCTTTTCATGTATTATCTCATTTAAAAACACTATGTGTATAAGTATTACTATTGTACAAATGATGTAACTTAAACTAGAAGGCTATAATTCACTAATCCTCAGATATATAGAAAGTAATTGGGAGAGTTGTGATTTGAACATAGACTCAAATATCTGAAACTTTTAAGAATTCTGCTCTATTGTCTCTTTTGTAGTTGAGTCCATGTGAAACTTAGAATCTGTGAAATAATGAAGATAACACAAAGCTTTGTTATTTTGAACAACTGAAGGAAAAATAAAATTTTGAAAAGTATTTCCTATAAAAACCCTATAGTCTTTTAAAACTACTTTCTATTTACAGAAACCGTAAGACTTAGCTTCTTTGCAGCTGATGTATAGAGTCATAAATGAAAGGAAGAAGTAAAAATACAGCACCTCAAGTTCTCAGAAGGGGTAGTGAAGGCAGAACTGGGGCAGTGAAATATAGAGTGAGGGATGAAATTCAGAAGCTCTCCTACAAATGCAAAAAAAAAAAAACCACAGGGATGAAAATAATGTTCAAGATAATAGATGTGGAGAATATAGAAAAGAGAAACAAATTTTCAAATATTAAAAATATAGATCTTCTAAAGGAAGACATCAAAACAATCAGAACTGTAGCAATGCTCATAGACATCAAGCTTCTTTGGGGTGATAAAACACATGCATATCAGAATGGCTTGCCACAGTCATAACAAAAATTAGTGAAGAAGACCAATACTAAATCTCACCCTGGCAATCAATCAAAATTCTAAGGACAGAGAAAAATATGACAAGCATCCAAGCAGAAAATTCATGATTTCTTTAGAGGAATACTGTCAGTTTGCTCTTGAAACTTTTGAAGTTCAAAGACACTACCAAACCTACAGATTTCAGAGAGAAAAAGGTGGTAAAAAACCTAATATTTTTCTACCCAGCTAAATTATCTTGTTTAGGGAAAAGACAATGGAAAGATAGTCTCAGATATGGAAAAATTCAGAAAGCAAGCCTCCCATGTGCTTTTCTGGAGGACTGTTTTGAGATACATCACAGGCATCGATGTAGCATATCAAAACAATGCTGGACAAGATGTCATTAGGGAGATGATAGCAGAAAGGAACCAGCAGAATTCTCTCTGGGATAGCAACATGCATAACATCCAAACATCTAGATTTCTGTAGATAATTATCACCTCTACACACCAGACTTATCAGACTAACAAGCTTGCAAGAACATGGAATTATATGAATAAAGCCTAAAATGAAATTATTTTTAACAGCTTTATTGAGATAAAATTCACATACCATTCACCCACTTAAATTTTGCAATTCACTGGATTTTAGTATTTCCATACATATATGCAACCATCCCATAGGAGAACATTTTCATCTCCCTAAAAGAAACTTTGTACCTTTTAGCTATCAATCCTGTGTTCCCCATCCCCACCTCAGGCCCAGACAACCACTAATCTACTTTTTACCTCTACAGATTTCCCTGTTCTGGACTTCCATATGAATTGAATCATATAACATATGGCCTTTTGTATCAGGCTTCTTTCAGTTAGCATAATTTTTCCAAGGTCCATCCATGTTGTAGCATGTATCAGTACTTCATGTATTTTTATGACTGAATAATATTCCATTGTATGGATAAAGCACATTTGTTGATCCACTCATCAATTGGTGGGCATTTGGGTTGTTTCCATCTGAAATTAATTCTTGAGAACGTCTTATTATTTATCATGGAAACAACTCTTTCTGAATTCAATAAATCCCCTTGGCAGACAGTCTTTCTCAAGCAAGGTTAATTATATATGTAAACAAAATGTCTTAAAAATAGAAAAATATGCAAAGAAAAATCTCTAGTGTTTTGGGATTAAAAGTGACATATATTTTCTATTTTTATATATTTTCAACATTTAAAAAAAGGAGTTACTGTATGTTAAAGTTCATGTTGAAAGTAAGACATATTCTCACATATACAGTCAATCCTGCTATAATTTCTCTTGAAAACACAAGTTTTTCCAATGTAATTGATCTATTAGGGAATAATTTGAATATTGTGTGAATTTTGCTTATTCACAACTTCTTCTGCAAGAAATGCTAGATGAACACAGAAAATTGCAACCTGCTGATGGGAATCACACAGAAATACACAACACACACATGCACACACCTCAGACATCCACCCGCTACCTTGGTTCACCTTTTATTAGGATCCACATCTGTCCACATCTGGGGTTTGAACTTTCTGTCAGATTTCAGGTGACCCTCCTTCTACTAATTCACAGAAACTCACAAGCTACAGTCCTTCCAACATCCATTTCTACAATCAAACTCCAAGTGTTTTTCAAGGTAAAGTGCCATACTTATTGTAGTATTTATGTATTTCTTAACCATTTAACATGTAATACTGTGTTACTATTTTTATCAGATTCCTATGCTTTTTACTTTTTTGAAAACATATTATTGAGTGTTTTTTTCCCCCATAAGGCTGTGGTTTTTATTTTGTGATTTTGCACAGTGTGGTAATTTTTAGGAATGCATATGTTGAATCATTGCAGGACTGACTGTTCATATAATATGTCATAGAGGCAACATTAGAAACCCATACCTTGGAGAGGTAATTGGAACTCACCAATGTGAAGGCAACCTACTTTCCACTATATTTTCTTTTGTAAGTGTTTTAACAAATAAATAGATTTTGGAAACAAAATAACATTTTTCAAATATTGTGACCCAAAACCCCTGATTTGAAACTTCCTATTTTTGTGGAAACTTAACTGACAAACTTCTGGAATACAACTGGGCAGGGAATTGGATGAGGTGCACCATTTATAATTAAAACTAGAACACATGGTTCTCAGTCAAGTCCTTCCAGCAAACAAGATTATGTGAAGGACTTAGTAGGATACTTAGCACATAGAAAATGCTTGACAGAAGTTGAATATATGGATGAAAAATTGAATCTATGGACATACTGCGGGCATGGATGATATTTAGGGAAGAGGGCTCTTTACAGAGATCCCTGATGGTCTGAATCCAAATCTTATGTGAACACCAGCATTTCAGTGCCAAACAAGCCAAAGACATAGGTGAAAACTCACCAGGAGTCACTGGAGAACACCTTGCAGTTTTTTCTTTCATTATATACCAAAGCCTTCTAATTATTGTTGCTATCTCCCGTGCTATAAAATATTTTATTGGTTGTGCCACTTTGCAGCATTTTGTCTAAAGCTCTTAACTGTCATAAATGCATCCAACTGTCTGCCAATGTGGAATAATAAATAATTATTATGTGAGTGACTGATTTACTTTGAAAAAAACATGAAAGGCCTCTAAACCTGGAGTTTCCTGACCCACAAAATGTGCATGAAAGAAATGAGCATCAGTAATCACTGTCAACAGTCTCTTGTAACTAAGAATTGAATCATTTATCTGTCCAGCATGTGTAAATTCTCATCATTGCCTATTTCACAGGAAGGCCTAACAGCAATTTATGTTATAAAAATAATAAGATATAAAGGTTTAATAGAAATCACTTCTTGTTGTACCCTGAAATACCAGGCTCCAGTGCCAGTAAGAACTGCCTGCCCTGCAGATTCAGGCATACTATCCAGCTTTTTATAGTTGACTCCCTTATTCGTATATTTTCCTCTTACCTCCTCTAGCCAAACTAAGAGCAAAGAGTTTGCTTATTATATTTATGCAATGCCCTTTCCCTAGCTACTTCAAGGATACTTTCCTTTAGGACCAACAAAGATAATGCCGGGGAGCAAATGAGTTCTAAGCACTATAAATGTTCTGACAGCCTCTGAAAATATTATCAGGGTTCTAAGTTGCTATATATCCATCATGTCTTCTCTGGGAGAGATTTTGTTTTTTTCCTAAAAAAAATAAAAAATTATAGTTTTTCTAAATTGGTTTTTAACTTTAAACTCAACAGCCTTTAGTGTGTCTATTTTCTTCATTATCTTGACCTTGACAGTGTGTAGATTCCTTTGGATACCTCAAAAGAAAGGGCTTTGGGAAGGAGACACTTATATGTTTAAAAGTGTTTAAGCATTTGGAGTGAATTATTCTTTCTGTCCTTGAGGGTGAGCCTTTGAGACTTAATATCCTGAGGACACAGTGTCCGTTCCATGCGGAGGAGAAAACATACTGCTCATTGCTTAATGGGAGAGATTTTTCCCTTTCTGTCCTAGGTAGGTTCCTGAAATAAGCTCAGCCATGTCACCTGGAGTCCAAGGGGTAGCTGTGTATTGAAGCTGGAGGACAGAGTCTGGGGGACGGGGGAAGCTGGCATGTTTACTGGAGAATGAAAAGCCATGTTCAAACCATTCAGCTTCTTGTCAATTCTGAGCTGTTAGGTGTTCAAACCGAAAACATCCTCTTGGCTCAGGAAGTTCAAAGATGCTTAACATATGGTCCCTGTTCTCAAGGAACTCAGTCTAGTGGGTGACATGGAAATGTATACAGATAATTCTTTCTTCTGGTATAGCAATTCTACTTTTAAGAATTTTGCCCACTGTACTAAATTTGCACATATACGTAAAGAGTGGTTGTAAAAATAATCTGCATAGCATTGTTTTTTGGCCATAGAAACAACCTACTGGTCCTTTATGATGGACGGATAAATGTACCATATACCACCTACTTAGAACACTATGGTGCACTTGAGAAGAGAAAGGCTGTCTGTGTACACTGGGTTCAGGACTCCATTCTCAAGGAAAAGTTCACCTTCTCAGTGAGGCCTTTACTGACTGCTCAATTTAAAATTGCAACCCCATCTCCCAACATTTTCTATTTTTTGACCCCACTTTATTTTCTGCCATGACAGTTAGTACCCAATATCATAATATTGTTATCTAAGATAATACATTACATACATATTAATGTGTATGTATATATATATATATATATGTATATGTATGTTTATATGTATGATGTTTTTTATTTGTCAATCAAAGCAGTAAGTAGAATAAATCAATGAGGGTAGTGATAATGTCTATTTGTTCAGTGTTACATCCCTAGAGGCTAGAACAGTGTTGGCATATAGCAGACATTCAATTAATTTTTGGATGAGTGAATGTACTTATGTAGAATAATCTTTAGGATGCAATTTCAAGATACAATTTTTCAAAATACAAGTGACAGAAAAGCAAGGGGAGAAGGTACGTATAATACTCTCATTTCTGTCAAGTGTTGTAGATGTTTATACTTCATGGAGAGCCTCGAGGAGGATACGCAAGAGTCTGGGAAAAGTGTCTCCTCTGGGGAGAGGTTCCAGGGAATGTGGGATTAAGAGCAGGAGGGTTTTAGTGCATATCCTTTCAGAAACTCTGACTTTTTTGTTTACTATGTGCATATTTTGTTTTTTTAATTAGTTTTAGAATCATGATTAAAGCTATCAGATGATGACAGTATGATAATATTATGAGCTTCAAAAGAAGGAAAAACAGGATAGCAAGACCCAGAGGAGAGCACTAACTCTTCCTTTGAGAGTCAGGAGGGTTTCTCAGGTTGCTGGGGGATTAGTAGATATCATCAGATACAAAAGAAGCAGCACAAAAGACACTCCAGTCTGATGGACTTACATGGGTGAGATGCAGCGGCACAAAAGAGAAATGCTGGTTGGGGAAGTGGTTTTTATTGTAGACTTAAGAGAATGCTCAGGGGCATCACTCAATGGGATTAAATGTATTGTCCCTTCTACTCCCAAATGTAGTTGTTCTTGGAGTCAAATATGGGGTAAATAAATAGGTAGTTGGGCTAACTACTTATTTATAAAAAAAGTAGGAGAAACAAAACATCATCAAACTAAGACCCTGGAATCATATAGATGATTGGATATAAATGAAATGAAATGGTACATCATTGTAATGCATTTGTCCAAGTTGCAAATGCTGTAAAAAAAAAAACAAAACTATGTGCTTGGTTGCTCCCTTGCAGCAAATCTGGACCCCTCCAGAGGTCTGGCATGGTTGTGTATTGGAAAGATACAGGGTGTGAAACCTGGTCTATTCATTTAGTATTTCAAATCCAAATGCTTACAGGGACTAAGTGGTGATAACTGGCATAGAAGTAGCAGGCGTTAGAAAAATACCTGGGAATATTGATCACTTCCCTAAAATTATGTTTTCTTCCATTTTCCATGAAACACACAACCCTCTTTGTTTATCTTTTGCTTTCTACTTTTTTGGAGACATGGTCATAGAGAAATGTTCCTTTGATTAAAAACAAAAACAAACACAAAACAAGTGTGCACATGCCATGATAAATAAGTCTTGACTCTGACCTGTATGGGGTTTCACTGAGGGTGTTTACCGGTCTACTGAAGGATGGCCTCTCTGCAACTCTAGTTTGTGATCAGGCAGGATTTCTGACTCAGTATTGCCAGACCTTCTGAATTTTTAAGAGAAACTAAAAGTTCAAAGTTCTTTTAAAATCTGCTTCATTATACACGGACGGACACACACACACACACACACACACACACACACACACACAACCAAGTGGGGTTTATCACAGGATTGCAAAGCTGATTCAACCCTTAAAAATCAATCACTGACTGGATCTATACTGTCGGAACTCAACCAAGAATTAGGGGAAGTGCAAGTTGCAGCGCTCCAAAATCTTGCGACTACAGACTATCTACTGTTAAAAGAACATATGGGATGTGAACGGTTCCCAGGAATGGGTTGTTTTAATTTGTCTGATTTTTCTCAAACTATTCAAATTCAGTTAGACAATATCCATCATATCATTGATAAGTTTTCACAAATGCCTAGGGTGCCTAACTGGTTTTCTTGGTTTCACTGGAGATGGCTGGTAATTGTAGGTCTACTTTGGTTATGTAGCTGTATTCCTATTATGTTAATGTGTGTACGCAATTTAATTAGTAGTTTAAAACCTATACATGCTTATGTTACTCTACAAGAAGATATGTCAAAGAAATAATCAATCTTCCCATGCTTTCTTCCATCTGCTACTTCTATAGCTTTTCTTCTTCCTTCCTAATTACAACCCTTAAGTAGAATTCGTGCCTCATATCGAAATTACCGAGTATCATAATTCTTCCAAGTGGTAAAGATACCTCAAGACAAATGCTGGGCATAGAAGCCACAGGGCATAAATCTGCAAAGAAGTAAAAAGCTAACCTTTTCAAACAATATTGCCTCTCTCTCACTTACCAACTTCACATTTCCCTGTATGGCCCCGGAAGATGACTGGTTAGCCAGAGACGGGTAAGATTCCTCAAGGGAGGAACAACCTAAGTCAGGCACAGTCTCAGGGGGGCCATCAGGTGAGAAATTGGGGATCAACAGAGGTGAGGCTTAGAACCTCACCCCCCCTGTTTTGAGAGAAATCTTCTGCATCCGTGGATGTTTTGTTGCCCGTGTCTAGCTTGGATTAACACATAGTCTACAGGCACACACCTGATCATCTACATTTGCTCTCTTACAACACTAAACTATGTTTTCTACCTTTATCTTGCATCTACCTACCACTTCAGCATTTTATTAAAAATAATAATAATAATAAGGGAGAAATGTGGGATTCACATATAAATCAAGTATAAAAATCAAACGAATATTTATATTTGACCTGATTGTTTATAGTTCATAATGCATGATCAAAACCAAAAGTTTCTGTGATGACTGCCCTTGCACTGTTCACCATGTAAGAACTTATTCACTATGTAAGAATTTGTTCACCATGTAAGAACTTGTTCGTTATGCTTCAGAAGATTGGAGACTGTTGAGAATTAGGCTTGGGGTTGATTAATGATTGTGCATTGAGTCCCCTATACAGAATTTTATTGTTGTTAACAACCATTTGATCAATAAATATGAGAGATGCCCTCTCAAAAAAAAATTGCGAAGAAAAATGAAAAAACAAAAAACAAATCAGAACTTAACAAGTGTTGGTGAGGATATGGGGAAATTGGAACCTTCATGCATTGCTGCTGGGAATGTAAAATGGTACAGCCACTGTTGGCAACCACTGGTGGTTTCTCAAAAAGCTAAACATAGATATCATATGACCCAGTGTGATATTGTGATATAATAAATATGTGTTTTGATTTCACCTGTGTTCCTGGCACCTGCTCCTAGAACCTTTGGAACTTTCAAAGTGATAAGAGTGATAAAGGTGTCTTTGCTATTCATAACAAGCCCTTTGGACCACACCTGAGTTTAGGTTGGTGAAGTGACTTTTGAAAAGCCCCTAAGGATGTGGGCTGGTTGGCAAGTAAACCAGCCAGGTGATGAGAGGAACTTTCAGCCCCAGCACTGACCTCTAACAGGGGGTGGGAGGTGGGGAGTGAAGTGGGGAGAGAAGGAGGCTGGAGATTTATTTAATCACCAATGGCCAATTGTCTAATCAGTAATGTCTATGCAATCAAGCCTCCATAAAAATCCCTACAATAGGAATTCAGAGAGCTTCCAGGTCAGTCAACAAAAATGCATCCCTGCCAGGAGGGTGGCACACCTCACACTCCATAGGGACCAAAGCTCCTGTGCTCCAGAACTTTCTGGACCTTGCCCAATGTATCTCCTCAATTGGCTGTTCATCTGTATCTTTAAATATCCTTTGTAATGAACTGGAAATCTAGTAAGTGAAAAAAAAAAATCAGTCACTGCAATTCATCACATATGATCATATCAATAAATGCAGAAAAACCATTTGGCAAAGTTCAGCATCTACTCATGATAAAAACTCTCAGAAAATAAGGAATAGAATGGAGCTTAATAAAAAAAAAACAACAAAAATCCTTATGGACATCATATTGAATGTTTTCCCTATAAGAGACCAGGAACTAGTCACAGATGTCCACTCTTACATTCCTATTCAATATTGTACTGAAAGTCCTAACAAATTCAATAGGTCTAGAAAAAGAAATAAAGGCATTCAAGTTTGAAAGAAAAATACTATCTCTATTCATAGACAGTACGATTTTCTGCATAGAAAAATCCCAAGGAATCTATAAAAAAGTTCCTAGATTTAGTGAGTTTGGCAAGGTTGCAAAATAAAATATACAGAAATCAATTATATTCCTATACACTAAAAATGAACAAACAATTGAAAATAAAGTATTTTAAAACAGTACCATTTATATTAGTTCACCAAAATGAAATTGTATATATAAATCTAACAAAATATGTGCAGGATCTATATTCGAAAACTATACAGTGCTGATGAATGAGATCTAAGAAGACCTAAACAGAGAAACATACTGTGCCATCAATACAGTTAACATGTCAATTCTTTCCAAATCAATTCATAGATTTAATGCAATCCCAAATGAAAATCCCAGCAAGATTCCCTGTGTATATACATACACACTAGCTGATTCTAAAATTCATATGGGAGGATAAAATAACTAGACTAGTCAAAACAATTTTGAAAAAGGACAAAGTTGGAGAACTCATATTACCAAATTTTAAGATATACTATCAAGCTACAGTAGTCAAGACAGTAGTTAAGACAAGTCATTGCTGGAAAACAAGACTCACAGAACAATGGAACAGAATTTGAAAATTCAGAAATTTTCCAGTGCACATAAATATGATCAATGGATTTTTGAAGTTTTGGCAGTTCAATGGAGAAAGGGTAGTCCTTTCAACAAATAGCACTGTAAAAAACTGGATATCTATATGCAAAAAAAAAATAGAACTTTGGCCCACACCTTACACTAGACAAAATTAATTTGAAATGGGTCACAGATCCAAACATAAAACAATACTATAAGTCTCTTAGAAGGAAACACAGAAGAAAACTTACATGACTTTGGATTAGGCAAAGACTTCTTAGACATCACATAAGAAGAAAAATACATAAAAGAAAAAATGATAGAAAAAATAATGGTGTGTTTATCAAAATGAAACACTTTTTTTTCCCATGAGGAACATAAGAGAATAAAAATACAAGGCACAGACTGGGAGAAATTATTTGTAAATCACATGTGCAACAAAATATTTGTATACACAGTATATTTTTTAAAAATCTCTTAAAACACAATTAAATAAACAACCCGATTTTTTAAACAAGATAAAGTATATGAACAAACACTTCACCGAAGAAGATAGGTGATACCAAATAAACACAAGAAAAGATGCCTAATGTCACAGTCATTGGGAAAATGCAAGTTAAAATAATAATGAGATACTGCTATACATCTATTAGATGATTGACTTTTTAAAAGCATTGACAATATCAAGTGTCAGTGAGAATGCAGGGAGATAGGAGTTCTCATGCGTTGCAAGAGGGAGTCCAAAATGACAGTCATTCTGGAAAACACTCTGGCGGTTCCTTAAAAAGTTAAAAACATACTTAACATATATCCAAAAATCCAATTTCTAGATATTTTCACTAGAGAAACAGAAACTTATTTTCATACACACACACACAAAAAAAACTGTGCACAAATGTTTCTAGCAGCATAATTCAAATCATTAAAAAACTTGAAAAAAAAAATCCAAATAACCCTCAGTGGGTGAATGGATAAATTGTGGTACATCCATATATCAGAAATAAATAGAAAAAAGTGGAGCAAATTATTGATACATACAACATGGATTGATCTCAACTATATTATGTTCAGTAAAAGAACTCATCTCAAAAGTTTATATAATTGTGTAAGTTCATTTTATATGACATCCTGGAAAAGGCAAACTATAAGAATAGACAACAGACCAACTGGTTGTCAGGGGTTAGGAGCAGGGCTTGATCACAGAGGGAATTCATCAAGGAATTCTTTGGGATATTAGACTTGTTTTGTGTTCTGTGTGCAGTAGGTGTAAGAATTTATACCTGTGTCAAAACATACCAGAAAGAGTATATGCCAAAAAGAGTGAACTGAATTCTACTTAAATGTAAAATATTAACTAATTAATTTTTAAAGCTGAATCAAATTAAGCAAACAAAAAAACCAGATACTTTGCAGGTCAGATGAAATCCATCTGGTGACAGGCCAAATCCTACCCACAGACCTCCAGTTCACAGCTCCTGATTTGGACAAATAGTCTGTTCAAAATACCCTGTACTTAAGACTTCATTTGACCCAATTTCTTAAAATGAGGCCCAGACAGGGAAAGACAATTGCCAAAGCCACACAGCCAGTCCCTGCAGTTCTAGCACTGAAGTCAAGTTGCCTTATTACTGCTGACTCCTGCACGGTACGTCCTTTGATGCAGGTTGCATACAGTGTTGTACCTGAAGGAAATCCTAAAAGAAAACCTAATTCACAAACACAGATTTTTGAGGAAGAATAGCAGGAGTAAGAAATTAACCTTATAAGAAAAAGGGCAAACTCCATAAGGTTCACCAAGGATAAGAAGTATATTAAAAAGTATGACCTCAACAAACAATTCTAGTGAAAGTCTGGGGACAACAGACGTAGAACGATTTAACTGTTGAAATAATTCTGTCAAAAAAATTAGCAGTAGTACAAGGAAGGCTGTGGGCCCTGACGGGTCCCCAGCAGAGACCCGTCTGCACTCAGCTGCTATTGATTCTGAAACAATCTCGCACATGATAAATGAGAATGTGCTTAGGAGAGGATTCAGTCACGAGAGCCCCCAGATCAATCAGCTTGTCAACAGGCAGACAAAATTCAATTTTTATTCTTAGTAAACTCTGATTTGGTGGCAGACCATCGTTTCTGTGGAAATTGCTTCACAAAGGCCTAGGGCAGGCATGAGAACATGGAAAAAGATAATCTTTTCAAAGCATGTTACAAGTGAAGATTTGGGGTTGATGACTAGGACTGAGGAAATGTGATTATGGGGCAGTGGCTACCACAGCCTACCTTCTTTGCCCAGAAAGACTAGTTAGGCCCAGCTTTCTGTGTCCTGAGCAGAATGGATTTTCTCCTCTATTGTCTGACCCAACCACCTTGGGAGGAAACTTCCTTAGAATGGGACCCCAGGCTTTGTAGACAAAATTCAGTTAAAACAAAAAAGAAAGAAAGAGAAGATCAAATATTACAAATTTTATATGGTTGAACCAAATAACTTCTGTCTCTTCTTATCTTCCTTTGACATAATATTAGGACTTCTGAGGCACTGTTTCTTCCTGCAGCCTTTTCAAAGTCGCCCAAGAAATTAA
Organism: Manis pentadactyla; assembly: GCF_030020395.1. Lineage (NCBI taxonomy): Eukaryota > Metazoa > Chordata > Mammalia > Pholidota > Manidae > Manis > Manis pentadactyla. The sequence goes on from NC_080033.1 coordinate 38,549,600, forward strand.
CAATAGGACCAGGTCAGAGCCTACAATTCTCGACTCCCAGACCAAAGTCCCTCCACCATTCTTTGCTGCCTCTTTCCAAAGAGATGTTCCGCCACTTGGCTCTCAGCCCTTGAGTTAACACATGTATATGGAGCACTGACCCTGTCAGGCAGTGAGCAGTGGTTGCACATCATTCTTATAGTAGGCTGGTGACACAGATATTAAACAAATGGACATGCTCATCTAATAGTTATGAATGCACACAGCACTACAAAGTTGACGTTCAAAAACTCTGTGCAAGCAGCATGGTACAGGGGGTCTAATGTAACATGACAGAGGAGCAAAAGAGTCCCTGAAAAAGTTGCTCCTTTGTTTAGACCTGATTCAGTGGAAGGGGGTTAGAGGCAAAGGTGAAGTGAGGGAGGGAGACCAGCGGCATCTAGAGAGGTCATTCCATAGGAAATGGTGTCTTTGCAAAGGTGCTGGGGGTAGGAGCTGACGCATCTTGTGGGGGATATAACAGGAGACTCCTATGCCTAGAAAGGAGAAAATAATGTGGGAAATATAAGATTGGTGAGGAAGGCAGCCCTAGATCAGACAGGCTCCTATAGACCTGCTATAACCAGAGATAGGCTTTCTGTAAAATGTATACTTTGGGCAAAGATTTTTCTAATCTTTTGACCTCATTTAGACATACAAAACCAGGAGAGCAGAGGAGCAGGGTGAGTGAGTAATCTACTATTTCTGGGCCTTTTTAAAAGAGAACCAAGCCCAGATACCCTATTAAGAGCATTTCTGAAGTTACTCTGCTTCAAAACAATTAATATTCAATCCCCAGAGCCAGATCATAGACTGACAAGTCACACCACTCCCAGGTCCTGCCTCCCCTTCTGCGCTGTTGAGTTCACTGCTCCCTCCTAAGTGCCCATGTGAGTCAGTGGCCCCAGCACATACTCCCAAACTCCTGCCATGCCGCCATCAGTCACCCAGTTCAGCCAGAGATCTCAGGCCTGCTGAATCTTACTGTCCAGAAGGATGTATATGGCTTTGCAGAAGTTTACCAAACATTTTCTTCACCAATTCCATGGAGAGATAGATAGAACATGCTGAGAAAATAAATGCTGATGCTAAACCAAGGAAGGGCTAAATCTTCCTTCAGATCATCAAAAAAACCCTCACATTGATGACTAAGAGCACAGACTTATACAGTATTCATTACACTGGGGGAAAATAAATGTGCTGTTATTGAACTTGCAGAAACTAGGCACTGACACGAACAACCTTCGCTTACGTGAATTCTTTGAGCCCCATTAAGCAAGAAGGCAGAGAAATTCCATCAAAGAACATGAAACCAACTTTTACAAGAAGAAAGGCCCTGGATTGAGGCTTGGTGGAGTATCTTTTTGTCAAGAGCTAAAATTCAGGGTGGCTTTTCTAAAGCCTCTGTAATTATTTCCTCCAGCTGACAGTATACTACATACATTTTGGGGATGTCTTTTACTCTTTCCAGAGCTATACTAAAATGTCATCTTTTTTTCTAGCCCTCCTTTCCAATAAAGTGAGATCTCATATTCTCCCAGCCCAAAAGGAATGACTATACTGGTTGGATCAGTACTTGAAGAAAGGGCAGTGAAGAAACAACTTGTTTACTGGATAATTTGATAAAATCTAAACTCATCTCTACTTTTTACTATCAGCTATTTTGTGGGGAGCTTTTAAGATTAAAACATCCAGATAATGAGTTTGACCCTGCAAAAGGACTTACAGTATTATCCTGAGTCTTGGGCCTCACATTTCACAGAGTCTCTACTCTGCCCTCCACTGGCTAAAATACCACAGGGGCCCAGGGGATGGACTTGTGCAGAGGTCTGTCTTTCCTTCAAACTCCATTCCAAGCACCCAGGACTCTGATGACCTCTGATCCTTCAGCTCTGGGTCTGCTTCCCGGGCTTCTTTTTCTGCAAGTCTGCTTTTCTGACGCTGAGGGTACCATCCAGTGGGCATACCCTGAGGTCTAAGTGAAGCCAAGGGGTAGCTCTTTAAAGAGGGAGAAAGGAGATAAGACACACAGGCTGGATTGTCCACACTCAAAAGCTGGGGGTTCCCTGTGACGTGGGAGGAAGCTGATGTTGGAAGAGAAGGTGGGCAGTCTGTGTCCTACAGGCCAAGCTAGAGGTTCACTCTCAGGGGAGCTGCCACATTGCTCTGCACAGCTCTGAGAGATTGTGTTGTATGTTTGTCAAGGGTAGAGTGTAATTAACATGGTGTTTCAGCTTGATTTATAATTTTAAATACTTAACATAGGTATATGGGTTCCCTTTGTCTCCATTCCTCAAGCCCCAATAAATGTTACAGGTAAGCTAATAGCATTCATATTAGTTATATTGTCCTTAGTTACTTGCCTAGGCTGGCACAGCTAATCCCAAAGCACTGATAATCCACAGGCAAGAGTCATTCAAAAGCTTTTCTGTCTGACTTCAGAATTGTGTGTTTAAAATTCCATGTATCATTATGTCTGAATCCAGAGAAGTATTCAAGTATGCATGTTATATAGTGTATAAATTGTGTGAGTGTGTGTGTGTGTGTGTATAAAAGGAGAAAATTCTCCATTTTTCTTCTGTTCTCTACTCTCAGAACTCACAATACTTCTTATCACCAGAAACATGGGCTTTTTTTCCTACACCAACCAATTCCCTGACATCAGCTGGGTGTCCTAAATTCAACTTAGTTCTAACACTGCCTACCTGGAGTTAGCACCACACTCCACAGGTTTAAGGGTTCAGTCCTCCAAGATATCTCTCACTTCAGAGAGCAACAAGTCCCAAGTTATCACTTGTACTCCCAACCAACCAGCTATAAATCAGGGACACCCACAACCCTCACCTTGGGTTAATAATTTGCTAGAATATCTGAGAACTCAGGAAAACACATTATTATAAAGAGTAGGATAAAGGTTACTGATGAACATTCAGATGAAGAGGTACATAGGGTGAGGTCCAGAAGGGTCCCAAGTGCAGGAGCTTTCCCCATGAACTGGGCGTGTGCCACCCTCCTGGCATTGGGGTGCAGTCATCAACCCAAAAGTTCTCCAAAATCCATAGCTCAGGGATTTTGAAGGAGGCTTCACCACATAGGCATGATTATTAACTCAGTCCCCAACCCCTCTCCCCTCCCTGGAGAAGAGTGGGTGGGACTGAAAGTTCTAAACTTCTAATCATGGCTCTGTCTTTCTGATGACCAGCCTCCATTCTGAAGCCATCCAGGAGCCCAGCAAGAGCCACCTCATTAGAACAAAATATTCTCCTATCACCCCAAAAATTCCGAAGTATTTAGGAGCTCTGTGTCAGAAACCAAATCCATCAGAACAGAAGATGCTCCTAGCACCTTTGTCACTAGGGTATTTCAAAAGTTTTGTTTGGGAGCTCTGGCCAGGAGTTTGAGAGGAACACCAAAATATACATTTCATATATATTATAAACTACAATATCATAATAGGTAAAGGATTAAATGGTCCTTTAAAAACACATCTACATTCCTAATCATGCTCACTTCAGAAAAGAGATTACCCTATGGTTGCTTGAAGTATGTGAGTTAGGAGTGTTAGAAATGAAAAGTAGCAGTTATCACACATCTCTAGCAGAGATAATTATTAAATACCTTGCAGAATGAAATGATATGTGTAGAATGCCACCAAAAATATCTATAGCCACCTGCAGATAAACAAGAAATTTCTAACACTGGAAATGACTGGAAAGAAAGATTTTCATCTATTAAGCTTCAGAGCCATGCCTCACACAGAGTTTAGTTCCTCCACACAAAAACTCCTGGAGCCTTCCCCATTCATCCTCTTCCTTTAAACAAAATTGGAAGGGGTACAGAATGGGTGGTACAAAGATCAAAAACTACAGGAAATCTCAGACAAGCCAAGGGCTTTGAGGAAATAGTGCATTCTGCACTCTGGCTCTGTAGGCAATGGGAGAAGTATTTTACTTGAAGGCGTGTTTTAACATGAAAAATGACCCATATTCTTTATCCATTAAACTGTTAGTACATCCTAGTATCATGGGTCTTAATAACATTTCCTTAAATAAGTGTGAAAGCCTATTGGTTTTATTTCTTCCAGAAAAAAAAAAATTGAAAAGAGGAAAATATAACATATTGGACTCAGGGATCAAGCTAATTAAAATTGTAAGTGCCAATAATGATATCTGACATTTTCTTTTCAACAATAACCAATTATTGTAAACATTCCCCCAATAGCTATTAAATCTATCTTTACAAACCTCATTTTTTTCCATTTGGAATATCTAACACAGATCATTTGTCCTAGCCCCTTCCATTAGTCTATGTATAAATATATATTTGGGGAGTGGTATGATTTATGTTTTGTCTATTTAGAGTATCACATTTCATGTTGAAAACAATATTACGTTACGTTTAGGGAAACAGGGACATTATATGTTAAAAACCAGAATAAAGCTACACATCTGGTATATTTTAGTTGTGGGATATGTAATATCTCTATCCTTTCCAAATTCTGTCTCCTGGAAACCAGAATCAACAACTTCAGGAAGTTTCCTTTCTGTTGAAACTTAAAGCCTAAGAGAGTTTGGTGAACAGATCGGAAATGGATGTGAAAATTCAATAGCTTTGGGAACAAGATGAGAGATTAGAGCCTCGGGAAGAAATGATTCCAGTTCTGAAATGAACGCATCTTATGATCCGTAGGGTCTGGAGGGGGTTCCTGAAGAAGTCCCAGAACGGGCTGCACCGCGTGCAGGATGCGCACGGAAGATGAGCCAGCCTGAGCCAAGACTGGCCGGAGTGCAGCTGCAACAGCGCCGCCTCAGAAGTGGGCAGGAGGATTTCTGTGGGCCCTCACTGCCTGTTCCAAACGCTCACAGTCTTCTTCTGTGGGACAGAGAGTCACCAAGTAGAGTAAGGTTTTCCTTAGTTGAGAAAATTATGTAACTGTCGGTTGGATTTTGTGAACATCCCATAATAAGTCAGATGCAGGCCATTCAACAGAATGGGAGTGTTTCAGTATTTGTCACCAAATGAAGCGCAAGAAGCAGGAGGAGACAAAGGAACATTTTATGAGTCCAGATTTATCTGTAATCTTGAGATACCTTGTTTATTCATGAAGAGAACCATGAATTGTGAGAAAGCAACTATGATTGTTTCCATCTTGCAGATGAGGACACTGAGGCTTGGGCAGACTATGAAATCTTCCCAAGAAAATATAGTTAGTAAACAATAGGAATGGGTTTTGATTCAGGTCCCTGCTACTCTGAAACCCATTTCCTGCCACTGTCCACCTGGACCAAACTGCAGTCATGCACTCCTTTCTGAACCTCAAATGTACCAAAGACCTTCCTTCTGCAGAATCTTTTCACCTCTGTTCCCTCTGCCTGGAAGGATGGTTCCTTTTCATGGGTGTGGTTCCACATCAGAGCCCTTTCTTGTCTATCCTTAATCTCGCCCCCACTCCCTGGTCTTTGCCCACAGCCCAGCCACTCCGCACTGTGCCTTATTTACTTCCCTTCTTATCTCTTCTCTCTGAATTCTCTTCTTTATGTTTGTGCTCACTGGTGAATTGTCAGTTTGATTAGAATGCCAACCTCTTGAGTGCATGTCAGGATCCCCAAGACCTGGCCCAATGCCTGGTACAGTGGGTACTCACTCAACATTTATTGAATAAATGAGTGAATGAAAGACTCAATGAGAGAGGTTTTCCAGCTCAGGTTTATCTAAATCTGAAACCTGGGTTTAATCTACTCCACAAGGCTGGCTCTTTTGACAAAAAGCACAGAGGCTTTGAATTAAGTGATAGACTTGGAATAATTACTGTGACAGTGTTCTGGAAGGTTGATGGGGGTTGTTAGCACTTTCTCTTTGCCCAGAATTTCTGAGTGCCAGGTGACTGAAAGAGTCCACCTTGAAACACAGGGAAATTGGAACTATGAACAAAGGTTACTTAGAGTTAAAATCCTTCAGGAAAGAAGAAAAGGGAAATAAGAAAAATAAGTAAGAACACAAGAAAGCCTCTATCTCCATTTAGGGCAGCCAAATAATAGCTAATAATATTTGTTGCAATTTGTTGGGTATTTACATACCGGACACAATGCTAAATCTTTATGCATGCATTACCTCACATGACCATCCCAACAACACACTGAAATTGCTATTAGAAACTGATATTCAAAGATGTTAAGCAACTTGCCCAAGGTCACAGTTTCTTGGTAGCTTGCTGAGATTCTAATACAGGTGCGCTGTCTCTAGTATGTATGACAGTCTAAAGTATTGGAATACCTGGAATCCATTCTGGCAAGGAGGAGGAGGAGGAGGAGCAGTACTCCACATAGGAGACCACTGTGGACCATTTCCCAGCCTAACTAGGATCCTAACAGCACAAGTACTGCTGCTTCTAGATCAACTTCTTACTGTGCCCAAACCCACAGTATGGAAGTTGTCTACACAGTCAAAAAAGAACACAGGAGCAACTGTTAAATATATCTGGCTAGCTTATTCTTAACTTACTGCTTCCCAAACAGAGGATCCCAACCAAGCTTTGTGCAAATCTCTGGCCATCAATCAATAATTTTGTTTTTGACCATTAAAAAGTATTCTTCAGCAACTCTTAAAAAATGAAGAGGCAGTCCCCAAATATAATGGATTTCCAGATCTCTAGTCTATCTGAATAGGGGCACAGTCAAATTTATGTTTATTGTCTTCATACAGCTTAGCTGGTCACACAGGTCTCTGGGGAATGATTTTCCCAGAAGCCAAAGTACATGGTGCTATGACCAATCCTTGTCTAATTCCTGTGCCTTCTAGCAGTCCCCAGAAAATGCATATTCATTTCATTCATCCTCCACCTCATACCCCTGTGGCCCTACCAGGTGCACGAACATAACTCATAAGAAATATCAACATTAGCTGTTTATCATGGAGCTTGCAAAACAGAAAAGCAATAAAAGTGCAGGCATGCTCACTCAATTACCATTGAAACAGATATCAAAAAAATTATTCAGTGTCAGAAATTTAATTTTGTATGATATTTCTATATATTTCCACTGCTAATTTTTCTTCCCTCCAGTATTAGTGAATTAATATGCTTCAAATGCCCCTCTAGCTACCCTGGAAAAAAAATACTACTTATTTAGTTGAGCTACCCAAATCCATTAGACAAATTTCCTTTACAGCAAAGCATTGATGAATGAAATGTCTCATGCTAATGTAAGAATAATCAATTTAGAATGCTTATGACAATTAACAAAGCTGAAGATACGCCTTGAAGGCTCCATGCTTTGTCAGCCCTGATTTGGATTAAACTTGCGCTAATGGGATCATTTTTCTTCCAAAAGGTATTCTTTTTAGGCAGACCTATCAATTAATATGAATTATGCATGTATAAAAGTACTAATGTCATTAATTAGACAAATTAATTTTTATGATGCAGTGGATAGACTAACACTAGATTATATGTGATAACTTCCCCACGGCGCCAGCCGATTTGAAATGAATGAATAGTTTATATTTGTGTGCTTTCCAAAGACTCAATTGGGATTAATCAAGCCGGTCTGTGAGTGGGAGATGGTTGAGATGCTGCATATACTTGATGGTCTTCTCAGCCAAAGGGGTCACTCCTGAGACAGCAGAGCCCAGATTTCAACAGGGAGAAACTTTAGAATAATGCTACAGAGGGTCATGGGGGAAATTAGTAAACTGTAACCATTTGTTCTGGCAAGCTTCTATTGATTCTTTTCCTCAGATTTACATGCAGTTGTCCAAGTGAGCTAAGAAACAAATAAAGCTGAGGAGATAAAAAGTAGACAAAAAGGGCATTTTCTTATTGTTGAATTGTCAGACACTGCTCATTAATGTTGGTCAAATTTGACTGGTACAATAGATACTTTCTAACTCAGGGCCTATCAGATGCTTTAATCAGAACTCTTTAATCAGATGGTCATTCTCAAATCCATGAAACCTTTATTTCCTAAAGCCTAGTGCATTATCTAGAGTGTATGAAGATGAGGACCATGTGAGGTCCAATATTTGTAAGGTTAACCAACACCTTCCTCACCTGTCCTGCAATAGGCTTATGATTACAAAGAAATGACCACCACTAGGACAGTAAATCCAAAATTCTTTTATTCCATGTATACCTTTTTACTCTTTAGCCCTTGTTTTGCAGGAGCTTGAAATATGGATCTATTTAAAATTTTTTAACTGGGATGATTAAAGACATTGATGACATTAATCCTAAAGTCAAACCAGTGCATCCCATCAAGGTAAGACCTGCAGGAATTACAGCGAGCTGATATGAGCTGGGTAATGCCTCAAAGTTGGGCACAAGAGCTCAAAAGTGATCCTTCGTTCAAGGCTCATATACTTACTGCCTGGACCATGGAAATGCTCAATAGATGCAGGTTAGAAAAAAATGATTAAAAGTATTCCTTTAGCTAAGGACTTGACATGGGTTCTAAAACAAGAAACTATCACAGACACGGAGAGGACATTTATCATGTATTTTCAGTGTTCTTTGTTACACGAATGATGATATGACATGTCCATGAAAAGCAGACAGACCCTTTGTGGACAGAGTCCTGTGTTCAAATCAAAGATCTGCCATTTCCTGGTTGAGAAACTCTGGAGTTTCGATGCTGTCTTGCTGGGTAGCTGGGAGGCTTTCACAGAACATGATGAGCAATACAACGTGGTACCTGTCCTGAGTGAGCCTTCCGTGACGAGGCATCAGTGTGGTTACTCCTTGGAGCAAGACATAAAAGGTAATGACAATTCTTAGAGAAAATGTTGCCATTGTCCATAACTAAATACCACCTTGGGCAAATACAGTAATGAGTGGTAGGATGGACTCAAGCTATGCCAAGAGGATGTGGGATAGCATCCTATCCTCTCTTTCAATTCTGATCATATTTCCACCTTTTCTGGTAAGAGGTAGGTAAGAGAGGAAAGAAGTGTTTAAGGTAATAAGGTTGGGGCCAGATGTCTGGGTTCAAATCTCACTCCACTGTGTACTAGTAGTATGATCCTTTGTAAGTTCGGGGCAACTGGCCAAACCTCTCAACATTTCCTTTCCTTGTCTGCAAAATGAAGATAATGGTAAGGTTAATTTAAAAAAAAAGGATCAAATGAGTTAAAACTTACAAAATGCTTAAAATAGGACTTGCATATAGTATAAAAATAATAAATATAGGAAAATTATTTGGCATCTATTGTGTTCTAGATGCCTTATATATATTTCCTAATTTAAACTTCACTACATCCAGGTATAAATAACCTCATTTTACAGATGAGGAGACTTAGGCCCAGGGTGTTCATCTTGGTCAGTGTCACCCAACTAACACATAGAAGAGGAAAGATGTGACCTCAGGGCTGTCTGAGGAGTTACTGTATAGGAATGAAAAGTGCTGGGAAAGTCGAGTCTAGGAGTCAGGGGAGGAAACCTCTTCATTTTGAGAATCCTACAGTTCATGGAAAAGGGGGGGGCTAATGTCAGGAAGGTGAATATTTGATGGATAGGATAATAATGACAGGTAGCCTGGTCATGAGATAGGCACACCCCTGTGGGATAGGTATTAATATCTTCATTTTATAGATTTGTTAAGTGACTTACATTAGATCATAGAGCTGGCACACAAATGCTGGTCCATCTCCATCTTATTTCTCAGCCTGTATTTTCAACCCCCACACCATAAGGCCTAAAATTTATAAGTAAATAATGCTATGACATCTGGGGACTTCACATATAGAGCCTTCACCTTTCAGCCACGTGTCTTACCTCCTCACTCCTGCCTCATTGTTAACGGTGGTCACCAGGGCTCCATGGTCACTGTCCCCCTACTGGTTTCTGGAGAAGGACAGCCAGCAGCTTGTAGAAGTCAGTCCTACACCTGAGACCAGGACTGACCTGGTTTAGACCAACAAAATGATGGGTTGTGACCAGGAAGAGTCTCGTAAATTATCTATAAAGAAGATTAACTTTCAGAGGTGAAATGCAATAATCCAAATCATATTTGCAAATTTCTACAGGGTCTGTGGTGACACTTTTTAGAAGGTTAAGTTCCTAGACAGGTACTTTATTTTCCTGTCTAGTCATGGTCTTTCTTTAGGGTTGATCATGTCACTCAAGCAAGCCAGTGATGCTAAATTCATGGAGTTTTTTGGATTTGGAAGCTACAGGGATGATGTAAGCTTGGAGCTGTGGGTCTCTCCATCACTTTGAGAGGATGAAGCTCATAGGAAAGCAAAACTAAGATATGGAGCAAGAGAGAATGAATCCTCGTGGCATCATCTGAACCCTGGGATGTATCCATACCTGAAACCACATAACCCTAGACTTTTCAGTTCTGTGAACAGCTGAATTACCATTTTTGGTTACACTGGTTTAAGTCAAGTTTCTGTTACTTGCATCTGAATGCAAAAATAAATAAATAAATAAACCGAAACCAACACCAGTAATACCAAGCAACATCCACAGTTTCTAACAGCAGAGTTGGACACTCACTTGAATTCACTAACTCCCTAAAACATTCCTAGGGGACTCTCTCCAGATGAAGCTACCTTATAGATTTTTTTTTTCTTTTTGACATTTCAGTTCATGAATTCTTGGCTACCAGATCACTTTATTATAAACAGTGTTTTAGTAGATTTGTCAATGTTTCTTTTGGTTATGGTGGCAAAGGAGGGCGAATAACTTTATCCAAATGTGGGGGAAAGTTTCCAGGAAGAGTGAAATTGCCACTGACCTACATGGTTCAGTTATAACGGATTACATCTTCAAAGTAAATGGAACTACGGAACCAGTATTCACTGTGTCTACACTTCTTCTGCCCTCAATGTGTATAATTTAGCGATTGGTTAAACTTCACAATGTCTTCATTTTATAGAATATGAAAACTTTCCCATGATTCTGAAAAATGAGCAGATAAACATGTTCCATTGATTATTTGAGGAAATCATCAATAAGATCAACTGTGCTCCCTTAAGCCATTCATTTCACCTGAGTGAACAAGAATTGGGTGATACACTCGTTTCCTCCTTGCCTCTCCGTAACACTCTCACGGCGTCATCCCTTGGCTTTAAGACAAGAAATCAGCTCTAAAACCATAGAAGATTTAGGTCAGCAAGGCCCTTTGAATACAATCTCCACCAAGACCTTTTCTATTCTGACCATTTTTTTCCCCTAAAACTTCAAAGTAGGGCTGGGTTTAAGACTGTGGTCCTTGGATTCTGATGACCTGAGCAATATCCTTGCTTTATCACTTCTTAGATGAGAACCAATTACTTAATCCCCAGATTATATACACAAAGGAGATAGTGCTGAGATTCAACCAGTTAATTTGACCAGTTTATGGACCGTGATTTATCTACTAACGAGCCAGGCACTCTTTAGGTGCCTTGAGACATAAGGAACAAAACAGACAAAATTTCCTGTTCTCATGAAATTGATACTGTATCTTGGCATGATATTGAGGGAATTCAATGAGATGATGCTTGTAAAATGCTTAGCACTGTGCCTGGCACATAATATATTTCAAGGAGTGATAGCTTTTGTTGATGTTATTATTGTTACTATATTTAGTAACGTCTTCACAGATGCTGGATATTAGGACATATTTCTCATGGTAATAAGAGCAATTATGAGGACGTATTTATCCCACTTTGCATTGCTTCCTGCAGAGAACTCACATGCCCAAATCCCATACTGCATCTTTTCAGAATAAGCTCCAAACCTCTATGTTCGTCATTTTCTGAGAGCCTCTTAAAGCTCCCAGAAGACTTGATGACTCCCTGCCCCTCCCTCACTAACTCACTATTGGGAAAGTTTCTTAACCCAAAAGCATCCCAGTTTTTGTGCTCTGTGTGGAAGGAACAGCATGGCATGGGCTATATCAGGGAAGAGAGAGACGACTAACTCAACAGTGCAAGCCCACCCTGTTGGCTAAAAGAAACCACAGGTCATTGAGGAAGCCATATGACACTCGCTCTTAACTGTCTTTTTTCTCTGAGAGTGTGCTTGCCAGCTAGACACTGACTTTGACCCAGGGATCTCCATGCTATGCAAGGTGGTAACATGGAGCATCAGCTAGAGTTCTTTGGTTACATTATAAGAAATTAACTCCAACTAACAATGAAAGGGAATAATTGGTAGACCATGAGGTAGTTCCCACAAACCACAGAGAAGCTCAAGTACTGGGGTAAATATTACAGGTACCTTACAAAAGAAAAAAATTCAAATGACTGATAAACATATACAAAGTATCAACCTCCATAGTCATTAATGAAATGCAAACTGAAACCATGTTATATATATCTACATACACCAGAATGGTTAATCTGAATAGCAAAATTTAATGAACTGTCTCTTCCAGAAATTCCCCCAAATGTAATTATTTTCTTTTTTTTAGTGGTTAGTTCATTCAGCGTCACTATGACTGATTCATCCCCATACCTGCCCCAACTGCAGATGTATAATCTATTGCTTTTAGCACCATCTTCTAGTGATCATGGTTGTCTTTCTCAAAGACTGGAAAGAAAATATGAATGGTTTCATCCTTGACTTAGCTTACTTCCATCTCAAGGGAAAAATAAGGCAAATTTATTTTAGAAAACTGCAACCTTCATCATCCTGTTTAAAACATTAAGATGTGAACAGAGATGTTTTTGGAGTTAAGCCTTAACATGGTCCTGACGGTGGAAGGCAGTCTCTAATCTGCTCTTCAGAGAGCAACTGGGTCTTGGTGTTCCCCAAGGGGAAGAAATACCATTTTTTCATCAAGCACTTCAGAAACTTGAAACCACAGTGATTTAAATTGTTACTCTTCACCCATATCCAATGTTAATATCTTCTCAAAGTCAAAACCCACATCTTCCCAAAGGCAACCATTTTCTTGACTCCTTACAATGTAGGTTAACCTGTTTTAGCATACTTAAAGAGAATTACATAATAGGTATTTTTGTGTGTGTGTCTGCCTTTATTTCATTCAAAATTGTAGTTCATCCAAAGGATTCATCCATGTTTTTTAATGTAGCAGTAATTTGTTCATTTTTCAATGATGTAAAATATCTCATTATATGGATATAGTACAATTCATTTTTCCATTTACTGCTGGTGGACATTAAGGTTGTTTCCCATTTTTAGCTCCTAAGGATGTTGCTATGGACATTGTTATACATCCCTTGTACACATTTGTATGTGTCTCTATTAGGCATACATTTCACAGAAGAATTTCTAAATCATAAGGTAAATGTAAATTCAGCTTCAGCAGAAATTACTAGTTTTCAAAAGTGGTTGTACCAACATGTACATCTAACCCAATGTAAGAAAATATCCATTACTGTACATCTTCATCAAAGTTGAGTATTTTAAGGCTTTTTAAATTTTAGCCATTCTGGTGTATGTAGCTACATATCGTTATGGCTTTAATTTGCATTTCTGTAATGACTAAGGAGGTTGATACTTTGTATACGTTATCAGTCATTTGAATTTTCTCTTTTGTAAGATGCCTGTTCAAACTCTTCTGTAAGCTATGTCATTGGGCTGCCCATTTTGTTATTGATTTGTAGAACTTGGTCTTATATTCAGGATACTATTTGCAATATCTTCTCCCACTCTTCCTTTTATTTATTTTGGTGTCATTAAAATACAATCCTATGAGCAACTTTGTGGTTACTAGATTCCCCCATTATCAAGCCCCCACCACATACCCCATTACTGTTACTGTCCATCAGTGTAGTAAGATGCTATAGAGGCACTACTTGTCTTCTCTGTGCTATACTGCCTTCCTCACCACCACACCCCGACATTGTATGTGCTAATTGTAATGCCTCTTATTCCCCTTCTCCCTCCCTTCCCACACACCCTCCCCAGTCCCTTTCCCTTTGGTAACTGTTAGTCCATTCTTGGATTCTGTGAGTCTGCTGCTGTTTTGTTCCTTCAGTTTTTGCTTTATTCTTACACTTTATAGATGAGTGAAATCATTTGGTATTTGTCTTTCTCCACCTGGCTTATTTCACTGAGCATAACACCCTCTAGCTTCATCCATGTTGTTGCAAATGGTAGGACTTGTTTTCTTCTTATGGCTGAATAATATTCCATTGTGTATATGTACCACATCTTCTTTATCCATTCATCTACTGATGGACATTTAGGTTGCTTCCAATTCTTGGCTATTGTAAATAGTGCTGCGATAAACATAGGGCTGCCTATCTCTTTTTGAATATGGGACCCTGCATTCTTAGGGTAAATACCTAGGAGTGTAATTCCTGGGTCAAATGGTATTTCTATTTTTAGTTTATTGAGGAACCTCCATATTGCATTCCACAATGGTTGAACTAATTTAGATTCCCACCAGCAATGTAGGAGAGTTACCCTTTTTCCACATCCTTGCCAACATTTGTTGTTGTTTGTTTTTTGGATGGTGGCCATCCTAACAGATATGAGATAATATCTCATTATGGTTTTAATTTGCATTTCTCTAATGATTAGCAATGTGGAGCATGTTTTCAAGTGCCTGTTGGCCATCTGAATTTCTTCTTTGGAGAAGTGTTTGTCATCCTCTGCCCATTTTTTAATTGGATTATTTGCTTTTTGTTTATTGAGGTGCCTGAGCTCTTTATATATTTTGGATGTCAACCCCTTATTGGATATGTCATTTATGAATATATTCTCCCATACTGTAGGATGTCTTTTTGCTCTACTGATGGGGCCCTTTGCTGTACAGAAGCTTTTTAGTTTGATATAGTCCCACTTGTTTAATTTTGCTTTTGTTTCCCTTGCCCAGGGAGATATGTTCATGAAGAAGTTGTGCATGTTTATATTCAAAAGAATTTTGCCTATATTTTCTTCTAAGAGTTTTATGGTTTCATGATTTACATTCAGATCTTTGATCCATTTCGAGTTTACTTTTGTGTATGGAGTTAACAGTAATCCAGTTTCATTCTCTTACATGTAGCTGTCCAGTTTTGTCAATAGCAGCTGTTGAAGAGGCTGTCATTTCCCCCATTGTATGTCCATGGTTCCTTTATCATATATTAATTGACCATATATGATTGGGTTAATATCGGGACCCTCTATTCTGTTCCACTGGTCTATGGGTCTGTTCTTGTGCCAGTACCAAATTGTCTTGATTACTGTGGCTTTGTAGTAGAGCTTGAAGTTGGGAAACGAGATCCCCTCTGCTTTATTCTTCATTCTCAGGATTGCTTTGGCTATTTGGGTTCTTTGTGGTTCCATATGAATTTTAGAACTATTTTTTCCAGTTCATTGAAGAATGCTGCCAGTATTTTGATAGGGATTGCATTGAATATGTGGATTGCTTTAGGCAGGATGGTCATTTTGACAATATTAATTCTTCCTACCCAAGAGAATGGGATGAATTTCCATTTATTAGTGTCCTCTTTAATTTATCTCAGGCATGTCTTGTAGTTTTCAGGGTAAAAGTCTTTCACTTCCTTGGTTAGGTTTATTCCTAGGTATTTTTTTTTATGCAATTGTGAATGGAATTGTTTTCCTGATTTCTCTTTCTGCTAGTTCATTGTTAGTGTATAGGAATGAAACAGATTTTTGGGTATTGATTTTGTATCCTGCAACTTTGCTGAATTCAGATATTAGTTCTTGTAGTTTTGGAGTGGAGTCTTTAGGGTTTTTTATGTACAGTATAATGTCATTGGCAAATAGTGACAGTTTGACTTCTTCCTTACCAATCTGGATGCCTTTTATTTCTTTGTTTTATCTGATGGCTGTAGCTAGGACCTCCAGTACTGTGTTGAATAAAAGT
Source organism: Manis pentadactyla (assembly GCF_030020395.1). Taxonomy (NCBI): domain Eukaryota; kingdom Metazoa; phylum Chordata; class Mammalia; order Pholidota; family Manidae; genus Manis; species Manis pentadactyla. The sequence goes on from NC_080033.1 coordinate 38,565,385, forward strand.
GAGGAGAGTGGGCATTCCGATCTTGTTCCCGATCTTAAAGCTTTCAGCTTCTCACTGTTAAGTATGATGTTGGCTGTGGGTTTGTCATATATGACCTTTATTATTTTGAGGTACTTGCCCTCTATACCCATTTTGCTGAGAGTTTTTATCATGAATGGATGTTGAATTTTGTCGAATGCTTTTTCAGCATCTATGGAGTGATCATGTGGTCTTTGTCCTTCTTTTTATTGATGTGGTGGATGACGTGGATGGATTTTCGAATGTCGTACCATCCTTGCATCCCTGAGATGAATCCCACTTGATCATGTTGTTTGATCTTCTTGATGTATTTTTGAATTTGGTTTGCTAATATTTTGTTGAGTATTTGTGCATCTATGTTCATCAGGGATATTGGTCTGTAATTTTCTTTTTTTTGTGGTGTCTTTGCCTGGTTTTGGTATTAGAGTGATGCTGGCTTCATAGAATGAGTTTGGAAGTATTCCCTCCTCTTTTATTTTTGGAAAACTTTAAGGAGAAATGGGTATTATGTCTTCTTTACATGTCTGATAAAATTCAGTGGTGAATCCATCTGGTCCAGGGGCTTGTTCTTAGGTAGTTTTTTGATTCAATTTCTTTGCTGGTAATTGGTCTGTTTAGATTTTCTGTTTCTTCCTTGGTCAGTCTTGGAAGGTTGTATTTTTCTAGGAAATTGTCCATTTCTTCTAGGTTTTCCAGCTTGTTAGCATATAGATTCTCATAGTATTCTCTAATGATTCTTTATATTTCTGTGGGGTCATTCATGATTTTTCCATTCTCATTTCTGATTTTGTTTATGTGTGTAGATTCTCTTTTTCTCTTAATAAGTCTGGCTAGTGGTTTATCTATTTTGTTTATTTTCTCAAAGAACCAGCTCTTGGTTTCATTAATTTTTTTCTATTGTTTTTTCTTCTCAATTTTATTTATTTTTTCTCTGATCTTTATTATGTCCCCCCTTCTGCTGAGTTTGGGCCTCATTTGTAATTCTTTTTCCAGCTTCAATAATTGTGACTTAGGCTATTCATTTGGGATTGTTCTTCCTTCTTTAAATAGGCCTGGATTGCTATATACTTTCCTCTTCGCACTCCCTTTGCTGCGTCTCAGAGATATTGGGGCTTTGTGCTGTTGTTGTTATTTGTCTTCATATATTGCTTGATCTCTGTTTTAATTTGGTCTTTGATCCATTGATTCTTTAGGAGCATGTTGTTAAGCCTCCATGTGTTTGTGAGCCTTTTTGGATTTTTGTACAATTTATTTCTAGTTTTATACCTTTGTGGTCTGAGAAGTTGGTTGGTAGAATTTCAATCTTTTTGAATTTACTGAGGCTCTTTTTGTGGCCTAGTATGTGGTCTATTCTGGAAAATGTTCCATGTGCACTTGAGAAGAATGTATATCCTGATGCTTTTGGGTGTAGAGTTCTGTAGATGTTTGTTAGGTCCATCTGTTCTAGTGTGTTGTTCAGTGCCTCCGTGTCCTTAATTATTTTCTGTCTGGTAGATCTGCCCTTTGGAGTGAGTGGTGTGTTGAAGTCTCCTAAAATGAATGCATTGCATTCTATTTCCTCCTTTAATTTTGTTAGTATTTGTTTCACATATGTTGGTGCTCCTGTGTTGGGTGCATATATATTTATAATGGTTATATCCTCTTGTTGGACTGCCCCCTTTATCATTATGTAATGTCCTTCTTTATCTCTTTTTACTTTATTTGTTTTGAAGTCTATTTCGTCTGATACAAGTACTGCAACACCTGCTTTTTTCTCCCTATTGTTTGCATGAAATATCTTTTTCCATCCCTTCACTTTTAGTCTGTGTATGTCTTTGAGTTTGAGGTGAGTCTCTTGTAAGCAGCATATAGATGTGTCTTGCTCTCTTATCCATTTTATTACTCTGAGTCTTTTGATTGGTGCATTCAGTCCATTTACATTTAGGGTGATTATCGATAGATATGTACTTATTGCCATTGCAGGCTTTGGATTCTTGGTTACCAAAGGTTCCAGGGTAGCTTCTTTATTATCTAACCATCTAACTTTATCTCACTTATTATGCTGTGATAAACAGAGTCTGATGATTCTTTATTTCTCTCCCTTCTTATTCTTCCTCCTCCACTCTTTACATGATAGGTGTTTTATTCTGTACTCTTTTATGTTTCCTTTGACTGCTTTTATGGATGACTGATTTTATTTTTTGTCTTTAATTAGTATTTGGTTGTTCTGCTTTCTTTGCTGTGATTTTATTTTCTCTGGTGACATCTATTTAGCCTTAGGAGTACTTCCATCTAGAGCGGTCCTTTAAAATACCCTGTAGAGGTGGTTTGTGGGAGTCAAATTCCCTCAACTTTGGCTTATCTGGAAATTGTTTAATCCCTCCTTCAAATTTAAATGATAATCTTGATGGATACAGTATTTTTGGTTCAAGGCCCTTCTGTTTCATTGCGTTGAATGTATCATGCTATTCTCTTCTGGCCTATAAGTTTTCTGTTGAGAAGTCTGATGATCGCCTGATAGGTTTTCCTTTGTAGGTTATTTTTTTCTCTCTCTGACTGCCTTTAATACCCTGTCCTTGTCTTTGATCTTTGCCATTTTAATTATTATATGTGTTGGTGTTGTCCTCCTTCGGTCCCTTGTGTTGGGAAATCTGTGGGCTTCCATGGTCTGAAATACTGTTTCCTTCCCCAGCAATTATTTCTTCAAAGATACTTTCTACCCCTTTTCCTCTCTCTTCATCTTCTGGTACCCCTATTATGCAAATATTGTTCCATTTGAATTTGTGACAGTTCTCTTAATATTCTTTCATTCCTAGAGATCCTTTTATCTCTCTCTGCCTCAGATTCTCTGTATTCCTGTTCTCTGATTTCTATTCCATTAACAATCTCTTGCACCTCATCCAGTCTGCCTCATAAGTCCTCCTATTGATTGTTTCATTTCTGTTATCTCCCTCTGCACTTCATCCCTTAGCTCTTGCACATTTCTCTGCAGCTCCATTAGCATGGTTATGACTTTTATTTTGAATTCTTTTTCAGGAGGATTGCTTATATCTATCTCATCAGGCCCTCTCTCTGGCATCATTTGAGTGATTTTGGACTGGACCAGGTTTTTCTGCCTTTTCATGGCAATAGTAGTCAAGATCACTTCTTTCTACATGGATATTCAGTTGGCCTGGCACCCTTTACTGAAAAGGCCACTCTTTCCCCACTGTACTAAAGTATTGCATTTGTCTGTCTATACGGGTCTGGAATTTATGGGGCCCTCTCTTCTGCATTATTGTTTGTATGTCTATTACTGAACAAATATACCCTCTTTATTACTGTAGCTTTGTAATAAATGTTGATTTCTGGAAATGTAAATCCTCTAATCTTACTTTTCTTCAAGCTGGTTTTACTATACTGACCCTCAATGGGAACTCCTTTACTTTGTTGACACATTTCTAATTATGCATATAATTTCTTTATATGTAAGTAGTAATATATTCTACTTTGTCAGTTTTTTTGAATTGTGTTTCATATTAATTTGCTGATTCTGTCCAAATTTATATATTAGTTAAAATTTCTTTCATTTTAAATTGTCAGATTAATTTAATAGACTCTTGTGCCTGATAGCAGTAATTTATGATATGTGTCTACGTGTGTGTGTGTTGTCTGGATCCCCAAGACCACCCTCAAACTTGGTAATTTGCTAGAAGGACACAAAGGATTTTGAAAAACTATTAGACTCATGGTTGCAGTTTATTACAGCAAAAGGACACAGATTAAACTCAGCAAAGAGAAAAGGTACATGAAGAAAAGTCCAAGAAAACCAGGTACAAGCTTCCAGGTGTTCTCTTCCAGTGGAGTTCCATGGATGCATTTAATTCTCCCAGCAACAATGTGCAACAATACATGCAAAATGTTATCAACTAGTAAAGTTCACCTGAGCTTTGGCATCTAGGGTTTTTATTGGGTGTCAGTCACGTAGGCATGAAGCACTTGTGTAACTAACATCAGCTACTCAGCTACTCATATCCCAGACTCCTACTCCCAAAAATAAGTGTTCACCATAAATCAAACTGTTAGTGTAAACTACTGATTAAATTGGTACTGGATAGCCCAAAGCTTCAGATATACAAGAACACTCTTATCAGAAAGAATATACCAAGAGGTCAGAGCTCATCTCCCATAGGTCAGTAAAAGGCTTGTCCAGGACACAAGCCTTTCTTAGGAATGTGCAGGGCTTGAACAACCCAGGTTTGCTAATTAATCTTTTCCTGCACTTTCTTTTCTTGATCTCCATTTTTCCCAGATTTTGTCAATTAGCCTTTTTAAGGAATTCCTTTTTGGCTTTGTTGATTCTATCTTATATTTTTGTTTCATTAATTTCCACCACTTCTTTGTTGCTTCTATTCTTCTTGTTTAATTTGCTTTCTTTTTCTTACGTACTGACATGAACACATTAATTTTCAGTCTATCTTCTTTTTAACAAGTGCCTTTAAGCTTTATCTCAAAATGTTTACTACATTGTACTTTTATTAAATTCAAAATGTTTTCCAATTTCTGCTTTGATTTTTTCTTTGAGGCAAGTGTTATTGCAATGTGCATTTCTGCAATTTCACACTTGTGGGTGCAATGTTCTGCAATGTCAATTGGGTGAGATAAGTTAATCATGTGGTTCAGATTGCCCATTTAAAAATTTTTTAATATTCAGTTTCTCAGTGATTGAAAGAGGTATATTAATTTCTCCAATGATACTTATTTTCTATTTCTCCTTTTAGTTCTGTCAATGTTTACTTTATGTATTCTACAGCTATGTTTGAAGTACATGCAAGTTTAGATTATTATATCTTCCTAATATATTGTTACATTTCATATTATCAAATATACATTTTTATTACTCGTTTTTGCTTAAAATCTGCTTTTATAATATTAGTGTGGCTACACCAGCTTTCTTATGGTTAATGTTTGAATAGTATATCTTTAAGGGTATATAGTTTCACCCTGTCTGTAACCTTACATTGAAGTTTTGTCTTTTAAGCTGCATATAATTAGGTTTTAGATTTTCATTCAGTCTAACAATCTTTGTTTTAACTAGGATATTTAGTTTGAATAAATTTAATGTAATTACTGACATGTGTGTTTATATCTACCATCTTAGTTTTTGTTTTTTATTTGTTCCGCAGTTTTTATGTTCCTTTTTATCCTTGTTCTTGTTTATTTTTGGATAAATAAAGTAGTTTGGACTATTCCATTTTTCACTTTATTAACAGTTGGTTATATGTAAGTTCATTTTTCTTTCAGTGGCTTAACTAAATATTACAATATAGATTCTTGATTTGAAAGAGAACAATAAAAGTTAGTATTTTTACCAACTCCTGTCTAACACAAAGGTCTTAGAAAACTTTAAATGCATCTTGTACCTCGTGATGTTTTTAATAATCAGTATAAATTTTTCATTCTACTTATATTTTAAACACTACAAGATACTGATATTAACTTGGATTACCCACATATTTTTTATCTTTTTGTGTTCTTCATCCTTTCTTTCATTTTTATGTTCTTATCTGACTGAAAAATATAATCCCTCCTCCAACCAACACCTTACTCTTTCTCTTATTACAAGTCTGCTGCTGGTTAATTTTTTCAGATTGTATTTTTCTGTAAATGTCTTTATTCCACCCTCATTTGGGGAGGATATTTTCACATATAGAATTGTAAGTTGATAGTTTTTTCTTTTAGTACTTTAAAAATGTCTTCCTTTGCATTCTGACCCCATTATATTTGTTGAAAATTTGCCATCAGTTTTATGGTTGTTTCTTTGCAGGTAATATGTCTTTCCCATCCTGACTGCTCCACTCCCAACCAACTGCTTTCTCATTTCTCTTTGCTTTTTGTTTTCAGCAGTTTTGCTACTGTATGCCTAGACATTTCTTCTTTGTTTTTATTATTATTTATTTTATCTTATCCCTCTTAAGTTTATAGAATTTAAGTTTGGGAAATTTGTTGATCATTATCTTTTTAATACCACATTGTTCCATTCGTTCTCTCTTATCCACTAAAGCTGCAATTACATATATGTTAGATCTTGTAGGTGTTACCCATTTTTACTGCTCTCTGTGCTTCAGTCTGGATATTTTCTAATGACTTCTTTTCCATTTCACCATTTTTTTTCAACTTGTTTTATCTGCTATTCAACCTATCATGTTCTTAATTTCAATTATTTTTCAGGATCAGACTTTCCCTTTGATTGTTTTTATAAATTCCAATTCTCTTATAATGTTCTTTGTCTTGTTCACTTTCTTGAACCTACTAATCACATTAATTTTAAAGTCTGTGTCTTAAAATACCAATATCTGGATTGCCTATGGATCTGTCTTGTTTTCAGTCATTTGTTTTTTGTTTTTGGCTTTTGCTTATGTAGTCCTGTGTCCTCATAGCCTGGTAATATTTTATCAAGTGCCAGTTTTTGTGTAGGAAATCTGTAGAGTCTCTGGACAATGCTCTCTACATCCATAGAGTTTCTACTTCGCTTTATTAGACAAGTAGAGTAAGGGTTTATTACCTTAGTCCAATTTAGAATGAAGCACATTTGGAACTGATACTACTTCTCAATTGCTCTAACCCCCAGGATGTGTCCATGCAATGGTACCCACTAAAAGCCAGGGATTTTGCCAATACTCTTCTCTCTCTGGAAAGTTCCAAATTCTGATTTTATCTCCTTGACTCTATGAGACTATCAAAAGCTCTTTCCAGAATCTTAGCCTCTGTGCTCCTGCTTACAAACTGTCAAATGCCTCAACTGAAAAAGTTATGTGGAATACCGAACTGATTTATCTATTCCTTTCTAGGATTTTAACCCCCTCATTGCCTGGCTACCTTGCAAATTCTAAACTCCAATTTTTATTTCCCTATGCAAAAACTTTTCCTCATATTCTTCTTGCAGTTGATACTTTTATATTCTTATTCTACTTAGCTTATATTCTTTTACTTCTTGCTGCTTATGCATCAGCAGGTGCCTCTAGTAGAAAAGTGCTGCAGAGTTTCAGGTTTAAGTCAATGCACTTCCTTTTCTTTAGGATCACAGTTCTTTTAATCCTGGTTGCTTCATTATTTCTTCAGTGCCTTCACGTGAATCCAAAACATTTACCCAGCTTTTCTAATTATTCTCAATGGGCAGGTTAGTGCAATACAAGCTAGTCTGAAGGGAAGTTGGTTATAATAGTATGTATCATAAAAGTCTATAATCTTACTGAAAGTTTTACAACCTCAAATTTCCAAAGAGATTAGGAAGGTAAAATATATTGGGGAAGCATGCCAGGTAAGGATTGTCAAAGTACAAACCACAGACTCTGTCTAAATAAAGAAGTGCTTTGTCTTTTCCATCTTTGGACTTACCAGTTGAAGCCAAAAATGTAGAGATTTATGCATAATCTTCTAAGTTTTAAACATTGTTAATTATAAAAATTCCTTTTCAACCTCGGCCTGGTAGCTCCAGACTATCTCCAGCTATAAACAGATAGTTGACAATATCTTTCAGTTTTTATTTTTTGAAATCTGTTATTTACTACCAGATCCCCATTTTAAACATTTACTATTCATAGAAATCTGTGCAAGGCTTAAAAGGAGGCAGATTCACTGCTTTCTATTTCATGGAATTCACCAGTAAATAATGACCTAAACAAATAAATATAATTAAAGAAAAAAAAGCTAAGGATGCATTACAGGTAGGATGTTCAATGGAAATTTGCAGAAAAGGAAGATCTCTTCCTTCTGCGTGAGTTGGTAAGAGAGTGGAAGTGAAAAACATTTTTCTAGAACATAGAGAAAGAGTGAATGCAAAAGTAAGAGAGCCAGGAGACAGCAGGTTGCTTTGGGGAATAAGGAATAAAAGAAAACAAAGAGAGACTTCGCCACTTCAGGAGGATGACAGGAAAATCTGGGTTTGGCCTTGCGCTCCAGAGTGAATCAGCTGACGTTTAAGCTCTAAAAGGATCCACTAGGATCTTTATCAGAGTGAGTGAGAGAACCACCAAAGCCTGCTGTTGGGTCAGTTTCTAGCCTCATAAACAAGCTCCTGTGTATATAATTATAACTAATATATGGGAGGAGTGGACAGGGATGATCAGATGTTGGAACCAAATGAGGATACACAGAACACAACAGTGTGGTATAAAAACCTGAGTTTATATGGTGCAGCTGGCTGCATTGCATGCCTTTTTTTTTTTAAGTTTATTTACAAGGTGTGGCATCTGGCCTTCTATTGTCAAACCTCGATTTTTCTTACAGCTAATTTTCTCCTGATACAGAGGAGCTCCAGCAATGCTAGTGAGAAACTTAACTTAAAATCCTTTCTGAAAAACAGAGCCCAGGAATGAGAAAGAAAGGCAACCCAGAGTCCCCAGCAGAGCTGAGCAGGCTGAGCTGTATTTGTCTACATTTCAAATCCTGGTTCTGTGAGTCTCATTCTGTTGAGACAGCCAAGGTCTATTGTGCCTGTGTTGCCAGGATGTTAGTCAAGAAGGTTAATGGAATTCCCCTACCGAGGTGTCCCCTGAAGTGGTGCTATATAGAACTAAGCAGGAAGCCATAAGGTGTAAGAAAGTACATGCCATTAACAAGAGTGAAACAAGAAAGTACATGCCATTAACAAGAGTGAGACCTGACCTAAATATACCCTCAACTCATTCTAAGTGAGTCCCTTGGAACAGTCCTTCCTTGGTCAGTAGTTTTCAAAATGACATGTACGCAATGTCATGGGACCACAGTTTCTGCATCAACATGGAGGCTTTGTGGACGAGTTGTCAAGGGCCACAGACTTCCTATACTCTAGTGTTAATTTTGTTTCTTGTCTCCTACTTTTTAAAACTTTTTCAACCATAAAATTCCCTTTATCCTTAGCTTCATACAATATTTCAGTAATCAGTTTGACTGGCAGTATTTGGGTGAAAGCATAAGGCTCTACATCTAGGTAACTTCAGTTCAAATTTTCTACCAAGATGGATTGATTGAGAGCATTGTTTAACCTCTTTAAACCTCAGTTTTTCATCATCAGCAGGGACCAATACTATCTAATTGAAACAATGTATGGGAAGAACTTGGCATAGTGCCTGCCCCATATAGTGTTTACAAAATAGTATCTACTATTTTTAATCCTATCTCCTTCTATGCATGAGCTGTGATACAGTTGTAGCTACAAGCTTGCTTACATAGACTATCTATTTATTAAGTTCACTGTTTAATGAATAAAATTTTTCTGTTAGCAAGTCCCTACTCCTGCCTCTGAACTCAAGGTGTTGCCCTTTCTGAGAAGCTCTCCTTGAATTCCCCACCCTCTTGAGTCCATCACTTCCACTGGGTCACCACGACAGAGAAAGCATGCTATGCATACACACTCCTTTATCTCAACACTCTCTAAGGGGAGCTTATCATTACCTTGCAATTATTAGTGTATATGCACATCTTCTCTCCTTGACACTAAGCTCACAAATCCATTCATCCTTTGCTTTTAAACATTCTGTTTCCTGAGCTCTTTCCAGGGTAAAGTCAATGTCTGGAAATGCCATAAAGTAGGCGTGGATAGGAACAGTAACCCTCAGTGAAGTGGAAAGACCACAGTTTTAACACTGTGAACAGAGTTTGAGCTTCTCATAGCCCACTCACATCTGTCCTCTTTATCTGTGTCTCCTATACTGCCTTCAACAACCAGGACATGGATTGAAGCAGGCTGAATCCCCACTTCCTGTTCCTGCCCCATGGGTGCATGGCATCTGGAGGCTTCTGCAGCTGCCCATAGCTTTAAGGAACTGGGCCTCCTGACTAGAATATTACTACTCCATAAAGGAAAGATTTTAAAAAATCTATTAGAAGCTTCTGTGACCTACAGCAACTTAGAAAATTAGCAAATGCTCCTTTTTCTTCCCGCAGACTGTATTTTATTATTGGATTAATGTGCAAAAAGCCCCTATTCTGTAGTACCAAATATTTACTTTGGGGAAGTTCTCTGGTTTTATCATGGATTTGCCTTGTACTGTCAACAAATAACTGCAGTGTGCATAATGAACTATGGAAATAAAGAAAACATACACAGGGCTACACATACTTGGTAGCATTTTTTTCCTTTTAGGGAGGGAATCAGTGAAGAGTTAACATCCGGTCACCCTACGACTATATACTGAGACCTTATCTCATCAGTCATGCAGAAATTTTCATTTTTATTTTAAGCATATGATCTGTTTTAAGAGTGCAGGCCAGATTTAAGGGTCTATGCCCAGAGTTTAATTTTAGGGCTTAGCTGTGTATCATAAAGAGCAATTACAACTCCTCCACTAAGCCAAGTAAAATGGTCAAATGACAGCAGTAGTGGGGCTACGAAGTGTCTGTACAATGGTCAGGAAGCTCCCGTGTCTCTACCCAGAAAGCACTTTTCAGGAGCTACATAAACAGTGACATAAATTCTCCACTACAGGAGAAATATTTAGAGGACCAAAGGGCTGTGGTATTCACTTATTTCTCTTATTAATACATTCAGGAGTGTTTGGGTAAGAGGGAAAATCCATCTTCCTTAATAGCTGGATACTTGATCCTTTTGTGCCCACTGGTACCCCACACACTTTCAACCCTGAAATGGTCATCATTCTGAAAGCTGTTTGTTCATTCAACACAGCAGCCTTCCTCCTGAGATACAGTGCTGGTACAGACATCCCCTATATTACGTTCTTAGCACTCCTGCAGCACGGAGAACAAGGTTTTGGAGAAGTCTGTTGAATATCTCCCTGGAATACTCTTTGTCCCTCTACCGTTTTCCTGCTCTGCCACCACATCCTGGACTCATGTTGTACTTGGGTAATGCAACTGCCCTTTTACTGCACTCAGCATGCACCTTTGTGACCCTCCATCTCCAGCTGCCTCCAGAGCACTCATTTTGAAATGCAAATCTAGTTTTTCTGCTCTTAACCAGGCCTGGTTAGATCTCGCATGCCCATCACACTGTTCGCTCTTTGTCCACCCAACCAGACCTTCCAGACTCCAGAAGGCCCTCTTTTTCTTTCTACTACCGAGCTTTTATCCATGCTGGGCCATCTGCCTGTCTCATCCACACCACTGGGCCTAATTAACAACTACCTTCCATGACTAGGTCAAAGAAAAATGAGCAGACGGGTCCTGTTCTCTAGTACTTTCCAGTGTGACAATCATACTACAAGGGTTTAAGACTCAGGGAAGCAGAACTCATATGAGATACAACTATTGCCCATGGCTGGAGAAGCCTGGCTGAGAATGGTAGGGAATCTCTGGAGGGCTCATGGCACTCACATTGCCCAGTGAGGGTGGCACTAGGACTTTTCACAAACATCCTAGTTCTCCTCTCTTGGGGCCATGAAATTAGTACATATAACTTCCTTTGGCTAACAAAATGTAAGCTGCAGATACACTTGTCATGTCTGGTCAAGCTTAAAGAGACAGCACAAGGTTCTTATTTGACTATCATGGAAGCATATAACAGATGGAGCCTCTGTCACCCTAAGGCCCCGAGTCACGATGATGAGCAGCGCTCTCCTGCCAACCGTTGCTGGACTTGTACTGATAAAAAATATGCCTTTGTTATGTTAAGCCACTGAGATTTGGGAACCTAGACGACGCTAAGTAATACACTTAGTGGGGCATGCTGAGGGAAGGAGTAGGAGAATGAAGACGTGAGAATGAGCATAAGAGTGGGAGGGAAAACCCAAGGAAGGAGACGTGCAGAATGGGTCTGGGAAGTAGTTCAGACTCGTAACTGAGTAAGGGGGGGTTAGTTCTAGAACTCTGCCTCTATGTAGAGGCTGTAGAGTACTGCAAGGTAGGGCTGGCCAGAGGCTTACTGACGGTAAGAAAATGAAAGACAAAAGAACCACCAACACACACACACACACACACACACACACACATTGCTGCTATCCCTCTACTTCCCCTACATTGGCCACAGTAAACATACAAATACCCACTCCAATCCCTGTCTCCACAAAGTGAGAACCCAAAAAATGCTTCTCTAACCTCAAACCCTTAATGCTCTTCCTCCCTGCTTTGGCCATTTCATCTCATATCCTTAGTTACAAAATAACACAGGTTTTGAAAGAGAAAAAATTTATGAAAAGTTATGGGTGTTTAAAAAAAATCTCTTATTTGTAACTTCCTACATTTTCCATATTTTCTGTAATTAGCACTTTTATAATCCCCAAACCAAAACCAAACAAACATGATCCATTTGAAAAATAAAATATGTACAAGCTGACTTATCATTTTTCAGTTGCCAAGGACAACCTTAGGATATAAAACCAAATACACTAACAACAAAAACCACCTCACAGTGAAGAATAGCCAAACTCTTGCCCATAATACTCCAAACTGACTATAAGATCATATCACCAACAGGAAGCCAGAGGACAAGTTTACAATATTTTTTAAGTGTTGAGCTACTGTTGACATTCTGTTAATTTCCCTCAACTCTCTCCAGCATGTCCATTTAATGGAGGATGTTTCCACTGGGGAAGATTAAGGACTGAAAACATTAGACCAGTCTGACCCCAACTATAGAACAAATTATTTTTACTCATTTCTTCAGGCGACAGGGCTTGGCATTAAACGGATGTAATAATAGTTGCCTGGAGGATCTTTCATATTCTGTGAGTTCTACAGGGCACACTGGATCCAGGTGTGTATTTGGAAGAATACCATCCTTTAGTTTGAAACCAAGTAATCGGCATCTCAACTTGGGAACATTAATAAGAAATATTGATTCACATTTGTACAGCACTTTTTATGGTCTGTTCCACTCTTTCCCCCTAAGTACCTTTGCATTCATCATTGTATTCATTCTTGGCATCACTACCATTTCATAAGGCAAATAGAGTTCCTGATTTATAGGTGAGGAGTACTGGGGCCTAGAAGAATTAAATGGCTCATCTAAATGAGAATAACAAGTCAAGAGTAAAGGAAACTCAGGAACTCAGGTTACTGATCCCACTGCTCTTATAATAAATTTAGCTACTGTTACTGGACCCCTACTACATGCCAGACGCTCGACCTCTGTTAACTTCTTCAATGCCCATGACAACACATGAGAGAAATTTTATTACCTTCAAAGTAAACATGGGTAAACTGAGGCTGAATTGAACTGAAGAAGAAATGTAGCCATTGCCACCCAGCAAATAAATGTCAAACCCAGACCAGTCTGACTCCAAAGTCCACACTATTTACGCTGCACCAGCTCCCACAGGAGCGCACACTTGTGTTGATTTTAGAGGCCAATGCCAGGAAGATGAGCAATAGGTGTTTTCACACAATCCATATAAGTTCTGAAAATTAAACCACAAGGACCAAAGAATAAATGTCACTTATAAAAGTGACATAGAAAAAATAAAAAAAAAAGAACAGACTCCTACTTAGCCAGCAATTAGTTTGCCTAGGTTTATTTAATTTGTTTATGTCAAGGCAATCTTCTGGTTTTGTGTAATAGAAAGGCCTAGAAAGGAGGAACTTTAGGTTAATTTGAAAGAAAAAGGGTAAATGGATGTGGGAGAGCTAGTATGGTGCTTGTATGTTTTTTTTTGCCCTGCAGGCTCAGGGATGATAAAGAAAGCTTACTTGAAAACTTTGAAACCTTGAGCTTATACTCCTGAGGGGTGTGGGGAGAGGAAAGAGTCCAAGTGAGGGAAAAGGGCAACTGAATTAAGGCCTGGAGCTTGTTAGAATTCTGTGCCTGTGCACTGGGGTGGGGACTCGCCACGGGCACAAGGGCCTGAAATTGTTGTGTGGGGGAAAGGGCATGGGTTGTGATGGAGATTTCTGGAAGCCCAGCCATCTAATCTGGCTCCTCCCTTCACAGGAAAAGGCCTGCAGCAGGGCTCGCGGGTGCTCTGCCAAGCCACATTTTCCAGGCTCCCTTGCAGTTGGTGGGTTGGCCAGATGACAAAGTTCTCACCTAGGGAATGTGACAGGAAGTCACCTGTTGGATTCTTGACATACTGGGTACGCTGCCTCTACACTTTTTTGTTCCTGCTGGCTGGAACCTGAATATCATAGCAACCCAGCTTCAACCATGAGACAGTGACAATGTGCTGGGTATAAAAGGGCAATGATTTGGCAGGAAACTGGGCCCATAAGTGTAGCAAGGCTGCCCTGCAAGAACAGACTGCTTGCATGGGGCCTGGTACATGACAGAGAAATAATCTTGTTTTTTATGTTTCTCATATTATTGGGTCTCTTTGTTATAGCAGCAAAGCTTACCCTAATTAATACAGCAAATTGCTGTAGGGCACTAAAAGCTTTGCTCATCTTAAGCATCCAAGTTAGTCCCTACAAATGCATCTGAAAATTAAACAATACTATAAAGCATAAACCTTGCTCAAAGAGAAAGTAACTCTCATGAATCAAATCATGTGAATCTAAGATCACTGCTTGATCAAAAATTATATCCTGGTTTTGACCTAATAGACATGCAATAAATACTATGTTCATTTTGCTTTAGAAGTATATTTTGTTCTCACACTCTCCTCTATGACCATTGTTTTCATGTCACATTGTAGTAAAGGCCATTGTGAAATACAGAGGGTAGGCTTGCTTGTGAATTTCATCAGTTGCTATTTTTCTCAAAATCGAAGTCAGAACCACAAATTGAACCTCAGTTTTGTTTACCTTAATGTTACCCTGTAATAAATCCCTTTTGTCAATCGTATTTCTTTAAAATATTATTCACTATAAATAAAAACATAAAATCAATTTCTTAAGAAATATATGAAGACATACAGTCATAAAATGCCAAGAAGTCAAAATTATATATGTATTTCTCTGTCCTCTCACAGGCATGTGGTGCCTCTACTTCTCTCTCTCTCTCTCTCTCTCTCTCTATATATATATATATATATATATATTTCTCTCTTTCACTCCTCTCAACTTTTCAGTCATTTTAATGTTCTGAAAAGAGGACTACAAATTTGTTTAAAGTTCCTGTGATACAAAATGATTAAAAGAGTAAGCATTTAAAATTCACATTTGCAAGGTGAACATCTGGAATGCATTCAAAAGAGGGAAAAATTATGAAATGAGAACGTTATTAATAGCTAACATGTTGCAAGACATGAATCAATGGACAACCTGTTTCCTAGATTCTTTCTGAGAAAAGAAAATATTTGAAAGGAAAATGCACAGGACTGCAGAATACACTACCATGGAAGGAAATATGATTTATAACATCACCTTTCAGAGGTAAACTTTTTCATTTGTTTAAAATGCTGATAATATCTGCACTCTGTTCTTTCCTCCTACTTTATGTGTTGCTGAGGGAAGATCTTTATAGTTAACAAGGAGTTTTTTCTTCGCCAATGAAGTGGGATTTTCACACTTGAGCTTTGCAGGAGTGAGTCTCAGCCCCACAGTTTATTTTTGTAATAATTAATAAAATATCACACATTCTGGCTTCCCTGCTCCTACCCAGAGTATGGATTGCTGCCACCTTTCTGGGTGCTGTTGTAGAAAATAAGGTGATGTTACATGAGGAACCAACTTGGAAAGGAAAGCAAAGGGGGTCCTTGCGTTCCAACTGAGAGCTTTCTCGGTGACAGCTTCATTGAAGGGTGACTCTAATGGATCCCCCAGTGTGTAGTGTGCTAGAGATGAAGATTGATATTTATAGATATTGATGCATTACAAACTGTGTCTATTTTAAGAGAAAAAAATAGTCTCTAATACTCTTACTTTAAGGGAAAGGAGCTCAGTTGCAGTGAGTCTGGCAAATGTGTCTCCAACTAAATAGAAAAGGCAATGGATTTACTTTCAGAAGTAAAAGAGTCATTTATGCATTTAACAGGTATTTACTGATTGCAAACCAGGGTATCTATCAGGCACTATTCTTGACACTCATGATATGTTTGTGAACCACCAGACAGACAAGCCCTTCAAACACAAAAAACTGGCAAACATGAAGTTTAGGGAGAAAGACCTTTCATCATTCCAGGCATGAGTCACTCTGAGGACCTGATCACATTGTCAATACCAAAGGAAATCTAAGAACGGAATTCAAAACTTTTCACATCCTGTTTCTCAGGCACCCAAACCCACCTGCCACTAATTCCGCATCGTCTCTGTCACCATCACCATCAGCAGCAGCTTCAGCAATAAACACATTAGTAAGGTTTCCTGAATGCTCACTATGGGCCAGACATTATACTCCTTCATTCTTCTCAACAATTCCATGAGTTAGGTGATACTTTTATCCCCATTTTACAAATGAAGACACTGAGGCAAAGACATGTTAACGGTAACTTTGCAAAGTCACACAACTTGTAAGTGAGAAGCCCACAATGAAAGGCCGGCGATCAGGCTTCTGAGACCATGTCAGAAGCACCATTTCCCTTGCTCTACTTTTGCAGTGATCTAGGCCCTTGCACATGGATCAGTCCTCAGTGACTCATGCATTTTTATGTCCCTGCATGGTGGCCCATGCTGTTTCCTTTGCCAAGCCCTGGAAAAACGTTTCTATCAGGACAACAGAGAAAGCCTTTCACTAGAACCAAAGTCAAAGAAAATATATGGGAACCACACAAATCCTCTAGTTGTCCTACCTTCTGATACAACACAAACCTCAAATGGAATCCACACAGAAAAAGATCCACTATGCAGTCTAAGGAATGAACCGAAGTCTGAAGGTGACATTAAAAGTGACAGAAGGTCCTGCCCCAAACTTAAAATGAGAACATGAAATATGTGCTTTTCATCTGAATTAAATTAAGTGTTTGTTCAGTCTATGCTGCTTGGGAATCCACAGCACAGGTCTTCAAGTAGCTTGTAATTTTAAAGAGCGAACATATGATAAAAACAGGATTTCTACCATCTTGCATTTAATATGCTCTTCTTCAGTACTTTCATAATCTTCATTTTGTTTGAAATTCAAACACCCTGAGAGGTGGGAAGGACAGCAATTATTATTACTACCACTTGACATGTGCAGAAACTGAAGAAAGAGAAAGAATGTGAATCCCTAAATACATACTAGGAGTTAGTTCCTGACTCATGTTTCATCAGGATCCTTGCTCAATAATGAAATCTCCTAAGGAAATATGCCCCTTCATCAGCCACATTTCTAAAGCACCCAGCCCTGTGGCTGCAGGTCACACTGGAGCAAAGGCGCTCACAACAGCACTTCCTTTACATCATTTTCTGTGCTGCCTTAAAACCCAGACTAAAACTAACCCCAGCAAGAGTGACTCTGCAACACGCCGCCACGCTGTGGTGCTGCCGGAAGACATTGCACAAGTTTTGGCAGTTCAGGCAGCTAGACTTTTATCATTTGTTCGAATTAATGTACTTGGCAATCACACAGAAGAGCTTTTAAATCTAATGGCTCAGACAATAACAAAGCAGAATTACATGAACATTTTCAAAATGATGGGGCTGTGACCCTTTTAGGTATATCAGGCTGCCTTATTCCGGGGACATGTTGGAGTTGCAGTATATTACATTGACTTCAGGTCTGTTCCCCTTTGCCAAAGTACAGCACTAGGGGTCGATAAATGGAGGCTGCGTGCAGCTGGAGGTTTCTCCAAAGGAGCATGTAGATCCACATCTCTGTGTGGGTGCATGTGTGTGTGTGCTTGCATGCACGTACATGTGTGCCTGCATGTGTCCATGGGTATGTGCATGCACATGCAAATGTGTGTGTGCACTTGCATGTGTGCACACACAAATTTCTCTGGCCAACATTGAGATGAGATAGGCCACCTGGAACAAAGGTATTCTGGTTAAACAGGACTAAACTTCAAGCTGTGAATCACTATTAGAGAGGGCTTCTAGTGATTTTCTTTGTGCTCTTTTTCCCCTCAAAAGTTCTAAAACCTGTCTCATTCTCCATGGGTATTCACCAAGAAGTTTCTTTCCTGGACTAAGAATGTCTTTAGATTTTAGGCAACTAAGCTTATAAAGTAAATCAAGATCTTCTTTCATCAAGTTTGAGTGCTAGAAAAAAAATTTTTTAATAAGACTATAGAATGTCTCTCATATAAAGAATTAATGAAATACCTTCAGTATTTTCCATATTTGAGGCTTTTTTTTTTCCTTGAATTACACACTCCACTTCCAGGTGATACCATCCTTAGTCCTCTTATCAGTGTCAATAATTCCATTTGGCAGGCAGAGGCTAATTCTTTTCATGTGCTAATGATTAATCAGACAAGCCTATTTACTAATGTATCAGAATGCATTAGAAACATAAGGTAATGGCGGACAGAACATCAATTCAGATATAAATGAACTACATTTACATTGGATACCTATTGACTTATGTCACAGAATGAAGTAGAAAATGCAATTTACTTGTAAACCATTAAAATGAATGAAAATAGAATTTCAAACTCCATCTTCAAACATAACTTTATTGACTTGGCTGTGAGCCTTAAGGGAGAGTCTAAGTAAGTTTAAAATACATAAATAACACTAATTCATTTTGCCATAAAAGAGTTAGTGTCTCACCAACTAAATGCCATGGAATTTACCTAAGTTGGAACTAGTACAAAATAAAGAGAGTTCACAGAGCATGTGTGAGGACATATTAGGATTCTCACGTAGGGGTTTTCTGTTTGCCTCTTCTCTAATTAGTTTTATCCAAAAATCCTACATCTGTGCATGTCCCAAGGCTTTACCCACATCTCAGTAACCAAAAATTCAAAACTGAAACCTATAATTGGGGGGAGGAAGGGGAGAAGGAGAGAAAAGGAAAGTGAGAGAGACAGAGAGCAAGAGAGAGAGGCAGAGAGAGAGACAGAGACAGAGAGAGAGGAAGTTGGGTGAGAGGAAGTTATACTAGTAACAATTACGTAGAATAAAATACTGGGAACCAAGCTTTAAGCATCTATGTTGGACTTCCATTGGCTAAAAGGGAATAAATATCATAAGATATTCTGAGAAAAATTAGAAGCAGTTTTATGATGTTAGAAAAGAGTAGATTTGAACCATTTAATATGAAAAATAGCTATACCACTGAGATGATTTTTTGCTTTTTATATACATGCTAAGGATGAAATAGACAACTTTTTCTCTCAGAGATTCTCAAGTGTATAGGAACAGGACAGAAAGGAAGAAATTGGAGTTGCTCGAAGAAACAATTAAATTCCAAGCTGTTGTTTATATTTGTGACAGCTCAGATTCAGCCAAATGGCCAATAACTGCCTTTAAACTGGAGACGTAGGCAACTGTTGGATTTTGAAAAACCAGTTTTGGGAGAGCCCAAAGGAGATGTGGGAGAATATTTTAAGTGAAACCCTAACCCACCTGACTTTCCAGTCTATTCTGGATCTCTCCTTTTCAGACTAAAGGTAGCAACATGCTAATGAAATGTGATATGTACCCACAGCAGCAATTTTCCAAAGCATATTCCCAAAAAAGTCAGTCAAGAGAGAAGCTTGTTAGAGAGAAAGAAGTTTTATGATCAAAAATTTCACAATCAAATATGTTTAGGAAACTCAACATTAGTTTCTCTCTCTAACCTCCTGGAAATCCATAGGGCACCATACAATATTAAAGGCTCTGAAAAGTCCTGCAGTAAAAAAAAGAATCCTTTTTGAAATTTTGTTCCACCAGCCTTTCTCAGACTGAATTAACCACAGAAATATTTCTTTCCCATACACATGTATTTAATGTTTCATGGAGCACAGGTTCGGAAATAATAATGATAAATGTACTGGGAAAATTAAATAAAATATGTCAAGCCAAGTAAATCCATTTCTAACCCTAAAGAAAAAAGGAAAGCATATTTTAGTGTTATTATTTTTTAAGAAAGGAAGAGCACTGCTCTAGGATTTTGCTACTCTCTTGAGTCTCAGCAGAAGTAAAGTCTCCACACATCTGAATCCGATGCTTTCGTTTCTGTGCTTGCATCCTGTCTCCTAACAAATACCAGAAACCACTTGCACTGAGGGGCACATGCAAGAATATAGACAGTTTTAGAAGCCCTTCACCCCAAGAAAAAATGACCATCAATACTCATGAATCCATTCAGAAGGACCCTGTGCAGGCATACTACAGTAACCAAGGGAAAAAATAATAGCAGCTTTGTTTGTGCCCAAAGAAAAACATAAAAGCCCCTCCAGTTTATTTCCAACATCTAATCCACCAAGAAACTATCCAAAAGATAAATTGGAGCTAAACTGACTTTTGTTAATAATGTAACAATTTTGAAAGTTCAGCTTTAATCAGGGGAAAATTTTCAGAATTTGACAACCTTTTCCATTCCCTCTGGTATAGACTCCAATTTTTTTTTTTCAAAATTATCTAATGCTGTTTCTTAGGTGGTGTTCAATAGAAATCAGTCTATAATGCAATGCACTCTCTTTATGTGATGTTTAGATATGAGATTGATCTCAGTGGACACCCTGGAGTTCTGAAAGTAGGATTATTGGATTTTGTGGCTTTCTCAGATGTCAAAGATCTTTAAACAGTGTCTTGCGAAGTTGCTACATCCTGCCTGTCTGTGAAACACTTATGAACTCATCAAAGGAGGTAGACTCCATGTTAATTAGACATGGTGGGCAAAGGGGGACTGCAAGCTGGCTTCCTCCCACCACTGAGTTAAGTGCTGGAACCGTGTCCCACTTTCATACCTTGAAAAGAAAAATAAGTTCATCCGTCTCCAGATCAATAGAGCCTTAACAAGAAGACTGCTGACACAGGATGGAATTCAGAACTCAGAAAAGCAAGAGGGACAAAAGACATGGTTGTTAAGAGAAGAAGTTTGGTAGCCATGTTATCTGAAGTTTCCTTGAGAAGATTTTAATAATTTTGGACTTCACCTGAATCAGATGTGAGCATGAAATGATAGGTTGGCCTCATGAATTCTGACTTGCATTTAAGAAAAACAAGATAATTAGGACACAGTATATTTCCTTTGACTTTAAAAGTGCCACAGGGAGTCACTGTGGAAAAGACATTACTGTGGCCCACACCCACCTTGCCTCTGGCACCGCTCTGAAGCCCTGGTGTCAGGCCTCAGGACTGGCTGGAAGCAAAGTGGGTATTACTCCACAGGAAAAGACTAGGGATTCTTAAAGCACCTGGAAACTGCTCCACAAACCAGGTCATAGATCTCACCATGGTAATCAAATAGTGGCTCTCCTTTTCAGATTTGCAGCAAATGGACAATGTATTAACTAATTTATAAATGCATATGTGAATAAGAATCAATAGGTTTTCTCATTTCAAGCTTTTTTGCCCATATTTTTTTAAGTATCAGACTTGCATTCACATGCGTGCATTCAAATATAGGATAAAATTCTACCTGATGTGGCACAAAATTATGTGGACTTGTATATATGTGTGTGTGTGTGTGTGTGTAGCCCAGGTTTATTGACCTCTGTCTTGGCTCCAAGGAAACGGGAACGGGAAATCTTTGAGATAGCCCAGAGGGCTCCATTCAACTACAGATGCTGAGGGCTTTCTCTATAACATAACCACCGTAACAACGAGATACACAACATGCCTATTAGAATGGCCCAAATCCAGAAGACTGACAACACTAAATGTTGGCAAAGATGTGGAACAACAGGAACTCTCATTCTTAGTTGGTAGGACTATGAAGTGGTACAGCCACTTTGGAACATAGTTTGGCAGTTTCTTAGCAAACTGAACATACTCTTACCGTATGAACTAGTATTCTCACTCCTTGGTATGTATCCAAAGAAGTTGAAATGTAAAACCTGCACATGATATTTATAGAAGCTTTATTCATAATTGTGAAAACTTGGAAGCAACCAAGATGTCCTTCAGTAGGTGAATATTTAAATTAACTGGAGTGTACCCAGATAGTAGAATAGTACTTAGCACTGAAAAGAAATGAGTTTTCAAGCCATGAAAAGATATGGAGGAACCTTAAATGCATGTAAGTAAGAGAACAAAAAGCACTCTGAAAAGCTACATACTCTATGATTCCAACCATATGACATTCTAGAAAAGACAAAGTTTGGGAGATTGTAAAATGATCAGTTGTTGTCAGTGGTGCAGTTGCAGAGAGGGATAACAGGCAGACCACAGAGGATTTTTATGGGAGTGACAAGACCCTGGGTGGTAGTATAATGGTGGATATGTGTCATTATACATTTGTCCAAACCCATAGGCTGTCCAACATTAAGATTGAACCTTAATGTTAACTACAGATTCTGGTCGTGTCAATGTAGGTTATTAATCAGTTGTAAGAAATGTACTACTTTGGTGGGGAATGTTGATAATATGAAAGGCTATGCATGTGTAGGGGTAGGAAGTATATGGGAAATCTCTGCATCTTTGTCTTAAATTTGCTGTAAACTAAAACTGTTCTAAAAAATCAAGTCTTAAAAAACAAACTCAACTTATATCCCCACCACCACCACCTCTGGGTGCCCCAGATACATGTCCTCAGCCTCAGATGTACAGAAGTGATCCGTGGTATTGAAATAGGGGTTGGTTACATGGGATGGGATGGATGAGGTCTAAGTTCAGTCTTGGGGCCAGCTAACCCACAGTGCTGGCTGGGTCACAGGGGCTCATCCAACGGCAAGGGCAGCCACTGTAGATTTCCACCCATGGCAGGCTCTGTGTTATATGCAACTGAATGGTGGTTAGGAACCTGCAGATACATTTATCGCCCAAGTGCAAATCGCAGGCAAGACCTTATTAAAATGTATGTTGGCAGAGGCTGAGAAGCCCCTGGATTCTGGCTCTGCTCTGCCTGATATGTTCCCTCCATTCAGAGCCTGCTTCACAAGCCACAAACCTCTCTCCCTGTTTACCTCCCACCATCCTTTCCCTTCCCAAAGTCCAGGATTTCTTTAATTTCTTGCTCATCAGGCTTTCCCCAGATCTATGCTCAAATGATACTCCTGGTCTTCCCCTCACCCTGTGGCCCAGGCTGTGGAAGCGCAAGAGCCAACACAGGCTCCCCGCTTCTCTCCTCACTGTGGTTGGGCTATCCTTTCCTTGAGGCCTCGATGACTAAACAGACGGTCCAAAGGGGAGAAGGAAATGCCCCATGTGTCCCCAAACACATAATCCTTTCAACTTCTGAAATGCCATGGTATTCCACAAAATGCTCCATGACTTCTAGGGACTGTGGCTACTGAACATGCTTAAAATGTCAGAAACAGAGTCTCAAGACAGTGTTTGGTTAGTTAGGAAATAGGAAACATAGCTGGGGCACTGAGGCCGGGGGAGGTGGAAGAGTCCTGGGGGCACACAGAAGATGGAGGGGCAAAGGCACAGGACCTATATAACGGGTGGCGCTGCCTGGCCAACCCCCAACACACACAGATAGATGCAGTGGCACAGATACACAGGCTTCATCTCAAAATACAATGATTGTCTGCACATGCCTTATACATACACCAAAACAATTTGTTTCCAGGCAAGGAAAAAGACCAAAGCCTCTCTATCACTGTGCCAAAAATAGTAGTAGACGTAGGATCAAAAATTCTGGGATCAAGACTCATTTATCCCTTAAGAACCATGCGACGTCAGGAAAACCCTTTTTTCCTTCTGAATCTCAGTTTCCTCATCTGTTAAATGGACACACTAATCTGTCTCTCTAGTCTCACAGGATTGGGAATTTTACATGAGATCATGAACAGATACATGTTTTATAAACTGTAACATAACACCCCCTCCCCAAGGTTGTGTTGGGAGGAACTATAAATAAATTACCAAATTTGGGGAAATAGAAAGGGCGGAGAAGAGGGGAGCAGAACCGAGTGTGTAAGAATAGAAGGATTCATTGTAATTTAATTACCCCACCCTTATCTCCAGATGAGGCCTCATCTGCCGAACAGCCTCCACACTTACAGAAACCTGGTTTTGAGTCAGAGGAGCAGGAAAGGATGGTGCCCCCAGCAAAGCCCATCCACAGTCCACCTAGAAGGAAATAATGAAAATTAGTTTAGATCTGCTCCCTGGATGGTTTTTGGCACTATTTTAATCCTAGTGGGTAGAATTTAAACTGAGCTAGGTATTCGATAAATGCCTCCATTTTCTATGCATGCAATGGAACAGTGTTCTCCAAATGTGACTCATGGACTGTCAACATCAGAAGCAAAAATAAAATTGTTAAAATGCAGAGTCCTAGGCTCTACCCCAGGTTGTGGAATCAGACTGTGGGGGTCTGTAGCCCAGAAATCAGCATTTTAAGTGGTAATGCACATTAAAATGGAGACACAGGGAATGTGAGGCTAAGGATAATAATAATGAAAAGCACAATCACAAGAGGTCAAATGAATTCTCTTTCCATGGCAGGCACTATCCTAACTAACTGCCTTGCATGCGCTAATGCATTAATGCCCAAATCATGCTCTGAAGTAAGTACTGTGATTATGTCCACTTACAGATGAAAAAATGGAGCTTATGGCAGCAAGTGACTTCCCAAAGGTCATGCAGGGAATAAGTATCAAGGCTGAGGGTCCCACCCAGATCCCAGGCTCGCCAGTGTGCATACACCAGTCACACCTACAGGCAACATACAACAGAAAGGACAAGAATGTATAGTACCCCTACCCCCAGGTTACTGGGGGCAAAAATTAACAGCTTACAGAGTGAAGATTCCTCTCAGCCTTCACAGTCCTGGGAGCCAGCAGCCCCTCTCTCTTATTCTATTATGTTTTGCTGCTTGAGATGCATTTGTGATGTTTAATTTATATCCCTTGATCATAAAATGATTGCATCACTAAAAAGGCTGTGATGATGATTTATATGATAGTTGCCTGTGTCTGTTAATTAGAGAAATATCATTTGGCTTCCTACAGAAGAAAAACAATAAATTATAGAGGATGAGGGAGAGGCAATCATCCCCCAAACCTATGCTGGTTACTTCTCTTGAATCTTATTTATGATCCTAGCCGATTTTATCCCATTTATACTAACAACCTTTGGAAAAGAACTGTAACTTGGGTTGAGAAGGAAGGAAGAGTAGAAAAAGAAAGGTGGAAAAATAAATAGAGAGGTGATCTCCATCTATATGTTGGTGCACATGAACACCTGTACACAAACTGCTACAGAGGTAGCAGTCACCTCACTGCTGCTACTCAGATACCCCCCACCCACCCGCCCCCAACATGAACACCACTGTCCCCAAGGCAGGACTGTCTCCAGCAAAATCGACAAATAAGCAAAATCGACAAATCTCCAGCAAAATCGACAAAAAACAAAAAAAAAATTGTGCAGGAGGAAGGGAGTTGCCTCTTTGGGAGTGCCCAGTATTTTTTATGCCAGGGACCGGGTGCCTGGACAGAACTGCTATTTTTCCAACAACTGTTATTGGTCTCGCTTATGCCTGAAGGGCAGTACAAAGAAAGAGATTTTTATATATCCATTCAGTTGCTCCCTCACTCAACACACATTGACAAGTACCTACTACCTTACAGGCCATGTTAAGGCTGAGCACACAGTGGTCAAATGGTCACAATCCCAGACCGCACAGAGCTTACTCTCTAATGGGGGAGAGGATATGAAATCAGGTAACAAGCAGATCAATATGAAATTGCAACCATGCCACATATTATAAAGAAAAATACAAGAGTTCATGAGAGGCTCTCTTAAAAAAATAATACACTGATGTTAAAAACTAAGGATCAGTTAAACTCTTACTTGAATATTTCCTGGAGCCTCCCTTCCTCAGGCTTCCATGAGGAGTACCTCCCGCGCCTTCTGATTACACCCAGTCCAGCACAACAGTCGCACTTAACATCTGCCATTGTCTGTCTCCAGTTCCTTTCCCAGAAATCTTATCTGTGATAATACTTGAAGGTGCCCTAGAGTGGCTCCTGCTGTAATGCCCAGGAAAGTCCCACCCATGGGTCCTAACTTCAGGGAATGACCATCCTGTCCTTCCACATCCTCAGGCAAGAAAAAATGGGAGGCAACTGTGACTCACTCATTTTAGCAGTTCTTGATTTTTGTGTTTGCCTTTCTTCTGCCTGGGATGCTCTTTCTTTCCCTCACTGCCTTCAGGTCCCTACACAGATATCATCAGAGAGGGCTTCTCTAGCCACCTGAGAATAAAAGCACCCTTCAGTGTTTATTTTCCTTACTCTAACTTCATACTTTTGTTAAATCTGCTTTAACATCTTCCCAGAACATTAACGTCCCCTGATGCTGAAGGCTTGACTCCCTTATCCACCATTCATTCACTCCATGGATGTTCTGTGAGCACCTACTAGGAGGCAGGTGTCAAGCTATGTTACAGAGATAAAGAGAGGAACAAGGGAGTCTTTCGCCCTCATTCTAGTGAAAGACACACTAACAAAGTGGATAAATACATTCCGTTGGTTCACAATGGAAACAGGGAAACCTGCTTAGGGCTACCTTAACTTGGGTGGTCAAGGAAGGCTTTTGTGAGGAAAGGATGAGAAGGAGCAGGATGCATCAGCCTCTGCTCTGTCGCCTGCTAACTCTCTCCCCTCTCAAGACATGAGCTCTCATCCAGGGCCAGGGGCTGAGCCAGGAGGAGAGGCTATGTCATCCCTTCTATCGATCTTCCTCCCTTCTCTACTTTCACCTTCTGCCACTTGCAAGGCAAACACTTTTGTGCGTGAATAGTGATGGATACAAATGGATGATTCAGGGATGGAGGTGCCGGGAAGAAGACAGACTCATCCCCACTAAGAGTGGAAGCCCTGGTTTAGCCATGTGCCATTACATTTTGTAATGTTTCACCCCACCTGGGGACTGCTTACCTAAATCTAATTTTGCAGCCCTTTTAATCTCAGGAAACTCAAAGTCTTTCAAGGTATAAAACAATGACCTTTTCAAAATGCAAATCTGATCATACCACCCCCCTTGGCCTAGCTTAAAATTTTACAACGGCTTCTCACTGTCTGGGGATAAAAGCCACTTCTGTACCGTGCTTTGAGGACCTTGTGTGGTGTATCTCCTGCCTTTTTGGTCCCATCTCCCAGGACCTCCCCACTTCTCTATCCTCCATGAGCACACTGGGCACCTTGCCATCCTCTGGATTCATCCCGCTCCCTCCCACCTTCTGCACACACTGTTCCTTTTTTCTTTCCCTCCATCTTAACCAAGTTAACTCATCCTTAATATTAAACTCAAATTAATTATTTCTTGAAAAGAGCCTCTCAGGATCCATTGCATTTTTTCTTTACAACATGTAGCATGGTTCCAATTTCATATCAATCTGTTTGGTACCTGATTTGTGCCATCACCCCCATTAGGAGGTAAGCCATAAGCCATGGTACTTGAGGAATGGATTCTCTTTGTAACAAACTACTAGGAAGTCCCGGTACCATGGGGCCTGAGTTAAGGAGAAAAGACTTGACTTTTGATAATTTTGGAGACATGAAGATGCCACTCACTCAATTTGAATGCATCTTGAAAAGTTCTGACACAGGGTGGTAGGCCTGAAAAACAACAAAGTGAATGAAAACACTTCAATCCACTTGGAAAGCTTCCAAGATGGAGAAGGAAGTTTCCATGATCCTTTCCATCCCCAAAAGACATACCCTTAGAGCTCTAGACCATGTCTCCCAATACACAACCCCCTTGCCATCCACTGTGGTCACTCTGGGCACCTTTCAATCCTTTGAATTCATCCTGCTCCCTCCCAGCTTTTGCACATACTGTTCCTTCTTTCTGGAATGCTTTTCCCTCTGTGTTAACCAAGTTAACTCAGTGTTAATATTATGCCCCATCTTCTAATGTTTCCATTTTGTTCAATTTAAAAAACACTATAAGCGATTTTGTAAAATGACTTGATACAAAAAGCTCTATAAAAGTCAGAGAAAAAACTTCCAGCTTCAGCACATAATAGGATATAGTATTTCTGGTGTTTCAGCAGTGATTATACAACAAGTATTAATCACCTATTTTGTGTAAAGCACCAAACACTGAAGCAGAGCAGTAGTGGGCTCTCCTGTGGTTGTGACACAAACCCAGACTCCATTGGCTATAGGACTTGGGACATTCAGGTTTAGAGTCCCTGCCCTGGGTTCTCAGAGAATGCTCTTCTATCCAAAGCCCCAGGGCTGCGTTTTTGTTTTAATTAAGGCCCTGCTTCTGACCCAACCAAGGGAAAGAGAAGCCTCAGAAAAGGCCCTCCAAATATGTGTGTATGCATAAAATAGAAGCAGCAACAGATACCTGAAATGCTTTCCTTTTAATTTTCTAACTATGCCCTTTGATCTCATTTCACCCCAGAAAGATGGTCTTAGAAAGTAAGAAATAGGTGACTTTGTAATGCATCTGGGATTTCATACCTATTTATACTTTACAAATAAATTTTTATGCTTCTGAACACAGAAATCATTATCAGAGGAGGATCCATCTTAGAAATCATGGGTTGAATTGTATACTTCAAAAACTCCTATGTTGAGGCCCTAACCCCCAGAACCTCAGAATGTGACTGCATCTGGAGAGAGTCTTTAATGAGGTGTTCAGGTAGGCCCTCGTCCAACGTGACTAATGTCACTACAAGAGGAGATCGGGACACAGACCCCAAGGGGGAAGGCCATGCAAGGACACAGGAGAAGACAGACTCTCCAAGCCGAGGAGGGAGGGCCCAGAAGAAATCAGCCTTCCTGACACCTTGATCTTGGACTTCCAGCCTCCGGAACTGTGAGGAAATGAATTTCTGTCATTTAACCTATGGAGCCTGTTGCACTTCGCTAGGGCAGCCATAGCAAACTACGGCAGCTGCGCTCCATCCCTGTGTGGACACTGCTGCCCGAGCCCCTCATACGGACACTAAAACTTTGGAACTCACCTCACCGCCACACCCCCAAAATGCCTGAGGGTGAAGTGATCTCAGAGTTTTGTCTGCTGATTTTATGTAATATTATGAAAGTCTTAGCACCCTCTGAACTCCTGTGAAGGCTGTAACCTGTCCCACCTCTAAGGACCCCTCCTTCCAGAAACACCCTTGACCTATTCCTCTTCTTTCCCCAACTCCTTTGAACACCCATGAAACATTCCCTGCTATGGTTCCTGACCAGAGATGTACATAAAAAATATCTCATTAAATTATACTCATCAAACATTCCTATGTTGGTTCTATCTCTGATCTCCTGAGTTAGAATCTCAGGAACCCTAGATGGGGAAAGACCCCCCCAACCCCACACTCATACACATTATTGGGGAGATCATAGATAATCAAGTAGTCCATGTGGCACTTATTTTGTAACACACAACTAGGTCTTAATATAGCACAACTTTATATTGCTCTCTCTTCCATTCCAGAAATTCTTGTTGAAAGTCCTAAGCTACATGAGAACCCTTTACCTCTCTGCTTTAGTGCCTAGGGCTTTGCATTCAAAACTTGTATAATCACTCCTAAAAAAACCTAAAATACTATATCCTCTTAGGTACTGAAGCTGCAAGTTTTTTCTCTTTCTATAGAGTTTTTTGTATCAGGTTGTTTTAGAAAGTCGCATTATATTGTTTTATAAATTGAACAAAGTTGAAAGCTTGAAAGTTGTGGTAGGTGATTACTTGGGTGGTTCTGAATGAACCCCACCTCCCGTCTGTGTAGCCCCTCTCCAGGATGACTCGAGCCTGGTCACATGCCCAGCTTTGGTTGCTGGTAAATAACAAGTGTGATGCAAGCAGAGGCTGGTAAGCTCAGGGACCAGCACACTAGAAATATAATGTGAGCCACAGATATAATTTCCAATTTTCTGACTCCATTAAAAAAATTAAAAAGATGAAGTTAATTTTAATAATGTGTCTTATTTAGCCCAACATATCTAAATATTATCATTTCAAAATGTGATCAATATTAAAAAATAGGAACTAGTGTTATTTTACCTTTTATTTTTCAGAGTCAGTTTTCAAACTCTGATGCTTATTTTGCACTTAAAGCACATCTTGATTCAGACTAAACACATTTCAAGTGCTCTGTGGCCCTATGGCTACTGGCTACAGTCTGGGCGGTGCAGAGTTGGATGTTGGGATGTGTGCTCTTAGAACACTTGCTCTTAGGATGCTCCCTCTGGGAATCTGTCATGCTGTGAGAAGCCCAGACTAGCCCAGGTGTGAAGAGAGCCCATGGGAAAGAAACAAGACATGGCCGAGAGCCTCAGCTGAGCGCCTACCTGGCAGCCAGCATTCCATCTTGCCATCCACCCAAGTGATCCCTTTTAGAAGTGGGTCCTCCAGGCACAGGGGAGCCATCCCTGCTAAAGCCAAATGGAACAGAGGTGAGCTCTCCCTTCTGATCACTGCCTAAATTGAATCTTGAGCAAGATCATAGTTGTTGCTGTTTTAAGCCACCAGTTATGTGGTGGGCTGGTAAGCAACGATAGATAACCAAAACAGAATTTATCAAGGATACCAGTTGATAGAGCATTAATGATTTTCTTTTCTCCCTCAGGCCTTCATTCATTTTCATTTTGCCTTCCCTGCTTACTCAGTTGGAGTCAATGAAGGAGGCAAAATAAGTAAAAGTCTCAGTCACCATCTGTAAGAAATTTATAAGCTAACTCAGACTTTACTTCTCTGTGGTGAAGGAGAATCAGCTGACGAGCCCACAGACGCTGGGATTCAATCCTGGCTTTGCCACTGTATCAGTCTGCTAGGGCTGCCATAACAAAATATCACAGAATGGGTAGGTTAAATAATGAAAAATTTATTTTCTCACAGTTCTGGGGGCTAGAAGTCTAGCATCAAAGTGCTGGCAAGGCTGGTTCTGGTGAAAGCTCTCGTCCCGGCCTGCAGACAGGGGCTTCTCTTTGTGTCCTTGCTTGACCTTTCCTCTGTGCATGTGTGAGAAAGAGAGACACCTGATGGTCTTCCTCTTCTTATAATGATACCAGTCCTATCATATTAGGGCCCAATACTCATGACCTCATTTAACGTTAATTACCTCCCTAAAGGCCCTGTCCCCAAGTATAGTTACATTGGGGTTTGCATGTGAATATTAATTGCACATGAATCGGGGAGCAGTGGGGGATGCAATTCAATCCATAGTGGCCACTAAGCCTTCATGTAATCTTAGCCAATCCAGTTCACCACTCTGAGCAATTTTATTGCTATGCCCTTCTCATAAGTATGATGTGAGGATTAAAGGAGATTATAACTATGAACACAAGGACAGAAAAATAAAAAATATGAAAAAATAGTTAAGGCTATCCTGGTCTTTTTTTTTTTTCATTTTTGGGTATTCTGGGAATCAGTAAATGATGAATAAACAAAGGACTTGAACAAACAAATAAAAAAACAAAACTAATGAATGGAAGAGAAAAACTTATCATGATACTTGAAAGCACAACAACAACAAAAATTGCATAGACCCAAGGACTCCTGCTGGGTGGATGATGGAATCAGTTATAACAATGATGAGGAAAATGTTGAAAGAGAAGATCAGGGTGGTTGATAATTTCTGAGCACTTACCATGTTCCAAGGAACATGCAAAATGGTGACTATATCTTCATGTATATTCAAAGAAAAAGGAGACCACATTAAAAAATGATGAGAGCACGTTTAAAGGAGGCTCCATCCTGTACCTGAGTGAAAAAAAATTGGGGCAAAGGAAAGAGACAGGAAGTTGGGTGAGAGATTTTTGCATCATGTCTTAAGGAGAAGGAGGAAGCAGAGGGCAGAGGAGGAAGATGAAGCGGAAAAGAGAGTGAAGGGCAGGGAAGGGAGGCAGTGAAGTAGATATGGGCCTGGCTCCAGGAGATGCGGGACAGCAGAACAGTACGGCCACTTCATGGGTGTGTGACTTGTGCAGTTGCACAAGGCTCAGTTCAGAAGGGTGCCCTGCTCAGAAGGGCTCTGTGCTTGGTTAA
Source organism: Manis pentadactyla (assembly GCF_030020395.1). NCBI lineage: Eukaryota > Metazoa > Chordata > Mammalia > Pholidota > Manidae > Manis > Manis pentadactyla. The sequence continues at coordinate 38,597,140 of NC_080033.1, forward strand.
TATTCTGCTGTCACCATCTCGAAATTCTTGATTTTTGATCAAAGAACCCCACATTTTCATCTTGCAGGAGGCCCATAAACTACTATGTACAGACCTAGTGCTGTAGAATGAAGGCTCTCATGCACTGAACTTTTGCTATGCAGCACCATGGAGATCACTGTGCACACGTGACCTCATTCCCATGGACTATGAATGAGCACGAGTGCTGGGGACACAGACAGTACTTGGGACACAGGACCCAGAGGGGATGGGAAGAATGTCAGTAGACTCCTGTGGCTAAGAGGCTATTGAAGAGAAGAAATAATGAGCATAGTCTGTGAACACAGCCCCCATGGAGGTCCTCTCTTCTCTGGGCAGCTGTCCAGTGGCCACAAAGAGAAAGATACGGTTTTGCCTCCCTATGGTGGTCAGGATAGAGAAGGCATCTTTAGTGGCAGAAAGCTGGTGTCCCAACAGCCATATCACTGAATTTGACAGAATTCCGTAATTTCTAGATTTTGCACTTGCTGCTGCTAAGCCTGTTATTTAACACACAGGAAATCCTTAAGGTATTATTCATTCATCCATTTCTTCAGTCATCCAACATTTTATAAACTCTCAGGGAATGCAAGCTGCCATGCTGGTCTTAAGAAAAAAGCAAAAATCAGTAAGTTCATTCCTTCCTTCAGGAAGCTCTCGATTAATGACCCCAAAAGTATAACACAGGTCCGAAGTATAACACAAGAAACAGTGTTAAATGCAAGTAAATGGTGGAAAATTTTGGGCATCTTAGTAAACAGTCTCCCCTCATAGTCAGTGTGAGTCCTCTTGTCCCCTGCCACCTGTAGGTGCTGAATCGAGGCAACTCTTCTCCGAACCTCTAGATGCGCTGAGTTGGAACCCTCAGCTGAGCAAACACATGCACACCGACTCTTTGCTTGAATGGGGTGGGGAGAGGACATGGCATGAAATGAGAGCAAAGAGTAAACTCCCACACGGTTGGAAGCAATCACATACTGAAACGCCCAAGCGCGACCGAATCAGTGTGGTTGCTCTCCACCTCACCAGTCTAGAACCAATTGAACGAGGAACAAGTTAAGCCCGTTGTTGAAAAAGAAAAAAATACAAATGAACACAAAACAAAACATTGCATTCATAAAGCAGCATTCCTAGAAGTTGTGGTAAGAGTCTTGAAAGTGCCGACCACTCCACTTTCTACCTCCCCGCTCCCTAAGCTTTCATAAACACTTACCATTTCATAAAAGTTACAGTTTTACACATGACTTCTAAGCTGCCAGAAATGTACAGTGCGCAGGGCCCCGCCTGTTCCAACATGTTTTATAAACATAAAAAGCTGTAGCAGCCACCCCAGATGTTTTCACAACTTATTTTTTTTCATAATTTAAAATCTGTTCGACCTGATGTTTTTTGCTCCATGTGCATTTCAACTGTAAAAAAAGGAAGCTGAAATATTATTCATGTGGTGCTATGCTGTTACACCTAATTTCTTCTCAAGTTCACACTAAACTGAAATGTCTCTAGGAACCTTAAAAAAGGCAACAGCCGAGAAAGTGAGGAAATATGTCAAGGACTTGTAAATAAACAGCTGGCTCCCAACATATGGATTTTCTTCTATATTTTTCAGGTGCCACAATCTCCCATCCGTATCTGCCAGCCCTGCAGCACACGGCATAATTCAAGTGTAATTGATAATGTAAGGGCAGATGGAGAGGACTGCCAGCTCCTCCCTGGGATCTCTGGGGACGCTGCAGAAATCAAAGCAGATGGCCCAATTGCATTTTCTTTATGTGGTGCTGCAAGCTCCTCTGTCTGCAGGATAATGGATCATTACGGCCTGCTGTGTACAAACACCAATATGCTTTTAAATCTGGTTCTCAAGCTTATGAAAAAGCACTATATTTCATATTAATTTGTGAAGCTGCACTTAACAAGGTCCACTGTTGTTAATTTACGATTTGGTATTGGGGGGAAGGGAGAGGTTCACGTGGAGAGCTCGCTCCTGACGCTTCCCACCCCCACTCCCACCCCCACCCCCTTTCGGCTGGCTCCTTAGCCCTGCCCCCAGCCCTGCCTCCCATCCAGCCAGCAGTGGTCAGCTGAAGGGAAGGCAGCCTCCAGATCTGCTGCTCTGATACGGAACTGACGAACTGGATTCCAGCAGTTGGAGGGGTTCTGAACATGCCAGTGTGGAGGAGGTTGGGTGTTAACTCCCAGTCAACTGCATGGATACTGTGAAGGAGAAAAGTCTTGGAACTGTTCTTTCTGCTCTATCTCTTGTCTCCATCCTCCTGCTTCTCCAGTGAGATAAAAAAGAAACAGGGACTAGGGAACTCAAAGTTCCCCCAGCCTTATCAGCGTTCTGTGGGGAAGGGTCCGAGACAAAATTGCAAAATCAGAAAGCTTTTCGATAGATTTACTTTAAAGACATTCTTAATCTTTGTCAGTTTTTAATTGGTAAGTATTTTTGACTCCCTACTGTGTGCCAGAAAATATCTTAGGCCCAGAAGAGAACAAGGAAAATGCAAACGACCCCCCACCTCTAGCAGCATGTGGCTGTAGATATCTCAATTGAATGCTTGAGAAGAATATAATCAAGGTGTTGAGCTAGTCTCAGGTTGTGACACGAACACAGAAATGGAACAAATCAAACTCTGTTCAGGGACCTAGAAGCTGTGCCTTAAGGAGACACGAGGCCACTCCCTGACCTTAGGTTATACCAGTGCCATTTTTCACTGAGATGCCAGAAACCGGCCTATGTTCCTGTTTTGCCTGGATCTCACAATTTAAGCCAATGATTTTAATAACAGCCATAACTGACACAATTTAAAAATTGAGAGATGTTACCTATAGCACCAGTAAGATTTGACAGGTGACAGAATACGCAGATGATGTTGGGGCCTTGTAGGTTTTTATATGGTGGGATAGAAAACCTTTAAGGAATCTTGAACTGGAAAACAAAAGAACTACATTTCTCCATTATAGTTCAGGGCCTACCTTGTACTTTGTTCCATTCCAAAGGAGTTTTAAAGCCAGTTGCACATGTGTTATTTTTCCTGAGATGCTAATAACTAATGGCTTAAAGAAGGGGTTACAACTCAAATGCCTAGAAGGATCCAGCAGGTAACAAAATTGTATATAGGTGACCAGCTGGATGGTACAAGTGATGAGCAGAGGCTCAGGGAGTGGACAGGCATCCTGCATAGACCAAGCCCTTCTGCTGGCAGGGTTAGCGGGGGCCTCCGGTTTGTAGTTCTTGCCTTTGGATATTAAAACTAGTACTGCTCATTCATTGCTTCATTTATTTGTCATGCAACATCCTGAAGTGCCCTCAAGACCGCAGAAGAGTGAATTTCTATAGATGAGCTGTGGCCTGGGCTGGCATGCCCATTCAGGGCAACTGTGAGTGACAGGAGCAACAGACAGGAGGCCACTCCCTGACCCTAGGTTATGCCAATGCCATTCTTCACCTAGATGCCAGAAACTGGCCTATGTTCATGTTTTGTTTGGATCTCACAATATAACCAATAATGTTAATAACAGCAAAAACTGACACAACTTAAAAATTGAGAGATGTTACCTACAGAGCCAATTTCCTAGCCTCTCCTAAAACACTGAAAGATCTGGCAAGCCCAGCCTGCATCTTTCAATCGGTACTGGAACCCGACTACCACCAAGACCCAAACCCATCACTGTAGCCCTGGCCTCTGTGAACACAGTCCAAAACTATCAGTTAGGGGAGCTTGTCAGCTAGGAGCAAATTCTCACTTTCACCTTCTATCCAGGAAGGACTACAACTCCTGGAAAACAAGGCAGCTTTAATCTCCTAAGGCAAAAACTTTTCAGTCAGCCTTAGAAGCTAACTAATATAAATATCATTACTCTCACAGACAACGAAGCAAAAAATAAAGCAAAGCCACATATGGCTAAAGGTGGGTTTTTTTAGTAACACGAATTAATCACATAGTGATCACAAGTGAGACATGATGTTCATGTTCATTACCTCATTTTCTAATTTTTTTGTGTGTGTTGCAAAAGTACAAAATAGTTCATGGTTAATTGCTAAACAAGCTTGATCCAGGGTTGCATGCAATTGTCTGGAGCCAAGGAACTGTGTGACATTCCCAGAATCACCACACTAGGAAAATACTTGAGGAAAACAGCCTCTTCGGATGAACTGGACAATAACATGGAGAATAAATTTTAATAAGATTCCCAAGCCTTCCTCTCTAATTCTTTTTGCGAAGCTTTAAAATTCTTTCTCTCTTTCTCTCTGTCTCTTCTCCTCATTTTGAAGCAGTGGTGAGAGGTGTCGTCCTTGCCTTGTTTCTCTTCTTAGTGGGAAAGCTTCAAGTTTCTCACCATTAGCGATAGATTTTTGGAGATACTGTTTATCAAGTAGAGGGAATTCCCTTCTATTACTGCTTTAGCTTTTTATGTTTCCTTTTCTTTAAAATACTTTATATTTTAAGTTTACAGCAAAATTGAGGGGAAGGTACAGAGACTTCCCATATACCCCCTCTCCCCAACATGCGTAGCCTCCCCCATTACCAACATTTCCCACCAGAGTGGTATACTTTTTACAACTGATGAACCTACATGGACACATCGTAACCACCCAAAGTCCACAGTTACATTAGGATTCAGTTTTGATGTTGGACATTCTATGCGCTTGGACAAATGTATAATGACATGTATCCCCCATTACAGTATCACACAGAATAGTTTTATTCCCCTAAAAATCCTCTGTGCTCTGCCTATTCATCACTGATCCGCTCTATACCAGGCAACCAATGATCCTTTTACAATTTCCATAGTTTTGCCTTTTCCAGAATGTCATATATTTGGAATTACACAGTACATAGCCTTTTAAAATTGACTTCTTTCACTTAGTAAGGATTTAAGGATCCTCCATATCTTTTGAGGTCTTGATAATTCCTTTCATTTTAGCCTTGAATAATATTCCATTATCTGGATGTACCACAGTTTTGTTTATCCATTTGCCTTATAAAGGACATGTTGGTTGCTTCCAAGTTTTTGCAATTATGACTAAAGATGCTATAAATATCTTTGTGCTGGTTTTTATTTGGACAAAAGTTTTCAACTCCTCTGGGTAAATATAAAGGAGTGTAATTGTTGGATCTTATGATAAGAGTATGTTTAGTTTTATAAGGAACTACTGAACTGTCTTCTAAAGTGGCTGTACCATTTATACTCTGACTAGCTATGAATGACAGTTCTTGTTGCTCCACATCCTTGTCAGCATTTACAGTTGTCTCCTGGATTTTGGCCATTTAATAGGTGTGTAATGATTAAAATTTTTCTTCCCTTATAGTCTTTTGTAAGAAGCAAAAGTGCAATTTCATATGTACACATGTTGATACTAACTCATTCCATACTCCTTTGACATTTGGTGATGCTGATTTTGGGGTAACTTTCTTCATCTCATTTTCTACATTTGTACAAAAAGGAATAGACTAGAGCCAGCTCATCAGGCCCATGTTATGCAAGAGGCATTCTATTATCTTTCTTCTTTGAATCTCAAAATCTATTCACTCACCCATTAATTTATTCAACTCATGTATACCCAATGTCCTCTATGAGTCAGACTCCTTCCTGTTCAACTAATTTTTTAATGAATTAAATGTATCTGGTTTTAATACATGTTCATTTCTAGGCTGACATTTTATTCACTCTCTTCTCTGTTGTCTCCATTCTAGCTTTACAAGATAAGAAGCCTCGTGTAAGTCCACCTGAAGCAATGAGGAAGAGAGGCTGGTCTAAACAGAGCTTTGGTAGATCCCTGAAAGTGTGTACACATCCCGATTAGCTTACTTACCTGTCTTGCACGCTAGTCTGTATGTTCTTTAAAGGCCATGTGGCAATATATAAGGCACATGGCCTTTGAGGCCAGTAGGATCTGAGTTCAAATCCTGAGTCTTGTGTGTGATCTTGGGGTGCTTACTCAATCTCTCTGGATCTCCAATCATTCACTGAATAAAATAAAACATAATGATTATGTTGCAGACCTATTTATGAAGAAACAAGGCTGAAACCACACACACTACAGTAGCTGACACATAGTAGGTGTCATTTGTGACCATTCCCATGTCTCCAGGGACCAAGTCTCATTTGCGCATGGCCACCAACATGCACAATAATCCAACAATATGTTTTGAACTAAAAGGATTATTGCTTTGCCTAACCCACCATTTGTCTTGGTCTCCTTTCAACAGGAATCAACAATGTCAGTTCTTAGTTTTATATTCTCTAACTTTCTCTAATGCCTTTCCCCAAACATTAGAATAATGGCCAATGTTTGCTCCTAATGCAAGGATTTGTAAGCCACAAAACCTAAACAAAGGCACAGGAGATCTGGACTTTGTGGCTGGAGATCTCAGTTTGCAATTTGGGGGTATAACTTCTCTGGAAAAAAGACAAATCCTAAATTACAACATCATTTGGCAAATGTGGGATGATTTCAAGTTTCTTTAGTATGAGAAAAGCAAGAGGTCCTTACACTGAGCTGGTCATGGAACGTTTGCAACCCATGCTCTGGAGGCATCCTCTCTACTGGATGGGATTGAAGGCTCACCTCAGTACTGCACAAGATAACTCAGAATATTTGGTGAAAGTTAATGCACATTTATTAGAGCTTGGAAGGACCTTGTTGAGATTCTTACAGCACCTTACTAGAAAGAATATATACATGATGAGAAGTATCTCATTTCATTCTATAATTGTCTTTCACTTTTCCTACCCATCAAATGGGATGTCATTGCCTCCCCATGCCCAGGAATATTTTTAAGATAAATTGAACCCATAAATGAGAAAGAGCTCTAAAACACCACATGCATGAGATATCTCCATTATTATGGGTGAGGCAGTAGGGCACTGTTTCAAAGAACATAGGCTCTGGAGTGGAGAGAATTAGGTCTGATGCCACTTGGGAGCTCAGGTTCTTATCTGGAAAATGTGAATTAACAACTACTTCATGTGGAGCTATGACAACAAAGCAAGATATGTTGGCAAAGTGCTTAGGATTATGCTTTTGTACTAAGCAAATAGTACTTGCATGGTGAATAATAATAATAATAATAGTATAATTAGCATTAACATATATTGAATACTTTCCATGTTCCAGATACAGCATCAAATAACTTTGCATGCCTTATCCCATTTATTCCTCATTATCACCTGAGATTTGTGTTGTTATTATCTTCACTTTACAGAGTAGGAAACCAAAGCCCAGAAAAACAAAATAATTTGCCCAGATTCAAACCAGGTGGGCTGACCACAATACCAAGCTCAGAAGCAAGATGCCACAGTGAAAGCCTTCAGTTTTCATCATCACTGTTAGAGCTGGAATGTAGCTTCCAAGTCATCTAGCCCAACCCCTGTGCCTACATATATTCCCTTTGCAAAATCTATTATGGAGCCAAATCATTCCAGTTTTGCTTGAATGATCCTGATGATAAGAACTTCACTTCCTGAGAATGGCCATCCAGCAGCAAAATTCTATAACCCTGACATTCCTAAATAATTCCAGGGATTTTAATACCCTTAGAGATGTTCAGGAAAAAGGGAAGGTTGAGGAATAGTCACAGATTGGAAGAAACTTTGGAAAAATAATAACTAAGTGCAATGTGAATCCTGGGTTGGATCCGGGAAGAGGAAAAAGGAACATTGGGGAAAGACTGGTGAGATCCGAGTAAGGCTTGTCATTGTAGTGTACCAATGTTTGCTTCCTGGTTTTGATCATTTCTCCATAATTATGTAAGATTTTAACATTAAAGGAAGCTGGGTAAGAGGTATACCAAAACTTTCTGTGTTTCCAATTTTTCTGTAAATCTCAAAGTAGTTTGAACTAAAAAGTTAAAGATGCATGTCCAGGAAACAAAGGGGGTTTGAACAAATACTAAGAAAGAGATTTTTTTCCCTAGAAAGAGAGGAGACACATATCTGAGAGTTCCTGGTGCCTGTTCCACATAGATATGTGGGAGGGAAACAAAGACAGCTTTGGCAAGCCAGGCTGCAGAGGCCTGCTGGCTGGGAGATGCATTTGTTCTGACACTGGAAGCTCCTCTCCTTGTACCCTGCCACTCCAGCTGCCCTAAGCCCAGGCTTAGCTTCCTGGCCCATGACTTGGCTAGCTCCAGCCTCAGCACACCTGAGAGGCATAAAGAAAACAGTTACAAAGTTCTCTGCACCCCCAGAAAACTTCAGACTGTGTTCTGGAGCTAACATCACCCAAGAAGAAGTGACGGCTGTAACCATGAGAGCAGGGCCATATCGTGGCCATCACAAGGTTTAGCATAATTCCTCACAGCACTCCATAAAAGTGCAGTAATGAATATACAGATGGGGAGGGTCATTAGCTTGCCATTAACTAGTCTTCTGGCCCTAACAAATTCAACATTTAAGATGAACTTTGAAAATAGCTTCATAATAAGGTTGTATGGATTACATGCATAAGAAGTACTTTAAGCTGAATATATAATTGCATCTAAAATTTGCTGTAAAATTGACATTTGTGTGAAATTTTAGGGACTAAATCCTCTCACAACATGGCATACCTGTACATTATGATGCACAAGTGAAAAAGACAGTATTAAGGAGGGCTTCTGAAACACCCCTTTAAAATAAAACTGGGAAGCAAGTATTTGTTTATTCTTAAGTGTTCTCCTTTACATACCATCCTCTGGAACTCAGATGAGATGCTATCACTTCCCTGATCAAACCTCCTCCTTCCCATATTGTACACATATTTGCTATTGCCTATCTCTACCACCTGGATACAAATTTCAGGGGAATAGGGACTGTGTGGCTTTGTTCAGTGCCATACCCCAAGTCAAGGCCAGTTTCTTGAACAGAATAGGTGCTTGATAAACACTGATCAAGTATAGAACCATCATTTTATTTCCCTTAACAGTTAAAAAGATCCTTTCCCAAATTTGATCTATCCCCTCAGGGCCCAAAGAGGCACTTGGAAACCTAGGCACTGAGAGATTAAGTCAAAGTCACACCACCAGCGAGGAGGAGCCTAGACTCTAACTCAAAGCTTAGGACCCCATAATGCTGGGGGTTTCCCCCCAAACATTATCATGTAAGGTCGCCATAACTAAGTTCTGCTCAATGTCCAGCATCCTCTCCCAGACACCTGGTCAAGTGGATGCTAATTACAGCCAAACCCCTGAGCTCCTCCCTCCCCTTCACAGGTGTGTCAAATGTGCCTTTGAGGTATGAATGAGCTGCACCGGTTTTCTTTTGCCCTACCACATAGAAAAATGTCTTCCCTCAGTGGGTAAAATTGTAACATTTCCAGAATATCTCACCTGGCTTTAGTACATCTGCATATCAATAGGCATTCAGAGGTGGAAAGACTCTGACTTCAGTGCATTTGCATCATTCCTCAGGGGTGGAGAGAAGTTCATCTCCACATCAGTGGGTAATCACCTGGGCAAGGAGGGCTTATCTGTACCTGAGAGGGGAGGGGGAGGGCTGGGTTTTGGCTGATGCTGGAGCAGGAAAGAGAAATGGCCCTAGACTGCAGTTTGTGAGCAATAAACAGATTTTAAACTTTATTTCTCCCTTTGACTGATTTTGGTTTTTAGAGGTATTTTGCCCTGAGATTTCCTCTCCCTGGACTTACACCTTCTTTCATATGCTTTCCAGCATCAGTGTCATTTCAATAAATGCATTATAACAAGACCGGGACATTGCATATCATACTGTCTCGGTTCCCTGGAGAAGAATGCCCTCTATTTTTAACTCCGCTTCATTCTCATAGTTTCCAGGTTCAGTGGGATTTATTAAGGCAATTTATCACAGATGAATAGGTATCTAAACAATGAGTCTAATAGGCAGGGCTCACTTTTTAGAAGTTTACAGATTCAGCGGACATTTCCTTAATCGGTACTGATTCAACCATTTCTGAATAGTAGGCCAGGCCCTCCTTGAAGACTCCATAGATTAGAGCAGAGAAGTTAGAACCACCTCTGACTAAAGAAAGATCTATAGGATTAGAGGGACATGTCCATCCTACCCCTCCAACCTCCCAGGCCCTGGCCTACAGCCTCTGCTGAAGGAGCAGTGACAGAGCTGGGAGGAACAAGAAAACATCCACCGGCCTTTGTGACAAGCTGGCACTGGGGCAGCATTAGAAGGCTGTGGTCCAATTACCCAGCCATCTTCATGTTTAAATTAGCACCAGCCTACAAACTTCTAGCACTATAATGTCGCACAATTCTCCATGCATTGTTTTTAGCCTTTGCTCAACATTCCCATTCAGACATAATTGTTTTCAGTTCACAGGTGGGGAACCTGAGATGTGGAGAGATAAAAGGGCTTGCCGAAGTAGGAAGGGGAGAGGCCGAGATGAAGGCTTTGGTTTGGTGTGTCCTTCTGAGGGTGTCTTAGTCCACTTGAACTACTCTAACAAAATGCCGCAGACTGAGTAGCTCATATACGACAGAAATTTCTTTCTCACAGTATTGGAGGCTAGAAGTCCAAGATCAAGGAGCCAGCATGGTTCAGAACGGTCATCTGGTGAGGACCCTCCTTCTCGTTTATAGCTGTCACCTGCCCTCTAGGCCCTCACATGGCGGAAAGAGCTAGAGAGCTCTGTGGCATCTCTCCTGTAAGGGCACTTCGTAGGCCCCCACTCCCATCACCTAATCACCTCTCAAATGACCTATGAATACCATCCCCTTTAGGGGACAGGATTTCATCATATGAATTTGAGGGAGACACAAACATTCAGACCATAGCAGAAAGCATAAGCTCTAGAATCAGACAGCTAGTAGTATAATCCTATGTTCCCTAGCTGTGTGGCCAGTCAGTGGTGGTTAATGTGTCCATGCCTGAGTTTCACCGTCAGTGAAACAGGAATAGTAATAGTATCCACCCCTATTAAAATAACATATATAAAGGGCTCAGTATAGAACCCGGAACATAGAAAGTAGTCAGTAAATGTTGGCTTTCACTGATGTTACTGACAGCACTATTCTCTCTGGGTAACTGGCCTTAAGTAAATGTGATTGTAGACTTAAGGATCTCCATGAATCCCTATGAGACGGTCACTTGTCTGAGGGTCCATTGCTCTGAACCAGTTAAGAGTATATTTATTTTTATCCTCCTTATGATAAAATGAGGCTAGAGTTTTGCTTTGTGGTGTCTTTCTATTATTTCTGTGGGACAACCTGATAGGAGAGTTCCCCTTCTAATAAGGAATGTGTGAGTTGAGAAACAACTCTCTGAATCCTTAAACACAATTTCTTTCCATAGCTCTGATAGAGCACAGCAAAGTCAAGCATGTATTTAACATGTAAATCCAGCTACATGTGTTCTCTCTATATATAATTCACAAAGAGCACACAATTACATTTGGCATATTGCTCTATTATATTCTATTGGTTGTGTATAGTCTGTATATGTTTTGCATTGATGCATCCATATTACTTCAGTTACATATAACACCTTGATTACTGCGTTTCCTTACTGGGCATTTACAACACTTCGAAGGGTAATTTTGACCATTCACAATTTTCACCAGCCTTTTGCACCCAACTAACCTCTTCATAAGATGCAACACTGCTGTATCCCACTGTTTTTGAAGTGCCTTTCTGCTTAGGAGCTCAAAAGTCATTGCCTCTGAATTCCTGACAAGGCCAAAATGATGTCAGATGGTTGAAGTTTAGTCACCTTATTTCACAGATGGAATAACAGGCTTAGAGAAAAGTCCTGCTCTGCTCTATCCGTAATGACGTAGTAAGTTAGTAAAACCAAGAGAATGCCTAGGTGAACCGACATGAGAAAACATCCAGTGGCTCCAACACTAACAAATGAGATACACTGGGTGTTCATTTTCTAATGTAAATTCTAGGAGGGAACCAAGGAAGGAGGGGGCAAGAGAACAAATTGGATGGAATAGGAATCAGATTCCAGATAAACTGTTAATGGTTAATAGGGTCAGCCACCCAAGCTGCAGCCAGACCTGGAATTTTCCACTCGTACCCCTTGCACAGCATTCACTAGAGACCACGTGTGCATTAGTCTGCAGTTCAAGGAACCAGTTCCAGTGCTGCCGAAAGGCAGAATTAACAGAAGCCTCTTCCCACTCTCAAAATGGCTTCCCTTCAATGGAATACTCTGGACTAAGGGAGGGACTCAGCTTCAGATAGATAATAATAATTACAGCAATATACAAAATGTCCATCTCCCTCCTCAGCATTGCCAACAAGTACTGAGGGTTAATGGCCAGCCCTACACAAAGGATTTTGAGTATTAGACCTCATTAAACCTTCACAGCTATCTTTGAGATAAACAAGGTAGTTAGTCTTATTTCAGAGATGAGGAAACTGGGAATCTAAGAGGCCAAGATCACCCAGCTATGAGGAGAAAGAGCTGGGCTTGCAGCGCTTTATCCCTCAAGCACTGTCATGCACTGCACCAATACTTCTTCAGGATGTTTAGAAACATTTTTAATTTAATTTGATTTGTATTTATTTTGCATGAGCTGCTTAGGTTACAAATCACTTTCAGGTATGCGCATTCCCATGTCAAAGTAGGAAACAATAAAGGAGGCTCAGATCATTATGTAGAACAGTCACAAGGGAATAAGGTGAAAAAGCGGAGCACACATGAATTCAGCTCCAAATGCCATGTTAGCCCGCAAAACACACCCACCCAGAAAGGCAGGAAAGAAAGGGTTAGTGTGTAAAGGTGCCACAGCCTAGGTTTCCTCAGGTTAATGTCCATCTGATACGGAGTGACTTCACCCCTGGGCTGGAGAAAAGACAGAGAAGGAGGAAGACAAGGAAGGAATCACTGGGAAGGTATTGCTAGACCCAGATTCTCTGCCCAGGCCAGCACCTGACAAGCACCTCCACAGAGCTCCCTGCAGGGGCAGCCACAAGACAGCACATTATCACATTCTACGATTCCACCTCCCACCCCGAAGTTAATACAAAACCACTTCACTTGGACATACTGTACTTCTCCATGGAAATGAGGGATTCTGTTTGAATACAGTCACGGCTGCAAAAGTTCTCTTTTTTTAAGCTTCATTGACTATCAAGATATTCAAGCCCTGGAGTTGCAATGGAATCCTTGTGGGGAAAACCCACTTAAGCCTGCTACAGAATGCACACAGAGCAAGGAGGAGGGAAAAGAATATGAGAAAAAGAAGAAAAAACATTGCTTTTTAATAATAAAGCTCCAGATTTAAAATTAGATTGTACAAGAACAGCCCTAATTCCTAGAAACCCAGACAGGGAACTAAATGCATAATATATTGAGAAGAATTTATTTTCACATACTTTGAGGATCTAATATGGCTTTTGGCACTTCACACAGCCTTGGCCCGTATTTCTGATGAGTGGAAGAGGCTGTTAACCACCTTTTCATGGAAAACATACCTCCATCTCAAGTCAGAGGTTAAGTTATTCTCTGGCCAAAAGAAGCAATCCATCATGCTTCATTATGGGGTAGGTCTCACAATGAATCGCATTTGGCAGAGATGGATAACTTAATATGAGTCTGTTCGGCAGCCCTGTAAACGGATCTGTCATCTCCAAGACTGGTGGAGGTGGTCAGACGCCACTTGAGGTCCCAAGCAAAATTCTGGCTGCTGCAGTGTGGCTGCTGAATTCACACCTGAATAACGACAGCAACATGAATAACTGCCAAGCATTTATGTAAGCATCTACTAAGTGTCAGACTGCTGTGCAGAAATCTTGGCTCTACTACTTATAAACTCTGTGATCGTGGGTGGGTAACAACCTCTAACTCAGTTTCCTTATCTTTCAAAATGGGGGTAATAATGGCATCGACCTTATAAGGCTGTAATGCAGAGCTCCTGAGACACTGAGAGACATTTAGTTAATGCTTAAATGTAAGTGTTAGTGGTTATTATCTTAACCATCTTAGCCAAGGCCTGGACTATGGTGAGATGGAGGCGTTCTGCTGGGGGCAGTGTTTAAGGGGCACTCACTTTCAGAGTCATGCGTCAGTGCCTCTGTAAATGTGTCCAGGCTGCCTCTCTTGCCTCACCCTAGTCCCTGCCCAGATCTCAGATTCACAGATGCAGAAATGAAACTCAGGAAGTGAAGTAACTTACTGGACTTCACCTAATACAGGGCATGCAGAACCTGGATTCCCAATCTGTCTGTCCCACTTCATATTGTCCTTCAACCACATTACACTGCAGGATAAGCAGTGAGCAAATGAACTGATAACTTCCAAATTTTGATTAGCATTGTGAGCAAAAAAGCCCAATCAGATCGGATGGGAAAGATGCCCTGAAAAGACGGCTTATTCGATAGGACCGAGAGAACAGAGAATAGCACCCAAACCCCGGGAGGCCTCTTCTGGGTCTCCTTCAAAGCCCAATTTAGGTGTTAAACAATGCAAAATTGCTTACCCTTGAAAAGTGGCTGGAGTAATGAGAATGCATCTCACTGGTCAAAGGGAAAAAAAAAGAGATACAGGATTCTCTAGCAAAACCTTCCTTATCAGCTCTGTTGGGGGAAGGAAAAAAACAAGGCAAATAAATGACAAAAGCAGAGGAAGCATCAATCATGCCGTTGTTGGTCTGCCAGGCCTGCGGCAGGCCTGCATACAACTCGCAGGCCACCCTTTGGCTCCAAGAAGCTCAGCTCAGCCAGGCTCCAGCAGTTGAAAGAGGTGGGAGCATGGCTGCAAACCAGCACCTTGGATCCTCCTTGCAGCTCTTTCACTTACTTTCACTGTGACTGGTTAAGTGGCTACGCTCCTCTGAGTTTCCTAATCTCTAGCATATGGCATTTCACACATAGTCTCAGAATTCCACTCCAGCGCTGAATTCTCCAAACCTCCCAAACACTGAATGACATAAACAAAAGGAATGTCCCGCAATGCAGTCTCCTCTCACTTCATTCCTCTTTCATCCAGAAAACTTTCTAGATCCTTCATATCTGATGTCCTACCACTCTTATTTTTTGTGGTCTGTCAGTAAAATAAGCAGACAAATTTTCAAGAGCTACAATGAGACGTTTTATCTTTCCAGCATAATTTCCTGAGTGTTTTGATTACTGTTAGCAAGGCTTACCAGTGTAGGATGTTCTCATACTCTCTAAAGCTTTGCTACACGCATTATCTCTCATCCTTACAACCACCATTCCACAAAAGAAGACTTGAGATTAGAATGATGTAATGGCTTCACTTGTTCATTTGTTCGTTCATTCATTCATTCATTCATTCATTCATTCATCCATCCATCCACTCAGCAAACATTATTACAGGTCGTCTAGGCACTGGACTCTGAAAGGGACCAGAAATTGGGAGAGAGATGAAATAGAGTCTATACTCTGACTCAGGCAGTGTAATAAGGTCATTGAGCACATAAATTTGGTGGAACTTAGTTTAAATCTTGCTCTACCTATCCATAAGATCTCTTGGACGATTTATTTTAACCCCTCTGAACCTCCAGTTACTTTTCTATAAAATGGGGATAGCATTATCTACCAGTTGGAGAGCTAGTGAGGATCAGATAAGCTAATAATGTAAAAGTGCTTAGCACAAGACCTGGGACACAAGCAACATAAATAGCCACTTTTATTATGAGCTTCAAAAACATTTTGAGTTGATGGCTGGGCCAAGCATGGAGAATGGCTATTTTTGTTTAACTATTTTTTGTTTCTTTCTGCAGAGGGCAGATTTCCCACATGCTAATAAATCTTATGGCAGCCAAGAGATGGACAGCAGACCGCCTGCATGGTTCTCCAGGGAGTGTGAAGCTGGAGAATTGCGCAGACCAGCCTCCAGTTCCAGGATTGGCAACAAACCTGAGGAATACTCACCAAACTCACATTTTCAGAAAGTTCCCTTCCTTTTTGAATCAAAGGAAATGCTATATCCCGTGCAATGCAACCCAAATAACTTTAGCAAACCCCACAGTGTTTCAGACACCTGGCCCAAGAGGCAGATGTCTTTCTTCCCCTTCGACTGCCAAGCCCAGGGTTTGCCCAACCTGGCTGGGAATCCCCAGGCCCAGGCAGTGAAAAACTGCTCAGCCTTGATGAGCCCAGCCTTGAGGTGAATCAGGGTACTGGCCTGGGGCAATCTGAAAAAGTAATCTTTGAGGAAATTCCAGACGCAAGGAGCCCTGTCACTCTAGTGAGGGGGACACTCACCAGAAGGGGCTGTGTCACTCCCCTCCTGCCATCTGAGCACTGTCAGCACAGAAGGTTTAGTCATTTGGATTGCAATAAACCCCACTTCCTGAACTCCATGCCCCTCCTGATTCCATATCAACTGCGCCGTCAGTCCCTGTATGTACCACTGCTCCGTCAGAGTCCAGCGCACCTGCAGCGCCATTCAGATGTGTCAGGTGCTGCTTATGTGTGCTAATGAAAAGTGCTCGCAGGCCTCCTTGGAGGACAGTGGGAATGTGCGCCAGCTAAGGCAGTGTGTCTCGACCTTGGTTGCACTCTATTATAATTTCCTGGGAGCTTTCACAATCCTGACGACCAGCCTACAGACCAGACCAGTCAAACTAGATTCTCACAGGGTGGGACCCAGGCATCAGCATTATTTTTAAAGGATCCCAGCATGCAGCTGAGTTTAAGGACTAGTACATATGCCAGGCTGGAATCCCTGAGGGGATCCTTTTGTTCCTTTTCCATTCTTTTCCTCCCTCTCCCTTCACTGTTTTCTAAAGGAAACATGTGGTTAACGCCCAGGGTTTACAGTCAGACCATTCCCACTCTGAATTTTGGCTTTACTGCCACCAACAAGTGATTCAAGGTAAATTGCTTCACCTCTCAAGTTCTGCTTTCTCATTCTATAAAACAGGGAAAATAAAACAGAGACTCCCTGTGAGGATTAAATATCATAGATAAATTGCTTAAGATAGTACTTTGCAATTAGTATGTTCCAATAAATGTGCACTATTTTTCTTCTGGTTATTCTTTTAATTTTCTAAGAGCTATGCTAGATGTTGGAAATATAGAAGGAGTAACACAGATATGATGCTTCTTCTCACACAGCTAACTGCCTTCCCATTCAATCTTTAGGTGGAGAATGGCCCTACATTATTGACCAGGGTAGTGTGATATTTTCATTTTGCCTATGAGGAATCTGAGGCCCAGAGCAGTTAAATATTTCACCCAGAGTCACACAGGTGGATGAAAACCCAAGCTTTTAAGTCAAACATTGCTCTGCTTCCTACATGGATGTGGGGTAAACCTACAAGGGAATTCTGAGGTCTGGCCATAACACAGATGACACAGCAGGTTCTCCAAGCTGGAGGACTTAAGGGGAAGGACACAACCAAATGGGTTCAGGGAGGGTACTGAGGGATGAGAAGCAAAGGAAGATAGGCATGATAAACGGGGGTGAAGAGTGAGGCTGAACGAATTCCGGAGTAGGGGAACAAGTGGAAACCACCCAGTGATAAGTGGGGAGTGAGTTCATTCAAACGGTCCAGGGTAGAGCGGAATGTTCCCAATTCATAGTAATCTTGGTCACATCCAATGCTCTAGGTGTGCTTGAGTTTATAGGCCTGTAACCTGAAATTATACCAACAATATAGGTTGCTGAAAAATAAATAGAAAAATACAAGGGTTGGCCACACACCTTTTAAGCATGTTTTAAATAGTTTACGTCTCTCAAAGAGGACTTAATTTTACAATAGGACTCTACTACTTACAATCTGAACAGCAATCAGGGAGGGATGAAGCTCCAGCCAGGACTAGCTCCGTCAGGAAAGCTAGATAGCCTAGTTGTGAGCACACAGACTCTAGGCTTAATTTAAGTTCTGGTTTAAGTCAAGGCTTTGCCACTTATGATGGTGTAATCTTTATGGACGTCAGTTTCCTCATCTGTAAAATGGACTTTATGATGTAGCTCCCTCGGTGGGTTGTTGCAAGAATGAAATGCTATCTTGTTCATGAAATTCTCAGAATGGTACTTCACATACTAGGCACCTGAATCGGGTGCTATCGAGTTAGCTATCCTGGTTGTTAAGATAGCCAACCTGTACTCAGGAATTGTTCCCTCACAGCCCAGGCCTGCTGCTCTTAGATTCCCTGCTGTAGCCAAGTTCACTTTTGCTCTTCTGCCAGAGCTAGTTACATGTTATTTGTTTTGCAGGGTGTTTATCTTCCAATATTTTTACTAAATAGGACAGCTATATCAATGAGGTCTGCTGCTTTATTGGTTGCTAATTGCTGGGGCATAATTGTTGCAGTGTTACTTGGTGTTCCTATAATTCTCTGCAGCCAATCAAGGTGGCCAGTTCTCTAATTACAACACAGTGAATTCTCAGTCACCAGCATCCAAACACTTAAGGGTGCTCAGTTTATAAGAACTCGTTTCAGCACTTTTACAAGAAAGGGCTTAACTGACAAAGGCAAGAAGTCATATCAGGAAATAGTTTTTTAAATAATTTATAAACATATCAATACATAAAATAATAAGCATTTTATAATCATAGCAGTGTGTGTAATTTTGGAAAGTAATTTCTAAGATCTGTTTCAAAATCTTTGCACATTCAATTCAATCTCTAGCTGGACAATGAGAATTGGTGTTTGTAATGATCATAATTCTGAGGCCCAGGCAGATCTCAGTAGCACTTTGCATACATCAGACATTGGCCATACTCGGCCTAGTTCTAGTGCTGCAGGAATTTTACTATATTCAAATGTTTTCTGGAAGTTGTAACCCATCTATGTTCCCGCCAAAAGCTGGAGAATCAAATATTCAATCCACTTCAATAACAAGATAATGATGGCCTTGGAAGCATTTGTGTACTGCAACATAAAAAGTTAACTTATTATCAATAGTAAACCCATGATTTTAATCAGATGACATCACTTCTTTGATTCCATTTTCCCTAGAGTAGAATCGACATTTTTCCTTTGGTTCTAAGACCCTACATGTTATGGCCCTGCAGACCTCCAGCTTTCCCCCTTCCCTCACCAGGCTACAGCCCCACTGGCTGTTTTTCTGTTCATCAAACATACTCGATGGTTTCCAGCTCAGGGCCCTTGCCCTGCTCTTCTCTCTGTCTGCGGCTCTTTCCTCAGTCCTTCTGATGGCTGGTTCCTCCTCAAACTGTAGGTCTCACTTTCAGTTCTGTCTCCACAGTAAACCCTTCCCAAACACGTAAATGCCATTCTCAAACTAATTATCAAATTATTTTGCTTTCATCTTGACTAGCCATTATCACAACCTGGTATTGTCTTAATTGGCTCGCTTGTCACTGTTTGTCTCCAGAATGTAAGTTGTTTGAGGACAAAATCTTGTTTACCATGAATACTATTCCTAATACTTAGAGCAAAGCTGGTCCATCATAGGTACCCAACGAACAGTTGTTTAACAGAGCACATGAATGAATGAATGAATGAATGAAAGTATACACATTCTGCTCCTCTATTTTGGTATTTTCTAATTTTTTTTGCTTTATCCAAAATGGGCAATTATATTTATCTGCAACTGCCCTATTCTGTATCACCACAACGTTTTTGATTAGGATCATTGCCACTGGTACTCAGTCAACTGCATTTATTGAACATTTATAGAGGTGTGCAGCACTGTGCCAAATGTTATGGAGAAAAAGGAAAATCAAAAGCTATCACTGCTTCTGTCAGGAAGCTTTCAATCTAATTGGCAACAGTGAGCAGACCTGGCCAACATGTGTGCAGAAATACAGTAGCTTATGGCAGGGATCCTTAGCTCATCCCTGCTGTGGGCTGAACTGTATCTCCCCAGAATTCATATGTTGGGGTCCTAATCCCCAGTGCCTCAGAATGTGACTATTTGGAGATTGGGTCTTTCAAGGGGCAATAAGGTTAAATGAGGTCATATGGGTGGGCCCTCATCCAGTCTGACTGGCATCCTCAGAAGAGGACATCAGGACACAGAGGAAAGGCTGTGAGGACACAGGGAGAACATGAACATCTACAAGCCACGGAGAGACGTCTCTGAAAAAAATCAATTCTGCCAACACGTTGACCTTGGACTTCTAGCTTCTGAAACTGTGAGAAAATAAATTTCAGTTGTTCAGGCCACCCAGTCTGTGGTACTTTTTTATGGAACCTGGAGCAAACTGATACATTCTCCAATATTCATTGTCCCATAAGTAAGGGAAAATGCTGAGCACCTAGCCACCTAGTGAGGGACTGCATTTCCTTTACTGCCCTGCAGATAGATGTGGCCATGTGACTAATGAGCGTAAGCAGAAGTGTCATGTGACCTTGGCTCTACCCCAGATCCCTCACCCTTCAGACGCCAATTCTAATTCCAGTTCAGGGAGGTCATTGGTTGAGAAGTGCAGAAAGGGAAGAAGTGAAGAGGTAGGAGTGAGGGCAGACTCGCCTGGGAGGCAGTCTACACAAGGCTTCCCCAACCAACACCCTCCTCTTCCACGATGCCCACCTGCATTGTGCTATGCTAGCCCACCTAGCAATCCACCAAACAGCTGCCTCAAAAAAAAAATCCCATAAATATCTACGGCAGGACCAAGAGACTAGCAATTTATGTTTTAACACTTCCAAATCCTAGATGAAGCATGTGCTCTAAGGAAATGAGGGCTCTGTTGTGAGGTAAGCAGGTGAGGTCAAGGTCTGCTGAGGGTTTCTGACAGTGACTGGCTCCTCACAGGTGGGAGCATGGCACAGAGGAAGGCAAAAAAAAAAAGTCAAAAGCAAACTTAACTTATTTAGAAGTTCCACTGGGAACTAGTCTAACGCTGGAGTGGGGAGCAAAGACTTCCTCCCACTCCCAGAATGGAAAGGTCATACTTGCATCCTGGTGCTCCCTTACATTAAGCTGATTTTGAGGGGCTCCATGAAAACCTACCCATTATTTTTCACATGATACTTATGGGCAACAAAAACAAAAAATGCATTCTGAATTCCCAGAATCAAACAAGATAATAGTTTTTGGAATAACTTACCTAAAAGTGCAGGGCGCTCAGCAATCATGCCAACCAAAGAGTGGAGAACGAGCCTGCGCCCAGAGAGAATGTAAGAGTGCCGACAGCAAAATTTACTGAAAAGCCAAATTATATTTATTTCATGGATGTGGCTCTCAACAAGCGCACTGAACACAGTCCCCATGTTTTCACTGTCCCACTGTAAAGGCTGGCATTTTCTGAGTGCGGACCCCTTCATTCACCCCTGTGAGCCTGTCCCCATCACACGTCTGGAGCTCAAGGGCTGCACTGGAGTTTGGGGAAAGCTTCCGGTGGAGATTTTGTCAAAGATAAATGGCCAGGCCAGGCAAGCAGCACTGAGCTGGAAGGAAACCCGGGATGCAGCGCCATGAATCAGTGAGTTCCCTCAGGAGGAGGGACGGTCTGCTTATTGCACTCACGTTGTCATCGATCGAAACCATACAGACATCAGACCTCACCCTGCAGGCAGCCAAGGCAGCAGTTTCCAATTTATCTGTGTCCACCTGGAAGTTCCAAGGGACAAGAAGGTCCCCTCAAAGTACAGGGGTCATGAGCTAGCTTTCCCCACAGCAGGTGAGGTGGGAGGCTCCTGAGTGTCCGTGTGCTTCCCAAGCTGGACATCCACCAAGAGAGAAATGGGCCCGCTGAGGGGCATCTCCCCTCACCGCTGTATTTTCAAGGCCCACCCAGGCCCCAGGACATGTTTGTCCAGCAAAGGAATTTTTAAAAAGCAAACAAATGAAACATCATGTAGGGATATAAGTAATTTTGGAGGCTATGTATTGACATCAGTAAATAGCTTACTCTGTACTGTTTAGTGAGAAAAAAATAACACAAGAACATATATTCTGTATGATCCCAATTTTATTATATCTTAAATATAACTTTAATAGTACATATACTAACATATTAATAAAAGTCACCTCCTTTCCTTGCCATTCTTGGCATTTTTTACTTTCTTTTATGTATGTTATCTGTCAATTTTTCCTTTTCAGACCCTTTATTGTAACAAGTAAAAAATAAAAAATAAAATATGAAACACAGCACTTTCTTGTACTGTGCCCCCCCTGGTATGCGGTTACCTTGCTGTAAACAGTCTTCAAGATTTGTCAGTATAATGCCCTTGGTGGGCGATATTCCCAAGAGTGAGGGCCACTCAAAGAGGAGAACCCAAAGGTCAGCACACTGTCGCCGCTGCTCCTTCACAATTGTGCCTTTCTAACAGGAGCACAACATGACACTGTAAGTTCTGTAGTTAAGTTCATGGCATTTTTGTCTTCCCACTTCCCACAAACGCGGAAGTCTCAGTCACTCTAGGTACCAGCTTGCTCCATTTCACAAACCTGCCCCCTTTCCACCTTTGCACAGGGCATCCCTGCTGAGCCTCCAATTCAGAACCCAGAAGGTGGCTTCTCTGGCTAGGTTTTCCCTTGAAAGGAGTCTTGGTCTGCACACTGAGCCAGATGACAAGGTTCCAGGCTGCAAGCCCCGACTGGTGCTTTCGCTGAGGTGATGCCTGGTTTGGCCACTTCAGTTCTGAAAGGCTTTCTTTGCTGCCTGTGGTGAATATATGACAGACCTGTGGACGACCCCACTTGTGCACCTAGGGTAGGCTTAATATGCAGGTTAGGTGTCCAAGTAGAGTGACACATGCCTAGGGCAGCAGTGTAATGAAAGAAGCTGGACACCCTAGTCAAAGCTGGCCATGCCCAGGCCAAAAGGGTCTTCACCCTGGAGACATGGGAGCCTCATGTAAAAATTAATAATCTCTCCCTGATGCTTGCACCGTTCACATTTCTTCTCACTGAGATAGGTAAGCATTACTCTCCTCTTTTAAAATACAAATTTAATTAGATGTCAGTGAGTATGGAAGAACTAAGCAGGAAAATCTCAGCAAGGCAGCCAACCAAGATCTCTAACTCTATGTGAGCTGGAGCAGCATGTGATGGTGAAGGAGAGAAAACCATCACAGGCAAAGAACCTGTGAGTAATGGGAGGAAGGCCTCCAGGCCCCATTCAGTCTGAAAGACATCTTTTCTTTCAACCTAACATCAGTGAGGGTTATAGAAAATCCCACCCTATACACTTCAGAGCAGAGTATGCTTCTTTTGTTTGAAAGACATTCCTAGAATCCATGCACATTGGTGGAGAGCCAGAGCCCCAATAATTCCAGGCTATCAAGGATTCGTAAGACAACAAATAAGCCACAGAAAGGGAAGCAAAGGGGCATCAAGACCCAGTGGATCTCAAACTTGAATATGCATCAGCATTAACACAGATTCCTGGACTCAACTCCCAGAATTTCTGATTCAGGAGGAAGAAGTGGGGCCTCACCTCGGTTCTGCTTGACCTTCTAAGGTGGGGCCCAGAGAGATGGAAGATGCTTCCTAAGCAGGAAGGAACAGCAGGCCCATTTCACACCATCAGCTGTGGAACAGCAGAGCAAAGACTCCTAGAAAGCCCACACCCTGAGGAAGAGTAGCCAGCAACATCTCTTCTTCTCCCAAGATGGTGCCATGCGCAGCCCTGAACCCGTCAGGAAAGGCTGGGTTAGGGAACCATGACCCTGAACTCTCGGTGGCTTAACACAACAGTTTATTTTTCACTCGAGACAAATCTGTTGCTGGTTAAGCAATGTTCCTGGATTGGGTTAGCCTCCGTGCAATGGTTCAGCATTCCAGGTGGCTTTGGTTTTGTGGCACCTTCATGTGGACTTTTATTTCCATCATCTCTGTGGCAGAGGGGGAGAAGGCTGGTGAAGGTTTCTACTGCCATGTCCCTGGCCAAAGCAAGTCACATGGCCATTGCTGACTTCAAAAGGGAGGGGAGGTATAAATTTCCACGTGCCCAAACATGAAGAACAAGATTCATTGGTTATACAATGTCTACTAGAGTGACTCAATTGTGTATTTCTTCTTGATCACATTTCATCTTCTGGAGAGTAAAGAGGGAACTAGAAGCATCAAGCACTCATGATATCAGAGTTCATAGCCACCCCAATGACACCATGATTGTCAAGATGGGATAAAAGATGCAAAATATTTTGAATTTTACTATTGCAATCATTCAAAAATTGTGACTTTTTTTCTATTATTTATTCATTGAAAACACAGCAGGTAATCTGTATATGTGATAATGTTTTACAGAACACACACACACACACACACACATACACATGAGTGTATGCAAAAACTGGTGATACTCAAGAAAGCCAGTATTCTAGTTGCTAGTATTGCACTAATATGAATTTCCAGGTTTGGATAATGTATTATAGTTAGGAAAGATTGGGGGAAGCTGGGTGAATGGTACATGTGAATTTTCTGTACTATTTTTGCAACTTTTTGTAGGTCTATAATCATTTCAACAAAAAATGTTTTTTAAAAAAACATAGCTGGAGATTCTCTACCTAGATTCTTTGCCTTACATCTCTACAAATGTCCACATGAGCTGCAAGAGAACTTATCTGAGTAAAATGATCCTTTGCTAGAAAAGCAGGAAATCTGATTAATGTCCCAGCACACTGGCTGCAGACATCCACTGCCTCTGTGCACCTTCAGTCTCTGCAGAAACGAAGATGAAATCTCTTCTTTGAAAGTTAAAATAAAAGCCAGTCAATCCCCATGTGTACCCCCTTTACTACAGGTAATAAGCGAGAGCCCAGGTGAATTGCTATGTATTTCCCTTTAAATTCTTGGGATTTCAGTGACAGACCAAGGCTCTCATCTGTCAGCAAACTGTTCCAGGCAGACCCATTACTTTAGCACTACAATAAAACGAAGGACATCAGGATAATCCGTCAAACAAAAGCAGCTGGGAGCATCACCGTGTACCAGAGGCTGTATTCATTTGCCCAGAACATTTAAAAATCTACGCCCCAGCTCTTCTCCCCAAAGTCCTTATTTCACCCAATAAAATAAATTTAAAGTGCATAAATGTATATTAAAAATATCTAAGCAAACACTTGCAGCTAAATAATGTTCACCCAGATGTGCCTCCAATTTTTTTTATCGTTAGACATGTTTCCTGTTCTCCCAAGTAAATATTTCACTGGAAATGCTCCCCAAGCAGTTGTTACCTCGATATTTTCACAATAGAATATTCTGTTCTCTACACATGTAAATACTGTGAATAACCAGACATTTTCCCGAAGAGACTGCTGATTTCCCTGCATTTTGCAAAATGATTTTCTTCATAATGCTAGCTCTGAGAACAGACACCATGTGTGGCAGGGGGTGAACTCCAAACTCCAAGTAATCAGTTTCCAGTAATTCCCTGGAGCCTGAAATGAGGTGAATCCCTATAGAATTTCATTCTGTGGTACCATGTATATTTCATTCAAGGGTCCCATGGGATAGTGGAAGGAACGCAAATGTTAAGGTCACACAGACTCCAACCTTGAAGGCTGTTTCTCGTGGGACTTTGGGTAAGTTATGTATTGCCCCATAAAAAGAGAAACAACAGAAGTACCTGCTGTGTATGTGTGTAGAGTGGCCAGCCCTCCAACAATATTTGGTCTTCCTACCTTTCTTCTGTAGAGCTTCTCAAGGGGTAGGCCAGCCAGGTGGCAGCCAGGGCACCCACTGTGGTTATAACTATGCCTGCAGAGGATGTATCACGCTCATAAAGCCCACTCTTACAAGAATTTAACATTCAGTGTTCCATTAGGCTTTAGGTGCAGAATTACTCTACAGAAGTGGTTCTCAAGCTTGAATGGGCATCAGAATTACCTGGGGAGAGGTGGGCTCATTAAAACATAGATTGATGGGTCCCACTCCTAAAGTTTCTGTCTCAGTAGATCTGGGTGTTACCTGAGACTCTGCATTTCGAACAAGCTCCCAGGTGATGTTAATAGACCACCCTTTGAGAACCACTGCTCTAGAATATGGGTCTCCAAATGTTTTCTGTAAAAGGGTAGACAGTAAATATGTTAGTTCTTGCAAGCCATGCTATTTCTGTTGCAACTACTCAACTTGGTCATCATCACATAAAGCAACCATATTATCACACCTACTACATTCCAATAAAACTGTACCTATGGACGCTGAACCTTGAATTTCATGTAATTTTCACATGTCACAAAATATTATGCTTTTTTTTGCAGCTGCCTGAAAATGCAAAAAGCATTCTTTGCTTTTGGGCTGTCAGAAAACAGGTAGTTGTTTGGATTTGGCCCTCGGGCTAGAGTTTGCCAATTCCAACAACCAGAACACCAGGGCAATGCAATGCTTTCAGCCCGTTGGATAAAAATGTCTCCATTTTCCTTTCTCCATCTGTTTCTGTGTCGAATGAGCCCACTCCACACAACGTGCTCCCCACTGGCGCTCCGCAGGCGGCTGCCTCAGCTGAATCAACACCGCCTTGGCCGCTGAGGTCTTGGGCGCTTTCCCTGCCCCTCCCCGTCCGCCTTCTTTCAGCTTCACTTTTGCTCTTTTTATAGCTTTGCACAAATTTGTCTCTGTGGCAAATTTACAGCACGCACTGCTTGTCTGAACTATTTAAAGGCACAATATTCTCGACTGTGCCGTAAAGCTTTCCCATTCTGTGTGTTTTATTTCTCTGTTTGAGGACCTTTTATGAAATCAGCAGCTAGACGGAAGGAAATCATTTGCATACTTGGCTCCACACACCTGGAATTCCTTAATTTTAGGGATTAGCAAAATGAGTCTAATAAAAAGTGGAGGTCCTTGTTAATCATCTTGGTAAAGTCCCTTCATTACCTGTTACTTGTGCCCAATCTGAGTGCCCATTTCAGGAAATTCACATTGTGCAGGTCAGTTATTACAGTTTCATGAACTGATTTGTAATTTCACAGATGTAGTTTGTATTTTTAGTATTCCTCAAAGCTAAAATGACTTGTTTTCCTTCCCCGTGCCAATCTTATGAGGACACCTCAGGGTCCTCACAGAGATGGCCCAGTGGTGACAAGGGGGAGAGCTGTCATCACTGTATCGCAGCCTGGGTTATGAAGAGCAGCTGTGATGCTATTTGAGATAATCTGTGTGCAGACCCAGCTAACTTTGCTTCCCAAGTAAAGAACATGTATATATCCTTCTGTTCTATTCTATGCTCACTCCCCAAAGCAATCTGGGTGCTTCCAAGAACTTCGAAATCCTACTCACGCCCTCCCTACAGAATTGAGAAAAAATGTTTTAGTTGCCCCTGCTCTTAAAGAAACTGATTAAAGTCAGGTCAACAATGCAGTTGCCAAAGCTAGCTTTCTGCAAGGGGCCAGAAAACACCATCTATACTGATTGCCAACATGTTTCCAGTTAATTCAGGGTTCCACATGCGACTCCTGACAGAATTGGCAAAAGATAAATTGGTCCTACAAAAGTAGATAGTTCCAGTAATTGGAGATTAAGACAAAATAAAACAAAACAAACAAAAATCCTCTCTGAAAGTTGCACTGATTTTTTTTTCAAAATACAACTACAATGTCACCAAGTCCAAGAACAGAGAGCCCAAAGCTGCCTGAAGTCAGCAGTTGCAATCAGGATAATTCTGAAACTGAATAATGCATGCTGGAATGCTGTTTACAGGAAATGAGCAATTTATTTTATTATCCAAATTTTAAACCCTTTTAATATGCCTCCCAAGAAGACATCTGATTTAGAAAACTGCAAAAGAAAACTTAGGAGAGGACAAGGGATACTAAAAAATTTCACAACCATGAAGGCCAGATAAAGACACTTTAGATATGCTTGAACAAAACTTGGTAAATACATCTGCATAAATTATTTCATGTTGTTGACTTCAAGAGATAAACATTATACTGTTCTGAGTAACAGAAAAACAGTGAAGTGAGAAGTTGAAATAAAAGATCATATTCAGTGGACATAAAAAAATTGCTTAATTCCCTCTCCACAATTAATGTGTGTGTGTGTGTGTGTGTATGTGTGTGTACACACCCATGTGCACATGCACATGCATGTACAAGCAAATGAGTAAATTGTTTCTAGAAGAATCACAGAAAACTGCTAACAGCAGTTTTAAAAGGCACTGGGGAAAGGATTTCTCTTTTCACCATCCTTCTTCTTGAACTGTTTACATAGTCTAACTGTACACACATATTTTTCTTTTTTGGATATTCAGAATTTATGTGGGTAGTGAAATTGTGAATGATTTTTGTGGTTTTTTTTTAAACATTTATCTGCACTTTTAGTGAACAAATATTTCAGGAAAACATCATTTTCAGGACCTTAATAAGTCATCCCTCATCTGAACATGAAGGAAGGGGTATATAAATTTCATACTTTTACTCAATTTCCTCTCTTAGATAAACCAAGTTCTTGCAGATGCACTGCATATACAAGCACGTCAGGAACAAGTTTAAAGAGGCACCAAATTATCAGCTTTCCCAAGGCATCCATGTTTCTTAGCCCCACAATGCCCTTCAGGACTGACTCTGCTCAATCCTGTGTCCAGAGAATTTTTGTCTTCATCTATCAGCTCAGGCCAGGCTGAGAAAATAGTCAAATATGTAAGTATGGGGGTAACCAAGACCCATTCTCACCTCTAGGAAAGACACAAGGTCTCATGGCCTCTTGTGCTGCCCATTGCAGCCACCTCTATACTCACAGAGCATAGACTAAGAGCAAGAAGAGGAGTGGAAATGAGTTAGTCCACTTCTATATGGTAGGTAAGCTGCTGGAGATGAGAGATAGGACATGGCTTGTCCCAGATAACTCGCTGGTCAGAGAGGATACACACTCAGGTTATATTCTCACTAACTGCCTTAGGGAACTTAGTTGGTCAGCTCACACTGGCTGTATTTAGCTCATACAACTAATTCATCACCAGTAGAAAAGAAAACAGGGTCTTGAGAAAAAGGGGGTAGGGAAGGTTGGTTTTGATGGAAGGCAAAGTGTCCTGTGGATGCCCCCCATCAATAGCCAGGGCATCTGGGAAGAGTCATGTTGAAAAACACAATGCACAGGTGAATTGGGAGTGAAATAGATATTTTTTTGAAGAAGGGGAAGAGAAGTACCATGTATTAGATGCCTACACGTGCTAGGCACTTTGCATTCATTCCCTCAAATAAGTGCTATATCATTATCCCTATTTCATAAGTGGTAGTAAATAGCATGTGTGAGATCATACAGCTTCTGGATGAGCTGGGTTTTAAACCCAAGCCTGTCTGAGTCCCCAGCCTGACTTGAAATCTGTACATCCAACAGCCACTCAGATAAATACAACAGATCAGACAGACTTTGCTTACCTCAAGTTGTTTTAAGAAACACATAGATTTTGAAAGTTTCTTGCTCACTGATCATGCTGATAAGAAAAGAAACTGAGGCAATACCCTTTGTCTGTTAGAGAAAAAGTGGTAAATTCACTTACTGAGCATTTCATGTGCATTAAGCCATGTTAGGCATACTTAACATATGCTGTCTCATTGGACTTAAATTGGATTGGAGGTTGATAGTGTTTTGGGGAGCATCCTAAGAATGGTCAACAATTGCTACTCCCACAATTGCTACATAGGCTTGCAGAGGCAAAGTAAAGGGGAGACATTTTCCAAATCACTTCATTCAACACAGCTACAGCTTTGCCATGTGAGGTTCCTGCCTTGGGAGAAATGATAAGCAACTACGTTTGAGCTTCCCAAATTGGGTGCCAAGCTGATTCTCTCCTTCAGCGCCATCTAGAGGCTTTCTCTGGATACTCCAAGCTGATGAATCATGATTCTTTAATAATAATAATTCTTTTGGATAAATACCCAGAAATGGGATTGCTGGGCCACATGGTAGTTCTGTTTTAAATTTTTTGAGGACCTTCCATGCTGTTTTCCATAGCGGCTGCACCATTTTGCATTCCCACCAACAGCATGTAAGGGCGCCAATTCCTCCATGTTTGCCAGCATTTGTCTTTTGTTTTGTTTTGTTTTGTTTTGTTTTTGATAATAGCCATCCTGACAAGTGTGCGGTGATGTTTCCCTGTAGTTTTGATCTGTATTCCCTGATTACTAGTGACATTTTCAATCCAAAAATAGGATTTTGCCAATACTTGTTGGCATTTGTATGTTCTCTTTAAAGAACTGTCTATTTGAACACTTAGTCCATTTTGTAATCTAGGTGTTAGACTTTTGCTGTTGAGTTGTAGAAGTTCCTTGTACTTTTTGGAGATTAATCTTTTAGCAGATATATGGCTTGCCAATATTTTTCCCATTCTGTAAGTTGCCTTTTCCCTCTGTTGATGTTTTCCTTTGCTGTGCAGAAACTGTTCAATTGCAACCCCTCTTCTGGGCACTCATTCAAAAGAATTGGAATCAAGATCTCAGAGTAATTAGCATTTCTGTGTTCACAATATGTGGAGAAATCTAAATGTCCATTGACAGACCTATGAATAAAGGAAATGTGACATATACATACAATGGAATATTATGAAGCCTTAAAAAAGAAGGAAATTCTGCAATATACAACAGCATGGATGAACCTTGAAGATATTACGCTAAGTGAAAAAAGCCAGTTGCAGAAAGACAAATACTACATGGTTCTATTTACATAAAGTATCTAAAAATAGTCAGATTCATAGCATCACAGAATAGAATGATGTTTGCCAGAGTTTGAGAAGAGGGAGAAATGAGAAGTTGCTAATCAGTGGGCATAAACTTTCCATCAAGTAGGATGAATGAGCTCTAGAGATATGTTATACAATAGTGTTCCTATAATCAACAAGATTATACACTTAAAAATAGGTAGGAAGGTAGATCCCATGAAAAGTGTTCTTACCATGGTGAAATAAAATTTTGAAAAAGAAAGAAGTTGCTAAGTTGACTTTTCACAATTAAGTGCTTTCTGGGCTAAATAAAGTGTCTTATTCATTCAAAAACATCATCACCATTATCATCTAACATTTATTGAATATTCACTATAGGTCAGACCCTATAACAAGAGCTTTATATCTGTCATCTCATTCAATGCTCTCAAGATTCCTATAAGGAAATCATATTTATCAACTCCTTCTCACAGATAATGAAACTCAGGCTCAGAGTGACCAAGGAATTTGCCCAAACTCACAGAACCACATAAGAGGTGAAGCAGGACTCAAAGCCCAAGTCTGAGTTTGTAACCACTACACCCCATCCTCTTTCCAGCAACAAGATTAGTGAAGGACTTGAGCCAAACAAATAGTTGCTATTTATATTCTATTCATAATTTTATGACATATAGTTTGTGTTTCTGAAGGTCAAAAATGTAAAAAATCTTTATTCCTCTCTTCTCCCACATCCTGATTACTCCCAGTCAAACAGGGGACTTCATATCTCTATCTATACCCTGCCACCTCCCCTGCCTTTTCTTCTTCATCGGTTGAAGAAAAGCTACAGGCTTGGTTGCTTATCTAGATTTACATCCCATTGTCCCAAAACCAGAGAAATACTGCCATGACTGTAAATCGCCATTATGAAAAGCAAGGTGGCCACTCATCCTTCAGAACTCCAAGGCAACAGTCTAGGATGAAGCAAAGGCAGACCATGTGTGGCTCTGGCGGTTGCCTCAGAGGTCAAGTAGATTTTCGCCAAACTCTCATTCTCTTACTCCTTAGCATGTGGCTAGACTGCACTACCAGCCCCACATGTAGTTGTTCGTGAGTAGTTGTGTAAAGCCTGAATTCTGATCCATGGAAAGAGGGAGGAAGTGACATATGCCACTTCTGGTACTGGGACACGCCCTCCCACTGACCCTGCATCACCCCACAATGCTCTCTGTCTTCCCACTTTGCCAGCTGGAAGTCACAAACAGGATGACTTTGAAAACCATGTGTTGAAGATGGCAGAGCCACCAGATAGAAAAACACAGGACTCCTGAATCACTGTTTACAGGAAGAGTTCTCCGCTGATGAAGAATATTAGTTTGGGGCTTCATATGAGTGAGAGATAATCTTTTACTATAAAATGCACTGGTGTTTGGTAGTTGTTTACTATTCTTACCCTAATGAATGCAATTGTTGCTTGATGTTATCAATTGTCATAGTTAGGAGTGCATTTAGTTCATATAATAAAACACTGCTTCTAGTAATTAGGGAGTATGTGGGCAGCAGTCTAGGGCTGGGATGAGGCTCAGCATGGTGGCTCAGGATATTTCCTATTAGATACTTTTCCCCCTCTTAGTAGGCATTTGCCCATATACATATCTCCTCATGGCCACAGGATGGCTGTTGTATCTCCACACCTCAGCTTCCACACCATTCTAGGGTGGAAGAAAGAACCTAGAAAGATGGTATTACAGGAAAGAAAAAGCTTTCTGCAAACATCCTAGTTTATGTCTCGTAGCTATAACTGAGTCAAGCAGCCAGGTATAACGCAGTGGATAATTGTAATGGGGCACACTGAAGACTTGGGAAAATGCTATGATATTTTTATAAGGAGGCAGGTGGGTAGATAACCAACAGTGTCTGTCTCAGAAATATACAAAAGTAGTACAATAGATTTTAGCAAAGGAAATCACTGAGAGCCCTCCACCTACCTTGTTCCTTATCTAAAAGCCCCCATACCTCTTCTGTCCCAACATACATATTTCAACTACTCTACTTTTCTCCTGCCTGAACACCATGTCCTCTTCAACATGGATACCCCTATAACACATACATACTTTTTCAAGATTTCATTTCAAACTTGTAATGAATTAGGTTAGGATGCTACATTGGCTTTTGATGAAATGTGCCACCTCAGAGTCAGAAAAGCATGTCTACGGGGAGAAAAACATCCGCCACAGAGCTAAACTTGCTTTTCCTTTCATTGCCTCATTCCTTCCCACCTTCTCTCAACTTAGCTCCCCTCTATTTCTCATCACTAGTCTTAGGCCCTGAGTGAGCTACTCCATCAATAAAAGACAGATTCACATCTCCTGGACAGAGAGTGGTTTTGAAGGGTCAGAGGAGGACTTGCTAATAAGAGTCAACACGTAAGAATGGCCAAGCTGAAGAAGAGCCTCTGGCAACAAGAGGATGAAACACTCCAAGCTGCTAAGTGTGCAGTGCTTTTAGGATGGGGCCAGCAGTCTGGTTTCGTAGACTGTTGCTCTCACTTCACAAAAGAAAAGTACCTGTGTTTGAATTAGGAATATTCCTAAGAATCATCACCAGCCTACCTCAACCTACCATCACTTCCACTGAGGATCTGTCTCGTGGACAGATTTACCATATAAACCACTCTACCTACAATGAACAATGATGAACAACCTGCAGCAGTCTACACATGCAAAATGGGTAACAATGTTGCACCTGGACCATTTGGGGCTGGATACAACCATTTGGATGATTGTTCAAAAAGAACCAAAGTAGACATTGGTGGCTTTGTGGTATGGTAGAAACCAGTGTCCTGAAACTGATTTAGAATCTTAAAGCCAATTATCAGTAGTCATGGGAACAAAGGAAGCTTTGTTAAACTCAGATGCTCAGCATCTTGCTTATTTCTATTATGAACCTCCCCCCCCAAAAATAGTGTTCTGTGTTTGAGCCTAAACAAGTCTTGATCATTTCATTCTCATTAGCCCAATCAATCATATGAAGTTCATGGCCAGTGCTACTGTGTGGGGGGTAGGTCCTGTCTGACTTTATGGAACTGGCAGCATGAACCTGGGAGATTTCTTCCTTCTCTGTTTTTATTATCTCTAAAATAGAAATAATAATATCTGACCGAATTATATAAAAAATGTAATACAATGAAATAAGGTACCAATACAGATAAGTATTGTTAATTCATGCCTACTATGTGCCTGGCTTGGTTTCACTTGCTTTACACGTAATTGTAATTAGTTCACACTATAATAGCCACTTAAAACAGAAGGCAAGTTTCTCAGTCCTACAGATGAGCACACCTGAGGCTAAGAGAGTGACTTGCCTGTCTTATCACTGGTAAGTGGCTGAGCTTGAACTTAAACTTATGTCTCTGGGACCACAATGCCTAGACCACTTAAAAGCCTTTTTACTGATGAAAAATGCCAGTGTGATTTTAAAGATGAACTTAAAAAAAGGTTTGGAATGAAGTCTATCTTCTGCTTGTTTGTTTTCCTTAACCTTTTCCTACTGGTGAGGAAACAAATACATTCAATTCTATGAGAAACATTAAGAAATACAGGTTAGCTCAAAATATAGCTTGGAATATAGGCCTTTGGGAAGCAATCATCCCAGAAACCACAGAAACAAATTCTTGTCTTCCTAACCTATTATCCCTGCCAGCTGGGTGACAAGATTGCTGAGGACAGTTTTCAGAACTTTTATCTAAAGATTTGGATTTTTTAAAATCCTCTGAGAGATTTGATTACTTTTATTCCTCTTCTTACTGACTGATAAATGATACTGAAATGTAACTTATTATTTAGCCTATGTTTGTCTGTCTCTCTTAAAAGATGATTTTGGGAGAAGCTGACTCTCTTGGGTGGATACCCGGAGTTGCCAACAACTCTTCTATTGGTTTTGTTCTTCTCCTGTAAGGGTCTGTGCTACAAGCAGATGGGCACAGTTATTTATGCAGCTCGCAGATGTAAAAAAGCATTGTCTCTGAAGCTTGCCACTCTGGCACCGTACTGGCTTTGACCCGACCTGGTACACTAATGGAAAATACTTAGATGTTAAGGTTGAATGGTGGTCTGCTAGCGCTCTTGAAACAAAATGGTAGCCAGGTTTTTAATAAGCATGTCTTCTTACATTTTAAAGGAACAAAAACTCCAGTTACATTTGAGATACATGTAGAAATTACAGAAAACATGATTTTCCCAAACAAAGAAAACTAGACAAGTTGTTTGGTTTTAATATTACAACGATTTAACTAAAGTAAAAATGCTTCTCCCTTTCCCATCTGCAGTTAGGAAAATCAGGATATGTTTAATAATGGGGGATGAAACTCACTCAGCGAATCTGTAGTCCACTTGCTCCTCAGGGATATATGTACTGAATTACATTTCTGCTTGCACTACTTAATTTAGGAATTGATTGAATGCAGTCAGGTAGAGAGTGTAGCTTTTTTTTTTCTATGCATGAAAATGAGTTACAGAAAACATCGACAAAGGGAAAACTACTATACACGGTACACATATTTGGTCATAATACCTGTTAACAGAACATGTACTTCTGGCAAAACTGAAGCAAAGCCTTAAAACTATGCATGCCCTCTGACTAGCAGTTTCACCTGTGGGAACCATGCTAAGCCAATCATTAAGAATGTGGATAAAGCTCTTGGAACCCCACAATTACCATGCAAAGAGGCTTGAGGTAACCTCAAGGATGGGAGGTCATATGGTCATCCATCTGTCCCAGCCAGTACCAACCACCAGACTTATGAGTGAAGTCACCTCAGACTTTCCTGCCAAAGTTGAGCCGCTGTGACTAAGTCACATGAGTGGCCGACCCTAGACAAGACCAGCAGAAAAATACTCAACTGAGCCCAGCCCAAACTGTTGATCTAAAGAATCACCATTACAAACCATCTTGCATAGTCTATTTCATTTATCTTTGGTGGTAACCCTGACACCACAGACTTTGTTACCTATATAGCTAATGATGGATTACCATCCGATGAATATATATTGGGAGAAGTCAATGGAATGACTCCAAGATGTAGTAAATGCCTTAGGCAACTGTATTAGTTTGCTAGGGCTACAATAACAAGGTACTACAAACTGGGTGGCTTAAACAACAGAAATGTATTGTCTCACAGTTCTGGAGGCTGGAAGACCAAAGTGAAGGCGTCAGCAGGGTTGGTTCTTTGCAAGGGCTGAAGGAAGGACCTGTTCCTCTGTCCTTGGCTGGTAGATGGTGGCCTTCTCCCTGTATCGCTTTGCAGTGTCTTCCTTCTGTGTCCAAACATTCTCTTTTTATAAGGATACTAGTCATACTGGATTAGGACCTAATGTCCTCAACTTGATTATAAAGACCCTATCTCCAAAAAGCTCACATTCTGAGATATTGGAGCTTAGGAATCTAATGTATCATTTTAGAGGGATATACTTAATCCATAACAGTAATTACAGGTAACTGTAAAGACATCTGTGAGCTGAATACCTTTCAAGCACAAAGATGTGGAGGCTGAGAGTCCACAGAAAATAGACTTTCTGTCTCTACTGCTTGATTTCTTATCTCTGTTCCAGAAAAACTGGGCACTTGGTGCTTTTGCAATCTCAGAGCAGTAAAGGATTTCTCTAGCAGTAAAGGAGTGGCTTTTTGGATCTCTCTCTTGCAGCCAGCAGTCAACAAGCTCAAAGAGCAAAAGACTGTGGACCAAACAGTCTCCACCTTCCTAGGACAGTGAGTCCTGAGTCTCCCAATTCTCTCAGCCAGTGAGGGCCTGATTTGCTCATGGGGTTTGCCAGATGCCCTTTCCCTCACACACAAAGCACCATGTAGGCCAAATGCTGGGTGCAAAGGGCTCCCTGGCCATTAGTGATGAGGAGCCAACCCCAGCAAACCCAAGAGTGGAACACAGAGAGAGCCTGCTTGCTTGTTTTCTCCACTCTGCCCCTTAAAGTGAGAGACACACATGAGGGTCGAGGGTACATCTATTTTTAAAAATGATTGAGCAGTAAAATCATGACCTAAAAAGGAACTTGAACCTTTTTGTTTTCAGTAGGTAACACCAGTTCTGACCACTATATCCATTTAGCTGCCACATCTCCTTCTCAGTGAAAGTGAACAAACAGTGACGTACATTTTCTAGTGTCCCCCAAAACACCAAACTTCTAACCATCCCATCTGCCAGCATCAGTCACTGAATATGGGCCCCCCAAATGCAAAACACAGAGGGGCTGACTATACTTAATTGCAGCCTACTGCTTCTTCTCTTCAACATATTAGCACTCTGAGGCCAAACTTTATACTAGGAAAACTATGCATTGACACCATGGCACTCCACACAGTGTCTTCTGAGAGTGAGAACTGGAAAAATGTAAAAATGTGCTGCTGTTCTGGGGGTGAAAGAGTACAAGGGAGAACGGTAAAATCTGAAAGTCCCTCTGAGCAAAAAAGAGAAAAACACTGCTTTCTATGCTGGTCCACCTGCTAATTAGATTTGTCAAGTTGGTGCCAGGAGATGACTTGGGTTCCAGCAATTGCAGCTGCCCTAGCCAGTTTGGAAATGCTACCTGAATGACTACTGTGTGCCAAAGAATCAATGCTATCAAAGGACTCAGGTTGCACAGATGAAGGGACACACCCCAAAATGGATACTGATCCCACACAGGTGTCCTTCTAGGTCAAGTAGAATCCAGCCTCATGTACAGTCAAGTATTGGTCAAGGGGTTTGAAGCTGTTCTTACTATTCTTTTATTCTCTCTCCTACCTCTTTTCTTGAATTCTTGTCTACTCTCTGTCAGGCAACCCCATTCTATCCTCAATAGTACTTGTTTCCTCTTCCAACTGGTATACAGTTTTATACTTTGCATTTTTTAGATAAATATTTGCCTT
This sequence comes from Manis pentadactyla, assembly GCF_030020395.1. Lineage (NCBI taxonomy): Eukaryota > Metazoa > Chordata > Mammalia > Pholidota > Manidae > Manis > Manis pentadactyla. Next base: position 38,634,473 of record NC_080033.1, read on the forward strand.
GGATCAGAAAATGACACCATTCTTCCCATTTGCTCAGACCAAATCCTGGGCACCATCCTTCTCTTGCTGTTTTGATGCACACCCACATCATTTCCCATTAAAAAATGTATTAGAATCTGATGACTTCTCCCCTCTCCATCTCCTCCTTGGTGTCACACACACCCTACCACCTTGCTCATCTCTGGTAACTGGTCTCCCTGCCTCCCTGTGGCCCCACTACCCACACTGCCAGTTCTACATGAGGGAGTAGCCAGAGCAATTCAAAATCCTTCCGAAGATGTCAGACATTCTATGTGATCTGGTTCTCATTACCTCTCTGACTTTATATCTTATCTCTCATGGTGCAAAAGGATTTCATTCATTCAAACAAGCAATTGTGTAGCAACTGGAGAGGCAAGGGAGAGACTGCATTATCTCCCAGGAGGCTGGCCAGTGGAGAGGCTGACAGACAGGAGCAGGACTTCCCGGCTGTAGATGAGGAAGCAGAGATCAAAGAGGAGCATCCAAAAACCCCTATCTTCTTCCCCCTCACTCCTCCGTATGAAAATTAAATCCCACAGTAATCATATTCATTGTATCAATTTACATATACATCATGTTTTATAAGATCCCCTGAGTAAGGTGATTAGCACGCTCTGTTCTTCGGCTGTGTGTCCCTTTCCTTCCTACTGGCGTGGGAGCAGGCAGCATCTTTCCTGAGGTGGGCATCCTGCCCCCACTCTCTCTGAGGTGGGTTCACGGGGCCCTTGTCTGGTATCACCAAGATCTTGCCTGGTCCACTCACTGCGTCCCTCCCCCAGCCTCCACCCCTCCATTTGAATGGAAAACCCTCCACCATTAGAACTCTCCTGTGTTTCTGAGCATTCTCAGCAGGAGTGGATGAATGCCTTTTCAAGGACAGGCAAATAAATTGTCCTAGGCTTTGCTAAACTGATTACATGAATTGGTTATTGTCCACACATTTCTATAAGACAAACCATCCAACCTTGCCCGATGGGCTGGGTATGAAGGAGGGATGCTGACAGGTGTGTGAAAATTAAACTGAGTCAAAAGAAAAAGAACCCAAACAGCTAATGCATATCCAGTGAAATACAATAACAAAAACATTTGCCCAGAACCTGACAGTTTACAGAGCACTCCCACAGATATACATAATTTTTATTCCTACATCCCTGTGAATTAGAACAAGGACTGCTCTCCCATTTAGAGGACAGTATATATAAACTTGACTATGGTTACACAGGTTTTCAGATGTTGAGTTGTACTCTGGGATATATTTTGAAAGTTGTCTTTGCCTTAACATACATCTATCTAAATTATAAATACTAAATTCCTAATATGTTAAAATCAGACTTTGTCTCCCACCTTTGGCATTTCTGAAATTGGAATGCACCCTACAACTGATGTGTACGTTTAATCTGGCCGTGCTTCTTTCTCTTGTTTTTTTCTAGAAAGGCTATTTTTGAATCAGTGGTGTGTCTTACAGTCAATGGCATCTTAGCATCAAGGAAATCGGGTGCCCACACTTGTGTAAACATGAGTATAGATGTGTATGCTCACCTATCTGGGTTGATCCATTCATGGACTCTCCTTTGCTATTACATGCGCACCAGTGCATCCCTGAAGCCCCGGGGGAGCCCTGGCCAGACTCCGCTGTCCACTGCAGTCCTCAAGGGGAGCTACATGCCTCCACGATCACTCGCCATGCTTAAGGGAGAAACCACAACAAGCTCTGAGCATGGCCAGTAAGTCAGGGAAACACTACTATTAATGCTGTGGCTACAGCCTCAAAGCACAGAAGGGACCCTATGAGGAGTCCGTCATGCCCTGTCCCTCTCTGACCTGGGTGAGTGTGTGCCCCACCTTCTTCTGAGCTACAGTTCCTGTAAGTGAAACTAAGGCCAGGAACTAAACGTATGCAAAGCAGGGCCACACTCTGCAAGTGAAGAAAATGCCTCATGATTTAAGCAGGATTTCTTACAAATTCCTTAATTTCACCTCCCTGACTTTTACACTGAATTTTGTCAGTTTATAAATTTGCACTACAGCTTGGCACTGGGGAGGGGGAGCGGATAATCAAACCTACGGGCGTTTTACACACAGACACTGAAAAATAAAGACCATTAGCAAAAAGTAGAACTAAATTAAAATGCCAACTTGCCAAAGAAGCTCAGCAAATGGGAAATATATCAAACTGTGATAATATAAATGGGCTATTTCTCAAGGTGTGAGAATGTCAATGGAATAAACTCTGATAAGTTGCTGACTTTTAATGCTGAAGGTAGAGTAATAGTTCAAAAATAAATTATCTCAATAACACACACAATCATGTAGTATGTGTACAGTTGTTTAACCATGTTAGTACCACAAATCTGGGAGTAGCAAGGACTGGGAGACAGAAAAATCACTTAAAACCAAATCTCTCTTTTTGGGTGAGCTGGCCAGCCCCCAAATCCAAGCAGAAATTTATATTAGTCACTGGATCTACTTTTTTTTAAGGTCCATTCAGCCTGATTTATTTTGAATGTGTGTTTGCCAGTTAAGTTTAACATACCCAGTTAACGATAGCTGAATATTCTCTGCACACAATCTCATAATGAGGCCATGGATCTTTGTAGAATATTGAAAATTACTTTTGGCATGCAAGTTCGTTTTGTTAATTCCTCTTTTAGTGTGCAAATAACCTTTGAAAACCTGCTTCTAGGTGTTTATGTGTCAGGACAGTATCAAAAATTATTCAATTGCCAAGTCACATGTCAACACTTCAATGTACAAAGCGTCTGAGAACCCTGATTCTCACTACTCTGCTTCCCTCTAGTGGAGAGCTGACAAATCCTCTCCATTTAGATTTATTTATTTCAACTGAAGCACACAATGTCAGGCATTCCCATTTACATCACACCATGAAGGTAAGTGGCACTTTAGAAGTGGTAAAACATAAACAACAAGAAAACAGGGACCCAGCTGAAATCCCTTGGGGATACACTAACAAAGGTGAGGTTGCCAAACATTTTCCAAGAACCTATCCATTTAAAAACAATCACCTGTAGCTAGTCATGCCTTGGGAACAAAAGATGGCAGGTCCCCCAGTGTTCAGGTGGTGGGCTGAGCAGGTGATCTGCCCGGAGGAAGTTTGAAATGGGCTCAGTCTCTCCCTTCCAAAGTCACAAGGAACAGACCAGAATGTCAGCCCATTTTAAGTTCACCCATCCTGGTGCTTCTCACACCGGATGATCTCAAACAATGTAGCAGAAATATTCAAGATCTTTAGCTGAATTAAAGGAAACCCATTACATAAATAACAACACAGCTGGTATGCAGTTACAGCAAGCACATATGACTGACAAGCCATTTCATTCCCATAATCGTCTGATGAGCAAGTAGAAGCCCAGAGAGATGAAGGAATTTGCCAGGGGCGCACAGCTCATAGTTGCAGAGCTGAAACCAGAATCCAGTTCCTGTGATTCAGAGCCCAGGGCTCTCCCTAGTACAACAGGCACTTTATTTTTACACTATCTTAGCAGCAGGTCTTGAACACATTTTCAAAATCATTTGCAATGGGCATAACGAGTAACCTGACAAAGGAAAACCAAATGATGGAAATGTGCAAATTAATTAGTTTTTAGAAATAAATTAAAGGGGATCCACATTTAGTCCTATAACAAAATCGTTCTGACGTGCAATCCATGAGTGGCAGAGAATGTGGTAGATATACAGCTGTGAAGAGCTGTCCATGTTAGGAATACAAATTTCAGTCCACAAACACACATGAGCAAGAAATGTTAAGTCTGGGTGTTTTGTAACTGTTTCTATGCAGACCCACATTTCAGCAAGCGGTATAAACTTCATTTCAGTTAAATCAGGGCCGCTCTGCTCTCCAGACTTACCTGGATGTGGGTAAAAAGGCCTCTGCACTGGGAAGGCTTAGGGAAGGGCAGATCACAGCCCTCATCCTCAGTCTTGCCCTTTATCCAAGATGACACCCAGGGAGATTTCCTTGTCCCTGTCTGGTGCTCCATTCAGTCCCAGGGCCTGCCAGTTTTGTCAGCTTTCTGAGGTAACCCCAGAGTTCTCTGAGTGCCTAGGAAGCATATTACTTTTTCTCCACTAGAGTCTAGCACAACCACTGGAAATTTCAGCCTCCCAGGTCTCTATCTTACATCTTTGGATTAGATTCAGGGCATGAACCAGCAATTTGGAACCTAAATTTTAATCATATGTTCCATCCCTTGGGACATCAGCTGGATACAGTAGATGAAACCCTGAACTATCAGTACAGAGACCTGGGTTGAAGACAGCCTCCTATCCTAACTGTGTAAATGTGGACAAGTTGCCATCCCTCCCTGCTCTTCTGCTTCATTCTCACAACAAGGAGAGAATTAGAGACCAAATATTTTATATTTATACAATCTTTGAAGTTAAACATCTATAACAAATAGAACCTAAAATATCTATGGCTTAAAAATATATATAATTTTATTTCTCACTCACCCGATAATCCAGGGTGGAGCAGCCGACAGCTTTCTTCCACACCATGATTCAGACATCATCTCTCTTGCATCTGGGCTGCATCTTCAGGCCCTGCCATTGTCTGCATCTTTCTGTGCTAAGGAATGAGGTATTACAGATAAAGTATACACCTGATTCTTAAAGTTATGGCCTGGAATCAATCCATGTCATTTTTGCATGCATTCTATTGGTGAGGACTAGACATACAGCCACACCTAGATGCAAGGTGAAGGAAGGAAGGAAGGAAGGAAGGAAGGAAGGAAGGAAGGAAGGAAGGAAGGAAGGAAGGAAGGAAGGAAGGAAGGAAGACTACATGGTGGAACAGGAGAACAGATTTTGATGGGCAACAAGCATACTTTGCCAGGCTTGTTGCAAGCAAATGAGTCCAATACATAAAACAGTTAGGCATGGAAATGTACTAGTTGAAACCAAGATAAGGAATTCCTAAATTCTGTGATGAAAATTGCATAATTACTCAAAACATTTCCCCCTGTTCCTGGAGAAAGAATATACTTCTTTGTTGTACTGATGTTAAGCTTGACCATATGACTTGCTTCTGGCCAATGAGTATAGACAAAAGTGCCAGGTTCTATTTGTAAACAAAAGCTTTAAAAGCCATTATCCACTACTCTTTTCCCTCTGAAATGGGCCCCACCTGTCTCAAATAAGAGCTTCTCCTAGAATAGGTTCTAGAACAAAGAAAAATATGAATCAAAGCCAGAGTTGATACATGATGGTTATATCAGATGAGTGAGAAAGACCCCTTTACATTGTAAGCCATTAAGATTTGGGGATCATTTGTTATTGCAGCACAACTTGGCCTAAGCTAACAAATACACTCATATCTCCAGTGCCCTCTTACCTAGGCCCTAGGAAGCATAACTCCTAGAATTCAGCAATACAGAATCTGGAAAAGCACTAGAATAAATCATTTCTGAGATCCCTCAAATTCCCAACATTCTATGATTCTAATCTGCACACGAAGGACTACTACTATATGAGTGACTTTTGTATACTCAGTGCTTGACAGTGTGCCAGGTACACAGTAGGTGCTCAGTAAATGTGTTAAATGTATAAAACATTATTTTGATGTGAAGTATTCTAATTGATGCCCCTCCTCACAGGCTATTCCCTCTACCTTGAATACTCTTCCCTTCCTCCTCTACCTGGTAGACACCATGCTTCAAAGCCCAGCTCAGATGTTCCCTTCCTTAAGACAGCTTCACACTGAGCCAGACTAAGTATGTTCCCATCTTGGATTCCAATAACTCAGAGTTTCATGCCAGGGTCCTTCAGAGGCAACACTTTGGTTACTAGTCTTCATACCCTCAGTTTCTAGGACATCCCATGATGAGTAATAAGTGCTCAAAATGTGCTTATTAAATAAATGAATGAATGCAATGTTTTCAAATTAATCATGGTATAAAAAGAAGAATTTACTGACAGATGTATGTCTTAAAATGTAACCCTAATATGACTTCATAATATGCAAAAGGTAATATCCTTTGCCTCAAATGATCTTTCTCAATAACCTAACACTATATTATATGCATACTATACATTATATTATGAAAGTATAACATTTGTTATACTTTCTGTCAGGCTAATGCTTCCCCTCTAGTCATCTTTAAACAAACGTGTTTAAAGAAACTTCTCTAGGACAGAAAGTATGCCAAATCATTTACGTTTCAGCATAGTTATTTAGTTCAGAATTTTGATTCCCTCACTATATACAGGCCCACACACTGTATCTGTGTATGTGTGAATAGATATGTACATATATACATATACATATATGTGCATATATATATATATACTATTCATCTATGTATTTACTTTCTTAAGTCTTTAGTTCCCAAAGCTTGTGCCTTTTTAAAATAATAATTCCTGAGAAGTGTCTCTTAAGGTTATGTTTAGATTTGGTCTTTGTATGCCATATAGAGCCCTGTGCTGTGGTGTTTGTGTCTGTCTCTGTCACCCCCTCCCAGGGAATGTTGGCCATGTCAAACTCCCTTAGCCCCCATTTTCTAAAAATGAGATAATGGACCTTTTATAAATTGTACCTCAACCAATACACATTAGCTGTTATTAAGGAGGAAAATGGATCCAGAACTTGGATGGATGAAAAGTATTACATGAAATATAGTGTTTGTAGCCTTCTCCTTAAGTTACACCTGCCTGGATGAGCTGAAAGAAGATAGCATGAGAGGCAGCTCAGAAACTACAAAAAAAAAAAAAAAGCCTACAGATCCCCATTTACAAACAAAAACCACACTTTCTCCCATAACTAGAGCAGTAGGAATCTCCCTGTCTTCTTAGTCAACTTTACCAACTTTAACTTGGAGCCCCAGTGAAAGTCTTCCAGGGCCTTAGGTTGGTACCTGAAATTCCTGCCCCCTCCATAATTTAACTCGGTAAGTGGCAATGACTGTAATGCCACAATAACAAAAACAGACTGGCACAAAGGAAAGCTGGTATTCCAAAATAAACCAACCCCGTGTATCAGGAGTAAAAATGTTCTCTTCTGACTAAGGAGACCGAAAAGTTCCTTCACCCCGTCCAGCAGGAATGGAACTAATGACGCTTCCCCCAGTCATAACAACTATACGCTCGACTTGAAAGGATGAAACAAAGAAAGAACCTTGTTGCCTCCCGTAAGTTACAAGCATTACGAATGGGACTGACACCTTTCATCTTCTTACTCACAACAGATGGCTTCTGAGCAACGGCCTCTAGGGATGATAGGGTGGCTGGGTTGTGCTGGGGGCCATTCACTGAGAAACAGCTGTTTCTCAGGCTTGCTGGAAGGAAATTTTAATCAGGGTCAGACTGAAATTGGGTCATGCAAGCCTGGGCCTTGGCATGTCCTGTTGGACATCGGAAAGATAGAGGTGGTAAAATAGAATTCAGAATAGCGTAATTTAAAACCTTCTTTTGGCAAAAAGTACATGAAAAATTTAAAGTCTTCTAGTGCCAGAATTCTCAATGTATTTAGCATTTCCATTATTTAAAAAATAGTAGAAAATCAAGGCCTTATCCATATCTCTAATATGTCATCCTAAAATAAGATTTTTTGTGACTCAGAAGGAGAACACAGCAAGAATGATCATAAGTCAGGCACCATGGGGTCCTGGTTTGTGGCAGGCTGTGCTACTTACACAGGGGCCCCAGAAGGGTGCCTGGCCCAGAGCGTTATTTGGAGAGATGTCTCCACTGAGCAACTGAGAAGCACCACCAACAAGACATCAGCACTGGTGTCTGGGGACATGTGTTTCAGTCCACCTGCATGCCGACAACATTAGCTCAGTACTGAGCATCTATGAGCACAATAGGGATGTGTAGTCCAGGCCATGGGAAATCCTCAGTGACAAGTCCAACCACACTTGGCACAAAGCCATGCATCATTCACATGCCATTTCTCTGGGCCTCTGCCAAGTTTTCATATGATGAAGGAGTCATTGAACACAAATTGTTGGTGCAGCCTGCAAAAATCACAGAAAGCCCCATGGAGCAAGTGGGAAAAACAAAACAAAACAAAACAGAGGCATAGGAAGGGAAAGAAGATGGGAAGAGAGAGGGAAAGTAACTTCTATACCCAGGCTTCTCTCACACAATCAATATTATTACCCATTCCCAGTAGGAATTCCAAATAATTCCCTATTCCCCATAAGAATTTTCAGTCTTTACCTACTTAGTTTATCTTAGTTGTCCTCACACGCAAAGACAAACTTAGAAGCATTTAAACTTCCAGCCCTGGAAGAAATCACAGGACAAAGGTTATAAGCGGGCAGCCCACAAGACAAATTTGGCCCTTCAGAGGTGGCTTGCCTGGTCTGTACTTCCTTTTCTTTCTTTCTCTCTTTTTCTTATTTGAAGCTCTTCAAACATTTCTTGCCTCCCCCAGTTTACCCGGTTCCCACCTGGCCCACTCTGTTCCTTTCTGTCACTCACCTAAAGGCATTGGTGTGGGCCACCTTGCCTTGGAGAGGGCCATCAGAGACCCTTCCCTGCCATCCTTTCACAGATGAGGAAACCAAGCTATTCAGGATAAAAAGAATCCGGAATGTATTTCTGGAAATCTCTGTTTGCCTAAAGAGAGCTGCTGCTTGCTTTAACATCTTGAAAAGGAGGTCATAAATCCCCATGGCCTTCAGAGGAAATGCTCTAAGTTTAAATACATCTAAATTAGAATGTGTGTGTGTGTGTGTGTGTGTGTGTAATCCTTTCATTGGAATGATTTCAATAAAAGTGGGGCTGGTGGTCTCGATGAAGGGAGTGGGGTGTGCAGTGTCTCCAGGCTTGCCCATCTAGATTCTTATTTTTTTGCAGGGCTGTACACTCACCTGTCTGCCCCCCTGCAAAGACCCTCCAAGCCAATTATCCCTGAGTGGTTCATTTTAGCTTTTTTTTAGTTATATTGAGGTAAGTTCCTTGAAAGACATATTCTTAACCCAAAGAATGGCTCCCTAATGTTGCAAATTACAGCAGGATGGCAGGCTAGGGGAGGAGGGAATTTGGACCCAGAGCCCCCCTTCCCCCCTTAAACCATATGCCTAAGACTGGCAATGACTCCAGGACACAAACCAGTGGGGTTATCTTTTCTCTATGATATCAAATTTTACAACCCAGTCATGAAGGATCACTTTATTTCAAGAAACAGATACTCACTCAAGCTGGTTTTGGCAATAAGGAATTTATTGGAAGGATGCAGGGAAATCTTGTGAGACCTATTTGAGGAAATACAGCTGGCTATTATGGTAACTGGAAAGTCACCAGCCAGCTCTTCTTTTTGCCTCCTTATTTTGGGCAATACTTGATCTCTCATTTCTGCTTCTCTCTGTAAGTCTAGTCCATCCTCTTTGTAGGCTCTCTTCCTTTTTGAGACTTTTTCTGCTTCTCCAAACCTTTGCAGCTTTTACTCAGACATTGCTACTTCTGACCCTAACTGCATGTAGCCTTTTAATTCCAGGGCCAGTGTGGTCAGGGTGAATTTCCATGCCATTCATATTTTTGAGAAAGACTAATTGGCTCAGCTCAAGTCAGGTGACCATCCAGTGTCATCAACTTTGATGATGAAGCAAGGTCAAGTGAAATGAAGAAAATTGTTCAGACCTTAGCCAAGACTATTAGGAGCATTCTGAAGAGAGGAGCAGCACAAGTTACCCAAATCCGTGTCCCTGTTCCTCCCTGTGTCACAAGGCTGGAGCTGGAGCATGCTACTTTGCACAAGAATTAGGAGTTTTGGGGCTACAAGCTTCACCCATAGGGGACTTCTTCCATCAGCCCAGCCCATCCTACTGGGGAAAAGTGCCTAGGATGAGCTAATTCAAATCCAGGAGGGCAAGATAAGGGGAGAAATCCACCTCGGGCAGATCTCAGCTTAGCTGAAGGAAGTTCAAGGTAGCAGTGGAGGCTGCCTGTGAGAGAGGGCCATCCCTGGTCCTCCTAGCTTGGGCTAGATGCCGAGGTGAAGGACCACTGCCGCAAGCTCCTTGACCTCCCTTCCTCCCTTCCTCCCTTCCTTCCTTCCTTCCTTCCTTCCTTCCTTCCCTCCCTCCCTCCCTCCCTCCCTCCCTTCCTTCCTTCCTTCCTTCCTTCCTTCCTTCCTACCTTCCTTCTTTCCTTCCTTCCATCCATCCCTCCTTCCTTCCTTCCTCCCTTCCCCAGATGTCTGCCATGTTATAAGTCACACACCTATTCAGCAGGTCATCCAGGTCACAGGAGGATTTTACATCCTAGCATCCTCGCTTCTCCTGGCCCACACTGGCTCCATGCTTTACTGCAGGAGGCAGCTGCCTACTGGTTACAAAGCTGAGAGCTGCCAGTGGAAGCCCTTTCCCCTAGATGCCTTCCCACCTGCCCTGCTAAGGTACAGAGCTCCACTCTCTAGCCACACTTAGCAACTAATGTCCAAGGAGCTCAGAGGCGGGTAAATACAAGGTGGATGCAATGTGATAGGACATGAAATACAATCTCACAGGAAATCAGCCACATAAATTATGAAGCATGGGTCACAGTTTTATTTGTTCTGTGACCATGTCAACACTGCAAACTTTATATCAAAAAAGAAATGAAAAGCAAAGAACTCAGGGAGTGATTGACCTCAATCATGTATGGCATAAATCTCTAACAGAAAAGGGTGGGGCATCATAAGGTGTAGGGAGTGTGTGTGCAGGAAGAGGAGGAGGTCAAGGGTCAAGGAGATTGTCCCATATATATTCTTATAGAGGTTTTATGGTTTCAGATCGAGTTGATCTGTTTGCATGTAGTTATCTAACCTTCCCAACACCATTTATTGAAGAGACTATACACTTTCCCCATTATATATTCTTAGCTCCTTTGTCAAAATTAATTAACCAATATTGTGATGTGGTCTAGCTACTGCCTGAAATTCCACCACAGGCCCTCCTTTTGGACTGAAATTTCAAGAGTAAGATTTTTGGATCTGATACACATGACCTATACTTTTTCAAGACCTTCGATTTCTAGAGTAGGTAATTCTACTTAAAGGTAAGACACTTAATTCTAACATTTGCTATTTTGTTGCTAACATTCCACATTACCATGTCAATATTCCACTGTCATTCCCTTTTAGGATGTTGCTGCTCTCAGCTGAATGCGAAGCCACTCCTCTGAGGGTGCTCCACGGAACACGGCAGCTTTGGGGTTTTAGGGTGCCCTGGGATATGCCAATGCAATACTTTGGGAAGTGTTGCCTTCACCTCATCATCCCCCAAGAACCCAGTCATAGCTGCCATCAGGGCATTTTATTGCTTTCAGTTGTGACTCACATGTCAGCCTTTCTGCAGCCAACCAAGCTAACCAAGGGCCAAAGACATTCAGCAGACAGAGGCTTTTGAAAGGCAAACGGCTCCTAGCTAGTCCACCAGCTCCATCCCTCACGTTTGCCCTCACCCCCATTCTCCAGCCTTGTTACCTCTTTCCAGTTCTCAAACCACCAAACTCCCTCCAGTGATCATCACATCCTTCTATCTGAAAGGTCCCTTCCTTTCTCTTCCTTCCTTCGCTTTACAATTTTCTCTGAGATTTCAGCTCTTTGGAAATTATGACTTCCTCACTGGAGGCTTCTTTTCTGGAGGTAAGTACTCTTTTATTTCAATTTTTTCAGCTTTACTGAGGTAGAACTGAAAAATAAAATTGTAATAATTAAAGTACATGTTATAGTACTTTAATTATTACAATTTTTCATGTAAGTATACATTGTGAAAGGATTCCAACTCTCCAGTTAATTAACCTATGCATCACCTCACATATTTATTCGTGTGTGTGTGAGATCATTTAAGTTCTAGTCTCTTAACTTATTTCAAATACACAGCAGTGTTATAAACTATAGTCCCAATATTATACATTAGATCCTCAGACCCTATTCATTCTATAGCTGGGAAGTTTATATTCTTTTACCAATCTCTACCTATTTGACCCAACTCCCCAGCCCCTGGCAACCACTTTTCTACTTTCTGTTTCTATGGTAAACATAAGGTGGATGTAATGTGATTCCACATATAAATACTACTATGCAGTTTTTGTCTTTCTCTATCTGGCTTATTTTACTTAGTAAATGCCCTCAGGGTCCATCTCCATTGTCACAAATGGCAGGATTTCTTTCTCCCTTGTGACTAAATAATACTCCATCGGGTATGTGCATACATACACGCACACACACACACGCACACACGCGTGCACACACACACACACACACACATCCCACATCTTCTTTATAGATTCATCCACTGATGATTTAGTTTCCATATGTTGGCTTTTATGAATGGTTGTAATGAATGTGGGAGTTCAGATATCTCTTCAATATCCTGTTTTCATTTCCTTTGGGTAAATACCCAGAAGTGAGATTGTGGACCATATGGTAGTTCTATTTTTAATTTTTTGAGGAACTTTTATACTGTTTTCCATATTAGCTGAGCTAATTTACATTCCCACCAACAGTGCACAAGCATTTCCTTTTCTCCACATCCTCCCCAACGCTTGTTATCTCTTGTGTTTTTGATGACAGCCTAGAATTCTAACAGGTGTGAAGTGATATCTCATTGTGCTTTTGATTTGCATTTCCCAGATGAATAGAGACGTTGAACAACTTTTCCTGTACCCATTGGTCATTTGTATGTCTTCTTTGGAAAAATGTCTATTAAGTTCCTCCTTCCATTTTTAAAATTGGATTGTTTATTCTTTTACTTATGATATAAGTTTTTTATATATTTCAGATGTTAATCCCTTGTCAGATATATGATGTGCAAGTATTTTCACCCATTATTTAGGTTGTTTTTTCATTTTGTTGATGGTACCCTTTGCTGTGCAAAAAGCTTTTTAGTTTGATGTGTTTGTTTTTTTCTGCTTTTGGTGCCTTTGCTTTTTGGTCAAATTCAAAAAACTAATAGGACAAGTGTCAAGGAGATTGCCCTGTATGTTTGCTTCTAGGAGTTTTATTGTTTCAGATCTTAAATCTTTAATCCAAAATTTGAGTTGATCTTTTTATCTGGTATAAATTAGGAGTACAGTTTCACTTTTTTTGCATGTGGTTATCTAGTCTTCCCAACCCCATTTATTGAAGAGACTATACTTTCCCCATTATATATTCTTAGCTCCTATGTCAAAATTAATTGACCATATATGTATGGTTATATTTCTGGGCTCTCTATTCCATTCTAATGATCCATTTGTCTGTTTTTATGCCAATAACTTGCTATTTTGATTACTATAGCTTTGTGATATAGTTCAAAATTGGGAAAAGTGATACATCAAGCATTGATCTTCCTCAACACTGCTTTGGTTTTTGGGGTCTTCTGTGGTTCCATACAAATTTTAGGATTGATTTTTTTCTAGTTCTATGAAAAATGCCATTGAATTTTGCATTTTGTCAAATTATATTTTTAGTCTATTGAGATGATCATATGAATTTGACACATCATTTTGTTAATGTAGTGCATCACATTTATTGATCTGTCGATTTGGAGCCATCCTTCCATCATGTAATAAATCCCACTTGATTATGGTATGTGATTCCTTTAATACACTGTTGAATTTGGTTTGCTAAGGTTTTGTTGAGCATTTTTGCATCAATGTTTATCCAGGACATTAGCTTGTAATTTTCTTTTCTTATAATGTCCTTGTCTGGCTTTGGTGTCAGGGTAATTCTGGCCTAATAAAATGAGTTTGAAAAAATTCCTTCCTCTTACATTTTTTGGAATAGCTTTAGAAGGACTGGTATTAGTTCTTCTTTAAATGTTTGGTAGAATTCACTAGTAAAGCTATCTGGAAGTGGATTTTTCTTTTGGGAGATTTGTATTACTGATTCAATCACCGTACTAGTAATAAGTAATATATCTGTTCAAATTTTCTATTTCCTCATTTACTTTTTTTTTCAAACTAAGTCTTTGAAACCTGATGTGTACTATAGACTTACTGCCACTTCTCAATTCTGTCTGACTGCATTTCAAATGCTCAATAGTCATAGTGGCTAATGGCTACCAGAATGCACAGACAGCTCAAAACTGATGAGCAACATTTAGCATGTATTCAGTTGTGACTCCAAACTCTTAGATGGTGGCTGCTGTGGACTGAATAATTGTGTTCCCCCAGTATTCATATATTGAAAATCTAATTCCAGTGTGATAGTATTTTGAGGTGGGGACTTGGGGATGATACTAGGTCATGAGGTTCAAGCCCTCATGAATGAGATTAGCATTCTTACAAGAAAAGGTCAGAGAGCTAGTTAGCCCTCCTTCCATCATCTGAATATACAGCAGGAAGATGGCTATCTGCAAACCAGGAAGAGTTTTTTTACCAAAACTCAACCAAACAGGCACCCTGATCTCAGACTCCCAGCATCCAGAACTGTAAGAAATAAATATATGTTGGTGATAAGCGACTCAGTCTAAGGTATATTTTTTAGAGCAGCCTGAACTAAGAATGTCTTTAAAGGTTTTACAGGGGATGACAAATTAGGCCCATAGGCCAAATCTGGCCTGCCAAGTGTTTTGTATAGTCTGCAAGGTCACAATGCTTTTTGTATGTCTAAATGATTGGGAAAATAACAAAAGAATAATAATATTTCATGAACATGTCCACAAATAAAATTTTTTGTCCACAAATTTTAATGTCCACAAATAATTTTTTTTTTATTCATTTATGACATAACATTAATACAGTATAATTTTTTTGAATTAAGGTACCATTGATATATCACCAATCTTATGATGGTTTCACCTGAGCAACATTGCGGTTTCAACATTCACCCATATTATCAAGTCCTCCCGTACCCCATTGCAATCACTGTTCCATTCATTTATGCATTTTCTGTGGCTGTGGAAGTATTCAGAAGTTATCTATAGCCCACAAAGCCTAAAATATTTACTACTGGGCCCTCTACAGAGAAGTTTGCCAACCCTTGGATTTAAGATCGGGAGAAAAATTAGAGGATTCTCAATTAAATGTTTTATATCAAATAAACAAAAATTTTTAACATGCATCAAATATTCCATAAATAGGCTTACTAAAAACATATTTTTTGTTCACCTAAAATTCAAAGTAAACTGGGCATCCTGAATTTTTATTTGTAAATCTGGTAATTCTATATGGGTAAGAATTTTGTTATTTGTTCACAGTAAAAGCCTATCAAGATCTCACTGATATGGAAGAGTAAGATACTACTGAAAAACCTACCATGGAGAGTTTCAGCCTCTTCAAATCAGCAACAAACATTTTGGGACACCATCACTTTGATTTTGAATTCAGTTCAAAAGCATTTAAGGTGACAAGGACTACTTAAATAGTTACTGGAAAAATGGCTTAAATTGTACTGCACTGCAACAAAGGACACCATCAGCAGAACAAAAAGGCACCCTACCCTATGGGAGAGTGTATTTATAAATGACTTAGCTGATAAGGGATTAACATCCAAAATATATAAAGAATTCACACACCTCAACACCCAAAAACAAATAACCTGATTAAAAAATGGATGGAGTATCTGAACAGACACTTCATCAAAGGACAAATTCAGATGGCCAACAGGCACATGAAAAGATGCTACACATCGCTAATTATCAGAGAAATGCAAATTAAAACCACAGTGAGATACCTCACAACAGTTAGGATGGCCATTATACAAAAGAAAGCAACAACAATGCTGGCGAGGATGTGGAGAAAGGAGAACCCTCCTACACTGCTGGTGGGAATGCAAATTAGTTCAACCATTGTGGAAAGCAATATGGAGGTTCCTCAAAAAACTCAAAATAGAAAGACCATTTGACCCAGGAATTCTACTCCTAGGAATTCACCAGAAGAAAACAAGATCCCTGATTCAAAAGACATATGCATCCCTATGTTTACTGCAGCACTCTTTACAATAGCCAAGGTATGGAAGCAACCTAAGTGTCCATCAGTAGATGAATGGATAAAGAAGATGTGGTACATATACACAATGGATATTATTCAGACATTAAAAGAAAACAAATCCTACCATTTGCAACAATATGGATGGAGCTAGAGGGTATTATGCTCTGTGAAATAAGCCAGGCAGAGAATACAAGTACCAAATGATTTCACTCATCTGTGGAGTATAAGAACAAAGCAAAACTGAAGGAACCAAACAGCAGCAGAATCACAGAACCCAGGAAGGGACCAGCTGTTACCAAAGGGAAGGAGTTAGGGAGGGCAGGTGAGGAAGGAAGGAGAAGGTGATTAATTAGCACTCACAATATAGGTAGGTCATGGGGAAGGCAGCATAGCACAGAGAAGACAAGTAAAGAGTCTATAGCATTTTACTACGCTAATGGACAGTGATGGCAACGGGGTATGGGAGGACTTGATAATATGGGTGAATGTTGAAACTACAATGTTGCTCAGGTGAAACCATCAAAAGATTGTATATCAATGATACCTTAATTCAAAAAAAATTATACTGTACTAATGTTATAAGAAGATGCAATCAATCAGTCCTATGTTAAAAAATCTCTATTGCAAGCATTCTTGCTTTTGTATTAAAATATTTAGGGATATATTCTCAGTACATATTTTTAGTGTACATGTGTATACCTTATACTCTTGTACTCATCATAATCAATTTTATACTTTTAAAATAGGTATCAGCATCCAAGAACAAAAATCCAGTGTGTAGAACATTTAGGTAAGGAATAACAGGGTCCACTTAAAAGAGTTTGACTCTCAAATATCCTCCAGGAATAAATTAAACAAAGCAAGCTTCTTCCAAAACCAACTTTGGCTTCTTGCGCATTTTGCTGAGAGCTAGCCTTATATTTGACTGGAGCAGCTGAAAAGAAATGTTCCATTCAGCTGAACATGAGTAGGCTTAGTAAGACACAGGTAAGTTCTCCATTACCATCTGGGCCCTGGGGCCGTTAATATTTGATGCACTCCTCATCATCTCTGTTTGTGTAATTTGTCAACGCCCAACAGGTCCTCTGCCAGCTATGCATTAAAACTATTTTCAAAATATGTCATTGTCAGCCCTTGGCATACTCATTACTTATTAAGATAAGAGGCCGGATGAGATGAGCAGGAGGTAGCTTGCTTACTTAAACACACTTGACTTAACTGCAGGGGAATCAAGTGATCTAGAAGGTCATGGATGCCTAGGTTTGAAGGACCCCATCCTCTCATCACCGGGCAGAAGGAGAAACTGAGACCCAGGGAGGGGAAGGGATTTGGTCAACATCGCAGAGAAGTATTGTAGCAGAAATAGAAATACAGCTCAAGTTTCTTAAGCTCTCGGTCCTTTCCTTCCCACATTCTCCTATGTGCACAAATTTGAAAAAAGGGTACAACTTCCCAGATATTATCTCTGTGAATATCTGAATCATCCACTGGAACAACTGAAACAGTGTTTTTCAAGTATGGAACACATACTACTAATGTGACTTAAGATGTCGTATAAATTAACTTTTTAAAGTTAAATGATGTTTATTTTAATGCATTATAAACACACCAAAGTTATGATCAAGGGTAATATACATCAAACCATAAATTTGTAGATATTACTACTTAGGTCAAAGCTAAGTCATAACAAGGATTTGATTTAAAATCACTTTAAATATAGTTATTATACAACTCATGTTTTCAATTATATTTAAGTATGTATATTCTTTTTATTATTACTTTTCATAATAAACTTTGGTATTTTAAAGATAGGAATTAACATCCTGGAACCATAATTAAAACACTCACACAATTCATGATAGCACAGGGGTTTATAGAAATAGCAGGAATAATAAGGATGCTATTTGAAGGACCAACATTTAAGAGAACTCTAAGTTATAATTAAAACTTATTAATATGAGTTTTAGAAATAGCTAAAAATGTATAACCTAATAGTTACAAGTTTAGCTCTATTATAATACCTAAGCAATATATTATCCATACAAAAACATAAATTTACATTTAGAATATAAATTGTTAAAATGATCTATGTTTGACCACAGTGGCTCAGCCTCTACTTTAATTCCCCATCTGAGTTCTCTCACTCATTCTTTACAAGAAAGCTTACTCTTAGGAAATTCAAACCAAAGTGTTTGTATTGCTCTGGCTCAATGTGCTTATCATCCCTGAGACAACTGCCCTCCTCACCACGGGCCTGCTTGAGTCAAGAGAATGTATGTGAAGATTCTTCCTAGTGTCTAGGTACCAACTCTACCTGTCCAGATCCAGGATAGAATCTCCATGTTTTCTATTGTCAAATGTACCATTTCTGATTAATTTCAAATCTCTGCTACAAGAAAATGGGAACAAAAGGCTCCTCCCAATTTGTTTATATTGAAATAGTATAGATCTTCACCCAGCTCCTGTTCCCTAACACTACCTATTTAATGCTGGGTCACATTACTCATGCAACTGCCTCAGCCATATGCCCCCAGTAGCTTCCAATGGCTCTCTCAAAGGTCGTTCCTGACTTCAGCTAACAATGACTACAAATGCAAGTCTTACTCAAAGTATGCAGAATTATTTGTATAAATATTAGTGTTCTGATGTTAAATTTGCTATCCCAAATGTTATATAAGTAAAAGCCAAAACAATGTATCTGCCAACCATGTATTTCTTGAGCTTTATAGATTGCAATTGTTGCATTTCTAGAATGTGATTGCTTTTAATGTTGGCTGCCCCATGCCTTCTACGTCACCACTATAGGAAGAGAAACAAGGGTTCTGTGGCCAAGAAAAATGAGAAGTCCCTTTAACACAAGGCATGTTCCATCCCTTGTCTGAAATAGCTTATACCTGGGGTTTGGGGAGGGCACAACTTCGCCTGAGGCATCTGGAGCAAGAGAGGACCCGGAAGGACCCTGTGGTAATGCCTAGCAGTATTCCAAGTAGTCCTTGGAGGAGAGAGGTGTGGCCACCCCTGACAACTGGGTAGGAACCTGTGGAGGGGATGGAGTAACCAACCTGGGGATCAGGGTTGGAGGCTGCTATCTTCACCTGTGGACCTAAGGGGACACTGCAGTGGGAACATGGATAGTAGGAAATTTGTGCATGACCTACATGTGCGGCTGAGCCCACGGATCTACTGTGGACTGTTGGCAGCCCAGAGCTATGTTGTCCTATGACTGATGCAAGAATCACTGAAAATCAGTGTGTCAGTGCTGTTCTGGCTACAGGACCTCATGTGATCCTACAAAAACACATGCTGTGTCAGCAGTGGGAGCAATCAGCTTCCAGGACAGCTTCCTAGAAGCAAGGCCTTCAACTGACCCCACACGTGGAGCTCAGCAAACGGAAGGTCAGAGAGTGCCCTGGAGGGGAGGAATTCAGACTGGGGCCATGTGAACCCCAAGCCAGCTGGGGCAGTCTGCCAGACTAATCTCAGGCACAGGCAGGATACTTAGAACATTTCCAACACAGTGTCCCAAACAAGGGGGCCCCTAAAGGCAAGGCCAGGCTTGGGGCCTGCTTGCCCATCTCTAAGGATTTTAGGGCTGAACAATGGTGGGACCATGTTAGAAAGGTCAGAGACCTATACCCCTATGCCTCTCCTAGCACCCCAGAGCAGCGATGGCACTCAGGAAACAAGTTAGCTCCATAGCCTAGGAGTGGAGAGGAGCCTGTCTGCTCCAAATGTCTATTCTCTGCTAACAGCAAAACAGACACTCAGAGGCCAACAGGGCACAGGGAACCCCACTCTGGCTCCCTGCTGGGGTCATAGACAAGGTGGGGCTCTGAGCAGTGATGGACATGAGCCTGCTAGGAGCCAGGGTGTCTACCGGCAGGAGTTAGATGACAGTAATCCAAGAATATGCCACAGGATGGAACAGAAAGGGCCAGTAGCCCCTGGCCATCCTGGGTGACCAATGATTCCCTGCAAAGGCAGGCCGACAGGAGGTCCTGCTCTGCCCAGAGGCCAGACCTGGGTGGAAAGAGAAGGTCCAGAGGCTGCATGAAGCAGATTCTGTGCTGTCTGATGGAGAAGGAACAGACTTTCATCTTTTAGGAACTCCAAGTCAGACGGAACTGATGGTGGGGGGTGGGAGGGACAAAGCTAACAACAGCATCAACAATAATAATAGGCCAATGGGTGTGGGGAGGGAGGACCGCCAACCTGTGCTTAAGTTCCACTATTCACTAAGAACCGATGTGACAGCCACTGTGCTAAGCACCTGACACGGCTTCCTTCATTTCATCTGCCTGGCACCGCTGGAAGTGCTCTCATCAGCCCTTTTACAGATAAGGAACCTGAACTCGGAATTTAAGTAACTTCCCCAAAGTTACACAGCTAATAAATGGTGCAGTGAAGATTAGAACACAACTTTGTTTTTTTCTTTTTGTTTTTAATGAGGTATAATTGACAACATTTTATTAGTTTCAGGTAGACAGTGTAATGATTCTATATTTATATATATTACAAAATAATCACCACAATAAGTCCAGTTAACATCCATCACCATACAAAGTTACATTTTTTTCTCCTGATAAGAATGTTCAAGATTCTTCCTAGCTATTTTCAAAGACGCAATAGCTATAATCACCATGCTGTGTATTATATCCTCATGACACTCATAATTGGAAATTTTTACCTTTTGTCCCCTTTCACCCATTCCTAAACCCCTCTGCAGTCAGCCACCAATCTGATCTTTATATCCATGAGCTCAGTGTGTGTGTGTGTATGTGTATGTGAGTGTGTGTTTATGTGCGTGTTTTGTTTCATTCTTTTAAATTCCATGTCTAAGTGAGATCATGGGACTACCTTTTCCTGTCTGACTTATTTCACTTAGCATAAGCCCCCAGGATCCATGCATGTTGTCACAATAGCAAGATTACATTCTTTTTAAGGCTGAGTAATACTCCAGCTTTGTCTGTTTTTTAACTTACATTCCATTGTTTGTTTCTTTTTTGTTCTCCTTGGGTTTTTTGTTTGTTTTGTGTTCTATGCTCTGTTGCTCCCTTTCGAGTTCCTGATACACCAGAAACATATATTTGGAATATAGTTGAAAGGAAAAAGAAAGGTCAGTTGTGACACAGGGTTGAGATTTTGGAGAGAGAATATTCAAGATTATTCACAAGAAAAGAAATAAGATGTATGTCTACCTGTTTCTTTTTTAATGGGGAGTTTCCATAGACAAAAAGACCGTCTTGCTTCACCAATTTGGATCATTGGAATCTATGAAGCAGGGACAGTGTGATGAAATACAAAAGAACACCGGATACGTAGTCAGAACTGGATCCAAAGTACACTCCCCTCCCTTGGAAAGTCACTATACCTCTATCCGTTTGTGAAATGAAGATAATAATTATGTGGAACCCACATAAAGTTAGGTTGCCTTGTAGTCAGTATGAGCATGATATCCTGTTTTTAAAAGCATCAGTCCAACAGCCTATATTTACTGAAGTGTCATTAAGAGACAACAGAGAATTCCATCCATACATTTATACAATTTATAAATTGATTTCCTAATCCCTCTCATATTACCTCTTACAAAAGAGTAGCTGCCCTCAATCTCATGTTTCTTCCTCCAAAATCCCAACCATCTCAAAACACATCGGCCTCTCCTCTCCCCTCCTCTCATTCCCCCTCCTTTCTTCACAGCTCCCTTCCTGCCTATCCTCCCACCTCCCTCCTGTACTTCTCTCTTCCAAACTCATACACAGTCTCTGATAAAACAACCCAGACTGACTTATTTCTCCAGGTCTCTGGCTCACCTATAACCATAAACATCACAAGAAGAGGGCCAGCTAATAGAGACCTCTTCTCAGAAGGCCAAGGGTGGGGGTCGGGGGAGGCAGTGAATATATACACATTACTACTGTTTATCCTTGTCATAGGGATATTGCATTAGGCTCTTGTGAAAGTCAATGAGATTATGCTACCAAACACTCTATACCTGGAAGGGGTATTAATTATTCTTTCTCCCATATGACAATTTCCCTGCATACTGCTCACCAAAGTATCATGTGTTGTATATTAATTGTTGCATACTTAAATTTGCATTTGGAAAAACCCATAACTATGCTGTCAGAAGGAAAAATAATTTTCCATCTACCTTCATAGATTATTTTTCTGGAGCCTATGAATTAAACTGATAAAAGACAGCTTAACGGGAGAAAAAAGTTAATTTACATGTGCAATGCATATACACATAAGAGTGCTCAGTGATGAGTAACTCAAAGCATGGTTTAGAACTTGGGGCTTACATTCCTAACTTGGTAGGGGAAAGGGAGAGGGGAGAAAAGACTGCTGGGGGAAGAACAAATAGATTTCATTAGGAAAGAAATGGGTTTTTAGGATAACAAACAGGAACAAGAGAGTTTCTGTGGGCTTAAAATAGAACTGCCATCTGATTCAGCTATTCCACTTCTGGGTACTTATCCAAAGGTAAAGAAAACACTAACTTGAAAAGATATATGCACCCTATGTTCACTGCAGCATTACTGACAATAACCAAGACATGGAAGCAACATAAGTGTCCAACAATGGATGAATGGATAAAGAAAATGCGACATATATGTATTTTAATGGAGTACTATTCAGCTGTAAAAAAGAGAAGGAAATATTGCCATTTGTGACAGCATGGCTGGATCTTGAGGACATTATGCTAGGTGAAATAAGTCAGACAGAAAAAAAAAACCAAATACCATATTATCTCACTTACATGTAGACTCTAAAAAAATGAAACAAAAAAACAAACAAATAAACAATCAATAAAACAAGCTCATGCATACAGAGAACAGATTGGTGGCTGTCAGGTGGGGGCCTGGGATGCAAGAAATGGGTGAAGAGGATTAGAAAGTACAAACTTCTAACTATAAACTAAGTAAGTCACAGGAATATAATGTACAGTTCTATGACTATAGTTAACAATACTGCATTGTAGATTTAAAAGTTGCTAAGAGTAAATCTTACAAGTTCTCATTACAAGAAAGAAATATTTGTAACTACGTATAGTGGTGGGTGTAGCTAGACCTACTGTGGTGATAATTTCACAATATGAATCTATATTGAATCATTATGTTGAAATTAATATGATGTTAGGTCAATTGTATTTCAATAAAAAAGAGAGTTTCTGATACTGTTTGTCTGTATAGGTGTATGAGTGGTGTGTCTCCTTCAGGGCCATGACACTCCCCCAGAGATGGGACTCAGGGCTAGTTTTATTTGAATCCTTCTTTCTGGGAGCAGATCACCCTGAGGAGGGAGCAGATGGCAGCTTTACCTCCCAGAAGCTGCTGCTTTTAGTCAGCTAAAGGGAGCACCAAGGTTTCTGTCTGCATCTGTTAAATCTCAATTTCTTCAGTTTCAGATAATCTCTGTGTTAACTCTGGGGTTCCAAGGTGGGGTTCCCCTCAACTACAGCAAGACATAAAGTAGAAAGATGCATCTCAACTTACCCATTTTAAAAGAAATGTTACACAAATTATAGAACAAGTTTGCAAGGATGCCTAAATCCTGCTGTTAGTTCGTAAGTTACCAAGTGAGGGATGTAATTCGGAGCCTGTGATGAGAAACGTACTAATAGGACCATCTGAATTAAAGTTTTGACTCACAACTAGGCCTGCACCTGAGACAGAGAGCGAGATCTCTGCTGCAAGAGGGGGCGAAGGAAAATACATGGCTTCTCTCTGGCCAGAAGGATGCCTAGAACCACTTTCAGATCCCACCCATCCTACAAGCCTTCCGTGTCCCTTCTTCTGAACTGCAACAGAATTTTTTTGCTTGTACAGATTATCTGGCACTGAACCTTGGGTGATTTAATTTCTCACAGGTATAGATCTATTTTCCTACTTAGATGGCAAGCTCCTGGGACAAGATTTAGGCTCTATTCTTTGTGGCATCTCCCACTGCGCCTAACCAAATACACATTCTCCATACATACTTAGATAAAATAGGTTAAGAAGGCCTGTCACACAGAGGTTGGGCTGGATGTTTCTGGGATTTTGAGTTATACCCTAGGATGAAAACCACTGAACAGGTCGAATCTGCCATGTCTAAGACAACCACAACTAGGTAATTATTAACTTGGGAAAAGTCAGGATTCACCACAAGACTCTGGAGAGATCTCAGTGGTGAAGTATCTTAGAGCACTCTTGTTTTCTTTCCAGCTAATGACTGAAGTGCTCTCTCCGCTCTGATAAACACTGCGAGTGACCTTGGCTGTGGGCTTAACTAGGGGGCCCCCCCAAACATCATGTCACCCAGGGATGTTATATTATGCTTCTAGACGGTGTCATCATTGCTGGGTGTAAGGGATACAAGGGAACCCTTGAGTCCCATGCAAACTGGGACAGCTGGTCACTGCAGTACAGCAACCTAGTGAGTTAGGGAGGGAAGAGTTTATGCCCATTTTATAAATAAAGAAAATTAGGAAAAGTAAGATTGTATGACTTCTCCCAAAGTCACAAAATGTCTTTTTATTTCTGTTCCAGTTATCTTTCCACTGACATCCACACTATCAATCTTCCCATGGTCTCTGGGCTTCTCTTGGGCAGGGATTTTATCCTGCTCATTCTCTGTCCCTGCCCTTGCAATAGTTCCAGGCGCCGAGAAGGTTCCTCCTATCAAAACACTGCATATAATGGCTTTTCCTAGCCTTTTAAGGCCTATAATGTAATTAACTCAGATAACACTGAACACTGAAGGAAAAATCCAGACGAAGGGAAAAGGTGTCATCCCAGTGAAGACATCACCCACCTCTCCTCCCAGAGGGCTCCATTGTCTAGTGGCTGCATTTCCAGCAGATTTATCATTGGCCCCTTCCAGATTTTTAATTCTCCATGTTAAATATGTCAAATCCCATCATGTTTCTCCTCAGAATCTCATTTCATACCCACATGTCTATGCCTACTGCTGAGGTTCTGGTCCAAGTCCTTATTGCTACCCTTTCATTTCTCCCTGCTTTCATTTGCTTTCAATCCCACACACAATCCTAGACTCATCTTCTTATAATTACCCTCCCATTATGTCACTCTCTTACTGATGAGCTCACAATGGCTCTCAATTGCTTGATAAATTGAAATTCCCTTCTTGTCGCCAAAGTTCCCTAAAAATCTTCCTCCCCAACCCACTTGGTCTTACTTCCCACTCTTCCTGAAATAAGCTTTCCGTTTAAACCAAGACTCTGTCAATATTCTTACACTGCCTCTGAGCTTGAAATATCTGTGACGCATCTGGCAGACATTTGGAAATACAGATAACAGACAAGAGAAAATAGGAAGCTGATCTACATACTTGGGGACACTTTCTGAGTAGGGGGTACTGGTATCACTGGAATAGACAAGTCACTCAAGCAGAGCATCTAACCCACAGCTCACAAAGAGAAGGTTTTCGCCCGAGTTCAGCTTTTGTTAGACCCCCCACACCATTTTTTTTAATTGAAGTATTTTTCAACATTTCAAAATGTTATCTTAATATAAAAATGAGATTTCCAGCCTCTCTTGAAAAGGTTTTAGACCTGGCCAACTCATGGCCTATACCCACCTGGCAACAATTAGCTGGACTGGGGTGCTCTTTAAATCAGACACTCACTGATTCTCCCTTTACCCCATCATCTGATTAACTTGGCTCTATGGGTTTCTTAACGTATAATTCTTTGTGTAAAGAAAATGGAAGGAAGAAAAAGGGCTGTGAAGAAAAGGAAAGGAAAAGAAGGAGAAGAGAGAATGGGAAAGGAGAAAAGCAGAAGTAACTGAAGAGGAGACCCAAGGTGGGGAACATACATTTTAGTGCAGCACGAGGGCTGGTCCCTCTGCAGCTGTGTGGATGACAGTTCCCATCACAATCCCTCTCACATCATGAAGCAATCCTGCAGAAAGTCCAGAATGTGAAAGAAGGAATCAAGCCCGATGCCTTAATTGGGGATGGAGTGAAATTCCACTGAAGAGAAAAAGAAAGAGCGCATCCATGATGGCACTGGAACACATGGGCAAGACAGAGCAGCTAGGAACTGTCTCCACCGGCCTCGTCATCAGAGCTCTTCTGAAACGCACACCTCCCACCACTTCTGTCTGTCCCCACCAGGTAAGCACTTCACACCCAGCAGGCATCAAGTTGCATATCAGTCCATGACATTAAGAGTACTCTCTGTCCTTAATCCCATTCTGTTCCCTCAATGTCAAAACTGAAGTCTTCACATGGACCAGTCCCTTTGCCACAAGCAGAAAATCAAGTCTGCTCAGATGAGGGTAAAAATCAAATCCACAATGTGAAATGTGGTGCCCTCCACTATCCAGTTAGAAACCTTCCCCCGTTAGACTGATAACGTCTCTTTCTGTGAGGTGGACCTCAGAGCATTTGGCTGCTATAGTTACACCCACACATCCATAGACTATTTCAAGAAGCCCATACCCTCCACACCTAGGCTTTCTGTGATGCCTCAGGCTTACTGAGAGTTCTAGGAAAGAGTCAAGAGAGCAAGTGATTTCAACTATAAAATGTACAGGTGCAACAAGGCGATGGTATCAGACAAGCCAAGGGTTAAGACGCAAAATAAATCCTGCTTCAAGATAAAGTGGAAGGGCGACTGGGCTCTCTCACTCCTATTCTCAGCACCTAGCCTTCACTAAATAAATCTCGATGAGATGATGGATTGGACGAGCAGAGCTGCAAACTGAATGTGCTGCCTACTGTTTAACAGATAAACAGAGTTTTCATCACCTTTTTTAATCCTCTAAGTTTTATAGTTTGCCATTTCTGACAGCCTCCAAGAAGCACTCTTATTAGCCTAACAGGGATAATTTTGACAAATAAGTAAATATTATTGAATACCTTTGGACTGTTTGCCTAAAATCTGGATTCACTGAACAGCTCCCATGCTTACATGGGAGGTGCTGACTGTTGTAATCTACATGTAATAGGCATTATGAGATTTAAGAAAAATAGCTCAGGCTGCAGTTGAGTCAGTTGAGGACAGATCATTATAAAATTCCATTATCACTGCTACAAGTTGGACTATTTGTCATCACAGAAGAGATGACAAGCTCAGAAATACTACATTTGTTATTACCAGATGATAAATGATATTCCATTAAAGCTGCAATACATCATCGGCAAAGCTGCAAAGAAGATATCAAACCTATCAGGACTTGACTTATAATTTAATTTTCAAAAGCTGTCAACTAAAATTCCAAAGGCTAAGCATTTTCATTTTTAAAGTTCATCTTATTTATTTTCCTCATCTGTTAGTCTAATTTCAATGATATGGCAAAAATAACTGATTATGTGCAATGTATAATTCTCTTCTTTTGATTAGGTAATATATCAGGTGTCACTTAGGTATTAAAAATTAAATGACAGATAATAAAACAAGAGAGTCCCATAAAACACACCTTATTTTGATTTACTCACATTTTGAAA
The DNA here is from genome assembly GCF_030020395.1 of Manis pentadactyla. Taxonomy (NCBI): domain Eukaryota; kingdom Metazoa; phylum Chordata; class Mammalia; order Pholidota; family Manidae; genus Manis; species Manis pentadactyla. Next base: position 38,661,809 of record NC_080033.1, read on the forward strand.
TATAACAGTAAAGAACAGGTCAATATTTGTTAAAGACACACACGCCACAAAAAAGCATATTTACCCATTATTGAGCACTTTTTCATGCCATCTATAGGGAAGCTGAACATGCTTTTCCATTTAGTGTTTATAAAATCTTTTCACAGATAAACAACTATTCTTTAGCTCAATTCTATAAATCACAATCCCATATCCCTTCCATGTGTGCAAATGCTTATGTCTTCCCTGTTATTATCATTGTTACCAACATTGAACACTCAAATCTCACTGGGATAGCAACCTACTCTTATCAGTTTTTACTGGTGCAAAAGCATAAAGACACTCACTTTAAAATTTATGTGTGTCCTTCTCAAAATCACAGGCTTGCAAGCACATCAAAAAATATTTGTGGACAGTCTGATACTAACTACATGAACAGAATCAGCAAATATGAGAGCTGGACAGTGCTTCTAAAAATCATTTTACAGGCTCAGAGAAAAGAAGGAACTTGCCTAAAGTCACACAGCAAGTGAGTAAAAATGATCCTCAATGCCTATTCTAATTTCTTTGATATAACACTATGCTGATTGGCAGTGTCTTTGCGAAATATGACTCTCAATACTCAGTATTTGGCCAAAGGTCAAGCCTACACTTGGAATTCCTGAAAGTTTTGCTAACAGAATGGATATACAGTGGATATATAGATGGATTCATGGATGGATGGTTGATGAGTAATTGCCCCATTCTCTAATTCCCCATTTGGGAGCTGAAGACAAAAACTCTGGAAACCAACCCAGTCTTGTCTTTTGCAAATGCAGAACGTAAGACCTTTCCCATTACTGTGCTTTCTATCTCTCACATCTTACAGAGTCCTCCCAGGCACCCTAACAAGGTAAGCAGACCTCTTTGCACAACATTGAGCTGATCACAGTTATATATCTTCTAACACAGGGAAGCAAAATTGCTGGTGCTTGGAGGCACTTCTCTTTACTCAAGGACAACGACACAAACACCCATCCAAAAGTTAAGACTTCAGTTTCATCTCACTGGCCTTGTGAACCACTGGGAGACACCATGCCTCTGTGAGGCACAACACGGTTTAAGCACATGAGAAAACAAGGGTGACAGTGAGTTCCAAAAACTAAATGATTTCGATTCAAAGAACATTTCCTCCTTCCTTTTTAAGTTGTGATAAAAAATACACATAAAATAAAATTCACCATTTTAGCCATTTTAAGTGTACAATTCAGTGGCAGTCATTATATTTGCAATGATGTATAACCAACACCACTATCTATTCCCAAAATTTTTCATCACCCCAAACAGAAACTCTACCCATCAAGCAATAACCCTCTATTTCCCCCTCCTTCCAGCCCCTGATAACTGCTAATCTACTTTCTAGCTCTATGAATTTACTCATTCCATATAAGTAGAATCATACAATATTCATCCTTTTGTGAAAAGGACTGCCTTTTTAACTATAAAAACGATATATATTTGTCGCAAACATACAAGCAGTATATGAATTTATAATAGAAAATAAATGTCCCAAACTCGCCCTGCTCCTCCTCCTTCCTTCACATCCCACTCGGCCCATGTGACCACTAATGATGGCTTATTGTGTATTCCCCCCTGTGTTTTTCTAGGCATTAATACTTTAATTTCATGACTTCTAGAAAAGACTCTGGAAGCAGACCACTTAGATGTGTGACATTAGGGAAGTTATTTTGCCTCCCTAAGCCTCAATATCTGCATATGTAAAATGGCATTGATAACAATACCAGTCTCCCAACCATTGTGAACATGAAAGGTGATTAGCACTTTAAAAGCACTTAGCACAGTGCTATGTAAACAGTAAATATCTCATTAAATGGTAGCTATGTATTATATGGAGCTTTGCCTTTTAAAAGTAAAAATGTGATCACATTATTCATGTTGTCCTACAATTTGATTTTTAAAACTCATTAGTGCACACATAGTACCTCATCCTTTCTTGAATATGCATAATATTAAGGGACTGTAGTTTGTTCCTAAATTGTCTTTCTGATATTTTCATTTTATAGTAAGAAATTAATGGAGCTTGCTATTCTGTAGCCACCACTGTTCTCAGAAGGATCAACACAATCCGAGGATTCTAATAATAACGATAACAGGAAGAGGAATCATTTAATGAACTCCAACTGCATTCCAGGCATTGCATCAGGGGCTTTGTGTATCTTCTCTGCTTCTCATTACACTGTTCTGCCTCTGCTAGAAATTACCTCAAAGGTGGGTGGCCTGTCTGGGCAGATGGTGCCTACAAGCTAGCAGGTGGTTCTTGGCATTCTGAAGAGCTTCCCCAACCCAACAGAGATTCACTGGGCTAGTGGACTGGTCCTTGATGAGATCTACCAGTCTTGGTTTGCTCATTTTCTCTTGTCAGAATTTGATCTAAGGAATGGAGAAGAGAGAACAGAGGAAAGATAGCTACTGAATGGGGACTTGGAGATAATCTATTTCTTTCTCTAACTAACACTAAGCTAGAGAAGCTTAGAAGCTAAGAAGCAGGTTTTTTCTTTTTAAATGAGTGGGATTTTATCTAGACACAAACAAATGGAAGTATGGATAAAAAGGTAAGCAACTTTGAAACCATTCACTGTCCTTCCCAGCTCTAGTGTGGAAGAAAGGTAGGGTCCCTCTTCAGGGGAAAGTTCAGGTTATCATTTCCCAGCACTCTAAGTAACAAGAAGCTCATGCTGAATATAAAGAAACTGGAGAAGGAAAGTCCAATACCTCACAGGGTTCCAGGGATACTGGGACCTGCTTCCCTGTCTAGTCATGGGAAGTAAAAGCACAAATCTACCATGAAATCTTGGCAATTAGGAATAATTTCCCATGTTACTGCCCTACTGCCCCCAGGAGTGGGCTATCAGGCTAAGTAAGCTGGATGTTGTCCTGACTATTGTTAAGAATTGTTACAGAATCTGGGACTGGACTGCCCCTACTCAAGTAACTCACCAGACCTAATGAAAATAAAGAAAAATAAAAGCCAATTACCATCTTACTTTTCAAATAATAGATATTGAATGCATACACTGGTATATAAATTCAAATGCCTGATTTATAATCCAGTTGCATCAGCCAGCTTTATATTTAAGCTTATAGGCTTCTACTACTTTCATTGAAAGTCTGATGAACAAAAATACCCTCATTCATTTCAGTGACTTTTTCCTGGAGTAGCCCAGGCCCTAGGAGAAGGAATTTTCCCGGAGCCTCTTGTCAAGAGTTGATTTTTTTATTGCCTGGAATTCCATTTATCCTCTTTTCTTTTAAAAAATTCTTCCCAGTATTCCCAGCCTTATTTAACTGCCACTAACTCCATGAAATCTCCATTTACTCCAACTCACTGATTTCTTTTTTTTGATTAATTCCTACAAGTGTTGCATTCTGGGCAATAGTGTTTGGGGCAAATACTGTTTTCTTTCACTGGTATGGTTTTGTTGGACTGTAAGTGCCTTGAGAATAATGATGGTTTATCATTTTCCTTCTATAGCTATTAAAAATCCTAATATAATCCTGAGTGCACATGCTGTGCTCATTAAATATTTGTAGACTGTAATCCAGAGTCAGTAATAACAAAAAACATCCAGTTGGAAGAAGAAAAAAACTTTCCTTTGTTCTTGACCAAATACGAAATCCTTGGGAAACTGCTTTTTCTTTTTTACATCAGGTGCTAGAATTTCAAGAAAGGATATCCTTTATTTGGTGTTTGACTAGTTTGTCTCTATTCTTACAACCCATGACTTGAAATGATCCAGGTTAGTATTTGTGAGTTAAAATAATGACTTCTAAGTAAAGCCTCTTGCAAAGAGCAAACTCAGTTGCTGATAAAACTTCAGATGAGACTGAGACACAGGAATGGTCTGTATAAAGCAGTCTTTAGAAATGCAGTTGGAGTTATTTGTAAAAATAATAAATAAATAAATTTCAGTGGTCAAATAAGTCTTGGAAGAACAAGATTAAACAAAGTTATTTGTGTTTCTTCACTGAAAGATTTCCTCATATTTTTAATGTGATTAGAAGCTCCAAGAGGGGAAATTAATACACAGAATTTCAGGTTCTCTACCTGAACCCTCTTTCCAAGTTATATTTTTTGGGCCTCTGCTCCATGGTCACCCATCTGGATATAAAGCCAGTTAGCTTGTTGTCTAAGCACAAGTCTAACCTGATTTCCATCAAGACAGTAGAAATACTGGTTCCCATCCATGCCACTCACATCACTTGCCTTTGCCAAATTCTCTATTCTAGTAATAGCAGTGTGTTCAGGATAATTTTATTCAGCCAAAGTATCTCTTTTATTAAGTCTGTTTTATTTTACAGATTATGTGATGTCATAACAAATCCTACTCCTCAATCATCACTATAACATCTACATATAGTAAATCTGTTATTATACAATAATCCAGTCAGCACATAAAACAGGTAGTTAGGCCTGCCAAAAATGAAACCCCTACTCTCAGAGCCCAAATACTAGCTACTCAAGTATAGAATGCAGGTGGGGAGGTGGGCTGTAGTGGTTAGGAACTGACAGCAAAACAAATAGAAAAAACCTGAAGTTTCCTACAGAGTTTAAGGTAAAATGCGTTAGAATGATATTTCTAAAAACAAATACAAAATTACGATTTTAGGCTGAATGAACACACATACATTTGCAGAAGTTAAATAACTGTCTCAGCGGCACACTGAAGTATACAGTACAGGCCAAAATGAGGGACTTCCCAAGATATGGTGGTCAGACCTCTAATTCAGAGTACTGTAATTAGATGTGAGTCTTATATTCTAATAAGCCAAGTGGCAGTTTTTAAAGTGTGGAAAATGCAATAAAAATGAAGTTATGGAAGGAGTGTGAGAACAGGTACTCTTTAGATATTTGCTAGGTTGTCATGGGAGTTGCCTTCTGACCCTAATTAGTCCTAAGTGCAGAGCCTGGTGGGGCAGGGGCATGGGGGGCGGGTACAGGCCGACAAGGTTGGCCTGTGCGTAGGAAGATACCTGATACTCAAAGCCATCAGAAAAAAGAATGAACTGCCTCTTGAATTCATAAACCTCTCATCATGAGGGACACTTAAACAGAGACTAGACAACTCCATAGGCTCTGCATTTTAAAGCAGAATCAAGAATGGAGTAAAGACAGAACCAAAGCCACCAGGGATCCGATACAAAACTTTTTTTTTAGGATCCAATATAAAATTTTTTCCAGGCCCTCTGGCAATGTGCTAAAACTGTGCACTCAGGCCCTGCTCTGTCAGGACGGGAATGGCACCCGCTTCCCCCACTTCCTGTGTTCCGGGATCACAGTACATGCCTCCCAGGTTCTGTCCCAGCTCTGAAAGACTTTGAAGAATATGAGATACACTCCTTTTGCCTGCCTGTCACAACGGCATACAGGCATGACCTCAAGCAAGTCCCTCCCCGTCTCTGAGCCCTGATTTGCAGCTCTGTGAACTGAGGACATCAAATCACATGGGTCTGAGGTCCTTCCTGATCTGACATTTCATGATTTATTGATGCATGTGAATCAGAGCTGGAGGGTAGTCTTGCAATACATTAGCTAAAACATTTTAACTCAAAGAATGCTCCCTTGAAAAACATACATTTTTAATCCAATGTCAGTTATTAACATCACAGTACAGGTTAGATATTTTGGTGGTACTTAGGGATTCAAAGAAACAAAATCTGTTCTGGGGAATTTTAGAAAGGAAGAAAGGGAGGGACAGGGCTGGAGACAGAGGGGTCGGAGCCGCGATCTGTGAATAAGGAAGGACAGGGAGTGGGCTCCAAGGCAGGACATCCCTGGTCAGTCCCAGCAAAAGCCAGTCCCTCCAAATATGCCTGAGAAGAAATAGATAAAAAAGGAGCATCACCAAGGCCTCTTCCAGGCTGCCTCCCAGCAGTTATGGGCCAGCCTTCCCTGATGACCATGTGTCCTCTGGCTGAGCTCCATCACCTGGTGCCACTGCAGCTTGTGTTCACTCCACATGTTCTAAGCCTCAGTTTCCCTAGCGGGGCTCTCTTTACTAGCTCTCCCATCCGCCTGAACAAACTCCGGGCTCCACTCCCACCCACGGCAGCCGGTCAGTCAGGGTCCTGTGCATTCCCAGGCACCTACCCCAGAACTGACATGCAGATCATTTCCAAACACATCAGCCACCTAAAGATCCTTAAGGGCCTCTTAGGAACAATATTCTATCAGTGAGGCGAAAGAGCTGGTGGAGGGTGGGCCTCAGTTTCCTAGACCCTCAGGGTGCCCTCAAAGAGGTTTCTCAGAGGACTTCCAGTGGGATTGGGCCTGTCCATCCACAGCATCCTCCCCCACTAACATACCCTTGATTGGCCTTCCTCCCTTCACTGCCATGTGTCCTCACTCTCTCACAATGCTTCCTAGAATCATCTTCCGAACAAATTACCTACATCTAAATCATTGTCTAGAAGGCTACTTTAGAAGGACCACAGGCTAAGAAACCCACTGAATTCAGCATCTGCCATTTTGGGCCCTGCTGGGTGCAGCCCCATTGCAAAGTCTCAGAAGGGAAAACAATGGCAGGGCCGAGGCAGAAGTGGCTGTGAAACCCACAGCCCTGAGCGCCATGCTCACCCCCACCCCCGCCCCATACATTCATCTCTGTCTTCTTTTTCAAATTTGATTTTAAATATTTACAACATCATACATCTTCCACCACCAGATATTACTAATGAACTGTTATTGTCTGTAAAACCTACCAGATGAGTGATGGCCAACTTAAAAAGAGCATCAATGTTTTATTCGTAAGATAGAAGCTGGAAACAGAAAATGCTTATGCGTTTTTAGGCCTTTCATCATTATTATTATTGATCCTCTAGCAGAGAGGAGGCACTCTGGCAATTAGCAAAATCAAACAGAACTGGAGAGTCCACATGGCACCAGTAAAAATTTTATAAATATGTAAATGTTTATATCTGTTTAAATCAAGAAGTAGGGCAAATTTCAAGAAAATGCAAATTTTCAACCTGTAAATTTCAAGAAAAAAAAGTGGAATGTTAACTATCTCATTGAGAGAAGGAACTTCATATCCTGGCCCATCCTGCCAGAGAGAAAGCTATGCCTCTCTCCTAGGTATTAGTTCATATTTCTGGCTTAAGGTGAAAAATCAGAGACCCTGGTGGGAATTAAACTCAGCCTCCCAGAATTGATCTGCATTCTGTCACATGTCTTCCCCGGTCTTCCCTCTCTTACTGCTTGCTCACAATCTGACTCCCAGTTTGAGGCTCCTGCTCGACCCTGCAGGCAGCCTGGATTAGCAGACGGCAGAAGGTGCTGCGTGGGCTCTGGGCTCGGGGAGCCACACAGGTCAGGATCTAAAGCTCAGCTGGCCTCAGCAGCTGTATGACCTGGGGCGCACCAGTATCTTTCTGAATCTCACTTTATCTTCTAGGTGGAGAAAAGAAAAACTACCTCCTCTGCAAGTCCTCAGTATTAGTGGATATTCTCTGCCTCCCACGCAGTAGAGGAACCCAATCTCTACAGGATAACTCTCTGGTCATGGATGGACCTGTATTTTAAAAAAATATTTTACCTTTGCCAAATGAACCTTCTTATTCCAGGTATTCCAACCTAGCTGAGATCATGGCATTCAGGGAGTGCCGAAGCTCTTACACCAAGGATTTAAGGTGTTTACCAGCAACAATTCTGGCCTAGGCTGCTGAGGAGTGGCTGGGAGTCATGCTCCCTGCACAGCCTCCTCAGAGCAGCGGCCAGCACATCTCTAGATGCTACTCTGCTGGGCTGGAATTCAGGGGTGTGGAAACCAGACTGGAAAACTGAAGTGTTGGAAAAATGCTAGACCGAAGGTCAAGCACCTGCATTCCCCTCCCAGACTCCCACTGGTGGCTCTGTGCCCTTGTCCAGGGTCTTTTAAGAGAATAAAGCTGGGGTCTAAAAGTCTTGACTTTGAAGCTTGGCTTTACCATGATCTTATCTGTGTGTCTTAGGTAAATGGCTTATCATTTCTGGGCCTTACTTTATACATCTTTAAACTAGCAGTTTGAGCCTGTCCTAAGAGTTCAGTGAGGTCAGTGCATGGGGAGTGTTTAGCACAGAACCAAACTCAGAGGACGTGCTCAGGAAATGCCAGCTCTTAGTATTACTCGAGCCTTCGATCCCCATCTGTACAACAGGATGATGGTCCTTTTGCCTTGCCTACCTGTCAGGCCTGTAGAGAAACTCTTCCTACAGATTAGTTCATAGTCTAAGATGGCTGTGAAGTCATTTAGCAATCTCAAAGCAAGATGTTCCCACTATTTCTGTGCCAGATTCTGGACAACCCAACTAAAAGATCACACTTTAAATAAGCATTGTCCAACCACAAGAAAGAAAGAACACATGTATGTGGTTCCATTGAACTGTAATCCAGTTGAGGTCATTGCCTGAGTCATGGAAACTGGTCACCTAACCCCTGCCCTCATAGGAAGCTGATATCTCTCTATTCCTCATTCTGAAGCTTCCTGAAATAAAAGACCCAACTCTTTGCAGAGGGGAAAGTCTTTAGGTAGACCTTGGGCACAGCAAAGCAGAGACGAGGCCCAGAGGCATCCTAGGGAAGGGGCAGACCTCTGCTGGGATGGAGTAGGAGACGGAGGTAAGTGATGTTTCCTAGGTCCCTGTGCCCTTCCTTCCAGGTTAGGCTGATTATAAATAAGGCGGCCCAGATTCAGTCATCAAGCTTGGCAGTGTGGATGACAGAATAATTTAATGCCTTCTCCAGAATGGATGAGTCAGCTCTAATACAGGCCTTTCACAATCACTGAGCACACAGACCCTTAATCTACCTGGCTGAGTTACTTATCTCTGTGTCTGCTAAAATATAGAGCACAGTATCTGGCACATATGCATAAACAAGTGTTTATTGATTAGAGGAATGAACAAGTTTCTGGGACCGGAGAGTGGATGGGTGAGTTGATGAATACCAGGCAGAGGGCAATGAGGATGAAAAGACAGTATGTGTCCTGCAGTGTATGTCCAGAGACAATGGCCCTAGATTCCAGACCAGGTACTAGGTTAACTGCAGTGGAGCCTGCAATATTTTTCTTCAGAGGAGACACCCTCTATTAAAGATCTAGCAACCAGCATATGGATGCTGTCACAGCCTCTCTAACCTATGGGTCCATTCAGGTGTCAAGAATCAGACACAGAAGCAGCTGAGGGGTGCAGCTGAGGGGTGCAGGATGAGTTGCAGACGACTACTCTCTAGCCTCAAACCACAGGTTCCCTCTCTCACTCCCTCTTATGCTTATTGCTGCAGAAATGACCCTCCTGCTTTGGATATTTCCAGGTTGGGGGTGGAAGGTGGTCAGAGAAACCCACGTTCTTACAAAGATGGAAAACTGAAAGAACAGCAGGCACTTTGAAGGAAGAACATCAAGAGGATGAGGTTTAAGAGAGGCAGCTTGCCTCCCCATGATCTCCCTGGATCTCTAAAAGGCCTCAGGGCCCACTTCCTCTTTTCAACTCTTCTTACCAAGCTTTGGTTCAGTTGATTCCTCTTTGGAGCAAAGAATGCTCCCTCTTCATCTGCATAATTCTCAGGGCTCAAAGTGCCTCTAATAAACTTGCTACCAGTGCCCTCTTCTCCTTGGAGAGAAAATGAGCAAATTTCATGTTCAGAGGTATTTTCTTTATATGCACCACATCCACCTGATCCAGCTCTTTCCCCAGAAGTACTTATGCTTGTTCAAAACCTATTGCATACCTTCTCCCTCCTCAGGCAGCTAGAGAAATTGAGTCTGCTTTCTAGGGACCTGGATTCCAGAAAAGAGAATTACAGATGTAGTTGGCCTGTTTCCCTGTCCATGAGGCATGCCATGCCTCTAGGATATGGGTAATAGGCATCTAGAACTCACCAGTGGGTAGGAAGCCAAAGGTTCTCAGTCAGCACCCCCAAATAACTCCAATGAACCAGCCACCCTGGTAACTACATGCAAATTTTGCCACAGTCCCTTTGGGGTTTAACTCTCATTGGTTTCTCATTATAAATCATCGAGGAAATTTTAACTGGGTTGTGGTGCACATATAGTTAATTGAGTCATTTGTTCCCAGGATGTCAGTTTTTTGCTATTTCTATTCTGAACACTGACTCATACTGTTAATTTAAACTGTGTGTGTAACTGTGGAGATTTCATTACCTTTGGCATTCTTTTTTGTCCTAGAAAATCTAATTTCAGAACATAGAGGAGAAGGTAAAAAATACTTCTACTCCCTATGCTCAAATCCTTCACATACACAAAACTTTCCATTGGTCTGTTGGGAGAAATCCCCACTGGTGCCATTTTCTACTTGTTGCCCAATGAAATAAGGAAGGTGTGGGTCTGGAAGGCATGAACTGGAAATGCCATTCCTGCCAAGGGACATACAATGCAGATTCTGCAGACATCAACCTTGACTCTGAGCTGCAGTTATCAGTCTGTAAGAGAAGAGGATTAAACTGGGTGATCTCTAAGGCACCTTCCACTTTTGACATTCTAGAAAAGTCACTCTGTTAGCTTATTCTTGAATGTGCCTCACACAACGCTAGTTTACTCCTTTGTCAATTCATTCAACAAATATTCTCCCAGCACTTTGTTTGGTGCCATGGAACAGCTAGATGCTTGAAAGGCTGTCAATTGTAGAGTTAAGAGAATGATTCCAGTGGCAAAAGGCTTAGGTCTGAATCCTGGCTTCACAGCACTTACTAGCTATGCAAACTTGCACATGTTACTTCCTCTCTTTCTTCAATAAAGTGTGGCAATATCTATATCTATAAAGTGTGGCAATAATCCTACCTCACAGAGTTATTATAAATATTAAAGAGTTATTTCATGCAAAGCATTCAGAACATGCCTGGCATATGATATGTGCTGTTTTTGTTGTTCTAACACTGGTGAACAAAAACTAACAGTCACACCATCACAGAATTTACAATCTTATGTAGGAGACAGATATTAATCACTCACTCAAAGATAAAATTGCAATTATGCTAAGTTTTAGACATATTTATATTGCTGTATGAGCCTATAATAAGTGTATTTGACCCAGTCGGGGAAGGTCTCCCAAAGTCTGGACTTAATGCTCAAGGATACATAGGAGTTACCCCCCAATATGGAGGAAAAGGTGCTCCTGGCAGAGGGACCAGAACGTTCAAAGGCCCGTGGAGAAAGGAAGCAAGTAGGATGCCCTGATGCTGACGCGTTCCGGGTTGCCACCCTGGGAACCAGCTGGGATTGTGCTTCCCTGCCCCCGAAGGCAGGCGCGCACACACGACTCGTTCTTGCCAGCGGAATGTGCATAGGAGTGAGTGTCACTGGGAGCCCCAAGAGCCTGTGTAGAGTTTGCTCTTTCTTCTCCTGATCAGCACAGCCCAGCCTGCCATGGCTGACACATACAGGACACACAGTCTGAGTGGCAAATGAGCCTCTGTGCTTTTATGGTTTTGAGATTTGGGGATTTGTTGCTGTGGTGAAACCTGTCATACACTGACCGATAAAGAAGTTCAGTGCAACTGACAATGAGAGAGTGACGGGGAGCATGGAGCCAGGTGAGACAGGGAAGCATTTAGGGGTCAAATAGTTGAGAACTTTGAAGACCATATTAAGGAGATTTGATGTCATCCCAAGAACAAAAGGAAATTGCTGAAGGATCTGGAGAAAACAAGCACACACACACACACACACACACACACACACACACACACACACCTGACATCATACAGAGAAGAGACGGGAAAGAAACTGAATCATGGGGTGTAGGAATGGACAGACTGGTTGGGACTCTGTTCCATGGTGGAGGCAAGAGATCATGACAGCTTTGCTATGGCGGTAGTGACACAGATGGGAAGTAGTGACACATTCTAGATCCATTTAGGAAGCTGGAATTGATGAGACTTTGGTAATGAACTGATTATGGGTGATGACAGAAGGAGAGGCTCCCAGATGGCTGGTTCATCCAAGTGGATGAATGATGCGGCCACTTACTGAGATGGGTCCTAATAAACAAAGGCGCTAAAAACAGGGTTTCATTTAGTGGAAAGCTAGCTAAGTGTCCAGAATTAGTTTTCAGCAAAGGGTTTATGCCAACACTCATTCACCAGCAAAAAAAAAATTCAACCCTATCTGAAAGAGCAGGTGTTTTTTAAAGCAGTTCCAAATATTTCATAATCGAAGCAAAGAAAGAATTTGTATCAAAAAAAGAATTGCCTTGCCCTCACCCAAGGAAAATCATCTAGAAAAAATATTTTCCAAGTCATCTCTGTAGAGATGGGGGAGTTTTCTTCCCCATGACATATTGTGATAAGAGTATCAGATTTCTTATTAAGAAACCAAACAGTTAAGTATAATATGTTTTTTCTATTAGAATTTGTGGGAAGGAGTAGAAGCAACACAAAACTTTGAACCCCCTTTTCTAACTACTAGCTGGGTAATCTTAGACAAATTACTGAAGCTCTCTAAAACCACAGTTCTCTCAACTGTACAATCAGGGTATTAATAACCATATCTCATGATTATGAGAATTAGATGGGATAATAGATATAAAGAATTTAGTTCAGTCCTTCGGACACAGTAAGTGCTCATGAAATAATGTTTTACTATAGGGATTGCCTAACAGGGATTCTGGTAGGGGTTTGTTGTAGAAGTTTGGGTTCTGACTATCACTACCCACTCCTTTTTCCCTATGGAGATTCTAAACATGAGGACCAGTAGCTCATCAGGATTATAGCTCTGCTTCAACTCCTCCATGTAGAGTTCTAAACTGGACAGGGCAATGTTGATTGAGCCAGAAAACTAAGGAAGAGCTCTTGCTTCATGTTTTCCCCTTGAATCTGGGGTGGCCAGTAGTCACAGACAGAGGAAGGGAACAAAAAGAGAGTGGCAGTGGCCAGTCCTGCTTGGCGGCTAGCTTTTCCCAGATGTTCTTGCCTCATGCAGACTGGGCTACATTTCCATTCCACCCTTTGCCAGAGTGAGCCTGCCCACTCGTAATATGTGGGCCGATAACAGTAGAAAACAAGATCTGCTGGCAAATCCAATAACTATTATAATTTTGAAGCCCTGTTGTGTACAAATACCATTTTAAGACCTCTGTGCAACTGTAATATAATATGAAAATAACAGAGATTAATGTTAGTGAAAAAATCACAGGTACCATGAATACTGTTGTGTTTTGCTATATACATTCATAATTGAAGATTTCAGGTAGAAATTCTAAAAGATATTATTTTTTTCCCAACCAAATTCATTCCTCTCCCCACTAAGCTTCCAGCCCCTGCCCCACAGGGATAAGGATCTATGACTGTACAGGCACAGCCTCCGCCTGATAGAACCCAGCAGCTCACAGGGTGTCACTGTAATACACATCACTTATTAAGCACTCACTCTGTGTGCCAAGCAGTGCTAAGTGCCACAGATGTCACTTTTATCCCCAAAACAAACCTGTTAAGGGAGTACCATTATTGTTCTCATTTTCCAGATAAGGCAACTGAATCAGATAGGGCATGTGACCTGTCCAAGACCAAGCAACCAGAGGGTGGTGGAGTTGGGATTAGAACCCTTGCATGTGTCACTCCAGAGCCTTGTGCCACCTGGGACTCAGCAATGGCCTTGATTCTGACCATTCATCTAATCAACAGACCCAGGCTTGACTGCTTTTAGAAGAGAACCGTTCATATGATATGAAGATAGGACAGTTTTGCCTATCAATTTTTCTAGGTACTTAATGTCCTAGAAACATGCAAATGTTGAGACCTTGTAAGATATTTAAGAATATTTCAGGGGAAAATAAAACCTTGTAAGAGAGTTGCTATTTCATTGTCAATCTCAGAGTTAGCCTTGATTGTATTTAGATATTCAATGCCCAAAGAAATAAAAGCCAAAAGAACTTAAGGAGCAGAAAGCTTTCCCTCCAGGTGCCTCACCCCAGGTTAATGACATGAAAATCTTTAAACCAGCACTTTCAAAGGTGTGTCTTCTTGATTTACTATTTGATAAATCAAAATATTGTAAACTTTCAAAGGCTGCTTTTCTGATGACAAGCAAACAGATTAATAGAATATATTTACGTACTTAATCATTTATTTATTTGTTTGTTTGTTTATTTTTACTGTTTGTTTTGATTTGGTTGAAATCTAAGGGATATTTTACATCTCTGAGAAATTCCAAGTTGCCCCCCAAGCTCTTATCTAACATCTACACAACCTTTGAATCTGGCTGGGCTTACCCAAGATATAACAACAAGTTGTTCATTGTCAGAGAAAAGATTTTTGCCCCTAGAATTATATATGTATATCTCTCAGAGGATGCTCAGAGAAGAAATGATCAATGAGAGAGGGCTGGGTCCTCATTCACAAATGTCAGTGCATCCTTTCTCTCCAGCTGAATGCTGGGTTTCTCTGAAAGTTAAAAAAAGGAAGGAAACTAATAAATAAATTCTCATTATACTTGGAGTGGGGTTAAACAGGGATTGTAAAATTATACTGGTGAATTGATACTGAATTCCCAAAACTCTGTGATATTCCTGCTTCTGTTTTGGGGTTATTATTAATGGTATGCATGGCTCAATTTGCTACAAAGTATGGAAGCACAATTGTTTCCATCACTGGATCATAATTATCTACTGTCACGTTGCCTTAGCTTATCAGATCAACTCTTACCATTCCTAGGAGATAACAGGGTTTTCAATGAAAGCTATTAGAACTGGCTAAAATGTTTATTTATTTTAAGATGAAAGTGAGACAATATTCACTATATTGAGTAATTTCCAAGTGGGCCCTTGTAGATAGAGTCCAGAATTGGGAGACACTGGACAGTCAGATGTTGGGAGACACTAGACAGTCAGAGGTCATATAAGTATAAAGCACTGCCAAATCCTTTGAGTTTTAGGCTGTTGCAAGTAGTACTCTGGCGAATAATTTTGTTGTGTAAATTTTTTAGGTTTAAGGGTGAGCATAGTGAGATATCTAATCCTAGTTTGGGTCTTAGCTATCATATAGTTAGAGCTATAAAAATCACTTTTGTTACATGTTATTTTAGTTGCAGCTTTTTAGGAGATTAAAGGTTAGAATACAGGTAAACCTGGATTTGTTCGACCCATGGTAAGTCTTAGTAATTAGTTGTGTTTTCATTATTAGCTACAGATGGGAAATATTTGCCAGTGTTGATAAAGCAGTTTGATCTGGGAAGAGTTAACGTCAAGTTGGTTCTGCGAACTCCCATCCCACCGAAAAGCCGTTCAGACCCATTTCGGATTATATAGTTGACTTAAAATGAAACCTACAGGAGTTCCACTGAGGGGTCCTTCTTGGACCTTCTAAGCTCCAAAAGCACAAGGACCAAGTCTCTTGTTGCTGTCCATTGTGACTTCTGCAGCAGCTGAAACATAAAAGGTGCTCAAAATATTTATTCAATTTAGGAATGTGTACACAGAAATAAATGTTTGAACCTGAACTGTTGGACCAGATGTCATAAGAAAAACACTGCATGCCTCATCATCATGTGTGTGGCAAATTCATGTTTGGGAGAATGTCATCTTTCTTCAATCAAGCGGAAAGAATAAACACACCACATATTCCCAGTTCTTGTAAAACCAAGCTTCCCCTTAAAAAGGGGGCTCCCCCTAGTGGCATTTGTCCAGAATTCCACCAGCATCATGTTTGGTAAGAGCCTTCAACAGCAGAGTTTCAAGACATCTGATCATGGAGTTAACCAAGATGTGCAGATACCAAGTCCCTGTCCTCTAAGATAGTAGGAATGTAATCTCACACAACTCAGCTCTTCTTCTTTCCCCAGGGAGGTTCTGGGGGTTGTATTGGAGTAAATGGTTTCACAACGCTGGCAGCATGGAAAGGGCAGAGGGAAGGCAAGCATCTGGTCGTCCGAGTTTCCTGTTCATGCTGATAGCCTCTGAGACACCACCTCCCTTCTGATCTTTGGACATACTTCACCCAGATCTTCATTTTCCCTTTGATCCCTCAGTTTGCGTGGCTCTCCAGTTACTTCTGAGACGCGCTTGAGAGTATGGGATTTATTCTGTTCCTCCCATGACATCTGGGCGTGACCATCTCTGAAAGCCTGTTTCAGGTTCTTCGCATAGTTACCTGGATCCTCCCCTCTGCAACCTCCCTGGTCCTGACCTGACCCCCAAGCCCAACCCAAGGAAATTTTATCTAGTGTCTGGAGAAACTGACTCAAGATGTTTCTTCCCAACATCTTGGGCATGTCTCACCTCCACCTTACCTTCATGCAGACTCCTTCAGAACATACAAATGTGGGACTCATTCTTTTCTCTGCTTTCCACTCTTTCATCCCTTCTCTGCTGCAGCCTTTTTTGGACCAGAGAAAACCTAATTTCTTAAATAAGGTTGGGTGATGTGTATTGGGAGGGATAAGGGAAATTATGGCAGATATTTTTTGTGATGATGGCTTCAGTGATCCTTTTCATCCTTTTACTCTGTCTCTTTGCAATGTGACTTTGCTGCTCTCCCAGAAAGAAGTGGATTCTATTCCCTCTACCGCCAAATCTGGGCTGACCCTGTGTCTTATTTCTGACCAGCAGGGCTGGTGATCTTGGTGACTCCCAAGGCTAAGCCTCAAAGTCCTTGAAGCTTTCCCTTGCATCCCCTTGGAGGGCAGAACCACTCCAGGCTAAGTCCAGGCTAGCTTTCCTAAAGGTGAGAGGACACGGGAAGAGAGCTGCTCAGCTGACAGCCAGCGCCAACTGCCTGACATGGTGTGAGGCAGTTCAGCCCACATTTAGCCCATGTGAGCCACCAAATCACCGAAGACACAGGAGTTATCTCAGACAAGATCAGTAGAAAAGCCCACCACTGAGCCCAGCCCAAATCACTGACCCACAAAATCAGAAGTAAATCAGACTGTAGTTATTTTAAGTCACTACGATGTGGATCAAGTCATTATGGGGTAATAGGCAACTGACATAAAGCATTATGAAAAGAAAAGTTGGGATTATGTCTCAATGTAGTAATGTGGTATAGCTAAGTCTTAGGTTTTATTTCCAGGTATTTCAGCATCTCCCATGTCTGCCTTCTGGACTATTTGTCAGGAAATTTTATGACATTTAGAATTGGAGCTTCCCAAGGAGTTGAGGGAAGAAAGAGGATAGAAATGACAGGGATGATTTGATATGAGCACTAGTGCCTGGATAAATACAGGGAATGATGATCAGCTCAGCAAGAACTTAATGATACACTTGTTATATGCCCATGTCCATGGTACTGAGATTCCAATACATATAAAACCAGAATTATGTCTCCTAAGATAAAGTCCCATGTTAAGATTTCATCTCTAAGGGTCTGCCTGATGACCTACACACTGTCTCTTCTATCACTTCTGGTATATTATTATAGCTCTTGGAGAAAGAGATGTCAGCAGGAAACATCATGATAGGTTCATTGCAATATCCTCAACAATGTATTGTCTGTGTAACTTCTATTGATCATGAAAATGCTTATGTGATCTGCTTGTTAGGTCTGGCTTCGCTTGGTGATATTGATCAAGTAGATTCTTTTGTGAAAAGCTACATTGATTAGTTTCCTGACAAGCTGTTAAGGCCACTTGCAAAGCTGTCACTGGTGATACTTGCAGTTAAAAGAGTGAGACTCACCCATAATGTCTTCCTGAAGGGAGACTGAATGGAAGATGGATGAATGCAGACTACACTCTCTGTGCTGGGTAAACACCCAGTGATCCATCTCCCAGATCCTTATCCATGGGGAGAAAGTTAATATCCAGACAGTGAACAGTCTCCCTTCCATCCTTAATTAACATTTTCCCTGGAAAATCCACCTGAAACACACAAGACAAAGAAGAGACAGGTCTGGTTACTTTTAGCAGCCTTGTCCAAGGACACCATTGGCAGAGCCATTCTGTCCTGCTCTTCTTCTTTGGCAAGTGCCAAAAACCCAAAAGCAAACCAAAATACCCAAAGTACCCAAAATCTGGATGGAAGACAATAAATATGCTTTGTCATGAAAAACACAATACAAACACAAGAGAGTTAAAACAATGGGCCTCATCACTTTCTAACAAAAAAACGCCAGATCACAATCACAAAAGACACTTGGCAATTCCCATTTCTTTATAATGAAAATTAATTAATAGCTTGAACACCCAAAAGAGAACAAGAAGCAGTATTGAAATGCCACCTCTTACAAGAGCTAAGCAAGAGTCTGGAGTTGGGGGAGGGAGAACCGGGGGGGGGGGTAGCAGTGCGGATACAAGAGCCTAACACTGGCTGGAGCAGCTTTTCCTGGGGCATATTTTTGAGAAACTATTTCCCTGAAATGGACTTCAAAAGAGTTCCATGATTGACTAAGATTGACTAACAGTTGGAATACCTGTTAGCTTATCTGAGAAATCCCCTAAAAAGAAGTCTCTGGGTTACAAGGAACAGAAACTGGTCAAGTTAGTTGTACCTTGGGTCTATTTGATCTGATCGTTATCTCAGTGCAGCTGATCACTCCCTTAACCTTGTGTAAAAGTGGTTTAGGCTGCTCATCTAATAATAACGGGTTAGGTTCTGACTGTCACACTAGCAATGAAAGCAAATTGGTTACCCTCCCTGAGCCTCTGCTTTGGATATTAAATGGGAGTATACATGGCAAGTCATTAGTTACGTGCAATAAAAGAAAAACACTCATTCTTAATAGGTTCTTATAATGGACACTGGCTTCTAAAATTACCCAATTACTATGTAGAATATTCCTATTTTTAAAGCAATGCCTCTGCTCTCTTTACACAGGAAGCAAATGTATAAACTAGAATACTTAATCTAAAATGGGACAAAGAGAAACAAGAGATTGAGCATCTGAGTTAAAACTAAAAATACTTCAAAAATGTATTATGTTGATGTTATCAGGTGAAAACAAAAACAAATAAACCCAGAGCTAAAGAATTAGTGGTTTTGTTTTATGGCTTTGATTGCCATAACAGAACAGACAGTGGGAACACAGTCTCCACCCAACAGGCAAAAAAAGGAATTAGATCTGAAATTCTGCCCTACATGTCTATAGAATTGTCTTGACACCAGTCATACTGAACTTATCTCTCCACTACAGAAGCACGAGAGGCAGAAAGACCAACCAAAAACTACTTCCTACTGGGATTCTCACACAGAAGGGAAGTGACTTTTATTTTTTTCCAAAGGAACCTAATCATAGAGAAATGAGATAGTTTACAGTATTTTCAATGTATAGAGACTACACAGTATTTTCACAACTGTTATTCATTATTTAGACTTCTTACTATCCCTAGGGAGGTCTGGTGAAGAGGGCTCCAGTGTGTACTGGGGAAATCTAAGACTAGCGGGTATTTCTCCAAGGTCACACAGATGGTACCAGGAGGTTTGACTGAAACCTGGTCTTTGGTTCCCCGAGTCCTTTTTTTATCTCTAAAAAGCAGAGCAGTAACTCAAATTCAGAAGGCAACAGAAAGGGGACAGGTTGAAATCTGCTGTGACATTATTTGGTTGGAATCATCTTAACCCTTTGGATTAAGTGGCAAGTGAATCCCCAGAGAAGTGAGTGCCAGTGGGATTCCACCAAGGGAAAAATAAGGGTAAAGTTATCAAAATCCAAGACCAAAAGTTCTAGAGTCCCTCCTGTCACCAATTCAGACCTGGGATCCTCTCCCTTACCTGAATTGTCTCAGCTCTCAAGGACTCTGACTGGACAGAATGCAACATAAGACTGTCCTCTGAATACACGTGTGCAGCTCCTGAAAAATTTGGCACCAGTTTTCCAAGGAGAGAAATAGTATTTTTTATTTATTCACTTGTTTTATTTTTTAAAAAACCTTCTTGTGAGATGTAATCATTCATCAAATTACAAAAGTGGCACATGTTCACCACAATCGTTGAAACCAGTGAAAGAATGTAAGTCCATGTATAGACAATGTTAATCATCTATCTTTCTCTCCCACAAAAGTAAGATATATCAGCCTGGTGTTTTCTCTAGTCACGTATTTCTACATTTTTCAAAATAAACATCGATATAAAGGATTTGAGCTTGTTATTGTTATTTGGTACCTTTCTCGCATGACAACACATTATTGGCAAAACTCTAAGTCAATAGATAAAAATTTAACCTAATCTATTTTAGGAAACATTTAATATCCCATAATAGGATTATATCAGAATTTATTCCACCTTTTCCCTTACTGGTGGACATCCATGTGTTTTATTTTGTTCTGTTTCTGCCTTGACAAATAATGTGGTGGTAAATATCCTTGTTCATAAAAGTCCCAGGCTATTATTTCATTAGAACAGATTCCCACAGCAAGGATTTCTGAGACAAAGCTATATATGTATTTTAAATTTGAGGTATGTTGTCACATTAGATAAGTAAAATCCAAAAGGATTAAAGAGTCAAATTCCAAATATAAAATAATAAAATCTTAGCTTTACAGAAGAGCTGCCACCAGCTACTTGAAGCCTCTGATGATGTCTTAAGTAAATGTGAATCCACATCAAAACCAAGATGAAAATTCTGCCTTTGAACTAAAAGCTTAAATCAGACTAGCAGATGAGTTCAGTTAGAGAGAGCATGGGAAGCCCCTAAACCGTTAGGCCATCTCCTTTGATTACGATCCGGCTGAACACCAAGACCCAATCAAATACCATCATCTTGGGTCTCTGGGACGAAATTTCTCCATCACATTTTGATTTATTCTCAGCCAAATTCTGCTTTAACGTATAAATCAGCCAAAAATATCCTAGTGTGGTGAGCTGGACTGGTATTCCCAAGGGGAATGTTTGAGAAACAATCAGTGACCTTCTTTGGTTACCTACAGGGGTTTCATTATTTTCAGTAAGATTTCCAAAGTGGCATGAACACAGGTTGCTCTAGTTGATAAAGTCTAAGAGACAAGGTGGGGTAACAGTAAGGAGAAAAAAGGCATTCAAGCAGATGGAGAGAAAACAGGGAAGAACTGAAGAAATGGTTTTAAAAAAATGCATTAAGTTTTGCTATGGAATGACCAATCTGACTTCCTGATCTCCCCATAAAAGCTCAGAATAATCTACTTTCTTTATAATATTTTAGAGTCTGACTGTTATTTGGGTGGGGGAGGTGGTTAAGGGTAATACAAAGAGGTGCCACGTCTGGTCTCAGGGTGACCAGGGGCTTCCCAAGGGAGACTGTCACATTTGGCCAGTGTGAAGGGCTGCTCAAACACTGGATTAGAAATGAAATCACATCCCAATCTTAAACCTCCTAAACCTCTCGATCAATCATGGTTTACAAAGCATCTAAAGAAAGGAAATTTTTGACCAACTGATCAAAGAAGAAGTCAGAATGGAACCACTGATTGAATATTGACCTCAGCAGGCACTGTAATTGCATCTTATTGGCAAATCATTACTAGTTTATCTTAGTGATAGAAAGCACAGATAGGAATTACAGAGGCACTTATTTCTCTGGATCAAGTGAATAACTAGAAGGTGAAAAAAAATCTCTCTGGCCTTTCAAAACATGGCAGAGGTATGGAGGGAGGGAGGACTCTCTTGCTAAGAAGAGTAGAGGTGGGCTTAGCCAGCCAACCTGTAACGGAGGGAGACACAGCATCCCCACGACCATCCAGTCCTCATCCTCTCTTCCAAAACACAACTCCAGTCACACCTCCTACAGCAGCCTCCCTTTACCTCCCCAGCCCTCATCTGCTTCACTGTCCTCTATTTTGTTCTGGTGCAATACACTGTGGTGGTTAGGAGTTCAGCTTCAAGCTGGGTGAACTTTTTCATGATCCTCACAACAACCCAATGAAGTTCCCCTAGGGGTGAGGAACCTAAGACTTAGAATTGCTCAGAAGTTAAAAATAAGATAAAAATAAATATATAGAGGACTTCTAATACACATTATACCCGAAGAGGTAAGGATGCACTCTGGGAAGCACAAACTGAGCTTTGCACTCTACTGCTTATGAGTACTGGCCAATTTTTTTCTGCAAAGGGCCAGACAGTAAATATTTTAGGCTTTGTGGGCTAGATAGCTGTAACTAATCAACTCTGCCATTTCAGTACAAAAGTAGCCATAGAAAATAAATAAATGGGTAGCTATGGCTACATATTAATAAAACTTTATTTACAAAATCAGGTGACAGGCCAGATGTGGCCTGTGGCCTTAATTTGCTGACCCCCAGTCCATAATATAAATTCCTTGAGGCCTGGGTACTATTTCCAGCAGGTACTGTAGGCATATGTAATCTGATTGCAGAATCCAAGTTGGAAAAGGCCATCAGTAGGAATCAAGACCATTTTCTGCTCCCAAAATATTGCCCTTGAAACTACCTGTAATAGATGGTAATTCAGCCACAGCTCAAACTTCTCCAGTGACAGGGAACTCACGCCTGTACTTGTTACCTATCTTCATCAAGGGACATGTGGGGTTCTTAGGGTATTTCTGCAGCTAGATTTCTGTTCATTTGAATAATAGAACAAAAAAATCAATAAATTTCCAAATGCTGAAATCTTGATGTGGTGAACACCTTCACTCCAAGAAACTGGAAAACATCTTCTACTGAGTAGTATTATACATGGTATCCTAAATGAATTCACACTAGCAAATATAAGAACCTCTACTTTAAAATAGCTTCTCAGCCAGCTGGGAGAATCAATAAGACTGATTTCATTTGCATTGCTCCAGTGGAAAAGCATCTATGAAATGTATGCTCTCCACATATTATGTATGCCTCCTCACAGACTATTTTTTCTTATTTTTCCTATTATTTTCTCAGAATAGAAGTAGTCACAGAGACCTGAAAACTCATCTTGAATTTACATACAAGGTGAGGTTTCCTAGAACAACATCCATCCACTTTTTTTTCAGTCAGATATTCATTCAACATATATTTACAATCATCTACGCTGTGCTTGGTCCTAAGGAAGAAGCAAATATGCATATTACAGAGCTCCTTGCTTCCATAAACATAAAATCTAGTTAGACAGACAAGGCACATGTCACAAAAATTTAGAAAACTGCACATGGTCTCTTAGTTCCATACCAGCCAAAGCACTTCTGAGAACTTTTACTGAAACTGAAGTGTCAAATGAGCTCTCAGAAATTCTACTAAACAGTCATAAGGTGAATATATTTTTATTTTGACCCAATGTAATAATCATTATTTGCATTTATAAATTGCTTTGTAACTTTTTAAAATGCTTTGAACATATATTACTTTTACATACCCTCCTTCTATGAAATATACATGGCAAGCAATACTGCTCTCATTTTATAGATCAGGAAACAGGCCCAGAAAGGGTAAATCATTTGCCCAAGGTCACACAAGTCAGTGTAGTGCTGGAATTAAAACACATCTCTTGATCCTTAACGCTTGGCCCCTCCCATCAGACAAAGATATCTTTCTGCTCTTACTGTGTATGAACCATTTGGGAATGCAGCTGGAGTTTCAGTAACGCCGCCTCGGGCTCTAATCAAGGCCCTCTTAAGCGAACTCAAATAAAAGAGCTGGGACACGCACAAGAAAACCACTTGGGATGCAAAGGCCATAAAAGCATTCAGGTTTCATGGAAACATGAAAATTCTCAGTAATAGTAGCATCTTCTTCCACTTCTCAGCTTGGTGCCTCTCGTCTCTGCTTCCTGGTCCCCCTCTCTCTCATCCAGCAGCCCCTACTTACACACGGCCCAACCTGGCAACCAGCCCCTGACCCTGAACTACATGCTCTACTGCCCCAGACCCTCCTCCCATAGATGGTCAACTCTAATTCTCTTCGTTCAGTTACTGGCAGAGATAGCCCAGTCATTGGTCAAATTTTTCACATTTAGGACACATGAGATGATCACTGTGTGTCCTTACAGTGGCTGTGGCGGCTCAGCAAACTGGCCTTTCTCCTGAGCTGATTGCAAAAAAGTAAATGAAGTATTCCAAGGAAGGCACTTAGAACAATGCCCGGCACATAGTAAAATGCTGATAAATAATCGTTATTCTAGTGGAGTTGCATCAAATATTCATTTAACATACATGAATTCAACCATACATATTCAGGAAAGGGTAAAAGAGTGTTGCCTGGAGTGACTTCGAGATGAAAGACAGGCCTGCCATTCCCTCACTGGGTCTCCCTTGGCGCAAGCATCTCACAAATTGCCTGGGATTCTGATGTGCAAAGATGGGTATTGTTTGTATAACTACTTCATCTGGATTCAACAGTCTGGTCCAATACTGGAGGAAACATGGCTGCACTGCAAGTCCCTAGTGAGATACCTTCTATGGGGTTTAAAACACAATGTTGGGTGGTTAAAAAAAATTTTTGTCTTTCAACAATTTTTTTAAATTTCGCTTTAAGCAATTTTCACCTTATGTACTTTTTATTGTGATAAAATATACATAAAATGTTCCACCTTAATCGTTTTAAGTGTACATTAAGTACATTCACATTGTTGTACAAACATCACCACATCTATCTCCAGAACACTGTCACCTTCCCAAAGTGAAATTCTGTCCCCACTTAAGCACCATCTCCCCACTGCCCTTCCACTCAGCCCCTGACAACCACCATTTTACCTTGTGTCTTTGTGAATGTGAATATTCCAGATATCTCATATAAGTGGACTCATATTTGTCTTTTTGTGCCTGACTTATTTCATTTAGCCTATTGTCCTCAAGGATTATTTATGTTGTAGTGTGTTTAATGATTCCATTCCTTTCTTTTAGCTGAATAATATTTCATTGTACATATATACCACATTTGTTGATCTGTTCCTCTGTCAATCTGTCAAACAACATTTGGGTTGTGTTTCCACCTTTCTGACTACTATAAATAATCCTGCTATAAACAATGGCATACAAATATCTGTTTGAGTTTCCACTTTAATCCTTTGGGGCATATGCCCAGAAATAGAATTGTTAGATCTCATGGTAACTCTTTAATTTTTTGAGGAACTCCAATACTCCAACAGTGTACAAGGTTTCCACTATCTCTGCATCCTCACAAGATTTTTTATTTTCTGTTTTTTTTTTACAGTAGCCATCCAGTGAATAATAGCCAATGAATAGGTATGAAATGGTTGCATTGTTTTTTTAACCTAAATAAATCCTTGGTAAGATAAAATTTCACTACATTACAAAGATGAAGCTTATGAATGGGAGAACATGTCCAGTGTAACTTAATTCAACAACTCAAGCAAAAATATTACTCAAGTTTAGGGAGAAGACACACCAAACCACATTGCCCTCACTATTTCTTGGAGTCACAGGTTTTTCTGGGCTCTGCTGCCTGTAGAGAATCAGATCGACCTCACAGAAGAAGAAACCAAGTCATGCCTCTTATCCAAAGGCATAGATGTCTTAATCCATTCAGGCTTCTATAGCAAAATAGCATTGGCTGGGTGGCTTATAAACAGTAGAAATATATTTCTCAAAGCTCTAAAGCCTAGGAAATCCAAGATCAAGGAGGTGACACATTCAGTGTCTAGTAAAGGCACACCTCCTGGGTCATGGACAGCTGTCTTCTTGCTGTATCTTTACATGGCAGAAAGGGCAAGGGAGCTCTGTGGGTCTCTTTTTTAAGGTACTAACCCATTCACAAGGACTCCACCATTATGACCTAGGCACCTTCCAAAGGCCCCACTTCCAAATACCATCACATGGGCATTAGGTTTCAACATATGAATTTAGGGGGACATAAATATTCAGTCTATAGCAGGTAGATTAGACATTGCTTAGTTGCACCTCTCCTGTAAACAATCACTTTATTTTCCCATCAGTGGTGAGATTAGGGATACCAAGGCTATTTTGTTGATATTATGGGGCAGCTGCTTCTCAGGTGTAAAGCTGCCAAATAAATACAGGATGCCCAATTAAATATGAATTTTTAAAAAAACAACAAATAATTCTTTGGTACAATTACATCCCTAATATTTCCTGTATTTTGATTTGCTAACTGCCAACCCTACTCAGGTGTCCAATGGAAGGCTGGCCTGTCTCTAGAGCTTTCTGGAGGGTAATGAAGTGATACTATCAGCACCTGGAGCTCTGAATCACTTAGGTCAAAGTGCTGGGAAGGAAATGGATCTTGCAAGACCACAGTCTTGCACAAGGGCCTATGGTCCCTGAATTGCTACAATCACCTCTAGACTGGAATTCAGGTGATCAGAGAACCCTCAGACACAGCTTCAAAGATGATCTGTAAAGACAATAATCAAGACTTAAAGGCAGAATATAACAAAGATGGTGAAAAGATAGCCCTCCACTCTGAGGTGCATTCTTCATGGCACCTCAGAAGGCCTCCGAGGAACCCAGCCCCATTTGCCCACTGTATTGAAGAGCTTGATAATCACCTTTAACTTTTCCTCCTACTCTAACAGTGCCTCATTCCTGCTCTCTCAGAACATGTCCCAAAATATACTAACTGCATGGAAACCAATATTCCAAACTGTTTTGGGAGGAAAACTTGTACAAAACATCCATCAAATTATTTGCTTAAATTTTCCTCTCTTGGTAAATAATCTCCCTGGGTATTTCGTTCACCCCATGGCTATACCACCAACTACACTCTAATGACTTCCAAAGGTATACATGTAGATGAGATCTCCTTGTTAATTTTTAGACAAGTCAAGGTAGGTTTTACATAACAACCTTGACTTCAATATGTACAAAAGTGAATCCATCTCACCACCCAACATCATCTTTCTATTGTATTACAAGTCTCTACTGAAGGTGTAATAATAAAGCTTACGATCCAGATAAAAAATGAAAACACCTTTGAATATTCATTCTCCCAGTCTATTGACCATATCATTCTAGCAGTGAACTCTTAAGAGAAAAACTAGGTTGCAACTGCAATGGGCAAGTTAAATCTAAGGCTCCAGTACTAGGGAGGATAGAAAAAAGAGTCATATTTGAGATACATCTGGGGAATAAGTATCCTTGCAATGTGGCAGGACAAATAAGACTAAGGGTCAAAATAATTACATGATTTTTTCTTACATAGAAAGATCATGGTTGAGATAGGCCTGGAACCCTGGATTGCTGACTACTGTCTAGTCTAATATTCTTTCCATTGTACAATTCTATTTTGTGCTTAAGTTTTTAAATAGTTCTTTCCTTGAAATGTAGAAGAATCTGCAGGTAGTCAGGAAGACAACCTTATGGAGTAGAAATTATTTAAAAAGAATCTGATTAATACCTATTATATTGAAGGAAAGCTGGTCAGGGGAGCAAAAGAGAACAGGGACCACCAAACTGTAGAAATACAGTTATTAATTAATAAATTTCATCTCCAGACCCTTATGAAAACCAGCTCTAAGTCCTGCTCTTGGGTTCCATGAGATGCCTTCATATCCGACCACAACTGTTTCTGTTTCCATTCTTTGTAATCAAAGCTGAACATCAAAGAGGCTTTCTAAATCCTGGTCTTGTACATTATTTCAAAATGCCACACGATTTCTTTTTGTGACAGTCAAATGAAGTGTCTAAATTGAAAGTTTTGTAAGATGCACTTACAGCTGGATGTTTACTATTTTTTTGTCTGTGATTTTTTTAATCTACTTAGTGGCCCCTAAACTTATTCATAAATGAATAGCATAAGGACAAGTATTAACTTTGAGTGAATATAATGATGGATCTACAATAGATGTGTCCTATGTAATATATAGAAATGAACAAGATAAGACAGTTTATATACATTTTAACATTTTTCAAATTATTTTATGGAAATTTAAGTGATGGGAGAATTGAATTGAGTTGAGATTTTTTTCCCCAGTTGAAATATTTGTCTTCTTTAGGAATAGGTACACATCTGCTAACCATTCTAACAGCTATGAAAATCACCCCAAATACTGGGTTATACCCTTTTTCATTGCACCTTTGGATAACTTTCAACCTGGTCTGTTGCTGAAATGCAGCTTTAGTTAGTAAGAGCAACTGGCCATTATAGTAGTCCCCTATTCCTTAATTGATCATAATTGGGAAAGTGTTTTAACAATTTTATAGGGGGAAAAGAACATTTTAAGCAAGTTAGTAGCATAATAAACACAAAGTAAATATGCTAATTGTAAAAATCTCCAACCTGTTCATTATGCAAGTTCTTGAAGTACTGTCATATGTGCTGTACCTCATTTGCATTTATGGAACTTGATAACAACATTAATAGTCAATATTTAAACTCCTATGATTTGCACTTTGCAATTTACAACATTTTATCATCCACAAGTAATACAAATTGATAGTAAAATTTGTTTCATGGCAAATGCTTTGCACACAGTATATCATTTAATTCTCACAAACCACTCCATGAGGCATGTTTATTATTATCCCTACTTTCTACATGAGGAAAGGACAGCTAAGGGAAGGTCAGAAACTTGCTCATTTCTGTCAATTATAAATATTTAAACATAATCCTTCTTCTGGGATTTCGTCACTGCTGATATATTTGCAAATATGCAAAATTATGTATGTATAAGACTATTCACCTCAGTGCTCTTTGTAATAGAAGAGACTGGAACAGTCTTGTGTCCATAAGTAGGGTAGATAAATTACAGTGCATCCATAAAGAAATACTACACAGCCAGGAAAAATGAAAAGAACAAGGAGATCTCTGTGTACAGATGGAGAAAAGTATTCAAGATAAAAAATTTAAGTGAAAAAGAAAAGTGAAGTATAATGTCCACAAAAATGCCACCTTTTATGTAAAATGGGAAGATACCAATCTATATTTTTTCACCTTGAATTTCATAAGGTAGATATGGAAAATATATGAGAAACTAAGCAGTTACCAATAATGCATGTAGGAGAGATGGCAGGGGAAACTGGGCAGGCAAGATTAAGAGAAAGACATTTCACTGTTTGAAATTTTATAATGAACTTACTGGAGTTTGACATATGTGAGTGTGTATTAACTGTGCAAAGTTTGCATGGAAAGAGAAGGAAAGGAGAAATGGAGAGAGTGGGGGGAAGGCAGGCAAGGTAAGCTGGAGGGAAATTCAACAGCGTAACACAGCCAACAAGGACTATATCCAGGTTCAAAACCCAGCCAGGTTACTCAACAGCCCTGCTTTCAATATTAACTCTTACTAAATCTTCACAATAACTACATGATATAATTATGAAAGTATAGATAGAGCTTGAAAGTTTTCCCCAAATCACACAAACATTAAAACTGCAAATACTATTTTCTTTCTACTATACCACAGCCACACTAATGAACGTTACAATTATACTCTAAAAATATTCTGAGGTTTTGACTGTACTAATTCCATCTTACTTTCCCCTCAGTATGTTTATTTCATTAGATTAACTATAAAATAAAAGACCAAAAATAAGTAATAGGGTTCTTAAAGGAGGTGTCAGACAGTCTCTGTATTAGTTTCTTATTTCTGCTGTAACAAATTACTACAAACTCAGTGGCTAAAGCAACACAAATTTATGACTTTACAGTTCTGAAGTCCATCACAGGTCATACTGGACCAAAATCAAGGAAGTGTCAGCAGGGCTGCATTCCTTTCTGGAGGTTCTAGTGGGGTATCCATCCCTTACATTTCCAGTGTCTGGTCTGTCCATGTTCCTTGGCTCACAGCCCCTCCCTCCATCTGCAAAGCCAGCAAGAGCAGGTCAAGTCCTTCTCACCATCACAGCACCTGACCTGTTTCCATCTTCACATGTCTTTTTCTAATTCATTCTCTGCCTTCCTCTTCCATTTTTAAGGACTCTTGTGATTACATTGTGCCCCTCCAGATAATCCAGGAAAACTGCCTTCTCTGAAGGTCAGCTGATTAGCAATCTTAATTCCGTCTGCAATCTTAATTCACCTTTGCCATGGAAAGTAACATATTTACAAGTTGCAGGGATTAGAACCTGGGCATCTTGGAACCATTTTAATATGTCTACCATGGGCCCTTATGCAAGTTGATGGAAAAAGGCATCCCTGCATTGAGTGGTGTTTTCTGTGGAACACCATTACTATGGGGCAGTAATGGGTGACACATAAGAGTAACAGTGTTCTCTTATCAAATATTTTTGGGAAACTGTTTTAACCAAAAACAGGATGCTTTACTTCAGAATTTTTGATATTTAATTTGTACTTCAGATCTGTAATTCAGATTACGTACTTCAGAACACTTGAGAATTTTTGATATTTTAGCCTGCATGGTGAATTGCTAAAAGCGTACTTCCTAAACAGATTTTACATGGGATTCTCAATAGTCTCTAAATATTGATCCTTTGTGGAACTTTCAGAATAAAATCTACAACATTATAATTTTTTGCTTTTAATATATTGCTGTATTCTCTTTGCTAGTATTGTTAGATGTTTGCATCTTCATTTATAAGTAAGATTGGATTATAGGTTTCTTTCTCAGTGTAACTTTTTGTTTTTGCTTTGGTAATTTTTCAGAGGAATTAGAAAGCTTTGACTTCTTTCTGTATCCTAGCATTACCACGATAATTTAGGTGTTAGCTATCCCTAAAAGTTTTTTAAAAAGTTGCCCTATAAAACCATTCAGCTCTGGTATCCTTTATATTTATTTATTTTTCATCCTATAACTTTTTTTAACTAACAGACTTAGAGCAGTTTAAGATTTATAAAAAAATTGGGCAAAAAGCACACAAAAATTGAACAGAAATAGGACCTTTTGTTCCCCACCCCAGCCCACAGTTTCCCCTATTATTAAGATCATGCATTAGTGTGGTACACTTATTACAATTGATGAGCCAATATTGATATATTATTATTAATTAAAGTCCATAGTCTGTATTAGGGTTCATTCTTTGTTTCATGCATCATATAGTTTTTGACAAATGTATGATGACATATATCCACCATTTCAGTATCATACAAAATAGTTTCCCTGTGCTAAAATTCCTCCATACTTCACCTGTTCATCTCTCTCTCTCTTCCCCAGAGCCCCTAGCAAACAGTGATCTTTTTACTGTCTCCATAGTTTTGCCATTTCCAGAATGGCATGTAGTTGGAATCATAGTATACAACCTTTACAGACTGGCTTCTTTTATTTAGCAATATGTACTCAAGGTTCCTGCCTGTCTTTTTGTGGCTTGATAGCCCCTTTCTTTTTATTGCTTAAAAATATTGCATTGTATGGACTTGACACAATTTATTCATTCACCTCTTGAAGGACCTCTTGGTTGCTAACAGTTTTTTAGAATTATAAATAAAGCTGCATAAAAATTATAAATGAAGCTGTATTTGTGTACAGGTTTCTGTGGACATAAATTTCAATTCATTTGAGTAAATTCCAAGGAATGTAATTGTTGATCACATTGTAAGAGATTTTAGTTTTGTAAGAAAGGGCCGAACTGACTTCTAAAGTGGTTATACCATTTTCAATCCCTTTAGGAAGAGAAGAGTTCCTGATGCTCCACATTCTTGCCAGTATTCAGTGTTGTATTTTGGATTTTAGTCATTCTATGAGGTGTGTAGTGGCATCTCATTATTATTTTAATTTGCAATTCCCTGATGAAAAATGATGTAGAGCATATTTTACTTTGTATATTTGTCATCTGTAGATATTTTATGGTGAAGTGTATGTTGAGATCTTTTGTCTATATTTTAATTGGGTTTTTCCTTTTTGTTAAATTTTAGGAGTTATTTGTATATTTTGGATATCAGTCCCTTATCAGATACATGTTTTGCAAATATTTTCTCCCATTCTCTGGTTTGTCTTTTATTCTCTTAACAGTATCTTTTGCAGAATATAATTTCTTGATTTTAATGAAGTCCAACTTGCCTTTGTCTTCCTTTCATGGAATGTGATTTTGGTGTTCTATCTATAAGGATATTGTCAAAACCAAGATCATCTAAATTTTTCTCCAAGTTATCCTTTAGAAGTTTAATAGTTTTTCATTTTACATTTAGGTCTATGATCTATGTGAACTAATTTTTGTGAAAGGTACAGGGTCTATGTCTAGACTGATGTTTTTGCATGAGGATATACAGGTGTTTCAGCCCCACTTGTTTAAAAGACAATCTTTTCTCCATTAAATTGTCTTTGCTCCTTTGTCAAAGATCAGTTGACTCTATCTGTGAGGGTCTATTTCTGGACTCTCTATTTTGTTCTCATTGATGCATTTATCTATTTTTTAACCAATACTTCACAGTCATGATTACTGTAGCTTAATAGTGAGTCTTGAAGTCAGGTTGTGTCAGTCTTCCAAACTTGTTCTTCTCGTTCAGTACTGTGTTGGCTATTCTGAGTTTTGGCCTTTCTATATTTATTTTAGAATCTGTTTTCTAATATCCACAAAATAACTTGCTGGGATCTTGATTTGTATTACATTGAATTTTTATATCAATTTGTAAGAACTGACACCTTGAAATTATCAAGTGTTCTTGTCTGTCCATGAAATATTTCTCCACTTATTTAGATGTCCACCGATTTCTTAGAGTTTTGTCATTTTGTTCAAGTAGATCTTATACATATTTTGTTAGATTTATAGGTAAGCTTGTCTTTCTCTCTCTCCCTTACCCCCTCTCTTTTATGGTGGTAATATAAATGGTACTTTGTTTTAATTTCAAATTCCAATTATTCATTGCTGGTGTATGGGAAGGCAATTGACTTTTGTATCATAACTGCATATCCTGCAACCTTGCTATATTGTGTAATAGTTTCTGGAGGCTTACTTTTGTTCATTATTTGGAATTTTATACATAGGCCATCATGTCATCTCTGAACTAAGACAGTTATACTTCTTCCTTCCCAATCTGTATACATTTTTATTTCCCTTCTAATGTCTTATTGCATTATCTAGGACTTTAAGCACTATGCTGAATGAGAGTGAAGACAGCGAACATAATAGGCTTGTTCCTGATTTTAGCAGGAAACATTTCGTTTCTCATCGTTAAATATGATATTAGCTGTAGGTTTTTTGTAGGTGTCCTTTTTCAAATTCAAGAAGTTTCCCTCTACTCTTAGTTTGCTGAGAGGTTGGTTCTTGTTTCTTTTTTATTTATCATGAATGCATGTTGGATCTGTCAAATGTTTTTTCCACATCTACTAATATGATCATATGACTTCTCTTCTTAGCCTGTTGATGTGATGGATTATATTAGTTTGATTTTTGGATGTTGAATCAATCTTACCTAACTGGAATAAATCCCACTTGGTTCTATGTAGAGCACTCTTTGTACAATGTTGGATTCAATTTGCCAGTATTTTGTTGAGGATTTTTGTATCTATGTTCATGAAAGATATTGGTCTGTAGTTCTCTTTTCTTGAAATGTCTTTCTCTGCCTTTGTTATTAGGGTAATGCTGGCTTCATAGACACAAAATAACTCACTGTGTTTCTATTTTCTAGAAGAGAATTGGTATCATTTTTAAAAATATCTTGTTTGAATTCACCTTAGAACCCATCTAAGCCTGGTGCTCTCTTTCTTGAAAGGTTATTAATTTCTTGTTCATATTTTAGGAGATATAGGCCTGTTCAGTTTATTTCTCCATGTCTGAGTTTTGGTAGGTGTGTGTTTCAAGGAATTGGTCCATTTCACCAAGGTTATCATAGGAATTGTTCAAAACCCTGATATCTTTTAAAGATGAATCTTAGATAAATGTCTATATTTCTTTCATGATTATTGAAAAAGCATGGATGTTTACCTTTGTTGAGCCAGTTTTAATAATTCATGTTCTTAGGAAGCTATCAACTTGATCTAGGTTTTGGAATTTACAGGCATAAGGATACACAAAATATTCCTTCAAATCCTCAATTCTTTACATCTGTAGTTACACTTCTGTTTTATTCCAAGAGTTTTACTTCTCTCTCTTGTCTATTCTCCGTACACTTTCAGGAAAGAGGGGTCATTTTGACAATGAAAAAGAACCTTTTGGTTGATTAATATCACTGTGTTTTCTAATCCATTGAAATCAGTTTTTATCATCATTAATTATCTCATTCTTTTATTTGGATTGATATTATCTTTAGTTTCTTATGTTAATTATTAATTCATATCAATTTTTAAAATATTTCTTGCTTAATAACAGATCCCCACAATGAGCTACATATTTTTCTAAATGATCTTTAAACTTGGGTTTGAGTTTTTCTAAGACCTCTATATTTTAGAATTTCTTAAGGTTTTCTTTATGGTCATATGGTCAATATTGACAAATGTTCCAGTCATAAGAAAATAATGCGTATTTTCTGTAGATCACAGAGTCTTATACATATTTACTAAGTTAATAGCATGCATCTCTTGATTAACATTCTCTTTATTTTCACTTCACTTCATTAAAGACCCAATTCTCTTCACTTTCTTTGGAGACTCCTTGTTGGGAAGTCTAAAGTCGGAACATCCAGACACAAAACATGTCATACCATGTTTGCAAAGTCCTTCTTCGTTCTTTCTCTAATAATGGAAAGTGAGTGAATGTTCTGGTGGCCTTAGGCGGTACTCTGCTAGGGAACCCATTATGATTAAATGTTCACTGCATAAATAAGTTGGTATGGTACACTGAAATTTCTGGAATAGAATTTGATCTCCACAAAGCACAAACAACAAACCAGTCAAGAAATTGATTGCTCTGTTCTGTATTTCCAAAGAATGAGATTTGAATAGGTGACAATGCACCCATTCTACAAAAAAGGCCAATAAACAATGAACAAAAATCACACCTAGATTCATTCTTTACAATATGCTTAATCAACTTCGTCTTCTACATTCCTTCCATGAGCTCTGGTGTGCTTGAAAGTCCAATTAATTTAGACTGGACCCTTGTAAGAGCTTCAAAATTGATGGTTATGTTTTCCATCTGTGACCCTTCCTATCACCCAACCCCAAAAACCCATATTCCCAAAGCATTATTCTGAGAATAGCATTTCCTTCAGAATGAAGTCAAATTTCTTAGAGATGGGAGAGGATTAAATATGGCGGCATTACAGGTGACACAGAAACCTCCTTCCAAAACCACATATAATATGAAAATATAGCAAATACATCAGATCCTGAAAGAGCAACAGGAAAGAAGGCTGTGGCAGATTGTCCACACACGGGGAAAACCAGCAGGCCTTAAGGAAAAGGGTAAAGTACCAAAACCATGATCTGGAGAGACACAAGCCCTTCTCGCACCCCAGTTCTCCAGTAGAAGGAAGAGAAATGGAGCAGGGAGGGGGTGGAGGCCTACGACTGCTGAACACCCAGCCATGGATATCTGCTCTGGGAGCAGGAACCTACATTACATGGTGTTCTGGAGATTAGTGGGGTTGGAAAGCTAAGACATGCAGAATACTTGGAGAGACTGAGATTCCAGTGGCTTGTGGAAAACAGCGATCCACATCTGGCCGCTCTGTGATAAAAGAAAGGCAGGCAGTCTGAGAGACTTCCTAACAGTGAGAGGGTTGCTAAAGGGGCAAGGATTGCACAGAGCTTGCTGCTCAAGAGACAGGACTGGTGGAAAAATCATCCAGTTGCACTCTGCCCAACATGTTGAGAACTTTCAGGAGGTTCGGGTGCTCAATCCCCCTGGCTAGCTATGCAGCTCCGAGGCCCCCCACTGTGAAATGCAACCTGTTGCACCTTCCTTCCAGCCAGCACTGGCTCACAAACTGGCTGCCCCTGACATTGCACCAGACCAGCCAGAAGGCAGTCTCACCTATGGCAGCTACAAATGCAAAACATAGAGGCTTCTCCATGGTGCTTGGCAGACTGGCCCTGGCAGTGGAGACAGGCACTGCAGCCAGGAAGCAGAAAAGACTCTTTCCTCTGGACAGACACCAGCACTGCTCCCATGCAACCCACACAATTGCTCCAGGGCTGAGCAGCTCCAGAGAGTAGAAATTTTGAGTACTAGAGGGTGCAACCTGCAAATATGAAATGGCAAAGGAACCTGGTTCAAACCTAAGTCCCACAGATACCAGAAAGAGGACCTAATGAAACTGAAATCATCAATATTCCTGAAAGAGATTTCAAAATAAAAATCATAAACATGCTCACTGAGCAACAGGAAAATATTCAAGAACTTAGGGAGAAATTCAGAAAGAGGTACAAACATTCAAGAATATAGTAACTGAAATGAAACATACAATAGAGGGATTTAAAAGCAGATTAGATGAAGTAGAGGAGACAGCAAATGAAATAGAAATTAGAGAACAGGAATATAGAGAAGCTGAGGCACAGAGAGAAAAAAGGATCTCTAGGAATGAAAGAATATTGACAGAACTGTATGAACAATCCAAATAGAACAATATTTGCATTATAGAGGTACCAGAAGAAGAAGATAGAGAAAAAGGGATAGAAACTGTCACTGAGGAGATAATTGCTGAAAACTTCCCCAACTTGGGGAAGGAGATAGTCTCTCAGGCCATAGAGATGCACAGATCTCCCAA
Organism: Manis pentadactyla; assembly: GCF_030020395.1. NCBI lineage: Eukaryota > Metazoa > Chordata > Mammalia > Pholidota > Manidae > Manis > Manis pentadactyla. Next base: position 38,698,127 of record NC_080033.1, read on the forward strand.
GACAAGGAGCCCAAGGAAGACAACACCAAGACATATAATAATTAAAATGGTAAAGATCAAGGATAAAGACAGAGTATTAAAAGCAGCCAGAGAGAGAAAAAAAGATCACATAAAAAGGAAAACCTATTAGGCTATCATCAGATTCTCAACAGAAACCTTACAAGGCAGAAGGGAGTGGAATGATACTTAATGCAAAGAAGCAGAAGGACCTCAAACCAAGAATACTCTACCTGGCAAGACTGTCATTTAAATTTAAAGGCGGGATTAAACAATTTTCAGATAAGCAAAAGCTGAGAGACTTTACCTCCCACAAACCATCTCTACAGTGTATTTTAGAGGGACTGCTATAGATGGAAGAATTCCAAAGGCTAAATAGCTATCACCACAAGAAATAAAACCACAGTAAAGAAAGTAGACCAATTAATTACTAAAAGCAGATGCAAAATCAAATCAACCATCCCCAAACTCAGTCAAGGTATAGACAAAGAATACAGAATATGATACCTAACATATAAAGAATGATGGAGGAATAAAAATGAGGGGAAAAAAAGAACCTTTAGGTTGTGTTTGAAATAGCATACTAAGTGAGTTAAATTAGACTGTTAGATAGTAAGGAAATTACCCTTGAAACTTTGGTAAACACGAATCTAAACTTTGCAATGGCAATAAGTACATATATATTGATAATCACCCTAAATGGAAATGGACTGAATGCACCAATCAAAAGACATAGAGGTCCTGAATGGATAAAAAACAAGACCCATCCATATGGTGCCTACAAGAGACTCACTTCAAACCCAAACACATACACAGACTAAAAGTGAAGGAATGGAAAAAGATATTTCATGCAAATGATAGGAACAAATAAAGCAGGTGTTTCAGTATTTGGATTAGACAAAACAGACCTCAAAACAAAGAAAGTAACAAGAGACAAAGAAGGACATTATATAATAATAAAGGGGTCAGTCCAACAAGAGGATATAACCATTATAAATATCTATGCACCCAAGATAGGAGTATCTAAATATGTGAAACAAATACTAATAGAATTAAAGGGGAAAATATAATGCAATGCATACATTTTAGGAGACTTCAACACACCACTCACTGCAAAAGACAAATCAACCAGACAGAAAATAAGTAAGGACACAGAGGCACTGAACAACACATTAGAACAGATGGATCTATTAGACATCTACACAACACTCCACCCAAAAACAGCAGGATACACATTCTTCTCAACTACACATGGAACATTTTCAAGAATAGATCATATACTAGGCCACAGAAAAAGAGCCTTAGTAAATCAAAAAAGATTGCAATTGTACCAAAAAGTGTCTAAGACCTCAAAGATATGAAACTAGGAATAAATTACACAAAGAAAACAAAAAAGCCCACAAACACATGGAGGCTTAACAACATAACCCTAAATAATCAATGGATCAATGACCAAATAAAAACAGAGATCAAGCAATATATGGAGATAAGTGACAACAATTACACAACACTACAAAATATATGGGATGCAGCAAAGGCCGTGCTAAGAAGGAAGTATATTGCAATACAGGCCTATCTCAGGAAACAAGAACAATCCCATAAGAAGAGTCTAAACTCACAATTAATAAAACTAGAAAAGAACAAATGAGGCCCAAAGTCAGTAGAAGGAAGGACAAAATAAAGATCAGGGCAGAAAGAAATAAAATTGAGAAGAATAAAACAATAGAAAGAATGAAACCACATGCTGGTTCTTCAAGAAAATAAACAAATTAGATAAACCCTTTGTCAGACTTACCAAGAAAAAAAGAGAGTGCACACACATAAACAGAATCAGAAATGAGAAAGGAAAAACCATGATGGACAACACTGAAATGCATAGAGTTATTAGAGAAAACTAGGAAAAATTAAATGCTAACAAATTGGATAACCTAGAAGAAATGGACAACTTTCTAGAAAAATACAACCTTCCAAGGCTGACCAAGGAAGAAACAGAAAATCTGAATAGACCAATTACCAGCAATGAAATTGAATTGGTAATCAAAAAACTACTAATAACAAACTCCTGGAGCAGATGGCTTCACTGCTAAATTTTATCAAACATTTAGTGAAGACTTAATACCTATCCTCCTTAAAGTTTTTCAAAATGTAGAAGAGGAGAGAATATCTCCAAACTCATTTTATGAAACCAGCATGATTCTAACACCAAAACCAGACAAAGACACCACAAAAAAAAGAAAATACAGACCAAATCCCTGATGCACATAGATGCAAAAATACTCAACAAAATATTAGCAAATTGAATTTAAAAAATACATCAAAAAGATCATCCATCATGGTCAAGTAGGATTTATTCCCGAGATGCAAGGAGGTACGATATTCGAAAATCCATCAACATCATAAACCACATCAACAAAAAGAAGGACAAAAACCACATGATCATCTCCATAGATACTGAAAAAGCATTCAACAAAATTCAATATTCATTCATGATAAAAATTCTCAACAAACTGGGTATAGAGGGCAAGTAACTCAATATAATAAAGGCCATATATGGCAAACTCACAGCCAACATCATACTTAACAGCAAGAAACTGAAGGCTTTTCCTCTAATATTGGGAACAAGACAAAGAGGCCCACTCTCCCCACTTTTATTCAACATAGTTCTGGAGGTCCTAGCCATTGTAATCAGACAACACAAAGAAATAAAGGGCATCCAGATTGGTAAGGAAGAAGTTAAACTGTCACTGTTTTCAGATGACATGATATTGTACATAGAAAACCCTAAAGAATCCACCCCAAAACTACTAGAACTAATAACTGAATTCAGCAAAGTTGCAGGATACAAAATTAATACACAGAAATCTGTTGCATTCCTATATACTAATGACGAATTAGCAGAAAGAGAAATCAAGAAACAGTTCCATTCACAATTGCATCAAAAAGAACAAAATACCTAGTAAAAAACCTAACCAAGGAAGTGAAAGACCTATACCATGAAAACTACAAAAAACTCATGAGATAAATTAAAGAAGATATTCATAAATGGAATTACATCCCATGCTCATAGATAAGAAGAATTAATACTGTCAAAATGGCCATCCTGCTTAAAGCAATCTAAATATTCATTGAAATCCCTATCAAAATACCAACAGCCTTCTTTAATGACTACAGCAAATAGTCCTAAAATTCATATGGAACCATAAAAGACCCTGAGTAGCCAAAGCAATCCTGAGAAGGAAGAATAAAGCTGGGGGGATTATGCTCCCCGACTTCAAGCTCTACTACAAAGCCACAGTAATCAAGACAGTTTGGTATACTGGCACAAGAACAGACCCATAAATCAATGGAACAGAATAGAGAGCCCAGATATGAAGCCAATCATATATGGTTAATTAATATACAATAAAGGAACCATGGATATACAATGGGGAAATGACAGCCTCTTCAACAACTGGTGTTGGCAAAACTGGACAGCTACATGTAAGAGAATGAAATTGGATTATTGTCTAACCCCATACACAAAAGTAAACTCGAAATGATCAAAGAGCTGAATGTAAGTCATGAAACCATAAAGCTCTTAGAAGAAAACATAGGCAAAACTCTTGAATATAAACGTGAGCAACTTTTCCTGAACACATCTCCTTGGGCAAGGGAAACAAAAGCAAAAATGAACAAATGGGACTACATCAACCTAAAAAGCTTCTGTACAGCAAAGAACAACATCAGTAAAACAAAATAGCATCCTATATTATGGGAGAATATATTTATAAATGACATATCTGACAAAGGGTTAACATACAAAATATATAAGGAACTCACATACCTCCACACCCAAAAAGCAAATAACCCTATTAAAAACTGGGTGGAGGACATGAACATACAATTCTCCAAGGAGAAATTCAGATGGCCAACAGGCACATGAAAAGATGCTCCACATCACTAATTATCAGAGAAATACAAATTAAAACCACAATGAGATATCACTTCACACCACTTTAGATGGCCAACATCAAAAAGAGTAGGAACAACAAATGCTGGCGAGGATGCGGAGAAAGGGGAACACTCCTACACTGCTGGAGGGAATGTAAATTAGTTCAACCAGTGGAAAGCAATATGGAGGTTCCTCAAAAAACTAAAAATAGAAATACCATTTGACCCAGGAACTCCATTCCTAGGAATTTACCCAAAGAAAACAAGTTCTCATATTCAAAAAGACATATGCACCCCTGTGTTTATTGTAGCACTATTCACAATAGCCAAGATACGGAAGCAACCTAAGTGTTCATCAGTAGATGAATGGATAAAGAAGAGATGGTACATATATACAATGCAATACTATTCAGCCATCAAAAGAAAACAAATACTACCATTTGCAACAACATGGATGGAGCTAGAGGGTATTATGTTCAGTGAAATAAGCCAGGCGGAGAAAGACAAGTACCAAATGATTTCCCTCATTTGTGGAGTGTAACGATGAAGCAAAACTCAAGAAACAAAACAGCAGACTCACAGACTCCACGAAGGGACTAACGGTTACCAAACGGGGGGGGGGGTGCTGGGGGAGGCCGGGTGGGGAGGGAGGGAGAAGGGGATTGTGGGGTATCATGATTAGTACACATGCTGTGTGGGGGGTCATGGGGAAGACAGTGTAGCACAGAGAAGACAAGTAGTGACTTTTTGGCATCTTACTACACTGATGGACAGTGTCTTCAATGGGGTATGGGGTGTACTCAGTAATAAGGGTGAATGTAGTAACCACAATGTTTTCCATGTGAAACCTTCATAAGAGTGTGTATCAATGACACCTTAATAAAAAAGGAAGAAAAAAAATTTCTTAGAGACTAAAGTTCTTTGACAACACGGCTATCCCTCTTTACTAATCTTTTCAACTTACCCATTTCCATTAACCTTCATATCTTCCCAGACTGATAAACTCATGAACTGCATACCTTTTTTTTAAAATTTTCCCATCCCTAACCATGTTATAGATGAAAACATTTTGTCTCCTAAACCAAAAATCAGCAATAAAATAAGTCTTGCCATACCCAAAGCCATGGTTCATTGGTAAGTAGAGATGAACTAGACACTATGATATATGTTTTACATTTGCTTTTACATTTAATAGTCACAACATTTCAATAAAATAGTCACTGTTATTATCATTGTCCCTTTAACACACAAAGATTTGGATGCTTAGAACAGCTAAGTCTGAATCCAAAGTGTAACAGTTAAGAACTACACTATACTCTCTTTTAATTGACCTGCCAGGACCAAGAGATTCCTTGCAGCCAATCACTGACACAGAGTTGGCACTCATTAAATAGTTCTTAAATGAATGAACAGATGGTTTATTTACTGAAGGAATGTGGAACTATATGCCAAAATGCTTTAGAAATTATAAAGTACTATGCAATATATTATTTATCATCCATAAACTCACCATTATTAAATTGTTTTTACCAGAGTGACACTTTTTCATACTTTTTCATTTAATTCTATGCTTTGTATTAATATATGCTAAGTGAACACTTATTTACTTTTTTCAATTGTTTTTCTCTCAGATCAAGACAAACACACCTTCCATTATGTAAATCTCATGTCCAATGGCAAATAGTGACAATAAGAAACTATCATATTGAAATTAGCCATCTATCATGCATATTATTGGAAAGTCAGAAGAAGTTAAAAAGTAGAGCCTACAGAGGGTGTGTGTGTGTGTGTGTGTGTGTGCGCGCGCGCACACGCACACGCGTTCACTAAGGTCTCAGGATCCTGACAAGAGCTCGGCAGGCTGAGAGACCTGCAGAAATGCAGTCTGCCTGGCCTAAATGAGGGTAGCGGGGCTCAGTCGTCCATGCAGCAACAGACTTCTGTCTAGCACTTGTGAATGCAGCCGTCATGTACTGGTCCTCTCAAAAAAGAAAGATCAGGTTACAAATATATAAGGACAAACATTTAGTCTTGCTATATTTTGCAACGTTGACTACTAGTCTCAGGAACTTCCTCCTGACCGTGTACAATCTCAAACCACACACAAGCACCAGATGTCAGTGTTGTGCAACTTTCAGGCTGACTGCTTGAGGAGGCAAGCTGGTCTTTGTTGCTTAGAGACAAAATCAGCAGTCATTTATACATTATGACCACAAACACCCTTAGGTGCTAGATACATCTTAGAGGTCCACTGCAAAAAAACTGCAATTTGAGAAATTACATAGCAACTTCTAAAGATGTATCTGTGAGTCAAGGGCTGGAATGAATGAACACAGGATGGGGTAGAGCCCACAGCATTATTCTAGCCCAGAATAAGATGGAGACAGCCACAAAGTACCGGCCTGACTCCTCTGCCTCAACTGCTGTGAGCTACAGCAGAGGAAGGTCAGACAAAATCAGTCTTGGATTAATGGATGATCCTTCCTATTTGCAAGCCATGTGGTCAGATGCCCAAATTCTTAGCATGTCCTCAAGGCCTGACATAATCTGTGCCCTGCCTGCTTCTGCAGCTTCACTGGGAACCACCCTCTTCCTTTCTCTCTACTCCAGCCACTAATGTCTTTCTACTCCAGGCATTATGTGCCCTCAGGACTCAGGTTCTCCTTGTAATGCCCACCCCCTTGCCACTCTCCCTTCACTCCTGTTTTCAGATCACAACTCACATATCCTTTCAACAGCAAAGGTCAGGTCCCATAGGTCAGGTCTTGTATTTTATAGCTTCATAGTGCCCTTTAATTTCCTCTCATAGGCTTATCATAATTTTCAATTACAATTTGTCTGATTACTTGATGAATGTCCATGTAGTCAGCTTCATCCAAGGTGTAAACTCCATCAAAGTAGAGAAATGGCTGTTTTGCCCATTACTGTTTCCCTGGTACCTAGCATTGTGCTTGGAATAAAGAAAGTTGTCAATCAATACATGCTCAGTGGATGAATGAATGAATAAGTAAATTGGTAAACAAATAAATGAATTGACTCCATCCATTCTTGCTCTGGGCAGACTTCCATGTACAAAGGAGTGCACGAAAGGTAAGGTGGGAGTAGGGGAGAATATCTCCAATAGATGGAAGTGTGATAGTCACTGAGGTCTCAGAGTCCTGACCAGAGCTGGGCAGGCTGAGAGACTTGTGGACATATAGTCTGACTGGCCTAAACGAGGGTAGCAGGGCTCAGTCGTCCATGCAGCAACAGACTTCTGTCTAGCACTGTGAATGCAGCCATCATGTACTGGTCCTATCACAAAAGAAAGAAGATCAGGTTGCAAATATGTGAGGAATACTGGACTTTCTTCAGAATAAATTATTTGAAGTGCATTATATGAAAAAGAAGAGGTTATAGACAGAGATAGAGAAAGACAGATGGGCTGAATTTATTCTTCTGGGGCATATCCCAATGTAAAAAAAAAAAAAACAAGTCTGGCTATTTTTCGTTCTTCCACAAGATGGGGCAATCGGAATGAATTCAGGAAGCACAGGTGAATGCCTTTGCCACATATTTATACAGCTCGATTTGGTGAGACCAGAGAAATGGAACCAGTTTTGAATTTGTTTATGCAACTGTGTAACATTTCCTGAAAAGATCAGGCCTGGGGCCGATAATAGGCAAGATGGGAGAGTCTAGGGCACATGTCCACTCTATGGTGAGGTCAGAGGGTCACTGCACAGCTTCCACAATCCCCAGCATTCTAGCCCCAGGGACGTGCGAGGGTCTCCAGCTCAGGAGCAGCTGCTGCAAAATTGAGCACATTTACCATGCAGAAACATTTCCTCACATTAGCAGGAAATTCTAGATGAGATATAATGATGCCTACTTTGAACTAAATTATTTTAATATGATCAATCACAATGTATGAATTCTGCCTCTTAATATCTTAGCTTGCTGCCTAAAGTCCACAACAGACTCATTCAGTGAAATATTCCATAATGCATTAAATCAGGCCCCACATAAAATAACTATGACCCTAGAAAACTCAACTTTTATTTAAATAAAACTACAGAGTTTTATTTTTCTACCTATGAGATATTTGCCCATAACCAACCCTTCTTCCTTCTGCTTAGTTATAGATCTGTTACCAGTTCATTATAAATTTATCCCTGGAAAGAATTTGGGGGAAATGGCCTTGACAACAATTTCTAGATTAAATTAGCACTTTTCAGACAGATAATATATCTGTATGATGTTTTAATCATCATCTCATTTGTTTCTCCCAATAACCTTATAGGTTAAATATTATTTTTTATCATCACTTTTTCACAGATACACAGTATGGTGTTTATTCTTTCAATATGCACAGCATATTGAGAGATAGGCATAGATTCAGGTCTTTGGACTCAAGTTCTCATCCTCCATGGATGGCAGTGGTAAAAAGAGAGAAAGGGGAGAAGGGATTTATCAGAAGGAAACCAGCATGTGCTTGCATGAGGGCCAAATACACATTGTATAAGCTAGGAAACCCAGCCAAACTGGCTTGAATAATAAAGAAAATGTATTTTCTCCCATAGTCCAGAAGTCCAGAAGTCCCAGTTGCTTAGAGGATGTGATCATGGACCCAGTCTTTGAGATGTTAGGTTCATCCACCTGCTTCACCTCACAGCTTCAGTAGTTTCAGGCTATATTAGTTTACTAGTTCCCTATGGTAATGAAATAATCCAAGTAGGTCCAGGTCTCACAGGGTCCCACTAAACCACACTGTTCAGAAGAAAACAGAGTCTCTCTCTCTCTGAAGTTATTTCACCGGTGATTCACCCTCTTCTTGACTCAGACGGGGTCATGGGTGCATCTCTGAACCAATCTCAGCTAGGAAGATGGGTGTGGCTTACTGACTTAATTCAATCAGAGCCATACACTGACACTGCAACTAGCATCCATCTCAGCCAAGCTCTCATTGCTAAGAATGAGTGAGTGGTGTACTGTCCAAAAGGAAAGCCAGAAGGTGGGAACAGATTCTGGGAAATCACAAAATATATCTGCCTTTTCTGGAATTTAATAAATTGTCTCTTGCATTGTCCCTTTGAAGAAATAAAAATTTATGGGAGTTCTAGGTCTCACTTGATTGCTGAAGAATTATAAGAAAATCTATTATAAAATGTCCTGAAAAAAAGCCTTAGGCATTAGCTGTAGAAAAATTAAAAACAAAATTCATAGATCTAGTACCTAGACCACAAGGGATTGCTCAGTAGCCCTGGAGAGTTCATACTTCTAGAGCAGTTAAATACTGAGAGGCTGCAGGTGGGAAAAAATATGTACAAGAACAGAGAATGTAGTTGGGCTGGAAACTTGTTAGGTCCCATGAGCATCTACAAGAAGAAGGGCTGTCTAATTACCTTGGGGCATATTCTGTCTACTCAACCGCTTCTCCAAGCCATAGCTTCCTCATTAGGACATGTTTTTGGAGTGGTAAACGCTATCTATTTCACAATGTTTTGTGAGAATTAAAAATAATAATGTACATGAAAGACTTTGCTAATATAATATAAATGCTACACAAATATAAGAATTATATTGCTGGAATTTTTTTTTATTGCTTCAAGTTGCTGTGAAAGAAAAAAGTGTCTACCAGAAAACAGGTTCTACACTGACCTTCCCAAAACGACTGGGTATAAATTACATGTACCTCATTTGCACAATCTCCCATTAGCTCCACTCCATCAATCTCAAATCTCTTTTCAGTTCACCAAATCCCTTTTTTCTTGATTTCAAATCTCTTTCAGAACTACACTGAATGCACTCCACACAGTGCACAGTGAACTTTTTGTACATACCAAATAGTATTCTTGGGTGTATATGCTTGTTTTCAGGACTGGCTTATTATCCCTGCTTGCACAGCAGACTATTAAGAATAATCAGATAGAAACCTAAAATGTTGCTACATCTTATAGAACCAAAAGTTATGAAACTGCCATTGCTTCATGGAGCTAAATTTTAAAGAAGAGCCTTATAAAATAATACCTTTCAATTTCCTCCGGGATGCTATTTGTAACGGTCCAGTAGATATTATCAAGTAACTCTGCCTTAGGGATAATGAGTGCATAAGAATTAGAAACATTTTCTTGGACGTGGCTAGTTGGGTATCATGATCCAAACATTATTGTTTTCCCTGTATAAAACAGGCAATTTTATAGAAATGACAGTTAACTACTCACTATAAAAGTTGGACATAACAGAGTTACACAAGGAGCAAGAGTTAAAAGAAACAGAATTCCTAGTACAAAGACACATTTTCTCTCTCAGTGGTAATCACTAACTCAGTCTCTTACATTTTTCTAATGTAAAAATAATCCGTTCTGGTTCTTAGTATCTGTAGTTCTATAAGAAAGCACTCTTGTGCACCACTAACGCTTCTGGGCCTCAAAGAACAATATGAAAACTTTCGCCTTTTTCCTTCCAGGCATGAAAAATCTGTACTTAACTGCATCAGAGTTAGGATGTCATTCTTACATCTCCGCTCCACTAATGAACACTGTCACCAGTATTCTGTGACAGCAATGTAAAATCAGAAGAAAAGAATCTTTCTCATACTTAATATGAAGTAGAATCAGTGCTGTTCTTCAGGAATTGTGCTTGGTGTTTCAGACGCAAGATGTTAGTCTCCATCTCCAAGCTGCTCTCAACACAGCTCAAACTAAAGAGAAATTATCTCTAATTTTGTGATCATGTACTTAATGTCAGCCCTTAGAAATATCCTTATCTTAAACATGGAACTTTGGGGAATTCCTCATCTAAATCTCTCTTCCTCTAACATTATTTTGTTACTCCATAGTTTCATGAATATTTATTATATAGAATCACTTAAAATGATCCATGAACTGTATTTTTCAGTGTCTTATAATTAGCTACTGACAAAGTATGCTGAAATGTTCTTCTGTTTAGAAGTTCTGCCTTCACTCTTGATATCTGAAAGCACAACTTTGACATATTCCTTTATAATAATTACAGTGAGTTCTATACAGGTGAAAGGTATTATAAAATAAGAATTCACTAAATAATAATAATGGCTTATACTTACGTAGCATGTATTATATCCAAGCACTGTTTTAAGCACTTGATAGATATTGACTTATTTAGCCTCTAAATAACCAAGGAAGTAGCTCTACAATTTCCAATTTCCACCCATTCTACAGATGACATAACTGAGGCATAAAGAAATGTGTCCAAGGTTACCTAAAGAGTAAATGCCAGACCTAAGACTTTTAATATGGCGATCTGGTTCCATGGTCTGGCCTCCAAAGCAATCAAAAATACTCCATGACATTAAGGATTTGGAACCCTTATTTAAAAAGCAGATAAATGATATCCCACTAAAATCTGTTGAGGAATGTAATTATCTGCTTAACAAGTTAGAGCTAATGATCCTCATGGTTTTAAATGATACCGATTTGGTAGGGATGGAGGGAACACTTATCTGTATATAAGCCAATTTCTACAGTGAAACCTTAAATATGTATGTTCTCTTTAACTAATTAGCAACCTTGTTCAATTCTCTATCATATTTAATAATGTCCACAACTGTGTGGATATGTTAGATAAGTAGCTACTGGGCAAGGACAAATATGAAAAGCTGAATCCCCTTTTCACTAAGATAAATAGTTTTTAGGGCTGGAGTCTGTCACCTTATTCATTTAGAAATAGGAAGGTATGTTGAAGAAACTTAGGAAAAAAGAATTTATTGGAAGGTCATTTTCCCAAGGGGTGGTGTCTTAGGAACAATCAAAGCTGAGCACATCAGTGCCACCAAGATTCTCTCTTTCCTTTGGCTCTGCTTCTCCGTCAGCTTCCTTCTTTCCCTTCAGATCGACTTCAACAGCATAGCAAAAGTCATGGCTGTTATTGGAAACTTCCTAACTCTATCTCCCATTTCCAATTTGAAAACTCTAGGGAAAGACTGATCTACAATGGGTCAGATGTTCAACCCTATACAGTCAACTATGGCCATGAGGATGAGGTCCGGTAAGAAGCATGGGCAACAGGAAACAAATGTTTGGAGTTCACAGCATAGGAGTTCCCAAAGTAAAAGGAGGCCTAATCCCAGAAAGGTGGTCCTGGACAGGCAAAACATGAGCATCCACACAAAGAGGCAGGCAGCACGAGCAATGACAGGAGTCGGCCCCTGATCAGCCAAGGGAGATGACAGGTCAAAAAGTCCCCAAGGTTTAGGTTTGTTTACTCTATAAGAAAATAATCCTGTTTACCCCACAAAATTTTTGTAAGAATTTCCTGGAATGTGTGTGAATGTGCAGAGTAGCTTGAAAAATATAACAAAATTTCAAAGTGTGACTGCTATGTGATTACTATGTATATAGGTAACTAAATTTCCCGTTTTTCACACTGACGCCTAGAGTCAGCCTGACACAGCAAGCGGTCTGGAGAAATTGAAGCTCATGTCACATCACAGGCTGTGATTTTACTTCTGAAGCCATGCTGCAGTCCAGCTGTGCATGGTTAGTATGCCAAGTTCATCAAGAGATGGTTGAGCTTCTCAGGGAGCCAGCTTGGGGAAGGCAGAATGAAACTCAGATGGAAGGGAGTAACTCATCCACAAAACCCTGGTTAGTCTATTTTCCAGAGATCTTTCTTCTACTTCCTAAGCTCTAATTCACTAATATGCTAGAGACAATTATCAGTTAGTTAATTTCCATGTGGACAAAGGTGACTCTTTTAATAGGTCTGGTATGCATCACCCCAAAGTGAAAATCAGCAACAGAAAGGGTAAATGATAAAAGAAATCAATAATGCGATACCCTCTTCTAAGTCAACAGTAGATACAGGGATTCAGTCGCTGTTTGGGTGCCCACTTCACTGCTAATGAGTGATGAGTGACTGACTCGTATAACTAAAGCTTGTTGTTTCTGTGCTACCTTTCTCTTTACACAATATCAAAGGGAGAATATCCTAATAATAATATAACATACCATTTACATCACACACTATAATTTCCTAAGCAGTTCTCATATATCATTTATCTAAAATGATATACTTACTGTCTTTTAAAAATACTGCTGAACTTGGGAGCCTTAAGTACTTGACACTTAACCAGTTTAGTGGACTTGGCCTCCATTTTTCATTGTGAATTGGGGATGATAATATCTACTTCAAAATGTTAGCATGAGGCTTAAACATAATAATTTAGAAGAAATGCTCTGTAAAATAAATGCTGCATACATACATGAAAAATTTTTTCATAAAGCCCTCGTGAGAACCCCATTAAAGGATGCAAGAAAAATGTAGAATTTCCATGTTTGTGCTTAATGGAACTGGAATTCAAAAAATTCCAAAGACTGAACCAGGGTCATTCACAGGAAGCTGAAACCTGCAGGTCTTCCAATTCCAAATCCACCTTACTATGTTGTCTTGGCAATAGTCCAGGAGAGACAGATGTCAATATTGTTTTTCTAAAAACACACCTCTTAGTCTCCTATTGTTTAAGCTTGGAAATCAAAATGTAATTGAAGACACAGAATGAGCCATCTCTACAATTATGACCGCCTTTATAATGCATATGCTGGTGCACATGACAATATCTATACTTCAGCATGCACACTGTGCCAGGCCCCAAGTGAAACAATTTACATGCATTAAACATTTAATCCTCACAACAACCCTATGAAGTGGGCATGATTATTTTCTCCAATTTGCAGTTGAGGAAGTTGAGTCACATAGGGATTAAGTAAGTACCCTGTCCCAAATCACCTAGCAAGTGGCAGAGTATGTATTCAATACAGGCAAATTAGCTGCTGACGCTATGGTCTTAATCATTATGTTATACTAGCTCCCAAGGATGCTAAGGTTAATGCACCACCTGATTATACCTGATTATACTATTACATCCAGAGTTTTAAGTTGTCCCTCACATATTTGTAGACATCATCTCAGTGGCCCTGACTTCATATGGCTCTTCTCAAATGCCCATCTTATCAGCATTGATTTTAGAGGTTTAAATCATTTTGAAGGTTGCAAAGTTAAGCACTCATCTTTCTGCTTAGCCCTACTCTCTAATAGCTTTGTTCGTTAGGACAACAGTGTGCTCAGGTGTGGTCAATAGGCCCCAGGTGAAGACTCACCAGGCGCTCTCTTCATCTCTCCCACTTGGGAAGAATGCTTCTCCAGCAACAAAGATGGTCTTGAAAGTTGATGGCTCCCCAAATGACAGGAGGGAACAGTATAAGGGAGTCATACTGAAAGCAATTTTAATGTATGCAAATTCATCAAATATTTAATGAGAAAGAAAAACAATTTAAATCAATGGTATTCAACCAATGTCATACATTCCAATCACCTGACAAACCTCAGAGCACAACTTGGCCCACCCATTTGAGTTAAACCAGAACACCTGAGAGCCAGGCCTCACGACACTGCAGGCATTTTCTGCACTTGACAAGTAAACTTGAAATGGGAACAGCTCCTTCCTCTGGTCTGTTCCCCGGGGCCTCTCAGAGTAGAAGTATCTCACTGCACTGAGGGTATGTGGATAAAGTGAAGGTTCCTATGGCCAGGATCCTCACCTGAACCGAAACTACTTGATGATGTAACTGGTCTGCTGTTAGGCTACTGCTTTCACACCCGTAGGCAATAAGCTATCATTGACTGAGTCACTATATAAAGAGCTTTGCCCAGGGCTCTGGGCAGAGGCAGAGGTGAGGGAGGATTACGGACCTACAGGCTGTTGGATGCAGACGTAATTCTAGTGTTGGACCTATTGCTGGGAGCACAAGCTGGGTAATAAACCCTTTCACCCCCAAGAACATTTCATTGTCATTCCTCAGTCTCACTGAATCCAATGCTCAGGGCTGAAACCCACTGGCAAGACAGGATAATTTAAAATATGCTATAAAATCATATTTAGCATATGTAATTTTATATATTATACTTTACTGTATAACTTTGTGAATATATTTAGCCATTGAGGTTTTTTGTACCAGCACAGCAGGAGGTACAGGTTCAGAGTCAGGACACACAACAGGCGTTACACCTAGTCAGCTGAAGGATAAACACAGGAAATGTAGCAAGCACACCATTTTTATCTCATTGGGAGGCTAGGCAGCCACCTAGCACTCAGCTCCTTTGGCCTTTTCATCCATTTAAGCCAAGTATGACTACTGCAGATGAACACTAAGCAAGTGTTCGCCACATTTCTATGGAGAACCTTCAGTCCCATCTTACTGCAGTCCTTTCCCATGCTGCTCACCTAAGCTGCCGCCAACACCTCACTCTCCCTTTCCAGGAGCAGCTCACAGAGCAGAGTTTCATAGCACACAAGGTAAACAAATCAGACCACATTTGTATTAACTCTATAGTTTAAAGGAATTTGTGCTGTAAGAAGGCCTGTTGGCTCTTAACTCAGAGTTATATATACTACCAAGCAAACAGTCTTGTGGATACCTATGGATTTGTTATATTTTGAAGGGAGATGTTGACTATGTGAGCTCTTAATCTTACCAGCTACTGTTAAACCCAATCCCTAAGGAAGTGTCATTTGGTGATTAGAATTACAAATGAGGTTCTTTGGCTTCAATAAGTGAGTTTAGTCTTCTGCCTGCCTGAAGAGATGTTCTTGTTTAATTGAGCAACAGCAAGATAATTCAGAGATGCAGAAGCGTCTGTCTATCACTTCTCTCGGAAGCAAATGCAATCGCCTATCCCACTTGTGTCCATTCCACAGCGGCATGAGGAGAAAGCCGGTCAGAGTTCTAAAGGAAAAGGCATGTCTGTGAAGAATAAGCAAACCCAGCACTAAGCCGAGTAGGTGCGGTGGTGGCACTGTCTCTTAACAAGATCTAAACCTGGGCTTCTGAAGCTTCCTGGACAGGCCAAACAACAGATTCCTAACACTGGATTGTGAGCATCCTGGCCCGAGGCTCTTGTTGAAAGGGAAACATGAGGATCCCACCCTCTCATTTCTACAATTGCTGTTGCTCCTGCAACATATTAAAGATGGCCCCTGCTGGTTCGTTGCAAGAGGCCCTTCATAAATTCCAGTTGTCAACATGAAATCAATTTTGCTATGGGCAAAAGGGTGTTTCATTGTCCCCATATTTGCACTTGGCTAAATCATATCCACAGGCTGAGTGAGCACTTTTTATTTAATTATTTATCTTTCCCAAAATGAATACAACATGTCTACTCTGAGAGTTTAAGGCAAAAATTTCATAAAAGCTGTAAAGTACAAATAGACCTCTTTTAAAAGAAGGGGTGGAGCTCAGTCTGCAGAACAAAGCCCCCCTTTGAAGACTAGTGATTCTAATTTGGAGACATTTCCCTCTCCCAACTCCAAATCTGCATCATTAAACCATGAACGAGTGAAGAGTAATAATTGTGTGCGAGCGAAGTATTTCTTAATGATTTTCTGTCTTACACCCAAAGCAAATAAAGCCAAATACTCCCTCAAAGCCGAGGGGGGAGTAAGGGTGGGACTTGGTTTTGCAATTTCTATTTTTTTTTCTATAGTCTTTCTTCTTCCACTGAAAGTGTCTATAAAATTTTTAAAGGAAAGTAGGTTGCTAAAATGTACTTAATTTGCCATGATAGATTGAGTCCATGCTTCAGTGACTGTAATTGAATCTGTGACCTATTTCTTTAGTAAAGTAGAAATAGTCTCTGGGGTTTTTGTCACTACCATCTTTTAATGAAATTCAAAAAGACTGTCAAAATGTCTACACTGTTTCTACTGGTTGTTAATGTTATTGCTTTACAATTTGTTACTTTTTAATTAATCTTAATAAATGTGTACACACTCTACCTGGCTATTAGAAATGCTAGACATTGATTCTTCACTGTCATAAGGCAAAACAAAATTAATAGGACAGATAGGGCAGAGTGGCCAGGAAAGGTCTAGACCCATTTTGGTTCCACTTTTAAAAAATACTTTAAGGCTTCAATTTAGAGAATCTGCCCTGAGAAAAGGGGTGCACAGAATGTCAGTAGCAAAAGGCTGAGGAGCTGCCCCATGGCCCTCCCCAACTAACTGCTCTAACTTTGCTTATGGACTGCAAACATGACAAGCCGACAGCCTCGGGGAGCAATATTTTATTGACAAAATGTAAGAGAAAATATGTTCAGCTGCTTTTAAGCAGTGGTGTAGGAGGGTGTTACAGACCAGATGGTTCAAGTTAGTCTTTCATTTGCCAGGATGGTGGGGAAACACTGCCTGCTCTATAATGTAAATGGTGGTGGCAGTTTTGCCAGTGGGCTGTTGACTGTAGTTTCTGGGGGCAGTTGTTTCCTCAGTCCAAAGGGCCCAAGGCTCAGGTGAGTTCTGAGGTCCATCTCCTACAGCATCTAGGGTAGGAGTGAGGAGCAGGTCTTTAGGCCTTTGCCCTGGTGGAGTCAATAGGAAAGTTTCCCAGATCACAGTATCATCACTGGACCTACTGAATCAGAAATTCAGTAGCTAGAAAAGGGCCCAGCAATCCATGTTTTACAAGCCTTCCAGATGACTCTGATGCTCACTCAAGACTGTGAACCACTGAGCTAGAGAAAGGAGCTGGGGTGGCTGGAGCATGGAGGTAGGGTAAGGGGTGGAAAATGAGTCAAATTGGGATCTCTGTCTTGCCAATGGGTTTCAGCTCAGTGCAAGTTCACTATGGATTCAATGTGACCAAAGAAATGACAGTAGAACTTTCTTGGGGTGAAAGGGTTATACCCAACTTTATTTTCAGGTGGCAGGTCAACCACTAAAATCCTGTCCACGCAGAGTGAGTCTACATGCAGCAAGCCGGTCTCTGGCTCTGGGCCTCTCTGCCCCCACAGCCATCCTCTGGACCTCTGTCCTGGGCGCTGCCACCACTCCAGTCTCTGCTCTGCTCGCCTGCAGCCTTGCAGCCATGCCACCATGTCACACCAGTCAATAGCAACATATTGTTCACACATGTGTAGTGAGCTAGCCAACCAAGGCCAGGTGAAAATCCTGGCCACAGGAACTCTCATTTTATCCACAGGATCCAATTGGGAACCATCAGGGGTGCTCTTTTTTCCCAAATATACTCAGGGCTTTTCCATCTTTTAGTCTTTGGTATTTCCTCTGGGTAGAATGCATAATCTCTCCTTCCCCTTTTACTTCTCCCCAGTCTCTGCTTTTAAAAATCTTATCAGTTTCTCAAGGTTATTTGGTTTGTCCCTTATCCAAGAAGTCTTTTCTGACTTCTTCAAGAGCATGCTGTCTGCCTTGGCACTGAAACCCCAAGGCTATGACTTTCTTGAAGCACTTACTTTTAGCTTTGTGACCTTAGGAATAAAAGCCTTTGGGGCCAGGCGCTCTGCCCTGTCATTGTATATCCTCATAATGCCTATTATGATACAAGGAACAAAAGAGATGTTAAAATGGCTTTTGAAACATAGGGATATTTATTCAGTGGAAAATACAGACAATAGAGAGCTTCCATATTGGCTTGGTAAACACTTCAATTTTCCCCTTTGTCCAGTAATCAAGGTAGATCTCTGTTCATGGGCCAAAAGATGGACCTCATTGTAGGAATGTTCTAGAGACATAACTAATGGTTCAATTTGACATATACTTGCTGTGTGGGCTGCCAGGTCTCTTGCTAAGTGTTCATGGCTTAGAAATAAAGGCAGTCCTTGTTTTTTAAAACCAATATTCTAATGGGAATAAAACAGTACATAAACAAATCGTATCAATGTATCACCATCAGTAGAGAGGCATACACAAAGTTTAATGCAAGCACAGAGCGTAACCTTCCTCGTACCTGACTCTGGAGTTATAAAAAAGGTTATTGGAAAAGATGGCTAAGTTAAGTCTTGAGGGCCAAGGAAGAATAGCCAGGTGAGGAGAAAACAGAAGAGTGTTCTAATGAAAGAGCAAAGGTGTGGAGGTATAAAGCAGTATCACTGTAAGGGGCAAGGGGTGCATGGATCAGAAGTACTCTGACATTATTAGGGCATAAGTTTCTAGTTGGAGACTAGGAGAAGGTAGTCTGTGTCACTGACCAGGGGACCAGGTTCATAGGTTTTTTGTTGTCCATGCTAAGGAATGTAGGATTTATTCTAGAGGATGTGCAGGACAAACAGAGGAGGAATAGTGGTGATATTTGCATTTTAAATAGATGATTCTGGCTCTAGCCCTGAGGAAGGGTTCAAAGGAATAAAGCTGGACGGTGATGAGAAAGGACAAGATGAGCCCTGGGAATTTGCAGATTTCCCCAGGGGACATGGAGTGGAATTCACTCTCAAGCCAATTAGAACAATGAGCTCTTTCTCTTTCGAAGCAAAACCTGAGCTGAATAGACTCCTGAGTGAGACATGGCAGGCCTTGCTCATGGAAAATGGAGTGGCAGACAGGCAAGTTTGGATAGGAATGGCTCACCTTGTGTAAGTGGGCACACCACCCCATCAGTTGACTGATAAGGTTTTATAGCCTGTGCCCTTGAACCTAACAGGCCATAATAGTTCATACGGGCAGTCATCGATCATTATTATACTCTCCACAAACCTCCAGACAGACTTGGAGTCATTCCTCTTCCCTCTCTCAGTCTTGCCATCCACATTTTTATAGTTTCCCAGCACATTTCACTCAATCAACCAAATAATACTCATTTTAGATACTTTCTTAGAACAAATGCTGGAAAGAAGAAGATTTTTCAACTACTTACTCTTCATGCTGAGATTTAAACCACATGTAATAATAATCGCAGCATTGGTATTGCTGCTAAGTTACATAAAGTCCGAAAAAGCAGTTCATTCCCATAATCAGGCCCCTGAGGTCCCAGATCTGTGAAGAGAAAATAGGAATCCTGAAGAATCTTATCAATAAATGGAAAACACTTAAAACACTTCTCATAGGATTTTGTGGTTTAGAAAATACTCATCACCTGCATTATCTTGCTGACTTACCATTGTGATTTTATGAGTACTGGTGTCATCTCCAGGAGCTCGGGTTCAACATCTTGCTCGAGCTCACCCAGCTAGTAAGACTCTAGAGTTTGAACTTAGGGCATGGCTCCTAAAGCTTTGCTCTGCTCTCCACCTCACACCAGAGCAGCCAAAGCAGGTTGTTTGGAAAAAGAAAGATGGTCAGGGAAATGGAAGGAGGCACTGAGAAAAATGATGAAGAGGGAAGATTTTGCTTTGGTATCACTACCTGCTCCTTTAAAAATCTCTACTGCCAACTGCACCATCTACTTGGACGACTTTCACCAGAGAAAGAAGGGGTAATGAGACAAAATAAATGACTTCATTTTAATCAGTGTGAAACCCTATCTATTCAAATTCTAGTTCCGCTTCAAGGCCTAGCACAAATCCTTAACCATTCTTTCACTATTAGAACTTGTTATCACTTACTTTACCTTGGAATCTATCAAAAGAGATGGCAGACAATCCAATTTAATGCCATCCTGTCACTTGCTGTTTTACTATTAGTCCTGCCTTATTAATAATGCTAAAAATCTCAGCTAATCAGAAAATAAATCCATCATAGCTGCTGGTTTTACAGACAACTAAGGGTTGTCTTCCTTAAGCCCAAGCATTTTAAAAAGTGTAAATATTTTGGCAAGAAGCATATTTATGGTATGTCTTATGTATATCTGTCTTTTTAAATAACTAAACAGGGGTTAAGCACATCTTTGTTATCCATTATTGCATTATGCCTTATTACTACGTGTTCCTGTTCTTAATCCCCACACCCTCCAGATCCTTTTTGCCTAATATCTATTTTTCAAATCTCTCCTCTTTTACTTGGAGAGGCTTCCAGACATTAGTGTGCTTGCAGTAGAAATCTATCACTTCCCAAGTCACTGCTCCTAACGTGCTAGAGCTTGGAAAGCAGGGGGTCATGTTTGTTAGGTTGGTAAGCAAAGTGTATATGAATAAATATGGCTCTAATTAGGGCTAAAGGTACTATCCCATTATTTGGGCTGATCAAAGAGTTAATTTCTGTTTCTTGACTGTTGTCTAGATAAATAAATTTCCTGGATAGCTGAGTTCTAAATAAGGGGAATGCTCCCACTCAATAAGGTCATGTTTTTTATATCCACCAGACAACGTTTTCTGTATCTTCCAATGTTCAACTCAGTGCTGAGTCCACAGAAGATGTTGGACAAACTGCTTATTGGTGACATTGTTTTCAGAGGCAAAGAGAGTCAAATGATGAGCACTAGATTCTTCATACTGGCTGTTATTTTGATTGCCCTTGGGATCTCATGGTATGGTAAAACATCAACACAGTGTGGTTTTAACTTTGCATCTTTGTAAGCTGACTTGAACTCTTCTGGAACATGGTTAGGTTAAGCAATGGGGTATAGTCCAACTAAACTTGAATAAAAAGTGCTGCAACTTCCAAAGAAACCAGGGGTTAAGTAACTTCTGAATTAGGCATCCATATAAAGGAAAAGTAGGTAATTGTAAAAATTTTTTAAGTCTCATTTAAGGTTATTCTGCTTAACTCCATAGAACTGCTGAGCTGAAAGAGAGAGAAATGAAAATGGTGTCCAAAACTGGGTCCAGATAGATGATACTATGTGTCAGTTCTCTTAGTGTTTTATTTAATCCTTTGTGGAGAGGTTATTAGGGAGCATCGAGGAATGGCCATAGAAAAGGAAAATAAATGGAAGATACCACATCATTCTATCAAGTGTAGTGTACCAATGAGTTTTGGAAATTATAAAGCCTCCACAGCCCACTACAGTAATGACAGTAAGGACTTCTGACTTCTGAAGTTTTTTCCCACCCTCCTCTGAACATGCTTTTTTAGAGAACAGCCATAGGAACAACAGGTTTGACCATCCGAAGGCTCTAATCTACAAACTCTTAATGACTACACAGTTAGACTATCATATTTTTGCCTCAAGGTGCTGACTGTGTCTCAAAGGTGGCATTCAGCATCCTTTCCTACTGAGATCTCATTATGCATGCATAATTTGAGTAAACAATGAGATTCTTGAATTAAATTCCTCCCTTTAAATTAGCCTTAATATAGAAAAGAAGAAGACAGGGTGATTATTATTTCAGAGATCAGATAATTAATTTTTTAAGTTCTATGAAATATTGAAGGAAATCATACAAATGAATTTGCAAAATATTAGAAGAGCAAGTACTCAAATATGTGTACTTATGGGGGAAAAAAGAGATAAAGTCCAGTTCATTAGTCTCATGGAATTTCTCTATCCTAATAAGGGTGATATGTACATGTGATTTAAGTGCTAAATAAAATTTCAGTCAGACATTGAATAACTGGAACTGAATCTAGCTAGGTACTGACTTTTTAAAAAAATCACTTTTAGAAAATATATGTTCAGTATCATTTCAGTACAATTTGATACCAAGGAAAAATTTTGTTAATAACCATAATTTTTTCCTCCTACATTTACATAGGATTTCAGGATTTTCAACTTGATAATCCAGAGTCACTCCAAGAACCTCAGCCAGGAAATGCCACCTTTTTGAAAAATGAAGGTTGAAACAAAAATATTTTGAGGTTAAGTTTCCATTAACTAGAAAATATAACCCACACAAATAGTACAAACTATTAGCATGTGAAATAATCAAGTTTAAATCAATGTGTATTTTAGTATCAATTATTTAAAATTATAAGCTAGATATGTAAGGACACCTCTCCAGTTTTGTGCTTCAAATATTCATACACATGTTCTCAAGTGCTCCCAGCCTTAGTGTTTGTGTATACTTATGTGTACTTACAGAAAAAAATATTATCTACACATTGCTCCTGTAGAAGTTCTGGGTTTCTTTAACAATCATTTGAAATAATTTGAAATTAGAGACTATGAGGATTTAGCCTTCATCCCAGTGCAACACTCAACCTTGGCACTATTGATAATTTGCAGGAAGATAATTCTTTATTGTGACAGTGGCTGTCCTGTGTATTATAGGATGTTTGGCAGCATCTCTGACCTCTACCCATTAGATGCCGGTAGCTTGTCTCTAGTATTTGATGTTGCCAAATGTTTCCTAGGAGACAAAAAAAGATACGAAATAGAAGTAATTATAGACATGACTATAAACATATAATTAAAAAAGACCCTTGGCACAATAGAGAGATCCAACACGTACAGTAACATGTAGCTTATGGGGTAGGAAGAAAGGACATAAAAAGAAAAATTAGACCAAAAAACCACAAAAAACATTGTTGCATTAAAGGAAAAAAGGCCCAATCTGAAACCAGAAAGGACTGTCTATATCCTGGAAAAATACCAAGACATTCTGGTAATGAACTTGAAGAATTTTTTTAAAAACAGGAACATCTCAGCAGGAAAAGGTACAAGAAAAAAATGTAGCCTCAGACATAAGCAAATAAACACTAGAAGATGGTTTTTAAAAAGTCCCCAATTTTGAGGTGAGTCATCAAAATGAGTCATTCTCTGCTTGAATGCAGGGCAAGACACAAGGCGAGCCTCCATCTTGCTGGACCCATGCTCACATGCTGAACCACAAACTCAGGCACTGCTTAAACCAGCACAGCTGTTCACTATTCCTCATGGATGATCCCTTACTGGTGCCCCCAGAAGAGTGCCTAATTACTGTCTTGGCGACAATGTTTTTCTGTCTTTTTATCTTTACTAAACTTTTATCTTCACCTTTCATTAAGAGAGAACAGACTTTTGCTGGTTTAATTGGGCATTCCTATTTCTTCTTATGTAGTAGCCTCTTGTGCTCATTGTCCATTTTCCTACCATTTTGTTCATTTTTCAAGTCAGGCTGTAGTTGCTCTTTGTGAACTGTCAGATGGGTTGAGAGAATGGGCTTCTCCGGTGTGTATTTTATCTTTTCAATTTGTTTCTGGTGTTTAGCTGAACCAAAGCTTTTCATTTTAATGTGGTCAAATCCTTCAGACTTTTCCTTTATAGCCTCTGGGTATCTCATCTTCCTCAGAAAGGTCTCTATATCACTCTGGGATTATGATATTCTTAGACATCTAGTTTTAACATGGCTGAAGCACAACTGATGAGAAGAACTCAGGTGCTTCTGATCCAGTGATCAGAAGAACCCTGGGAAAAGAGTGACATTTTTTAAAGGGCTAAAAATGTAAAACACAAAGATTATACAGGCCAAACAGTAGAAAAACGGAAACTCCCTATGTTTATAAAAAGCATTTGTTGAGTTTACCTAAAATTTGAACAGACAGCAAGGACACAGAAACATACATTTAGCTTCTATGGCCAGCTAAGGTGCCTGTTTTTATGGTATATTATGTATACATGTGCATGCATGCACATGTATACATACAAAACTTGCAACTTAATGGTTTGAATTAAGCTCTTCTGAGTTCCCAGAAAGAGAAAAAACTTCCAGCAGGAACCATAATTCTTTCTGATTTGGCATATTTCTAGGTACCTAATACCCATACACCATTATCTTCATAATCAGCTGTGACTCAAAGATTACAAACTGACTTTCTTGGTGCTCAAATTTTATAACCAGCCACTCAATTCTCCTCCCTGCCTGTTCCATTAATTTAGGAAAAACCCAAAATAGAGACCTTTTCTCAACTACCACCATGATCTCAACCCTGTTCTCAACTTTTCTGGATTAAGCTCTTCTGAATGATGGAGCTTGATTGCCTGGTTTCAGCAACCTCAGGTCCTCAGTTTATACTCTGGCTCCCAACATCAGGAGCCATTGTAATGTTTAATCTGAGTCTTTATTGTAATGCACGCAGGTGACACCCAAGGATTTTTGCCTCACAATTTTAAGGTGCTGCAAATTGCTCAGTACATAATAGATTTTTAAAAATAATTATATTGATAATGACTAACATTCTTTAAGCATGTGCTATGTCTTTTGATACTAAGAATGTCTCATTTATTTTGTCACTTAATCCTCACAAAAATCTTATGAAGTGGGTAAAATTCTTATTTATTATTCTCCATTTTTCAGAGTAAATAAATGGAAGTCCCAATAAAAATATGGGTAAAAAAAGGACTTTCCAAAGGAGTGAGGGGATCCATTTTATTCATTGCAAAGAAATACTGTGATAAATAGTTATTATAGCAAACTTGCCTGCCATGAGCAATGGCAGGTTGAGAACACAGACTCTTATCTGTACCTTTCAAAATGTAAATGATTAATAATGTTTCTTCGTACCAAACACCTTGAAGAAAGCAGTCTCCTTTCAAGTGAAGGATGAGGTAAAAAGTAACAGGGAGTGATTAAAGATGGTGGAGTGAGAGGTGTAACAGAGAACTCCTCGCAAAACCACATATAATATGAAAATATAGTTAATACATCTAATCCTAAAAGAGCAACAGGAAAGAAGGCTGTGCCAGATTGCATACACCTGTGAGAAAAGAGCAGATCTCAGAAAACAGGGTAACATACCAAAGAATTGATCCGTTGGAACCAAAGCCCTTCCCCAACCCCAGCTCACCAGCAGAAGGAAGAGAAGCAGAGTGGGGAGAGGGTGGAGGCCTGGGACTGCTGAACACGCAGCCCTGGAGATCTGCTTTTGGAGCACAAACCTACATTGTGTCATGCTCTGGAGACTAGTGGGGTTGGAAAACTAAGACAGGCAGAATACCTGGAGAGACAAGATTGCATCTGTTTGTGAGGACAGGGATCCACATCCAGCTGCTCTGGGACAAAGGAAAGGCAGGCAGTCTGAGGGGCTTCCTAGCAGTGAGAGGAGTAAGAATGGCATGAAGCTTGCTGTGCAGGAGAAGGGATAGGTGGACAAGGTTGTCTGGATGCGCTCTGCTTAACAGGTTGGGAACTTTCATGAGCTTCTGGAGCCCCATCCCCCTGGCTGGCTACTCAGTTCCAAGGCCCCCCACTTTGATATGCAGCCTTCTGCACATTCCTTCTGGACTGCCAACACCGGCTCACAAACCAACAGTCCCTGCGATAGCACCAGGCCAGCCAGAGGGAGGCCTGCCTACAGCAGCTACAAATGCAAAGCACAGAGGCTGACACCTGTGGGCTCAGCCCACTGGTTCTGACAGTGGAGACAGGCACTGCTGCCAGGAAAGAGGAAACAGCTCTTTCCTCCCCCACACACCAGCACCACTCCCCTGTGACCCCTGACATTACTCCAGGGGCTGAGCTGCTCCAGAGACTAGAGTTTATGAGCACTAGAGGGCACCACATACAAATATGAAACATCAAAGGAAGCTGGTTCAGACCAAAATATCACAAACACCAGAAAAAAGCACAAGTGAAACTGAACCCAACAACCTTTCTGAAAGACAGTTGAAAATAAAAATCATAAACATGCTCATGGAGGTACAGAAAAATATTCAAGAACTCAGGGATGAATTTAGGGCAGAGATTCAATCATTAAGAAATTCCATATCTGAAATGAAACATACAATGGAGGGATTTAAAAGCAGATTAGATGTAGTAGAAGAGATGGTAAATGGAATAGAAATTAGAGAACAGGAATACAAAGAAGCTGAGGCCCAGAGAGAAAAAAGGATCTCTAGGAATGAAAGAATATTGACAGAACTGTGTGACCAACCCAAATGGAACAATAGTCTTATTATAGGGGTAACAGATGAAGAAGAGAGAGAAAAAGTGACAGAAACTGTCTCTGAGGAGGTAATTGCTGAAAACTTCCCCAATCTGTGGAAGGAGATAGTCTCTCAGGCCATGAAGGTGCACAAATCTCACAACACAAAGGACCCAAGGAAGACAACACCAAGACATATAATAATTAAAATGGCAAAGATCAAGGATAAGAACAGACTTTTAAAGGCAGCTAGAGAGAGAAAAAAGATCACATATAAAGGAAAACCCATCAGGCTATCATCAGACTTCTCAACAGAAACCTTACAGGCCAGAAGGGAGTGGCATGATATATTTAATGCAATGAAACAGAAAGGCATCAAAACAGGAATATTCTTCCTGGCAAAATTAACATTTAAATTTGAAGAAGAGATTAAACAATTTTCAGATAAGCAAAAGCTGAGAGAATTTACCTCCCATAAACCACCTCTACAGTGTATTTTGGAGGGACTACTATAGATTGAAGGTTTTCTAAGGCTAAATAGCTGTCACCAGGGGAAATAAAACCACAGTAAAGAAAGTAGAACAATTAATTACTAAGCAGATGCAAAATTAAATAAAAATCCCCAAAGTCAATTAAGGGATAGACAAAGAGTACAGAATATGATACCTAATATATAAAGAATGGAGGAGGAAAAAAAGAACCTTTAGGTTGTATTTTAATAGGATACTAAGTGAGTTAAATTAGACTATTAGATAGTAAGGGAATTACCCTTGAACCTTTGGTAACCATGAATCTAAAGCCTGCAATAGCAATAAGTACATATCTATCGATAATCACCCTAAATGTAAATGTTCTGAATGCACCAATCAAAAGACATGGAGTCACTGAATGGATAAAAAAACAAGACCCATCTATATACTGCCTGCAAGAGACTCAATTCAAACCCAAAGACATACACAGACTGAAAGTAAAGGGATGGAAAAAGATAATTCATGCAACTAATAGGGAGAAAAAAGCAAGAGTTGCAGTACTTGTATCAGACAAAATAGACTTCAAAACAATGAAAGTAACAAGAGACAAAGAAGGGCATTAATAATGATACAGGGGTTAGTCCAGCAAAAGGATATAATTATTATAAATATCTATGCACCCAACACAGAATCACCTACATATGTGAAACAAATATTAACAGAATTAAAGGGGGAAACAGAATGCAATGTACTCATTTTAGGAGAAGTCAAAACACCAATCACTCCAAAGGACAGCTCAACCAGACAGAAAATAAGTAAGGAGACAGAGGTACTGAACAACACATTAGAACAAATGGACCTAACGGACATCTACAGAACTCTACATCCAAAAGAAGAAGGATACACATTCCTCCCAAGTGCACGTGGAATATTTTCAAGAATAGATCATAAACTAAGGCCACAAAAAGAGCCTCAGTAAATTAAGAAGGATTGAAATTGTACCATCCAGCTTCTAGACCACAAAGGAATGAAACTAGAAATAAATTACACAAAGAAAATGAAAAAGTCCACAAACACATAGAGGCTTAATAACATCTCCTAAATAATCAATGGATCAATCACTAAATAAAAACAGAGATCAAGTAATATATGGAGACAAATGACAACAATAATTCAACATCGCAAAATTTGTGGGACGCAGCAAAGGACATGCTAAGAGGGAAGTACACTGCAATACAGGCCTACCTCAGGAAAGAAGAATAATCCCATATGAACAGTCCAAACTCATAATTAATGAAATTAGAAAAAGAAGAACAAACGAGGTCCAAAGTCAGTAAAAGGAATGACATAATAAACATTAGAGTATAAATAAATAAAATCTAGAAGAATAAAACAATGGAAAGAATCAGTGAAATCAGACATGATTCTCTGAGAAAACAAACCAAATAAATAAATCCCTAGGCAGACCTATCATGAAAAAAAGAGTCTACTCACATAAGCAGAATCAGAAATGAGAAATGAAAAATCACTATGGACACTGCAGAAATACAAAGAATTATGAAAGAATACTATGAAAAATTATATGCTAACAAACTGGATAACCTAGAAGAAATAGACATCTTTCTAGAAAAATACAACCTTCCAAGACTGACCAAGGAAGAAACAGAAAATCTGAATAGACCAATTACCAGCAAGGAAATTGAATTGGTAATCAAAAAACTACATAAGAACAAAACTCCTGGACCAGATGGTTTCACTGCTGAATTTTATCCAACATTTAGTGAGGACCTAATACCCATCCTCCTTAAAGTTTTCCAAAAAGTAGAAGAGGAGGGAATACTTCCAAACTCATTCTATGAGACCAGCATCACTCCAATACCAAAACCAGGCAAAGACACCACAAAAAAAGAAAATTACAGACCAGTATCCCTGATGAATATAGATGCAAAAATACTCAACAAATATTAGCAAACTGAATTCAAAAATACATCAAAAAGATCATCCATCATGATCAAGTAGGATTGATTCCAGGGATGAAAGAAAGGATGTTACAACACTTGAAATCCATCAACATCATAAATCACATCAACAAAAAGAAGGATAAAAACCACATGATCATCTCCATAGATGCTGAAAAAGCATTTGACAAAATTGAACATCCATTCATGATAAAAACTCTCAACAAAATGGATACAGAGAGCAACTACCTCAACATAATAAAGGCATATATGACAAACCCACAGCCAACATTATACTTAACAGTGAGAAGCTGAAAGCTTTTCCTTTAAGATTGGCAACAAGACAAAGATGTCCACTTTCCCCACTTTTATTCAACATAGTTCTGGAGGTCCTAGCCATGGTAATCAGCAACACAAAGAAATAAAAGGCATCCAGATTGGCAAGGAAGAAGTTAAACTATCCCTGTTTGTAGATGTCATGATATTGTACATAAAATACCCTAAAGAATTCACTCCAAAACTATTAGATCTCGAATATGAATTCAGCAAAGTTGCAGGATACAAAATTGATACACAAAAATCTGTTGCATTCCTACATACTAATGATGAACTAGCAGAAAGAGAAATCAGGAAAACAATTCCATTTACAATTGCATTAAAAATAATAAAATACCTAGGAATAAGCCTAACCAAGGAAGCAAAAGATCTATACCCTGAAAACTACAAGGCACTCATGAGAGAAATTAAAGAAGATACCAATAAATGGAAATACATCCTATAATCATCGATAGGAAGAATTAATATTGTCAAAATGGCCATCCTGCCTAAAGCAATCTATAGATTCAATGCAATCCCCATCAAAATAACTACAGCATTCTTCAATGAACTAGAACAAATAGTTCTAAAATTCATATGGAACCACAGAATACCCTGAATAGCCAAAGCAATGTTGAGGAGGAGGAATATAGCTGGGGGGAGCTACACTCCCCAGCTTTAAATTCTACTACAAAGCCACAGTAATCAAGACAATTTGGTACTGGCACAAGAACAGACCCATAGACCAGTGGAACAGACTAGAGAGCCCAGATATAAACCCAAGCATATATGGTCAATTATTATACAATAAAGGAGCCATGGATATACAATGGGGAAATGACAGCCTATTTAACAACTGATGTTGGTGAAACTGAACAGCTACATGCAATAGAATGAAACTGGATTACTATCTAACCCCATACACAAAAGTAAACTCAAAATGGATCAAAGACCTGAATGTAAGTCATGAAACCATAAAACTCTTAGGAGAAAACAGGCAAAGATCTCTTGAATATAAACAAGAGCAACTTTTTCCTGAAGGCATCTCCTTGGGCTAGAGAAACAAAATAAAAAATGAACAAATGGGACTACATCGTGCTAAAAAGCTCCTGTATAGCAAAAGACACTATCAGCAGAACAAAGAGGAGAATATATTTGTAAATGACATATCCGACAAGGGGTTAACATCCAAAATATATAAAGAACTCACGTGCCTCAACACCCAGAAATCAAATAACCCTATTAAAAAATGGGCGGAGGATATGAACAGATACTTCTCCAAAGAAGAAATTCAGATGGCCAACAGGCACATTAAAAGATGCTCCACATCGCTAATTATCAGAGAAATGCAAATTAAAACCACAATGAGATATCACCTTACACCAGTTAGGATAGCCAACATAGAAAAGACTAGGAGCAACAAATGCTGGTGAGGATGCGGAGAAAGGGGAACTCTCCTACACTGCTGGTGGGAATGTAAGTTAGTTCAACCATTGTGGAAAGCAATATGGAGGTTCCTCAAAAAACTAAAAATAGAAATACCATTTGACCCAATAATTCCACTCCTAGGAATTTACCTGAAAAAAACAAGATCCCTGATTCAAAAAGACATATGCACCCCTATGTTTACTGCAGCCAGCAAACATATGGAAGCAACCTAAGTGTTCATCAGTAGATAAATAGATAAAGAAGAGGTGGTACATATATACAATGGAATACTATTCAGCCTTAAAAAACAATCAAGTCCTACCGTTTGCAACAACATGGATGGAGCTAGAGGGTATTATGCTCAGTGAAATAAGTCAAGCAGAGAAAGACAAATACCAAATGATTTCCCTCATTTGTGGAGTACAACAATGAAGCAAAACTGAAGGAACAAAATAGCAACAGACTCACAGACTCCAAGAAGGGACTAGTGGTTACCAAAGGGGAGGCGTGGGGGATGACAGATGGGGAGGGAGGGAGAAGGGGATTGTGGGGTATGATGATTGGTGCACATGGTATGTGTGGTTTCATGGGGAAGACAGCGTAGCTTACAAAAGACAAATAGGCACTCTGTGGCATCTTACTACACTGATGGACAGTGACTGCAATGGGGCATGGAGGGACTTGATAATAAGGGTGAATGTAATAACCATATTGTTTTTCTTGTGAAACCATCATAAGAGTGTATATCAATGATACCTTAATAAAAAAAATTAATAATAAAAAAAGTAACAGGGAGTGAAGTGAAAGGAAGGGTAAATAGAATCAGAATCCTTGAAGGAGGGCCTGGGAGTATTAAGATTCCTTCCAAGATAGGCCTCAAGAGATAGCCTTTCCTAAAGGGACCACAAAAATGCATAGTTTGCCTTATGGAAGTAAGGGAGCGCTGATTCTGTCTCTGTTATCATATGCAATAGAAATAATTACTGTGACATATGAGGTTTTGAAATTTCTATAATTCTCCTGATAGTGTCTCTGTTTTGTTGTTACTGTTGTTATACTTCACTCATTTTCCTACAGGAAAAACCAGTAAGACCTTCAGAAGAAAATGATTTCTTCGCTGATTTTAGAAGTCAGCAGAAAAAGCCAAGCATATGACCCTATACCCTGATTTACATCTGGCCTATTGAATTATTTTTGTATTACTGTGTAACAAATGACCACAAGTTTAGCTGCTTAACACAGTTAGATTTATTATCTCACATGTTCCATGGGTCGGGAATCCAACATGTTCCAGCTGGATCTTCACAAGTCTGAAAACACATTGGCCATCTACATCCTCATCTGGAGGTTACAGAGAAATGTCCATTTCTGAGCTCCTTTAGGTGTAAGAAGAATGTATTTTTTGAAGCGATGTGCCTGAGGTCCCCATTTTCTTGCTAGCTATTGGCTGCAGACTTGTCTGAGCAGCTAAAGGCTAGCTCTCAAGGTGTTGCCACATAGCCCTCTCCATAAGCAGTTTACAACATGGCTGTTTAATTCTTCAAGGCCAGCAGGAGAGTCTCTATTTCTTCCTCCACAAAGGACCAGTATTTTAAGAACTCACCTGATTAGATCAGACCCATCCATAATAATCTCCCTTTGATTAACTCAAAATCAACTGACGTGAGACCTTGATTACATATGCAAAATCTCGTCACCACTGACATATTATGTAACCGAATCAAGAAAGTAAAGGGTGTAAACTCGAGGGAACAGGAGTCTTGATGGCAATCTCAGAATTCTGCTTTCACGCCTGTGGAACTAGGACTAGGTCAGAGATTAGAGGACGTGCCTTGAGGCAGCATGCCGAACCCCTGATGAATGCAGGGAGAAGGCACAGAAACGGAAGGGAGGAGGTGGCCTGGAATGACACAAAGAAGGAACTGTGTTTACCTGCCAAAAAAGTCCCTTCTGTACGTGCAATACTTCACCAGAAGCAAAGGGAGAGGGGATTTATAGGAAGGGTTGAATACTCAGAGGAAAGTTGTCTGTTCTCTGGTTACTCATCCTAAAAGGAATCATATCACTGAGTGCAGACCAGAGAGGAAGGTCCATTTCATCTTGCATCCCAACTCTGGTCACTTGGTAGAATCTGCTTGTAATGTTGGACTGAGAAGGATTCTGAAACTACAGTTGACCCTTGAGCAACATGGGGGTTAGGAATGCCAAACCCCTGTGCAGTCGAAAATTCGTGTGTAATTTTTGATTCCCCAAAACCTTAACTAATGACAGCCTACTGTTGGCCAGAAGTCCTACCAATAATGTAAAACAGTTGATTTAACACATATTTTTTTTATGTTATATGTATTATATATTGTATTCTTACAACAAAACTAAAGAAAAGGTTTTCTTTAATTGTCACAAATCTCTAAAATAGTTTCCAATCTGTTTATTGAAAAAAATTCATACAGAAATGAACCATCATAGTTCAAACCCATGTTGTTCAAATGTCAACTATATATTTCTTGGTTCAGCAGGAAAGAGTTCTGTGCTTGATTAATGATGTCTATCATGAACTCCAGATTATTGAACACATATTGGCCATTCCTACCTTAAACTGTACACTTTACTCTAAGAAGTCTCAACAAACATTAAACAAAAGGGAAAGAGCTTAGGATTACCTACTGCATAGGGAAAAGATTAGTTTTAGAGGATAATTTCTTATGCTTCCTATCCCTAAAACTGTCATTTTCCAACTTAAAAATGAGGAATTTGTATACTTAGTTTAGACTCACTCCTTAAGTCAGTTCTTAGGGAGCACTAGGTAGATGTAAGAATTTACAGATCGTAAGGAGTGATGAATTCATAAAACAGAAGCCCTTCAGTGTCTGAAAATAGTTTTATAAGAGTGAACAGCCTATCAACTTACAACTATGGCCCCAAAGCAGTATGTGTCTGATTTCCAAATGCTGCTCAAAATTCACAGAAAGGAGGTGTCCCAGTCAAAGAAAGGACTGAGATGACTTCTGAAAAATCAGATGAGCCACATTCCATTTAGCAGAGAGAGGGCAAGGCAATGTCCAGGCCTCTGCCCAAACCTCTCATTTCAATTAGATCAAGGCTCCTGAACATTTTCATAGTGGGAACATCTGTGGCTCATTGTCAGAGCCATCTCTGCTTTAACATTCCGTAGTGCTTGGCAAGGAGAAGTCACCTCATTTTCACAACTTCACGGCATTTTTTCACATCATGAAAATGCCCTCATGTTTGTCACTTGTACAATAAACAAAAGCAAGGAAGCAAGTCCATCTGTAGAACAGTGCCATATGAAGCTGAATTAAAATGCTAATGGTTAAGCACAACTCAGAGAAAACAGCACATTGCTGAGAGTTAAAGAAACATGGATTTCATGCAGAAAGGGCCTTCGAACAACAGTCTGTTCAACCCTGCTCCATTTGAGGGGCTACAGACAGCAAAAGTGGGACAGAAGTAGAAACCAAACTTTCATGCCTCCTAGTCCCAGCTATTGCTTCTTTCAACTCTTTGGTCTGGTTTTTCTTGGAATGAGGTTATGTGAAATCTGAAGAAACAGCCCCTGGCAATGCTTTCTCCCAGAAAATATCCTTTTATTTCCCTTCTCCCTCCAACTATTTATGTGCTAGAACTACTTTGATATAGACAATAAGATGCAATTACCCTTCAGGGTCCGAGCAAGGAGAAAATACAACACCAAGACGAACATTTGAGCAAAACTAAGACACTTATCCCTAAAATGCTAGACAGAACACATGCCTCTGATATTCTCATCACTATGGAGCCAAATGATTTTGTCAATAGATGTCCGATGCGTTAGGACAGTGCTTTTCATTGCAGTACTGTTCCTTAGCTATACAACTTAGAGACAATATATTGGTCAATCAATTTCAAAGATCTTTGGAAGAAAACTGAATTAGAGCCAATGCATTCTGGGATGAATAACATCCCTGAAATTTGGAAATGAAATGTGGTTCCATTACGAGGCTGTTGCAGAAATGAAGTAGAACAAGATATGTAACAAATTGCAAGCACCCCGCTCCACAGACAGACCTGAAAGATGTGTTTGAAGAAAAGATTTTAATTATCTGCTGCTATTCCATTGATTCTTCTTTTTTAAAAAAGAAAAGGAAAGAGAAAAAGAAAAAAGGCCTCCTATATATTGTATGTTTATTGACTAAGTCCAAGTCATAGTGAGCATGGATTTGTCTGTTGCCATGGCAGAGGGAGTGGTTTCTATGGTATGATGGTAGCTGCCATATGTTCAGCTTCAAGTCAACTGATTTCATTACAAGAGGACAAGAGAGCAGAGATGGGCCAGGTGGCCCCCTCCATCCCAAGATCCCAGTTGGCACGTTGTTCTCATTGGACCCCCTGCTCTGGGCCTGACACTGAGTACATGCCATAGCCATGACCTCTAAGCACACGCATCTGCAAGGGATTCTTATACACAAGCCATTGCCCCAGGAGACTGATCAGCCACTCCCCCAAAGTACTCACAAGTTGAAAAATGGCCTGTGAGGTGATCTAGAAAATATTTACAGCCAAAAAGAGACACATTCTTTAGAGGGGCAACTGGAGGAACCAATATCCTCTCTTAGGGAGCTAGAACTCAGGACATGCAGAGGGAATGTGTGAATTGTGGGACCACAAGTAGAATCAAATAGTGTTTAACCAAAGGAGATGGATTCTGAGCAAGTCCTAGAGTTTGAAGGCGTCTGGATGCTTTGAAGCAGCATCCCCAAGGGTGAGTTGGGCACATTCTTGCCTAAACTCTTTCTTCTTAAAGAATTCCAGGCCGGCTGTTTCATGCCCTGACTCAATGAAACAATCATGTATGTGGTTCTGTTGCCAATTAGGATATGACTATCTCCACTGTCAGAACACTAATGAGCGTTTTGAATATCCCAAGAGATTACGTTTTGGTATTCTTCCAGGATTCTGTGAGTAAATTGGCTATTCACTGATAGAGGAATTTATTTTTTTTCTGGAACTCTATGGTATGCATTATTAAATCCCTGTTGCAGCATACTAAATGGCCCTTGAAGGAGCCAGAGACCTTCCAAAACAACTCACTGCAAGGCAAGGATTCTTGATGCTGAGATACATGGCCCCAATGGCCTTTTTTAATGACCCATATTTTTTTTACTGTAGAAATCCTTAAGAATAGCAGAAATAGCAGACTTACCTAGGCGATCTACACTAATTTGTTGTCTTCATGATGACTCAGTTATGTCAAAGCTCCAGATTATGGTGCTGCTTACTTTCTAAATAGAAAGCATGAAAACACTTTCATCTCCTTATCAGGGCATCAAATCAATAAGGAAAAGTCAGACAACCCAGTGAACAAATGGGCAAAGCACTTGTACAAATGCCTCACATATGAATTCCAAACAGCCAACTAACAAATCAAAAATGCTTAATCTCCTTCATAATCAGAAAAACATTAAGTTAAAACTAGAGTAAGGTATCACTACATACCCAGCACATCGGCTCAAAGTTATAAGTCTGGCAATATCAAGTATTAATGAAGATGTGAGGCACCCAGAACTCTCTTATGTAAGAATGAAAATTGGAAACGCCACTTTGGAAAACTGCTGGACATTATCAAGTAAAAATGAAAAAATGCAAATATTATGACCTAGCAATCATATTCTAAGGTATGTGTTCCAGTGATACACATGCATATGTATACCAATGAAAACGTTCATGGCAATACTGCTGAAATAGCCCCAAATAGAAATTTCCCAAATGCCTATTAATATTAGAATATAAATAAATCTATTATCATTAGAATGTTAAATAGCATTGTAAATGAGCAAATGTTACCTAGATTTGAAGATACAGTTAACTCTGTGGGGTGGGGAGAGCTGTCAGGAAGGCACATATTGGATGCTTGACCTGCATGGTTGGCCACATAACTTTTTGTTTTATGTACACACACACACACACACACACACACATACACACACACATTTCACTCTCTGGTAAGTTATAATTCACAATTTTTATTAAAAAAATCTATATCCAACAGGTCCCTCCAGTAGAAAGGAACAAGAGTTTGTTTAGTGCAGACTATCCAAAAGTCTGGAATGTAATTCAAACAAACCTCAGTAGCCATCTAGGAATTCATTTTTTCCATTCATTTATTTCAAAAGCTCTTGGAGCTGCTTGTATTGTCTACCTAACAACTCTGGGATAATGAGTTTCACAGACACATATGTAAAGAAAAATTGTAGAGGGACCAGAAGAACAGTTCAGGGAGCTAGGGCTCTTCAGGAAGGCAAAAAAGAAGAATTGTATCCTTCTGCAAGGGGGCAAGGACACAGGAGCAGAGGATCCTCCTCAAACTAAGTGTTTCCTCTGATGAGCTCTTGTTATGATAATTATTATCACTCCAAAGATGTTGATAATTATATTTAGACAGTTTTTAAAGCAATATTGTATAATATTTTCCCCATTTAACATCACCATCAGAGCTGATGAATACTCAGATGAAAAGCAGGGCTGCTGGTCTGGCCACAAAGTGTTCCCATCAACCGTGTAAGTGAGTTTTATAATGTATACATTATAATACGGGGGAAAAACACACTCTTTTGGAAAGGACCAATTCTTGGCACATAATCAGTTCCCACTGAATTTAAATGACTTTTGGTCCTACACTGATGCTGATAAAATACTTCCAAATGTACAGAATATTAACCAAATGTTTATATTAAACAACTCGTTTCAGGTGAAAATGCGCTCAGTGAAGCATAGCTCCCTGGAGCAAGTTAGTGAATATTAATGTTCAGCAGATCATAAGGAACTACAAGTCCTCCAATGGAAGAGGCCGAAGGGGAGATAAAAGGGCAAGGTTGGTGGATGGGCCCTGCCAGGGGAAGTACAATCACATTGGACCTAACCTCATTGAGATGGAAATGGAGTTTGAAATACATGCAATTGGGACTGCCTGGAACTAGGAAGCACTAGACTCTCATCTGTGTTTCCAAACTCAACCAACCACACTGCAGATCTAGGCTGGCCACAGACGTTCCTTGTGGCCCCATCAGCAGAGATTTACAGGACATGCCTCATAATTAATACCAGCCAATTGCCAGTTAATCCCAGGCCGCAATTTCAGGTAAGTGAAGGCTGCTTATCACAAGAAGCATTCAAACTTATAAGTATTAGAGTACTTCAAATCTGCCAAAACACACTGTCCATTTCCAGTTATCATTGTTTACCTGCAGGTTTCAGGAAATCATGTGTCATAATACACAGCATCCATTAAATATACAAATATTTCAGAGAGAAGGCAGCTTTTATCAGCCAAGCTGGAGATCAAAATGAACACTGCATATCCTTCAGTGGGGGAAAGGCCATACTGGGTAACATGATCCAGGGGCATTGTCCAAATCCACTAGGATGTTGTTAAGATTTACGTCAGCTAGCCCCACTCTGGACCTCTGTCATCCTATCCATAAAATGAGGATATTAATGTTAACTTCCAGAAATCAGTGTGAAGTGCTCTGAGCAGCTTAGAAGAACCGTGCTCTATAAGCACAAAATACTATTTTTTAACATAACGTTAATAATGCTTTCAAGTTCAACACGTGTTTAAATTATTTTGTTGTGGTGGTTATAATCTAATTAATTTCTAGTAGCTACTTTTACAACTAGTAAGGCTAAATCTCCTCAGATTTATTCAAATTCAGAATGAATAATTATAGAATGAAACACATTATTATTCCCATTTTGCAGATCACAGAATTTCAGGCTTGAAAAAATCTCTCTCAAGAGGACTTTGTACCTTGGGAGTAACTCTCTTCTAAATTATTCTAAAATACTGACTTTCTCTAATTTTCAAACACTCTTTCCAGGAAACCAGAGTATAGAATTTTCCCTAAATTAAATTCAAATCTCTCTAATGGTATCTTAATCTACCTGAAGAATCATGTAAGCTTGCAGATTCAGACTCCATATGAAGCTGTCACTCAGTGGCCATGCTTGGTCAATGAAGTGCATGCTGAGGGCCAGAGAGGGTATGTGATTGGCTTAAAATGAACACAGCTCAATGGCCGAGCCAAGATCACAATCTCCATTGAAATGTCTTGCCTACTATCTAAATCCCCTTTGGCCTGTTGTCAATTAGATATTTATCAAGTGCCTACCACACCTTCTGCCTCAGGTTGCAAGACATAGAACAATCATCAACAAATACTGACTGAGTGCCAGTGTGAAAGTGAGAGTAGAAAAACAAGTAAGCATAAGATTCTTCCTTCTACTCTAAGAGCTTACCATCCAGTTGAGAAAAAAAAGTTAGAAAGATGTTCAATGGTTAAATTACCAGATAAGACATTACAAACACTGTCACCAGGTCAAACAAGTGAACTCAAAATGTATGGAAGTAGATCTGTGATTCCAGTGTATGTCTTGAAAAATATTAATCCCACAAAATGCACCCTATAAGCAAATAAAGTTTCTATGATCTAATAGGTTTTCAGGCATGCTGCACACAAATTACACTCCCCTTTTGTAGAGTAACAAGACACAGTTATATTTAAATACTCTGAAAAGTCTCCCAGTAAAGGAATTTATTAAATAATTTCCTATCTTGTGTGTTCCTCAAACTGATTTGATCATAAGACCTGTTCAAGGCTATCAATGGACTTGGCGCTTTCCTACCTTATCTCTGGGACCTTCACCTCCAGACATACTTGTAACCAATCTCTGGCTCTAAGTGCAGTATCTGGCATGTGGTTTGCTGTATCTGTTTGTTGAGTAAATTCTTAAACTGCTAGGTGCTATGAATGAATAAAGGCTACTAAGCCATGTTCTCTGTCCTCAAGGACAGCCATCTCAAATATTAATGTTTATATGAATTCACTGGGGATATTGTTAAAATGAGTTTCTGATACAGTGTATCTGGGGCAGAGTCTGATATTCTGATTTTCTAACAAGGTTTCCCAGTGAAACCTGCTTCCGGTCCCAGGATCGCACTTTAAGGCCACAAGGAGGTATGGGCTCCCTCAAGCAAGAGGCAGGAATCATGAAAGGGTGTGATACTTTTCACCACAGACCAAGAGCAAAGTGCTATGGGAAAAGCAGTGAGGACGTGATTTGTTCTGCCTGGGTAGGGAAGCAGTGGAGGAAAGTCTTACAAATATCACAGGGAGGGTTGTTTCAATGAGCTTTGAAGAGTGAGTAGCATTTTTCCAGGTAGAAGAAGGAAGAACATGTGAGTTGAGCAAAAAGCATAAACTAAGCAGCAGGTAGAAGCGCAGTGCATGGCATGTTCACAGCACAGTGGAGGAGGAGCAACGGTACTGAGGGACACAGGCAGGAGGGAAGGGAACAGCAGGAGTCAAGTCTAAAAGAGATATTGGACTAGATAGAGAAAGGCACTACATTTTAAAAGTCCAAACTTTTATTGGTGGGATTTCAGAAATTATAAACTGGGGGGAGAGAAATCTTGGTGGGTGGGTGCAGGCCATCATACTGTCTTTTCATGAAGCCATGTGGCCAACATGAACTCTGTCTGTCCCTGGATTCAGCACTGCTTTCAAATTTTAATGGGATGTCAGAGAGGTTTTGAAAATCCCGTAATTGATACAGCATAATCAATCCCTTTCACTGGTTGGAGATTAGGCTGTTTTTAAAAAAGCACTTAGCACTTCAAGGGTTCTTTCACAGGCATCTCCACAAATCTATGAAGCTACAAACTTTATTTAGTAGTTGTAGACAGACTGTTATAGACTTACAGGGTTGTATTCTTCCATTCTGTTTCAGATTTCAGTCCAGCTGTTCTCAGATCTTTTATTTTAGAATCTGGAAAACCATAGCTATTAATAGAGTCAGGCAGCTAATTTAAATCTGATAATGTGCTGACACTTGGCTACATACTTCAGCACAGATGCCCATGTGTACAATGTGTATTTATTTCTGTACAAATGTGTACATGCATATGTATAAATATCAGCAAATACTATGAAGTCAACACTTAATATTCCACAGGGCCACCTGGGAGTTATCCTCTGCCTCATAAATGGGACACTCTTTGACACACAAAAATCATTTAGAAGGTGATTTAAACCTGCAGGTTCAGGGGTCAGAGTTACTAGAACATTGGAGGATTATAGGTACACACAACCCTTCTGGATAGAAAAGAGATCCACAGTAAACCACAGAATTCTAGTGCAACTTCCCTGTACTTTCAACTTCCCACATCTCATAGTGCAAAAAACTCACCACTGACCTTACACATCCTAGTTTCCTTCTCCTCATTCATGCTATTCCCTCTGCATACTGGATAAAAGTTTAGACTTTAATTTATCCTTGGTTTCAAGTTCTAACATAGTCATTTTCTAGCTCCATAGTGCAATTTGGAGCAAATTACTTACTGACCAAGCTGTTCCTCCATGGGTACAGTGGCAGCAGTCACTGTGCTTACATCAAAGGACTGTTGTGAGGATCAAATGAGATAATGCAAATGAGCACTCAGCACAATGTGCAGACCTGACCCAGGACGAGGGGAATCAGATCAGTGGTTGCCTGCAGTGAAAGGTCATAGGTGTTGCTTGGATAGGGGCACAGGGAACTTCCTAAGGTGATAAATAGATTTTATATCTAGATGATAGTAGTGAAAGTACACCTGGGTGTATTTTCCCTGGCTAATGGATGGGAGTAATTATTATTACAACCCCCTCCTCTCTATATCTGAATACTACCCATTTTTCAAAGTTTACCCAGGATAACATCTCCTCCATGAGGTCTGTGAGAGTTTCCCTGACCAAAGAGATTCTTTTTTACTTTGAACTAATATTCTTATGTTTGCACTTCTAAGACACTTAGAATCTCTCTGGTGTTCAGGTCTAGCTCTTTGTATCTATCTGCCATCTCCATGACTACACTGTCAGCCCCTTGATAAGGCACTTCTGAGGGGTCTTGTGATCTCACACAGTATAAAGACACATACATTCTTTTCCATTAAATCACTGTGGAAGGTGTGAATTCAATGTGAGTAACTACTTGTGAGATATGTAAGACTGCACTGAACCCCATTTCAGAACCTCAGTACACTGAACGGCCTCTCCAAGATTTCTGTATCATAGTTTCCTTCTGGCTTTGGCATTGTTCTGTGTGTGTTAACTCTGTTACCTTGATCTGGTCATGAAATCCTGTGCTATTTTTATAATTGACATACACACAGATATTTGCCCTCCAGACAGATGTGTGAGATAGACTTCACTGAAGACTTGGAGAGCAGGGTTGCAAAGAGGTGGAGCTCATACCACAGAAGGCCAAGGGTGGCAAAGAAAAGCCAGCACGTCCTTTTGCAGCCACCCTACCGTGAGATTTTGCTGGCCCTTTGCCTCACACAGCTGCCCAGCCTTGCACCATCATTTCTGCTTCCTTCCTGTCTCTCCTCCTCTCTCTCAAGAGCAGTAATAACCTTGCTTTGTCTCAGGTAGAGAAGTTTACCCATTACCTTATTTTGCTTAAGTCGCAGCCAACACCTGTCCCCTCAAGAGTCTCATCTTGAAACCTAGCATTTTATGATGTTAATTTTCCACATCGAGCAGTTTCCTCCCCAAAAATGAATTTTGGTGACAACTCTGAAAGTAATTTTCATCCCATTACAGATTTCCCAGACAAAAGCACAGAGGGTGGAATTAAATAAACAAAACCAAAAGATAGGACTGATGACTCCTTAAAATAGACCACAATGAGGGAATGATAACTGAGGAGTCCACCTTCTAAATCACCCACTTTACTTGCTGCCATACTGGAAGCACCCCCTTGGAAAGAAGACATAGGAATCCTGAAGTTGAGTTGTTCCAACAGCCACTATGTTTGTGGAGTTAATAGAAGCCAAAAAGAATTATTTTTATCTTGTGGTAAGATTCCCTTCTATGACTTTTGCAAAGACCGATAGTAAGAATATGTGTTTGACAGGAAAGATTTGTCTAGAACAGGTGGGGAGGAGGAAATAGGTTAGTCATATCCAAGAGACCTGCAAGTTTGGTACAACAGAGGGGACAGTGTACTGGACTTGAAGGAATGTTAACTGGAGAATTCTATGCTGTCTTCCTGAAACTGAGAATGGAGTGGCCATCCCTATGGAAGCATTCACCTCTATTGAAGGCTGGCTGGATAAGCCTGTGTCTGTTCCAGAATGAGACTTTCCAAATTCATTTGTGCTCATTTAATATAGCTTATTAACTCTGTAACTAAATGCATAATACTGAACATATACCATGTTCTTGATGCTGCATAAAATGCAGAATGTAGTCAGGAAGTGAAGTAAACTTCAAGACCAGTGGTTCTCAACCTTGACTGCACATTAGAATCACCTAAGAAACTTTCAAATACTTGATTCCCAAGCCATATCTCAGATCAGTTAACCAGAAGCTGGAAGTGGTACTCAGCCGTATTTTAACACTGCCCAGTATTAAGAAAAATGTTCCCTAACTGGAAAGTAAGCAAAAGGATAAACCACATAGCCTTTCAATGTCATGCCAGAGCATTGTCCAACAAGCCCACTCAAACACTATCTAATATTTTAGGGCACCTTCATTTAATTTACTGTTAACTAGGATATTTCATAGCTCTGTAAGAAAACACATTGCCTTGTAGAACAGTCATTCTCAAACCTTGTATATAACATAACTACCTAGAAAGCTTATTAGAGTAAAATAGGGTTTAGGTTTTTCAGTAATTTAGCAAGTTCCCAGCTGATTTGGACACTAGCCCAAGTTAGGCAACCATTGTTGTCTAAGGTTGATATTGATGCTGTAGATTCTGGTCCAAAAACAGTGCAAATATTTTTTCCAATAAAGATGCTAATAATTTCTGTCTAATTCTAAGATTAGATTTTTTTGTCCCACAGGACAATTTTCATCCCTTTACAGAATTCCCAGACAAAAGCACAGAGGGTGGAATTAAATAAACAAAACCAAAAGATATGACTGATGACTCCTTAAAATAGACCAGTTTTGTATCTAACCTAGCAACCTTATTCTAGCATTTAGGTTGCTAGGTTAGATTAGTCAAGGTTAAGAACCACTGGTCTTGAAGTTTACTTCACTTCCTGACTATATTCTACATTTTATGCAGCATCAAGAACATGGTATATGTTCAGTATTATGCATTTAGTTACATAGGACTGATGACTCCTTAAAAATTAACCAGTTTTGTATCTAACCTAGCAACCTTATTCTAGCATTTTTTAGGACCTGTATCTATTTGGTCTTCCTAATTCTTTGTGAACTTATCCTGATGGTTCCCTCATTAAGTAAATCAAACAAACCTTTGGCAAGTACTCACTGTATGTTTGTATGAGTCAAGTTTTCAACTTTTGAAAATTATACTTTGACACACCAGGTGATACCGATGTGCATCCAAGGTTGAGATTCACTGCTATACATAGAAGCCAAAATCCTGGGAGGCATCCAAAAAGAAACCACTGTTTTCTCCACACCAAGTATAACAATCTAATTATTCCTGTAAGTCTTCTATGAGTCACACCTCATAATAAAAATTAATATTTGTTGAGTGCTTTCTACTGCCAAGCACTATCCTAAGAGCTTTACATGCATCATTAACTCTTTTAAAATCATTACACAACCCTAAAAGGTAGGTGCTCTCATATACAACCCAATTTTACAGATGACAGAAATGAGGCACAAACATTTAAGTAATTTGTACATAATCACAACTGATAAATAACTGAGCTTGGATTCACACCTAGGGAATGTGAACAACATATTTGGTACTGCCAGTGTCCCTCATGGCTAAGTCAGGCCCCTCTTCAAAAAAGGAACTGGAAAGATTTACCCTGAGGGTCATTTAGCCAGATTCATGGAGGCTCTCATATGGATATCTGAATTACTTAAAAAATTCAAGGCAAGGCAAAAATTCATACTCATAGTTGCTTTCTTTGGCCAGACTATATAACACATCCTTTCATTGTTTCCCCAACCCCCATATTAGGAATCGTTTTCATAAGGGCAAGTGTCTAACATCTCAACATGAACTTCTTGTAAACAAATTAGATCGTAAGCCCAACAGAAACCTTGACTGGTATTCAACCAGAGATGTTCAACATTGTAATTTGAAACCTTTGTCATGTAATTCTGTGGATTCTCAAAGTGTAATGA
Source organism: Manis pentadactyla (assembly GCF_030020395.1). Taxonomy (NCBI): domain Eukaryota; kingdom Metazoa; phylum Chordata; class Mammalia; order Pholidota; family Manidae; genus Manis; species Manis pentadactyla. The sequence goes on from NC_080033.1 coordinate 38,742,840, forward strand.
TACAAGTATAAAAATAAAAGGAAAAAAATATTTTAAATTTCTGCCTAATTTAAATTCACACCAAATAGACATTTGGGCAGGTCCATCAAAAAGCACTTGGTGAGAAATCATCTGTGCACTAAGTGCACTTTATACCATGAGCAAAGGTCTGAACTGTAAGTAATATTGGCAAGAACAAGCTATAAGTTAAGATGCAAATCCAAATCCAGTGCACAGTGTTCTGGCTTCAAGCCTGGTAATTGAATTTCCAGTTTATTATCCTTAATGTTTTTTAATGTGAGTTTGCAATTCGATTCAAAATGGAAAGCTGCTCCACCAAATCTTTCCCCTGAGGCACTTCCAGGAACAATTTCTTTTTAGAATCAAGAAATGGTTTTGGGTCAGGAGCGCCCTTTAACTTTTTCAAACTCCAGAAAAGTCTGTTCCAGGGATGCACTAAACCATGGTTCCACTGAAGGACACCAAGCTGGAGACCAGGAATTCTAGAACCTGGCACTGGACCTTCTTATGAAAATGGGAGAGCTAAATACTATGAGTTGGTTAAGAAGCCATGTCTCAGCTGGGAATTCCAAAGGACATGGCATTTTCATTCAGGGCCATCCATACCTAGTAGGTAGGAAACATGTTTCAAATGAAATCTGCTGCTTCAACATAATTGTGTTATCCACCCCCAAGAGTCTGAGCCTTTTGCTTATAATAGCTAGACCTCATCAGGAGCCCATTTATTTTTCCTAACACTAACACTGAATCAAGATTGAGGACTAAATTGCCTTAAACAACTAGTCTTTTCAACGGAGAAAGAGGCTTAAAGGTAATAGCTATCTTATTGTGATAAAAATAACAAAAACAATAACTATAAACCTAACAATGTAGTTTTACCATGTTGCAAGTTATACTCAGCTTTATGAATTATTTATAATATAATGTAACTCTCATAATAGGCTTTAGAGGTAGGTTATTGTTCCCAGTTTCTTACAGGAAAACTGAGGTTTAGAAAGTTCAAGTAATTTTCCAAGATGGTATAACTAGAACAGAGCTTAAGAAAGATTCACCTCACAGTCTGTCTGCACTGAAGCTTGTGCTGTTTATTACTAGACTAGGGAACTGTATACTTTTGTTTTCTTTAAACATTATTTAAGTATCTCTGTGTGTGCACATGTGTGAGTACAGAGAAGAGTATGAAGAAAGCAAAAATGTCCCTTAAGCCTACTGCCTACACATATACATGGCGTAAAAATCCAAGTGCAGTAACAGAAGATGAAAATAAAAAGATATCCCCAAGCTGTCTCCAAAAGTAACCACCTATATATTTTCTTATATGTCCTACCAAGAAAAAGTATTCTGCATTGACTTGAGAAATACATTTTTTTCTCCCTCCATTTTGTTTGTTCCATTCATTCCCTCCTTCATATTGTTCTTCTCCATTCATGGGATAATCCAATGTACACTAACATACCCTTGCCTTTTTCTTCATGTATCTTGGTATCCTTACCACATTGGTATGAATATGTATATCAATTTCTTTCACTAATTATTTAGTAGTCCATTAATTTATTTAACTAGTTCCCAAGTATTTTAAATATGATTATATCTTTTTGTAATGGAAAAGTTTAGTACAATATATATCCTTATGCATATATTTTGACACAGTTTTGTGAGTATATCCATAGAGTAAGTATGTAACAGTCAAGGATCAAGTGCATTGTTTAAAATTCCCATAGGCATTGCCAAATTTCTCTCTAAAGAGGTAGCATCAATTCACCTCCTCATTAACAGACTTTGAGTAGTGTTCTTTACTGTGTCCCCTTACTTTCACATCCACATCACTTGATGCTCCCACCAATGTTATAGGGAGGTAGAATATGGATGCCACCCCTGTTTCTAGCATGAGTCAAGGCTGAACCCAGATGTTCTGATTCTACAGAACCCTTTCTTTGAACAAGCTATACTTTAAAGATGCAAAGATAAATAAAATGTCAGTACTTATGTTTCTACCTTTCATAGATGAAGAGAACAAATGTAACTGGGACTTTGTGGTTCAGGGCTCTGGGATAATGGCTTTAACCAAGCTTGGAACCTACTAAAATACCACTTACTTGAAGTTTGGGATTGAGCCATGACCTTCTATTGTTCAAAGGCATTTTCTTTTGTAATAATTCCATGGGAAGAAAAACGACTTGAAAGTTGTATTTATTAAAAAGCCCCAAAGGAATTTGAACATCAATTTACATTTTTCTTTTTTATAGAAAAAAAATAGTTAACTGTAAATGAATGTCAAACATGTGGTTTACATTTCCTTTAAGACACATGCGGCCTTTAAAAACTAATGGAAATACCTTAGAAGAAACACAATCCGCAATACTGTGAATCTAAGATATGTAGGACATTTTGAGCAGGTCAACACGGCAGGCTGGTTCTTGTGGAGCAGACCTTCTGACTCCTCACGTGAGATGTCGAAGAGGGAGTCAGCTTTCTGAACCCAGCATCTGATGCCGTTTGGATTCATGACTTAAAGAGACTGAGTTTAGAAGACCTTTACCATTATTCCCCATCCACTTACTGGGACACCTGTTCTGTTTTGGGAATCAGAGATATGAGGACTAATAGGATTCGGCATTTGTCCTCAAGGAGTTGAAGTCTTAATGAGAAAAACAAATGTGGAAAGAGATAACAATGAAATGTGATCAATGGGGCATAACGTAGTGTCAGGGCAGTACAAAGAAGGACACTTCACCCACACACAGGTGGAGGAAGAGTGAGAGACGACGTTCAACTGGAGAAGACATCTACTCAGAGACCGGGAGGATGAGTAGGAGTGGCTGGGCAAAGAGTTTGCTGAAGACATCACAGCACAGAGAGTAGTGAGTACAAGGGCACAAGGGCAGAGGCATGGGAAACTTGGATTTTCAGGGAATGCCGGTAGTTCCACTTGTTGGGGATGTAGAATAGACTGCGGAGGGAAGGATAGTTAGCAAGAACGCTAGAGTAGCAAGCAGGCATCAGAGCAGGCTAAGGTGTCTGAGCTTTATTGGGAAGAGCCAGTAAAGGGTTAAGGAAAACAGTTTTGAAAGGTTTTGGAGATTTTGAAAGGGTTTTAGAAAGGTTATTCTGTACCATGTATGGAAAACAGATTGGAGAAGAGTAGAACTGAAAACAAGGAGGTCAGGTAGAATGTTGTTGCTGATATTCCATGAGAAATGATGAAGACCTAGACTAGGATTAGCAGTGAGGATAGAGAGAACTAGATGGATTCAAAAGGTTATTGTGGAAATGCCTAGTTGTGGTCAAGGGCAAATGAGAAGTCAATGGCAACCCCTGGACTTCTAACTTGAGTTTGGATGTTCATCCCCAGGAATGTATGTTTCATCAGCAACTGCGTAAGAGGCAACTTAGCCTGTTGAAAAAAGGGCTTAGGGTTACTCATTTACTTGTGTCTAAACATGAATAGAAGGGAATAGAAATGAGACATAATAATGACTGTCCACATAAGATGTTAAAGGAACCTAATAATCCTTTAAGTATTAAGAAGTCCCAGAAAACTGTACAGTGTAAAAGAGAGAATTTCTCCCCCAAATTACAACTGACAATACCACAACTTGGAGAAGATGCAAGGAAATGCAAGCTCATACTCACTGTTGTGGAAGTATGTATTGGTACAATCCAGGACTCTGCCTTCTCCGTAGAAACCCTGGAGGATCTTTGGTGTACACACCCATGTACAGGGATGTTTGTTGACTCACTGTATTAAAAAAATCAGATAGCACTTAAATGTCTATCAAAAGGTGAGCATATAAACAAATTGGGGTATATTCATAAAATAGAACCCTATTCTGCTATTTAAACTAATAAACTAGGTTTAAATTTATAAAAATAGGTAAATCTCAAAAAGAGAATTGTAAGTGAAGAAGATTAAATTGCTGAATGATACTTACAGATGATATTAAACAATCTATTGTATTATTAATGGATACTTACATTAGTAATAAGCACAGTAGTAGTAGATACATTAAAAGCATGCCAAGGGACACCTACTTCAGGATGAAAAGAAAAAAGTCAAGGATGGGTATAAAAGGGTTTCAAAAATGTCTGGTTTATTAAACTATTTAGTTTTCAACCTCTGCACCATTGACATCTTTGGGCAGTTAATTCTATGTTGTGTAGGATTCTCCTGTGTATGGCAGGATGTTTAGCAGCATCCCTGGCCTCTACATGCTAGATGCCAGTAATACCTCCCCTGCCATGACTACAAAAAGTGTCTCCAGCATTGCCAAATTGTCCCAAGGACAAAGTCACTCTTCACTGAGAACCACTAGTTTAGTAGACTGGTTTTCCTTACATTATTCCTTATACTTTTCTTCTTAAAAACATTTTATAATAAAAGGGGGGTTGGGGAGAAGAGTACTCCTTCAGCTATTCTTTTAATCAACTGTAGCATGTGCAGGCATGCAGCCATCAAGATGCATATAATAGGACCCTGTCCCCAAGAATTCCATGTCTAGTCAGGTGACATAGTGTGGAGGTGAAGAGGCCATGGGATGGGACAGATCGAGATCTAAGGATGAATCTAAGACAAATCTAGGACAGATCTAAAGACAGCTCTTGACTCTGCCACATATTAGCTATGAGAACCTCAGTTTCCTCATGTCTAAAATGAGTATTTTCTGGAAGTGCAATTTTTATGTCAGGGAACTCTAAAACAGTAAGCATGCAGTAAGAAGTATTAATTATACTGCTTGTTTCATTATTATTTGTATGCACATAATGAATCATCTAAGACAGTGTTGACAATATCCTCTCTACTCTCTCCTTAGGGGTCTGACTTTCCGTTGGTGGTCACAAGGAATAGAAAAGCGATTGCCTGTCAGGTCCTACAATCTCACAAGCACCCCCATTTTGCAGTCATAGAAGCATCCCTCACAGTGATGCAAAGGGAAGAGAAGGTATAAGCCAGGCATCAAAAAACAGCTCACATGGCTCATGACACAGAAGCAGGTACCTGAGAAGTTCTAATAGACTCACTTAAATTTTCATATTCTTTATGAAATCAAAACCCCTCCTTTTTTTTTATCCTATCTAGACTTTTCTTAACCAATTAGTAGGTCCTATAGGGTGTTATCGGCCATACCACCCCTAAGAGATGTCTACTTACATATACAAATGAAAAATAATAACATGTTCCCATATTATGGGAAATGTTCTGGAGTCTTAGCAAACTTGTTTGGCACTTGAGCAGTCTTCTTTGCTTTTAATACTAGTTCATTTTCTTCCATATATTTTCAAGTTGTATTATATGTTTGTAATACAATCTTTACAAGAACCAGAAATTTCATTTCCATTATATCCTGTTTACTATGCTTTCTTTACAAGACATTTTTTATTTAGATCGTTAAATTCAGTACTGAAAATACTGGTATGTGTCATGGTAAACTAGCATCATTCCATATGCCAAAGAGCTACAAAGTTGCTCCAGAAGTTGAGAAAGGAGTGAATTCTCTCTGGAGCAACTAAAAAAGCCTAGAATAGAAGGAAGTCTCCCAGCAGAGCTACAGTGAATGGCTGTGATTTGATTAAGCAGGAATGGAAGGCAGGAAGTATTTATTCTTATAAGAACAAACATGAATGAAAGCAAAGCAATAGGAAATGGGGCAATAGAGAGAAAAACTATGATTCTGGTTTGATCTAGAACATCAAAATCAGGGTACCACAGAATCACTTATTGTTAATTCACTTAACAACTTATTAGACAATTAACTGTATAGCATTTAAAATGAATCCAGCACCTTGCTAGGTATGATGATGTATACAACCTGGATCTTTCTATAACACCAAGGGACAAATTGATAATTTGGAATTATCCAGATGAACTGGTGGGGATAAGGGGAATGTTTATATTCTACAAATGGAGTAAGGACTCTATAGTGTCATTAGTATTATATTAGTATCATATAGTGTCACTAGTATGACTTAAATATGTCATTTCAAATTTGGCTTAGTCCACTAACACATCATCATTGCCCTGTATCCTCTCGGAAGGAACATGACCCAAGACGCACCTTCACCAACCTCCCCCTTCCATCACAATCCATGGTTCCCAAGGACAGTCTCTGTCCTAATGGATGAATTCAATTCACATAAATTAATTGTTTCCAGAGTTCCTTTCATCTTTTACAGTACACAGTACCACAATGGGCTGAGGAGCAGGCTGTAAGAATATCTGCACTGCTGCTAAATAATCATATTCATTGGGCTTTATCTAGGCTGCACATGCCTTTAATTTGCTTTTAAAAACACTAAAACTCATTTAATATACTTCTAAAACTGAATGAGGCAATAGAAAAGGAACACATTAATGACTATTCACATAACTTGTTAAAATTTTAACTCAGTTTATTATTTAGTGTACTGTAAATCAAATTAATTACAAATATTGGTACTGACGACGGTGCATAATTAGTTTTTAATCTTTACTGCTTTAACACAGTTGAGGTGCAAAGAAAGACTTCTAAGTGCTATCTGACTATATTAATAGACTGCTTAGAGGTAAACTCGTATAATTCATATGCATTCTACTCACACATAACTCTCTGACAGCTCTCTTGTGATACTTTGTAATCCAATACCAACATGGATTGAAATGGCTTAGCAAGCACTTACCAGAAATGAAAATTAGTATCTATAAGAGATGAAGTGATTTTTAAAGGAACACAAATTTTCAAGTTACTATATTACAGCAAATGGTTTTCAAAGGTCAAATTCACCCAAATATACAAAAATCAGTGTTCTATTTGTATTGAACTGATTAGAATTCTGCAAGCTGTAAATCTAAATAAGTGCACTGTTGTGTAACAACTAAGGCACCCTAAGTCCACCTTGCTATTGGAGGGCGCCTCTGAGATCGTGGCGAACTTCATTTTACAGGTAAGAATATAAGAGACTATCAGAGAAGTTGTGTCCTATCCAGGTCCCACCCACAGTGAAGTTTGTCAGTTCTACCCCAGTATTTGATCCTCTTTGTCTCATGGACACTCCAGGTGTCCCTCTGGTCTTCCTTCTGTGCTACTATGAGACAAAAAGTGGAGTGAGATAGCATCCTCCAAGAGGAATTGATGGGCTAGAAATAGAATCCTCTTTATAAGCCAGAGCCTAGAATTTCATCATTATTAATTATTCTTTGGGGATGTTACAAGACTTTATATATTACCTTTTCTAAACTTTTCTTTGGTACAGTAGCCCTTGTAGAACTAAGAGCTTAAAGCAACCATTACTGTGCTGACAGAAATGCTAGCAACATAAGGAGAGAATTGCCATGAAGCCAGTGAGTAGAGAAGATGATCAAATGCACAAAACAAATAAGAAAAATGATTTGAGGCAAATGTAAGGAAGAAAATTGCTACAATGAAAGCAAAGCCAAATGGATGGAGGCAGGCCATGGAGGCATCGTCCAGGTAGCGAATAACCTCACTCATCAAGGACGCTATAAATCACTTAAGAGTCAGTTAGGGGTTGGCCTACAGTAACTCTAAATTCCTCTCTAACTCTGAGATGCTGTGATTCACTGAAAGCAAACTGAACAAAATAGATGTTAGAGAGGTGAGGGGGCCTTGAGACGAGAAGTGGGATAACATCAAAGACAAATTCTACATACTTTGTATTTTTCATAAAGCAAAATTGCCTCAAAAACAACTGAAAAAAAAGAGAAAAGACCTGTTTGAAACCTGCTGAGTCTCTTACTATATCCTACTAAATAGCATCCAGAAGTGAGGGCTGTGGTACATCCAGACCCCTAAGAGTGTCAGGAAGACCTCTAGCCTTGAACACCTTGCAGAGCCATAGATCACAAAGCTGCTTTCAATTCCCATCGTCTCTATAAGGAGGGGTTAAAATACAGGATTTATTATTTTAACTAAGGGTAAAAAGCTGCAGACATTCAAAAGGCACTGAAAACTAACACATGTTATTATTACATATATCACATATTACATATATTATTATTCTATTTCTCTAAGCCTTGTTCCAAAGGGATTATTATTTTCATGTTTCAGAACTCTACATAGGTATGCTTAGTACTCAAACACAACATTAATTAACTAATTAATTAATGTAAGTATGTATGCATTAAATAGCAAGGGGCCAAACCTCCATGTGTAGAGAAACTTACCACCTTTAATCCAAGACACCCCTAACTGGCTATGAATGAACTGCTAGTATAGAGCCTGGCATGAATAAATTACAGGTCAGAACTTCCTAGGGAGTTTGCCATGCAAGTGTTTTAAGCACTTATATAACACATTCAAGCAGGGGTTGAAATCAGTGTTTTGGGGCCTGAAGCTTATGTAATTTGGGAAACTTTTTACAATAGAATTAATAAGAAAGTGTGGATTCAAAATTAGGTGCAGGACCTTGGATGAAGCCCATGAAAGTGAGGATTCCTGATGTATAGGCTTCACAAGCATCCCAATAAAGACAGGTGGAAAGTGTGCCAATAACAGGACCCACTCATTTCTCAAAGTGGCATTGTAGACTTGAGGCGGGTAGTGCCCCTGGACTGACTGCCTCCATCCAGCCATAGGTCTCTTTACCCCATTTGACTAATGTGTTACATTCACTGAGTAGAATAATGAGAAAAGGTTCGGCAAGCACTGCTCCTGATAACATGAAGACTTGAAGATAACTTGCTTTCTGTGACAAAAGCACACTTACATCACTTTGAGCTAGAACTGGAAGGGATGACAGAACGTACCTTATGTTTTCTAACTCTCCAAGTAATTTAAGTCTCTTACCCAATCTGTGCCTCAAAACAATTCTGTGAGGCAAAACGGGTTTTATTACCCTGGCTTGGTGAAAGAGTAAATGGAGAAAAACTTTTTTGTCATTTTTAAATGAATGCCTTTTTCATGTACTTTTTCTCTCTCCCTTCCTTATTCTCCTGTCTCTTATCTCCACTTCCACCACAAAATAGCAAATGAAATTTTCATCATATCACAGGAGCATTTTTTAAGATGATTGCCATACTTGTGTCATGAGGGCTAACTACATGGGCATGCTCATCTATGCAGAAGAAATCCCTATGCCATTTTGAGTCATTCAGTATGATTCTATAAGCACCAGGAATCTAAAAGAAAAAAAAAAACTTTTGTATATGCTGTTGTTTTGAACATTTCATTTCCAAAATGCTCATTTGTCAAGAGACCTACATAACTAGCAGGTGCCAAACAAATGTTACAGAGGAATATTTCCAACCTGATCAATGACAATTCTTTTCTCCCATGAAGACTACAATGATTTTTAAAAAGATGCTGAATTTTCTGTGCTGATAAGTCACATATGTCCCATCTGGGCATCAAACACTATGGCGTTTCCAGCTTCTTTTGTTCTTTCTAGAAAGACTGTGAGGCAGGTGAGCTTAGGACTCTAACAAACTGAGTTAGCATGGAAAGCTTTTCGCCCCATTGATTGAAATTAAATGCTAATTGGTCCCAGAGCTGCAGACAATTCTGAGATGCAAAATAGTGTGCATGATATGCATTTCTCCTACTACTAGTTTGAAGTCTCCTCAGAAAGCACTATGCTGGCCTATAGTAGGCATGCTCTTTGTTGAAATGTCAAATTAATCAATGAATGAATGAATAAATAAATAGAGAAGAAATCTCCGATTTTTTAGTGGGATTTTGGTTTCAGAACTAACTTCTAGCCTACCAAAAGCTGTTATTAATCACAATATTATTCACAATGGAATATTATTCAGCTTATATGCACAAATCTCATCCAGCCACCTAGTGGGAAATACCTCTCCCTTTGTCTAGTCTTTCAACATCTCAGAACTTTCTACACTATTTTACTAGTTCCTTTAGGATAAATGTTTTTATCTTCATTTTTCAGGTAAATAAATAAGCTCACCTAATGAGACTGGATTACCTATTGTTGTGAATTGAATATTTGCATCCCTTAAAATTCATGTACCAAAACCCCAACCTACAGTGGGATAGTATTAGAGGAAATGGGCCTTTGGGAGATAATTAGGTCATGAAGGTCAAGCCCCCATAATGGGATTAGAGCAATCTTGCATGACCACCACGTGGCTATGTCACGATGGCCCCTGTAACACTTCCTAAGAGATAAAGAGTCCTCACAGCCTGTGCTAGACTCATCACCTTATGTGGGAACCTCTTTCCCTGTTTTAGCCTTAATGTATGCATCATATGGCATCTGTCCAGCCACATTATTATAGATGCCATCTTCAGGAATGGAACAAGGTCCTTCTGCTGCAGCACAAAAGGGGTGTGTGCAGGCCAATGCTTTGTGTTGGCTGCTGGGAGGGACCTGTTAGTCATGGGAGACAGATACCTACTAGTGAAGCTGATCTTGCTCTGTCTCTTCTCTATGTGAGTCAAGTATTATTCCATCCAGTGCTTGGCTGCATTGTTTTCCTTGGTGACTCTAATACCAAGATACAGTGGGCAGAAGTGCTCAGGCTTCTACTTGTAATAGTAGGCAACAGATGACACTTGCTAGATAATGACGTCTGCCATGTGAGAATACAAGACAAGTCATCTATAAAGCAGGATGCAGACACTCTCCAGACAAATCTGCAGGCCCTTGATCTTGGACTTGCCACCCTCCAGAACTGTAAGACTAAGTGTTGGAGTTTAATCTGCCCAGTGTATGGTACTTTTATTGTATCAGCCCAAAATGACTAAGACACCAGTATAAGATTGAGGAGAAGAGCAAATGAGTTTTACTGAAAATGTCATCTTCAGTCCATTGGTAGTGGCTTCTTGAAGTATGATGCTGAGAAAAGAAGGAGCATCCAAGTTTAAAGTAAAGGAGAAGGCTGAGCAATCAGCAATGTACCCCATGGACACTGAAAAGGGAAAGAGTAAGTAGGTGTGCCACATGTTGCTGATCCAAGTTGAAAACTGTACTTCACTCACGGTACTCTTCTACCTTTCTACTTTCTTGTGGAAGGAATCATCACTTCAATCCTCCAAAACTGAACTTAAGCACACCTTAGGTGCTCAATGTGGACTGACTAAGCAAATGGCCTTCCCTCTGGCTACATGACAAAGCTCATGATGTTACAATGATAACAACAGCAAAAAGGACAACAAAAAGACACAAAATGTTTTGGCTTTTATGCGCAAAATTTGAATCTACAACAGATAAATTCATAATGTACAACCTTGCCTCCCCAATAAAACCAAAGAAATGTAATACAACAGCATTCTTTTGCATGGAATGATGTCAGCCCCACCCCATACTTTCAGCTGAAAATCAAATTTAAATACTGTGTCTTCTCATGAATCATCAACATTTATTCATGAGTCACAGCTGAATGCTCTATATGTTGTATTTATGTGAACAAACACATATTTTAAAAAAAGAATCATTTCCATTATCTAGATATATGTGTGTTTGTCAGCATCTGAGAGAATATCCATCCTGGATGGTATAAGTATTCAGCCACCCTTTTAAAAACACCAGTCAGGCACTATATGACATACAACTACAGCATAAGCAATGACCTTTAGTGTCTTCCCTCCTGTTATCTAGACACTGTAAAATAGAAACAAGTTGATATTGGAAATCTCTGTAACATCAGTTTAGAAGCTATTTATTTCAAATGTATTCTGCTTAGTGCACCAACCATAATTTTATTAACAATGGCAAAGTATTGAGACATTACTCAAAGGAATTCTAACAGGTATTCGTTTATTCCACCCCATTGTCCTCAGCATACACACAAACACAGACATTTACGCTTTGGAAAATAATCATAGGTCTCTAGGTTTTTTTTGTCTGTTCCCAACAGAGTATCCTATGGTCATTTAAAATCTTTATAATGTTTTTCAATTAAATTTGTAAAACCTTATAAGGTGGATAGTATCTTAAGGAGACGCAGCTTTCACAGGAGCTATACTCTACAACCTCGTAATCTTTCAATGACTCAGCCACAGTGATTAGTTTTTTTAATTTAAGGTATCATTGTTATAAAATCTTATAAACTGTCACATGAGCAAGATTGTGGTTATTACATTCACCATATATATTATCAAGTTCCCCTCAAACACCCCATTGTAGTCACTGTCCATCAGCATAGTAAGATGCTATAGAGTCACTACTTGTCTTCTCTCTGCTATACTGCCTTCCCCGTGACACTCCCTAAATTTTGTTTCCTAATCATAATGCCCCTTAATCCCCTACTCCCTCCTTCCACACTCACCCTCCTCACCTCCTCACCTCCTCACCTCCTCACCTGGTAACTGCTGGTCCCTTCTTGGAGTCTGTGAGTCTTCTCTTGTTTTGTTTATTCAGTTTACTTCTTTGTTATACTCCACAAATTAGTGAAATCATTTGATACTTGTCTTTCCCGCCTGGCTTATTTCACCGAGCATAATACCCTCTAGCACCATCCATGACAATCCATGTTGTTGCAAATGGTAGGAGTTGTTTTCTTCTTATGGCTGAATAATAATCCATTGTGTATATGTACCACATCTTTATCCATTCATCTACTGATGGACACTTAACGCTGCTTCGGTATCTTGGCTATTGTAAATAGTGCTGTGATAAACATAAGGGTGCACATTTCTTTTTGAAACTGGGCTCCTGCATTCTTAGGGCAAACTTCTAGGAGTGGAATTCCTGGATCAAATGGTACTTCTATTTTGATTTTTTTGAGGAACCCCCATACTGCTTTCCACAATGGTTGAACTAATTTACATTCCTACCAGGAGTGTAGGAGGGTTCCCCTTTACTTTCTCCACATCCTCACCAACATTTGTTGTTGTTTGTCTTTTGGATGCTGGCCATCCTAACTGGTGTGAGGTGATATGTCATTGTGGTTTTAATTTGCATTTCCCTGATAATTTGCAAAGTGTAGCATCTTTTCATGTGCCTTGGCCATCTGAATTTCTTCTTTGGGGAACTGCCTGTTCAGATCCTCCACCCATTTTTTAATCAGATTATTTTCTTTTTGGTGTTGAGGCATGTGAGCTCTTTATATATTTTGGATGTCAACCCCTTATAGGATATGTCATTTATGAGTATATTCTCCCATACTGTAGGATGCCTTTTTGTTCTACTGATGGAGTACTTTGCTGTTCAGAAGCTTTTTAGTTTGATGTAGTCACATTTGTTCATTTTTGCTTTTGTTTCCCTTGCCCAAGGAGATGTGTTCTGGAAAAAATTGCTGATGTTTATATTCTAGAGATTTGTGCCTGTGTTTTCTTCTTTGTGTTTTATGGTTTCACAACTTACATTCACATTGCTCCATTTTGAGTTTATTTTTGTATATGGAGTTAGACAATAATCGAATTTCATTCTCTTGCATGTAGCTGTCCACTTTTGCCAACACCAGTTGTCAAAGAGGCTGTCATTTCCCCATTGTGTTATCATGGCTCCTTTATCACATATTAATTGACCATATATGTGTGGTTTATATCTGGGCTCTCTAGTCTGTTCCATTGATCTATGAGTCTCTTCTTGTGCTAGTACCAAATTGTCTTGATTACTGTGCCTTTGTAGTAGAGCTTGAAGTTGGGGAGTGTAACCCCCCCCAGCTGTATTCTTCCTTCTCAGGATTGCTTTGGCTATTCAGGGTCTTCTGTGTTTCCATACGAATTTTAGAAGTACTTGTTCCAGTTTGTTGAAGAATGCTGTTGGTATTTTGATAGGGATTGCCTTGAATCTGTAGATTGCTTTTGGCAGGATGGCCATTTTGACAATATTAATTCTTCCTATCCATGATAATAGGAAGTATTTCCATTTATTGGTATATTCTTTAATTTCTCTCATGAGTGTCTTGTAGTTTTCAGGGTATACGTCTTTCACCTACTTGGTTAGGTTTATTCCTAGATATTTTATTTTTTTTGATGCAATTGTAAATGGAGTTGTTTTCTTGATTTCTCTTTCTACTAGTTCATCATTAGTATATAGGAATGCAACAGATTTCTGTGTATTAATTTTGTATCCTGCAAGTTTGCTGAATTCCATTATTAGTTCTAGTAGTTTTGGAGTAGATTCTTTAGGGCTTTTTTTATGTACAACATCATGTTATCTGCAAACAATCACAGTTCAACTTGTTCCTTGCCAATCTGGATGTCTTTTATTTCTTTGTGTTGTCTGACTGCCATGGCTACAACCCCCAGTACTATACTGAATAAAAGTGGGGAGAGTGGGCATCCTTGTCTTGAACCCGATCTTACAGGAAATGCTTTCACTTTTCACTATGAAGTATGATGTTGGCTGTGGATTTGTCATACATGGCATTTATTATGTTGAGGTCCTTGCCCTCTATACCTATTTTGTTGAGAGTTTTTATCATGAATGGATGTTGAATTTTGTCAAATGTTTTCTCAGCATCTATTGAGATGATCATGTGATTTTTATCCTTCTTTTTGTTGATGTGGTATGATGTTGATGGATTTTTTAATGTTGTACCATCCGTGCATCTTGGAATAAATCCTACTTGATCACGATGGGTGATCTTTTTGTTGAATTTTTGGATTCAGATTACTAATATTTTCTTGAGTATTTTGCATCTGTGTTCAACAGGGATATTGGTCTGTAATTTTCTGTTTTTGTGGTGTCTTTGCCTGGTTTTGGTATTAGAGTGATGCTGATCTCATAGAAGGAGTTTGGAAGTATTCCCTTTCCTTCTATTTTTTGGAAAACTTTGAGGAAAACATTTAGGTCTTCTCTACATGTCTGATAAAATTCAGCAGTGAAGCCATCTGGTTCAGGGATTTTGTTCTTAGGTAGCTTTTTGATTACTAGTTCAATTTCATTGCTGGTAACTGGGCTGTTCAGATTTTATGTTCCTTTCTGGGTTGGTATTGGAAGGTTTTATTTTTCTAGGAAGTTGTCCATTTCTTCTACATTATCCAATTTGTTAGCATATCATTTTTCACAGTATTCTCTAATAATTATTTATATTCTCTAACAATTTTGGGGTGTCCATAGTGATTTTTCCTATCTCATTTATGATTTTGTTTATGTGTGTGCACTCTCTTTTTTTCTTGTACGTCTGACTTAGGTTTATTCTATTTTATTTTCTCAAAGAACCAGCTCCTGGTTTCATTGATTCTATTGTTTTATTTTTCAAGATTTTATCTATTTATGCTCTGATTTTTATTATGTCCCTCCTTCTACTGACTTTGGGTCTCATTTGTTCTTCTTTTTCTAGTTTCATTAATTCTGTTTAGACTGTTCATTTGGGATTGTTCTTTCCTGAGGTAAGCCCATATTGCTATGTACTTTCTCTCAGAACTGTCTTTGCTGTGTCCCACAGATTTTGAGGTGTTGAGTTGTGCTTTTCATTTGTCTCCATTACTGCTTGATCTTTTTTTATTTGGTTATTGATCCATTGATTATTTAGAAGCATGTTCTTAAGCCTCCATGTGTTTGTGGGATTTTTTTTTGCACAATTTATTTCTAGGTTCATACCTTTGTGTTCTGAGAAGCTGGTTGGTATGATTTCAATCTTCTGAATTTCCTGAAGCTCTTTTTGTGTCCTAGTATATGACCTATTCTGGAAAATGTTCCACCTGCACTTGAGAAGAATGTGTATCCTACTGCTTTTGGGTAGAGCATTCTGTAGATGTCTGTTAGGTCCATTTGTTCTAATGTGGTGTTCAGTGCCTCTGTCTCCTTACTTATTTTCTGTGTGGTTGATTTGTCTTTTGCAGTGAGTGGTGTGTTGAAGTGTCATAAAATGAATGCACTGCATTATATTTTCCCCTTTAATTCTGTTAGTATTTGTTTCACATACTTAGATGCTCCTATGTTGGGTGCATAGATATTTATAATGGTTATATCCCCTTGTTGGACTGACTCCTTTTTCATTATATAATGTCATTCTTTGTCTCTTGTTATTTTCTTTGTTTTGAGGTCTATTTTGTCTGATACAAGTTCTGCAACTCCTGCTTTTCTCCCTATTATTTGCATGAAATATCTTTTTCCATCCTTTCACTTTAAGTCTGTGTACGTCTTTGGGTTTGACGTGAGTCTCTTGTAGATAGCATATAAATGGGTCTTGTTTTTTTTTTTAAATCCATTCTGTGACTCTATATCTTTTGATGGCTGCATTCAGTCCATTTACATTTAGGGTGATTATTGATAGATATGTACTTATTGCCATTGCAGGCTTTGGATTCATGGTTACCAAACGTTCAAGGGCAGCTTCTTTACTATCTCACAGCCTAACTTAACTTGCTTATTATGCTATGTCAAACACAATCTAAAGGTTCTTTTATTTTCCTCCCTTCTTTTTCCTCCTCCTCCACTCTTTGTATATTAGGTGTCATATTCTATACTCTTTGTGTATCCCTTGACTAACTTTGTGGGTAGCTGATTTAAATTTGCATTTGCTTAGTAATTAATTAGTTTACTTCCTTTATTATGGTTTTATTTTCTATGGTTATAGCTAGTTAGCCTTAGGAGCATTTCCATCTACAGCAGTTCTTACAAAATACACTGGAGAGATGGTTTGTGGGAAGTTACTTCCCTCAACTTTTATTTATCTGGACATTGTTTTATCCCTGCTTCAAATTTAAATAATAATTTCACTGCGTAGAGTATTCTTGGTTCAAAGCTCCTCTGCTTCATTGCATTAACTATATCATACCACTTCCTTCTGGCCTGTAATGTTCCCTGAAGTCTGATGATAGCCTGATGGGTTTTCCTTTGTAGGTGATCTTTTTTCTCTCTCTGACTGCTTTAAATACTCTCTCCTTGTCCTTGATCTTTGCCATTTTAATTATTATACGTCTTGGTGTTGTCCTCCTTGGGTACCTTGTGTTGGAAGTTCTGTGCACTCCCATGGCCTGAGAGACTATTCCCTTCCCCAGGTTGGGGAAGTTTTCAGCAATTACCTCCTTAAAGTCACTTTCTATCCCTTTATCTCTCTCTTCTTCTTCTGGGTCACATAGTTCTCTTAATATTCTTTCATTCCTAGAGATCCTTTTTTCTCTCTGTGCCTCATCTTTTTGTATTCCTGTTCTCTAATTTCTTTTTCACTACTTTCTCCTCTACCTCTTCTGCTTTTAAAATCCCTCTATTATATGTTTCATTTCATATAGTGTATTCTTCAAAGTTTCAATCTCTTTCTTGAAGTCCTCTCTGAGATCTTGAATATTTTTTTGTAGCTCCATGAGCATGTTTATGATTTTTACTTTGAAATCTTCATCAGGAAGATTGGTAATTTCTGTTTTACTTAGCCCTCTTTCTGGTGCTTGACAGATTTTGGTTTGTATCAGGTTATTTTGCCATTTCACATTCCTAATGAATATTATGGAATAATAACTTTGTGTAAGTGGCATCCTCTAGTGCCTAGAAGCTCTACTATATGGAGCTGCCCAGCCCCTGGAGCAATGGCAGGGTTCACAAGCACATGATGCCAGTGCCTGCCAGGAGGAAAGAGCTCTTTCCTGCTTTCTGGCCACAGTACCTGCCTCCACTGCCAGTGTCAGTGGGCTGATCATGCAGGGAGGAGCCTCTATGCTGTGTCCCTGTAGCTGCCAGAGGCAGGACTGCCTTCCAGCTAGCCTGGTGCAATGGCAGGGGCAGCAGTCTTGCAAACAGCTTCCAGCCAGAAGGAAGGAGTGGCAGGCTGCATATCGCAGTGTGCGGCCTTGGTGCTGTGTTGCCAGCCAGGGGGATATAATGTGTGAAGCTCCTGAAAGTTTCCAACCTGCTACGACTGAGTGTGACAGGAAGATTTTTCCACCTGTCCTTTCTCCTGATCAGCAGCCCTTTCACTGTTGGGAAGTCTTTCAAAGTGCCTGCCTTTGTTTTGTCCTGGAGAGGTCAGTTGTGGGTACCTGTTCTCCACAAGTAGCTGGAATCTCAGTCTCTCTGAGTATTCTGCTTGTCTTTGCTTTCCAAACTCTCTAATCTCCAGAGCACCATGTAATGTACATTTGTGCTCCCAGAGTAGATCTCCAGGGATGGGTATTTAGCAGTCCTGGGCTTCTACTCCCTCCCTGCTCCATTTCTCTTCCTCCTGCCAGTGAGCTGGGATGGGGGCAGGCTTGCATCCTGCTGGATCACAGCTTTGCTACTTTACCCTTTTCCATGAGGTCTTCTCTTTTCTGCAGATGTAGGCCATCTGTTGCAGTCCTCTTTCCGATTGCTTCTTCAGGATTAATTGTATTTGATGTATTTTTGTGTTATATGTGTTTGGGGAGGAGATTTTTGCCTCACTTCTCACACCACCATATAGCTACCAACAGTGATTAATTTACACTTCTATTCTCTAGAAGGCAAATGGCACTTAGAACAAAAAATGGACTTTATTTTGTGCATTTTCCCTAGAAGTTTTCTTTAGACTATTTCACATTACATTTGCTCTCCAGTCAAACTTAGATCCTGCTACCACTCTTACCAACACTGAATGACTCCCAATATTAGAAAAACTGTGGCACATACATTGTTAATGACACTTCATAAAAAAAAACACACACAAGATAATCTGAGATATAAACTTTTGCTATTCATCGAGTCTGTGCTCATTGGCCTTTTCATATCACTCAGCTTAAAAAAATCCATTGACCATAAAAGCACGCTGTCTTCTCCACAAAATAAATCCTGACACAATTTTCCCACTAACTGCCTGAACATTTTACAATACATGTGTGTGAGTTGTTATCGATCTTCTCCAGGCCAAAAACATAACAGCATCAAAATGTGCTATTTTCCAAGCCAAGCATAAGCCTACAAAATGATCTAGTTTCATCAGTGATTAGTTTCCTATTGTTCTGTAACAAATTACAACAAGCTTAGTGGTTTAAAAAAACCACAAATTTCTTCTCTTATAGTTCTGGAGGTCAGATCTCAAATCAATCTTATAGTGATAAAACCAAGGTGTTGACAAGGTTGGTTCCTTCTGGAGTCTCTGAAGGGAGAATCTGTTCCCTTGACTTCTACAGTTTCTAGTGGACACCCGTGTTCTTTGGTTTGTAGCCTCTTCCTCCTTTAAAGCACATCACTCTAATCTCTATTTCTGTCATCACAGTCCTGCCTCTTCTGAAGTCAATTTTCCCTCTACCTCTTTCTTATAAGGATACTTGTGATTATATTTAGGACCCACTCAAGCTATCCAGAGTAATCTCCTCACATTAATTTAATCACATCTGAAAAGTCCCTTTTGCCATGTAAATTAACATTCACAGGTTACAGGGATTAAGACCCATATATTTTAAAGAGACATTATTCCACTAGAGACATCCACTAATTTAGTTGTTTTTCAATATAAGAGGAAAATAGAATTGAATTCTCTTTTAAAATTAGGTATTACTCAGAAAGAGAGTAAGTGGAATAGATGTAATAACTTGCAAAGAACATAAATCTAGCCTGTAGCATGAAGCTCAGTCCTTAATGTGGTATTTTAAGCAGTTTCTTGGAAGTGAATAAGGATTAATATTACATAATTAAGAATTTGGAAACTGAGCCTATAACTAAAAACAACGTTTGGTTACAAGAAACCTAATTCAACTTCATTTTGACTTAAGGAGGAAAGAAAATCATTCAAGGATCAATGAATCAATGGGAGGCTAGAGGGCTCAGCTCTGACTTTGCAAAGAAACCAAGAGAGATTGCACATCAAGAAAAGTGTTCGGTTACACAGTAGGAACACTTTCATTCATATGATGTCTCTGGACTTTTGCTAAAGCTTGATTAAGCTTGAGTTATAAAGACAAGATCCCTAGGATCTCACACATCAACATTCCTTACTAATAAATGGACACATTTAAAATCTCAGCCCAGTTTCCTTGCATGTAAAGTGAACAATGTAAGAGTACTCAATCCATAAAGTTATCATGAGAATCAAATGAGATATGTATCCAAGTTATTTACAACAGTGGCTGACACATACTGTTGAAAACAAATTGGAGAAATCATCAACCATTATTCCTGCAAACCCAACCATGAACAATTTCTCAGCTGACCCTGAGCCTTTGCCTCACTTTTCCAGGTTCAAACTCCTGAATGGGATCACTTAAATCCATCATGCCCTAGCCCCTGGGAATAAGAAAAATCTTTCTCTTTATTTCCATAGGGAAAGCAAAGCCTTATCTCACTCATTGAGCAGTATCCCTCTAAATAAGAAGACGATTTGGGCACCGAGTTTAAGATAAAGGAAAGACAAATGGTCCCACAGCTGATGTTGACAGGTACAAGGCAAAATCCAATTTAGAATAGAACAGCCAATTAACAGTAACACAGGGTCAGGAGCCACATCTAGTGGAATAATCCAATGACCAAATGACTATTCCCCCCACTTTTTCCTGTTACCTCAGTGGCCTTATTCATTTTCTTAATCTGTTTACTTGGTTTCCCCTTGATAGAAGTATAATTCTCAATTTTATTTTTTAGTATATGTTTCAAAAAATAGGTGGCAAAAAATACTAATATAAATATATGGAAGTCTACTTACTGTACATGTACACTGGGTATTTTTAATTTGGATAAGTATTATTAAAATGGATGCACTTCACATTTGGAGATAAGGGTATAGGGTAGCAGTTTGGAAAATAGGTTTTTGGTAATGATCAAAGGAAATTTTACATTCATCTGAAATGATTTTATTATTTCACATAAAATTTTAAATCTGACCTGAAGCAAATATAGAACTATTTTAATAGCACTTTACTATGGGTGGTGAAAACACGTATTAATTGCATTTTTCTAGTTTCTTAATTTTTTTGACTTCTCATAAATACTTATACCAAGGTTAAGGTATAAAAAAATAGAAAAGAGTCACAAAACATGTTTTAAAAGCCCAAGTATTTAGTAATAAATGCAAAGCCATAAAGTGGGGAGGAGATAGAATTCTTTCCAGCTGTATAAAATGAAATTTAATAAAAAGTACATTAAATTCATTGTATTTAGTCCAATGAAAATACAAAAGTCATATGAATATGAAAAAGTCCACACAGCATGGTTGAGGGAAAAGGTCTGAATAATAATCACTCCAGTTTTTTATTGCAACAGCTCTTTGTTTACTCTAATACAAAGGCCAAGGGCTCTAGGGAAAAGTGGGCTTTTCCTGACATACTGAAATGGAAAACTCCTACCCATGAACGCAGGGAGTCAACCAACACTGGTCAATGAAGGGCTTTGTAACAGAGACAGACCAGGGAGAGGAGCAAGGCAAGAAAGGCCACAACTCATTAAACACTCTCTCATAAAGTTCATACACACTTTAAAACTAAAAGAAATCTCAAAGGGGCTAATCCTCCCTGCACACTGATGAGAAAACTGAGACCCAAAAGAGGTGGCCAGCATTACATAAACAGCATGCGGTGGCACAGAACTTCGGACCCCCTGACCAATGACTATTACCCCCCTTAACACACCACACAAGGAGGTTTGGCATCTGTCCAGTGCCCACCTCCCGATGCCAGTCTCCTACTATGATTCCATGTACTAGTTTGGATCCCTTAGCAAGGCAACAATTCTCATTTCTCTCTACCTTTGCACAGATGTACCCAGTGCCTCATAAAGGTCAGCAGAGCTCTTATCCTTCAAGTCTGAGCCCCTTCCTTCGATGGCCCTAACTCCCAATTTAAGCTGGTTCCATCCTCTGTGCTCCAATATAGTCATTACCTCTCTTTCATAGCGCTTAGCACTTGCTATGATCCCTCGCCCACTAGACTGCAACCATCAAGAAAAGAGAGAATACATCTCTGTGCCCCTAGTAAATTGGAGGACTTATTGCTGAGGTCCTTTTGCACTGTGGGTATAGGGACCCTCCTAAAGAGGAAGAGTGGGAATGGCATAACCACAACAAGGATTATGGAAGCTACCAGCTCTGACATCCTGTCATTATGAGTCCCATTCTTCTTTCTAGCTTTGGTTGAAATACCACTTCCACTTGGAAGCCTTTTCCTCATTAACTGGGTCTGCAACACTTGCCTGGAAACTAAACATCCCAATAAGATGGCTGTCACTTCCTTTTCATGCAGGTATCTGTCACTAGACTGTTCATTGCTTGAGGGCAGGAACCACATGTGGCATTTGTCTGTGCCTTTCAGGTCTTTTACACAAAAATATGTAATAAACACTTGTAGATGGTAAACCTGTTACTAAAGCAATGTTCTACAGTGGCTCTGTTATTAATAGTACTGGGTTAAAAGATAGTAAGGAATAAAATGTGTGTGTGTGCAATCAAGATTAGAAATAAGTTGATCTAATTACAGAAAAGTGAGGCCCTGCTAGAAGCTTAGTGTGGCCCCAGGCTGGATGGCACTGTAAATGGCCCAAGAGAGGTACTGGGTAGGAAGCTGGATGCAGGAGAGGAAGGGAACAAAGCAAGAAATGTGTCTTTCTTTATGAATCTGCAAATCTCATATGTATAACTTCTCATGTGCTGCGGACCCATTGCCTTTCCTGATGTCTCTAGCTGGGTCACTGTTGATAATAAATCATGTAGCTACATGTCCATAATACCTTGCCTCTTTGACCAGTAGCAGTACTGCACAGAAGATGCCATGGCTTGGGGAAAAGTAGACTCTTGCTTTCCCATGCCCTGTGTAAGCTGTCTTGGTATCAGAGCCACCATGCTGCCTGCTGCCTGTCTTTGTCAATGCTCATTAGTGTTGACCTTTCTGGAGAGGGAGAATGGAAAAATCATAACCATAGATGGCATAAAATGATTCCATGGTCTCATAAATTAGGGAAAATCTGGGACAGTTAAACAAGTCTTTTCACTGCAGTACTTCTCAGAGCCATTAGTACACAGATAAAGCTTCCAAGACAGATCTTTAATTTGTAGTGCTCCCCACACTTAACTGATCCCAAAACAATTTCTTATTGGATTACTTTGCAGTAGTGTTCTATGAAACATACTTTGAGGTATGCTGTGTTAAATCAGTAAAAATCTATTAATGTATTACAAACTCATGAGATTAAGCAGAGTTAGCAGAATAAGGAGGGACAGGTCTCTCACTCACCACTAAAGTGTTTTTTTTTTTTTTAACACATTTGTATTACATAATTTACAAGCTGGAAAATACTATTACAGACAAAGAAAAGTTATCCACCATGGAGTCATTTTATCTGATAACATCTCTGCTGATTTCTGGCTCCAGTGTTTCCACCTTTGAGAGGATCTACATGCCCCAGTCTAATGGAGAATTTTGTTGAGAGCTAATTTAGGATTCTGGGACTCTGATATGACACAACAGCTCAGTTTTTTCTTGAAACAAACTAAGGCCCCATTATGAGTTCTTATAAGTGACTAAATGATTGGCTGAATGGTGAATAGCTTTCCATATGTACACCCTGATCAGGTATTTTTTCATGATAACCTTTCTCATTGGGTTCATCAGACCCTCCCTCATCCCCTTTAAAAAAATATCACTGTTGTTTTCTTATACCAATAGGGCATTAAGGAATTATTTTGAAAAGAAAAACAAAAATACTTAGAAAATTGAACTTGATCATTTATTTTCCCCCTGAAAACTAAACTGCCACTGGTTACCTTAATGCTCAGATTATCAGCCCAAATCCTCCCAAGGTTAACAGTACCTTTGTGGGGCATTCAGAGCTGAACTGCTCTAACACTGCAGATGAATGTGTATTAAGAAGCACCTACAGTAGCAGGTGCTTGGAAAACACAGCAGTTCCTCCCAAAACTAATGACATACAGTAATAAGACACAGTCAGTTTTGAAATAAATCACAAAGCATAAGATATTCCTTATTATTAAGTAATATAACAAAAACTGTAAATAATACAGAGTCTATTAGCTTGGAATTTCATGTGAACCTGTGTCAGCCATTATCTGCCCAGAGTTTATATTTATTATGGCCAATAGTGTTCATACCTATTGAGGTTTAGTCCTTTTCATGGTGTTATTTGAATTCTTTAAACTATATTTACTATGGAAAATTTCTAGATAAAGCTTAGAGTGATTTTCTTATCTGATTAAGGAATAATATACAAACTCTATAGGGAGCTTGGCTGCAAATCTTGCATAATGACAAAAACAAACACCATTCTGAAGGAACAGAGATAAAGAAAAGATGGAAAACAAATTTCAGTATGTGTCATACAGAATAAATTCCTACCAAGAAATATGCTCTCTTCTAACTTCACATTTATAACTTGGGAAACACAGTTTATTTCAAGCAAAAGGAATATAGCAAATGCATTTTACAAGGAAACATAAACTTATACACACCAACTTTTAAACTTTATGGGAGCATTTCCAGAAGCCTGGTATAAAGATGATATCTGGCAAAATAAAGTCCTAGAGAGGTACTAATTGGCCCCAATGGGTCTTCCTTCTGCAGAAAGGGAAACTGAAAACTAAAATGAGAATCTTTTCCAGGCTCACTATATGATTTCTGATCCTGAGTTTCAGTGGCCAGTATCATTCTTCTATCTCTGTAAAATGTTTAGTAACTTTTTCCTATTATCAAGCAAAGGCACTGATGTCTGTCCCCATATATCTGCTTTACTCTAGCATTCAAGACTCTCCAGAATTCCGTATCACCTCCACAAGCCCTCATCAGCCTTCATCGGCCCTTCCTTTCACAGTCTCAAACTTTCCCTCCAAGGGCCTACTCATTTCTTTCAATGATAGGCCAGCATACTGCAATCAGCCCACTCAGTGAATATGTTTCAGCACAAGGCATAGAAAGCCCAATTTAGACAGGCATTCATTGTACCATAGAATTGAGAAGTTCAGAGTTGAAGTAGGCTTTGGTAAGTATGGCTTGACCTGAAGATCTCTTCCATTACATTCTCTGATTCTCTTAGCCATGTCCTACTCTGTGTTGGCATCATTCTCAAGATGGCTTGGCTCATGCAGCAGTTCTGGGCCTCACATCTGTACACTGTGCTGATTGGAGAAGAGAGACTCAACTAATTACCAAGACCTCGAGATAAGGAGTTGGGGGCATGGAATCACGGTTGACATAGGTCATCTTATCCACTCCTAGAAGTAGGAATGGAATAAACCTCCCAGAACCATGTGCGTCCATAAACAAAAGTCAGAGGCTGTTGAGAAGGTAGAAGAGTAGATGGGTGTTGAGAGAGGCAAATACCAAGTGCCTACCATAATATACTTCTCCCTCCACTTTGCACTTTCTCTTCACTCCTCTTGTCAATCAAATTTCTGATCATCCACCCTTTGAGGCTCAACTCATATATGACCTCTCCACAAAGTTTTCCCCCAAGCCATTAGCTCTTCTTCCATCCATCCCTATAACACTACCAGCCCTTACTGTACCACCTAGATACTAGTTTACATACATGCTTAACTGATACACATACTTTCTGGATAAAATATTACATTTCCCTGTGTTTTTTAAGCACTTTGAAGGCATGAATGTTGCCTTTCACTTCATATACCCCCCATAACTCCTAATGCAATACAGAGAAGACACACAAAAAGTAAGAGTTAACAGACAGATATGCCAATCATACATTCAACTTTGATCACATTGCCACACTACTCAAAATTCTGTGGCTTCCCATCACCTTATAGGGTGCATTCTAGGATCCACAGCATAGCAAATTTGACAAGATGGCATTTTTTAAACTGTAACTGCATTTTTTTTCCTACCAGTTTTCTGATGTCCTATCCCCACTCCCATTAAGCGAACTAGGCCATTTCCATGTATATTGCTCAGGAAAGGGAGGTAAAACCCAGAAAAAAACAGAGGCAGGAAAGGCAGTACTCTTTTTTTGTTTTCCAAAGATACAATCCTTACAAACTGAAATCCTTACAATTTCAGAAGGTACCAGATGGCATGAAAAAATATTTGGGAAAAACATGTAAAATACCAAAGTTTCCATCTTCAATAATAAAAGCTTTCCCTGGTTTGAAGCTTAGACAGAAGGGAAAGAGATGAGAAAAGACAGATAAGCGGGGATCCAGAGGAAGAGGGTTAGCACATTAAGAGCCAAAGAAACACATCACTTCAGCATAGGACCCTGCTAGGGCCATTCGCTGCATAAGAGCCGAGTGGGCAGCCCATAAGGTTCCCAGTCTCTGCCCATCTTGCTGTCCAGTTTCTGGGAAGGACGTCTCTTTGCCAGCAGCTGGTTAGCGCTACCTGAGGACTGACTAGGACTGGCAGCTGAGATTCTGTTTGGTCCTTTTCCACATATACACAACTCCATGCGAACAAGCCTCCTTGTAGTGTCAAGGGAATGGTATATGTGAAGGGTAATATCGTGATAAAGGAAAAGCCTCCCCACCATAACCTTTATCTTGGGAAAGAATGGAGTAAGTGAGGGGAAGGGATTGTTTCTGACCAGGACCATGGTTAAACAACAAAAAAAACAATGAAATCCAATGTAATGTGTTACTGTTGTTTACAAGTCCTGGTAAACAGGACTGCTTCTGTACTGGACCCTGTCTATTACATTAACTTCCTTTCCCACTATTTCCTCCCAGTGGCAAAGCTGAGTCAAAAAACTGGAATATGGATGTTTCTTTTTCCTCTCAAGAACCTTTTCCTGTTTAGCCTAACTTTTTCCTATGTTAGGGGTATGCAAGTGTGAATAAGAAAAAGGTGGACCAGACATTTTCATCAGGAGCCATATTCATTCTTACATTCATTCATTCATTCATTCATTCATTCAATTTCATTTAACACAGAATTGTGTTTGCCCCCCACAAAGTATGTGTTCATTATGCTATGTTCCAGGAATAAAAAGTGAATGAAACCCGATATTTGTCATCAGGAATTTCACAGACAACACATACATAAACAGACAATTACACTGAAGTGTATTAAGTGCTGCTGGAGTTTGCGAGCCCATAGAGTGAGTCTTGTCGTACCTCCCTGATTCTCAGCCATGAAAGAGACTCTGAGAGCTGACCTCAACCTTCCAGGGTACTGAAGATCTAACCTCAGCATTCTTCAGGTAAAAGACTGGGAGCAACCAAACAGTCCAACCTGTCCTCAACATCCTGGAAAAATGAAAGAACTAGAGCAAATACAGCCCACATATACCTACAAAAATGAAATCAAGAAAATTTGACTTCTCTATGACATCTTCTACTATATGTAAGAAAAAGACAAGTTAACATTGATCCCAAACTTTAAGTCTACTTACTAATCTCAGTAATGGACTGACAGCCTCATTTTTTAAATCCAAATTTTATTGAATGCAGGCTCGACTCTGCAGAATGGCCAGGTAACAAGTTGTTGTTATACCAGAGGTGGTGTCACATATACCACATATAGATTACTCACTTTCCATAATGTATATTTAAGATAACTAAACCAAACAAAATTTGGTCTTTCTTCCATGTTTCAAAAGACTTCACAGTATATGTCCCTAGTTGAAGGTAACCATAATTGCACACAATAGTTTTGTAACCTTCTAGTTAATAAAATTCTGAAAAAAATCAGTTTGTTTCAAATCTTGTTTCAAGTGCAAGATTTTTCTATAATGATTAAAATAATATCAACTGAGTTAAGAAATAAAGCAAAGCTCTTCTTTGGAAGGCAGTCTTCCGAGTGCTTACTTAGGCAGAATGTAACATGGGAAACTGCAAAGATGATAGGGAAGAGGTGTATATGGAGATGTCAGGAAAGTCACATGTATGGTTCCACTGCATCCAGGGCAAATCTATGAAAAGTTATATGGAAACTGTAACTTAGACATGAACTAATTTATGCCAGGACACACAGCCAGCAAATAGAGGTGCTAAATGTAGAGCCCCAGTCTCTTGGCCTCTCTCCCCTACAATGGCCTTCCTCTGCTTAATCTTGGACTACTTTTATATAGTTGCACAGAAAACACTTATCTTCCTCAGAAGTCTTATAAACAAAAGGCACTTTTTGAAGAAGAATAAAAAGTCACAGTTGTGAACTGCATTTTTCTGATTCCTTTTAACACCATCCTGTTTTTTGCATCCCTATTTTGCCCTCTGGTAGTTGGGGGTTGATAGAAAGATCTGTGAGTGAAGATGGTGATTTGCAAACCATCCTACTGGGTGCCTAATAAAATGCAAATCGAGACATGGGGAGCAGAGAAGTTCTCTGTCCTTCTCTTTGCAAATAAAGTGTTATGTGCCACTTGCAGGGATCAGGAGTGCCATGCTGAGGATGCATCTGCTCTTTCTGACAGCTCCCCAACGAGTCCTGCTTCTTCTTTTTTGCAAGCCAGCAAGCTGTTCTTGGAGAGTACAAAAAGAAACCTGCTGCAGAAAAATAAGTTTCTCTGACAAGCAAGAAGAAATTCAAAATCTAAAAAAAACTCAGAAGCTGAAATTTTTAATAGCAAAACCCAAGCTCATGCTTTCAATAAAAGAATCCCTTTTCAGTTAGGAGTAGGATGGAGTACAAACTCATTAACCATAGGGACCGAAAGTGTGGATGTGAGAGAAGTGACCAGGCTGGGGATGGTGGGGAACTGGAGAAAGCACGTTCTGTGCCACATAGGAAGCCACTGATCAGCTCTAGCCAATAGTATCTTGAGGAAATGCAGTCCCAGTGAGGCAGACATTGCTGTTTTTAAAGAGACACTAAAATTTATGGATTTTGTGAGATCTCCTAATTTTCAAGTTTTCCAAATTATTATTTGGCCAGGCAAACTGAATGGGGTCCTTAGAATTCAAAGTTCCCTTTTCAATTTCCAAGATGGAGGAATGCTGGGACCACCTCAAAATCTGAGCTTGGTCTGCAAAGGGGGGAAGTCCTTGAGAAGAAAGCTCTGAGGATGAACAAAAAGGCACCAGTGCTGAGGAATTGTGGAATCCTGAGCTGGGAAATCCTTGAACATAGGGGGGGAAATTATAGCAAAGGTAATTCAGGTTCATTGAAAGTTTACCATGTGCCAGGTCCAGGGCTAAGCTCTTCAAAACGATTATCACATCCTGTCAGGACTAGCACCCTATGAAATACAGTGGTCATCACCACCTTACAGATGAGAAACTGAAGAGAATGACAACTAGTAAGTGATGAGGAAAGGCCCTTGGTCTCCCTCCCAATGTGGTCTCACTGAAACACATCAGAGAGTTCCAAAGATGTCAGTTCATTTATGATGAACAGACACTGGGCAGGTTCTTATCCTGGAGAGAGAGAGCAACCCTCTATTTGTAAATGCTTGTATAAGAGATTTCTTGCCCATTACATTAATATTGATGTTTAGATAATGATAATGTCCTTCATACATTCTAAGGGGCAAGTGTTATTTTGTAAAATTAAAGCTATATTCGATGGTAATTGTATACATCTCTTTGGTTTGCAGCCTTATTATTCAATGGACAAAATCAGACTAAATTTTAAACAGTGATACAACCAAATAATAAAATGCTTTATATCTTCTTTTAAGCAAAACTAAGTCTTCTCCAGAGAATTGTCTTGTAAATCCCTATAGTATGTCTTGTCTATGTCACTGACTTTGACAGTTAAATTCATTTCCTGTGTTCAGCTCAGTACCTTCAACAAGACTATGAGCTTTTTGAAAACAACTAGGAGGCTTTGGAAGAAAGGACCAGGATAAAAAAAAGGTTCCAGCCATTCTTTATCTAGTCTGATAATCAAGAAATTGAGCATGTTTAACAAGAAGACTTGGTGAGGAAGGCTTGTGTGTCAGAGTAAAGACACATGTAGATATTTTCAAATAATTAGGGGTAGGTTTAATTAAATAAGAGATTAGGAAGTTACACATGACTTAGTAGCACTACTACCAGTAAGCAAAAGTCACTAGGAGACAGTTTTAGTTCAACATACTAAAGACTTGAGAAAAGCTGTGCTTATAAGAAATGTAACTGGCTTCCATGATTTTTGGGCTAGACACTATGCCTGTTGCTCGAAGTTTCCAACTAATACCAGAAGAATCTATGGAATAGGAGATTCTAGCTCAGTAGGAAGACAGACAGTAAGGCCATAAGCATGTTAAAAGTTTCATTATCTATTACAGAAAACTTTTATGTTTTTACTATGAAATGTAGGTATATAATAACAGTCTAAAAAACGGGGATATGTAATACATGTATGGTTTAAAGAAAGATAATAAAAGAATAATCTATGTACCAAGTACCCTGCTAAGAAATAAAATGTAATCAGTGCCTTAGAAGCTTCCTGTATGTAT
The DNA here is from genome assembly GCF_030020395.1 of Manis pentadactyla. Taxonomy (NCBI): domain Eukaryota; kingdom Metazoa; phylum Chordata; class Mammalia; order Pholidota; family Manidae; genus Manis; species Manis pentadactyla. The sequence continues at coordinate 38,772,903 of NC_080033.1, forward strand.
GTTCCTTTTTATCATTTTCCCCTTCTCTCTTTTAAAGGCAATCAAAACCCTGGATTTTGCATTCATCTTTGCTCTTCTTACAGTTTTTCCATATATGTATTTACTCCTAAATATATATTGTTTAGTTGTACCTAACTTGGCGCTCTACAAATGAACTTTATAAAAACAGCATGTGTTCTTCTGTCTTGCTTTTTTCACCAAACATATTTTAGATATTCACCATGTAGAAGTGTGCATCTGTAGTTCATTCATTTTCATTTTCAATGAATGACCATAGCAAAATGTAATCATCCTTTCTACGTTGATGAACATCCATTTCATTCCTTTTTTTTATACTATGGATTGTGCTGCTCTGAAAATTTTTGATGAATACATATGAAAGAATTTCTCTAGGATTCATACATGGCTTCTTTTTTGGAGAAGTGTAAGTTCAAACATCTAATGTAGTAGGCTATTATTAAATGATGACTCTAGGATAGGCAATTATTTTCTTAGATATGACATGAAAAGCACAAGCTACAAAATAAAAATATATAAATTAGACTTCATCAAAATTAAAAACATTTGTGCATCAAAGGACACCATCATGAAAATGAAGAAAACCCATAAAATGGGAGAAAATATTTGCAAATAAATATCTGCAAGGAATTTATATTCATAAAGAACAATTATAACTCAACAATTAAAAGACACATAACCCAGTTAAAAAATGGGCAAAGAATCTAAATAGTATTTCTCCAAGTAAGATACAAATGACCAGTAAAAAGATGCTCACCATTGTTAGTCATGAGGGAAATACAAATCAAAACCACTATGAGATACCATTTCATACCCACTAGGATGGTTATAATAAAATGACAGGTAATAAAATAATAACAGGTAATAAAAAGTACTGATAAGACATGGGAAAATTGAAACACTCAAACATTGCTGGCAGAAGTGTGAAATGGCAGAGCTGCTACGGAAAACAGCTTTAAAATTTCCTAAAAAGTTAAACATAGAGATACAATACAACCCAGAAATTCTACTCCTAGTTATATATGTAAGGGAAATAAAAAATATGTTCACACAAAAATATGTCTACATGTGAGCATAACAGTATTATTCATAATAGTTAAAACCTGGAAACAACCTAAGAGTTCAAATGATGAATGGATACACAAATGGAGTATAGCCACATAATGGAATATTATGAAGCAATAAAAAAGAACCAAGTACTAATACTTGCTACAACATGGATGAAGTTCAAAATTATCATGTTCAGTGAAATAAGCCGACCACAAAGACCATATACTATGTTACTGCACTTACGTGAAGTGTCCAGAAGAGGAGAGTACATAGTAACAGAAAGCATACTAATGTGGTTGGCTGGAATTCATAAAGAGGAAGGCACGGGAAATTAATGTTGATGGGTATGGGATTCCTTTTATTTTTTAAGACTCTACTTTTTAGGGCAGTTTTAGGTTCTTAGCAAAATTGTAAAAGATACAGAGATTTGCTAGTACCCCATGCCTCCACACATGCATACTCTCCCCCATTATTAACATCACCTAACAGAGTGGTACATTTGTTACAATTGATGAACCGACATTAATACATCATTACCACACAAAGCCATAGTTATCACCCAAAGTCCATAGTTTGCATCAGAGTTTACTCTTGGTGCTGTACATCCTATGAATTTGGACAAATATATAATGACATGTACCCATCATTAAGTCTCATATACAGTATTTTCATTGCTGTAAAGATCCTATGCTCCATCTATTCATACCTGTCTTCTGTCCTTTCCCTCACCCCTGGAAACCACTGATCTTTTTACTGCCTCCAGTTTTGCCTTTTCCAGAATGCCATATAGTTGGAATCATACAGTGTGTAGCCTTTTCAGATTGGCTTAAGTCACTTAGTAACATGCATTTAAGGTTCCCCCGTGTCTTTTCACTGCTTAAAAGCTCATTACATTTCAGCCCAGAATAATATTCCATTGCCTGGATGTACCACCATTTATTTATCAATTTACCTACTGAAGGACATCTTTGTTACTTACAAATGTGGACAATTACAAATAAAGTGAAAATAAACATCCATGTGCAAGTTGTCATGTGGATGCATTTTCAACCCCTTTGGGTAAATTTCAAAGAACAAAATTCCTGTATTGGATGGTAAAAATGTTTTGTTCTGCAACAAATCACCCAACTGTTTTTACAGGTGGCCGCACCATTTTGTGTGCCCACCAACAGGGATTGAGAGTTCTTGTTGGACCATATCCGCACCAGCATTTGATGTCAGTGTTCCAGATTTTGGCCATTTTAATAGGTATTGTATTATCTCCCTGCTTTAGTTTGCATTTCCCTGATGACTTGGGATGTAGAGCATCTTTTTAGATGCTTATTTGCCTTCTGTATGAGGTGTCTCTTAAAATCTTTGGACCATTTTTAAAGCAGGCTGCTTTCTTATTTTTGAGTTTTAAGTGTTCATTATAAATTTTGGATAATAATTCTTCATGGTTTTTTCTTTGCAAACATTTTCTCCTAGTGTGTGGTTTGTTTTCTTTTTCCCAACACTGCCTTTCACAGAGAAAAAGGTTTTAATTTTAAAGAATTCCAGCTTATCAATTTTATTTTAATCAAGGGTCATTCCACTGGCATTACATCTAAAAAGCTATCACTATGCCCCAGGTCATCAAGGATTCTCCTGTATTACCTTCTGAGAGTTTTACAGTTTTGCATTTTATATCTAGCTCTATGATTCATTCTGAGTTAATTTTTGTGAAGGGTGTAATGTCTGTGCCTAGATTTTTTTTCTTGCATGTGGAAATCCAGTTGTTCTGATGCCATTGGTTAAAGACCATCTTTGCCCCACAGTATTGTGTTTTCTCCTTTGTCGGAGATCAGTTAAGTGTATTTATGATGGTATTCCTTCTTAAGGTCATGAAAATGTTTTAAAATTAGATGGTAGTGTTGGTTGCACAAACGTGTGAACATAAAAACCACTGAATGTTTCAAATGGGCAAATTTTATGGTATGTGAATTATAACTCAATAAGGCTGTTAAAAAAATACTGTGGCTTCTGTCTTAGGTCTTCCTCTCACTCTCTCTCACTTGCACACTATGACGCAACCAGCTGCCATGTTGCAGGTTGCCTTATGGAAAGATGCATGTGGCATGGGACAGCTAGAGGCCTCCAGCCAGAGCAGAGCAAGGAGGTAAGACCCCTTTGTCTAACAATATACAAGGAACTGAATCTTGCAAGTAAGTAGCTGAGTGAACTTGGAAGTGGATCTTTCCCTAGTCAAGCCTTGTGATGAGACCAGAGCCTAGAGCAACACCTTAATTGTGTGACACCTTGAGACAGAGAACCCAGCAAGGGCCATGCGAGGATTTCTGACCCAGAGAAACTGTGGATAATAAATGTTATTTTATTTATTAATGGTAAATAATAAAATAAAAATATAAAATTAAATGTGATTAATCATACATTTAATAAATTTAAATGTAAGTATTAAATATAAGAATAAAACATAAATATAAAATAAATTAAATATACAATGTAGCCACTAAGTTTTGCAGTATGGAATACACAGCATATACATATATGTACATACAATGAACACACTAGGCAACAGCAAACCATTTTCTCCGATAGTGGTTATAATTTAGACAACTACCAGCAGTGAGTGGAAGTTGCCAATTTCCCAAGTCCTCCCCAACACTTCATTATTTGACTTTTAAATGTTTACCAATTAGGCAAATGTGAAATAGTATCTCAATGATATTTTATTTTGCATTTCCTGCCTACTAATGAGATTGAGCATCTCTTCATATGTTTGTGGAATATTCAAATATTCTAAGAAATATTCAAATGTTCTAAGAAACATGTTTTCATCTTTCATGCATTATTCTACCTTTGCTTCTTTCTATGATTACAGTGGCTTTCAAATACACTGTAGATTATAATTCTTTGTCAGTTATATGTTATGCAAATTTTTCTCCCAATTTGTGACATACTTTTCATTCCTTATGATGTTTTTTAGTGAGAACTACAAGCAAATTTAATACAGTCGAATGCTTAGCACTTTTTGAGTCTTAATAAATCCTTTCCTACCTTGAAACCATAAGAATATCATAATAAGACTTCTCCCAGGTATTTTATAATTTGGCTTTTCATGTTTATAAAAGTTATTTTTCACCCATGACTTTTTCCGCATATTTTTATTTTTCTCTACTCGGAAGTTCTTCTTCACTTCTCACCATCACGAGTGTTTTGGGCTCTCTCTTATTGCTTCCCTCCTCCTTTCTTTTTATTTATTAAGGTATCATTGATATACAATCTTATGAAGGTTTCACATGAGCAACATTGTGGTTACTACATTCCCCCTATTATCAAGTCCCTCCCACACACCCCATTCGTCACTGTCCATCAGCATAGTAAAATGATACAGAGTCACTACTAGTCTTCTCTATGCTATACTGCCTTCCCCATGCCCCCATATATAACATGTGCTAATCATACTACCCCTTAATCCCCTTATCCTTCCCTCCCCACCCGCCCTCCCACACCCCTCCCCTTTGGTAACCACTAGTCCCTTCTTGGAGTCTCTGAGTCTGCTACCATTTTGTTCTTTCAGTTTTGTTTCATTGTTATACTCCACAAATGAGGGAAATCATTTGGCATTTGTCTTTCTCCACCTGGCTTATTTCACTGAGCATAATGTCCTCCAGCTCCATCCATGTTGTTGCAAATGGCAGGATTTGTTTCTTTCTTATGGCTGAATAGTATTCCATTCTGTATATGTACAACATCTTCTTTATCCATTCATCTACTGATGGACACTTAGGTTGCTTCCATATCTTGGCTGTTGTGAAAAGTACTGAGATAAACACAGGGGTGCATAGGTCTTTTTGAATCTGAGAAGTTGTATTCTTTGGGTAAATTCCAAGGAGTGGGATTCCTGGGTCAAATGGCATTTCTATTTTCAGTTTTTTGAGGAATCTCCATATTGCTTTCCACAATGGTTGAACTAGCTGACATTCCCACCAGCAGTGTAGGAGGGTTCCCCTTTCTCCGCATCCTCACCAGCATTTGTTGTTTTTAGTTTTTTCGATGCTGGCCATCCTTACTGGTGTTAGGTGATATCTCATTGTAGTTTTAATTTGCACTTCCCTGATGATAAGTGATGTGGAACATCTTTTCATGTGTCTGTTGGCCATCTGAATTTCTTCTTAGGAGAACTGTCCCTTCATAACCTTTGCTCATTTGTTAATTGGGTTATTTGCTTTACGGGTGTTGAGGCATGTAAGTTCTTTATATATTTTGGATATTAACCCCTTGTCAGATATGTCATTTACAAATATATTGTCCCACACTGTAGGATGCCTTTTTGTTCTGTTGATGGTGTCCTTTGCTGTACAGAAACTTTTTAGTTTGATGTAGTTCCATGAGTTCATTTTTGCTTTTGTTTCCCTTGCTTGAGGAGATGCGTTCAGGAAGAAGTAGCTCATTCAGGAGATGTTTGCCTATGTTGCCTTCTAAGAGTTTTCTGGTGCATGACTTACATTCAAGTCTTTAATCCATTTCAAGTTTACTTTTGTGTATGGGTTTAAACAATAATCCAGTTTCTCTTGCATGGAGCTGTCCAGTTTTGCCAACACCAGCTGTTGAAAAGGCTGCCATTTACCCATTGTATGTCCATGGCTCCTTTATCATATATTAATTGACCATATATGATTGGGTTTATATTAGGGCTCTCTAGTCTGTTCCATTCGTCTATGGGTCTGTTCTTGTGCCAGTACCAAATTGTCTTGATAACTGTGGCTTTGTAGTAGAGCTTGAAGTTAAGGAGCGTAATTCCCGCTGCTTTATTCTTCCTTCTGAGGACTTCTTTGACTATTCATGTTTCCACATGAATTTTAGGAGGATTTTCTCTATTTTGTTGAAGAATGCTGTTGGTATTTTGACAGCAATTGCATTAAATCTATAGATTGCTTTAGGCAGGATGGCCATTTTGACAAAATTAATTCTTCCTATCCATGAGCATGGAATGTGTTTCCATTTATTGGTATCTTCTTTAATTTCTCTCATGAGTGTCTTGTGGTTTTCGGAGTATAGGTCTTTCACTTCCTTGGTTAGGTTTATTCCTAGGTATTTTATTATTTTTGATGTAATTGTGAATGGAATTGTTTTCCTGATTTCTCTCTCTGCTAGTTCATTGTTAGTGTATATGAATGCCACAGATTTCTGGGTATCAATTTTGTATCCTGAAACTTTGCTGAATTCAGATATTAGATCTAGTACTTTTGGAGTAGATTCTTTAGGGTTTTTTATGTACAATATCATGTCATCTGCAAACATGGACAGTTTAACTTCTTCCTTGCCAATCTGGATGCTTTTTATTTCTTTGTGTTGTCTGATTGCTGTGGCTAAGACCTCCAGTACTATGTTGAATAGAAGTGGGGAAAGTGGGCAACCTTGTCTTGTTCCTGATCTTAAAAGAAAAGCTTTCAGCTTCTCGCTGTTAAGTATAATGTTGGCTGTGGGTTTGTCATATATTGCTTTTATTATGTTGAGTTACTTGCCCTCTATACCTATTTTGTTGAGAGTTTTTATCATGAATGGATGTTGAATTTTGTCAAATGATTTTACAGCAACTATGCAGATGATTATGTGGGTTTTTTCCTTCTTTCTGTTGATGTGGTTGATGATATTGATGGATTTTCAAATGTTGTACCATCCTTGCATCCCTGGAATAAATCCTACTTGATCATGATGGATGATCTTTTTTAATGTATTTTTAAATTCAATTTGCTAATATTTTGTTGAGAATTTTTGCATCTATGTTCATCAGGGATATTGGTCTGTAATTTTCTTTTTTTGTGGTGTCTTTGCCTGGTTTTGGTATTAGAGTGATGCTGGCCTCATAGAATGAGTTTGGAAGTATTCCCTCCTCTTCTACTTTTTGGAAAACTTTAAGGAGAGTGGGTATTAAGTCTTCACTACATGTTTGATAAAATTCAGCGGTGAAGCCATCTGGTTCAGAGGTTTTGTTCTTAGGTAGTTTTTTTATTACCAGTTCAATTTTGTTGCTGGTAATTGGTCTGTTCATATTTTCTGTTTCTTCCTTAGTCAGCCTTGGAAGGTTGTATTTTTCTAGAAAGTTGTCCATTTCTTCTAGGTTATCCAATTTGTTAGCATATAATTTTTCATAGTATTGTCTAATAATTCTTTGTATTTCTGTGGTGTCTGTAGTAATTGTTCCTTTCTCATTTCGGATTCTGTTAATGTGTGTAGACTCTTTTTTTTTCTTGATAAGTCTGGCTAGGGATTTATCTATTTTTTTTTTATTTTCTCAAAGAACCAGCTCTTGCTTTCATTGATTCTTTCTACTGATTTATTCTTCTCAATTTTATTTATTTCTGCTCTAATCTTTATTATGTCCCTTCTACTGACTTTGGGCCTCATTTGTTCTTCTTTTTCTAGTTTCATTAATTGCGAGTTTAGACTGCTTATATGGGATTGTTCTTCTTTCCTGAGGTAGGCCTATATTGCAGTATACTTTCCTCTTAGCATGGCCTTGGCTGTGTCCCACAGGTTTTGTGGTGTTGAATTATTGTTGTCATTTGTCTCCATATATTACTTGATCTCTGTTTTTAATTGTTCATTGATCCATTGGTTATTTAGGAGCATGTTGTGAAGCCTCCATATGTTTGTGGGATTTTTCATTTCCTTTGCGTGATTTATTTCTAGTTTCATACCTTTGTGGTCTGTGAAACTGGTTGGTACTATTTCAATCTTTTTAATTTACTGAGGCTCTTTCTGTGGCCTAGTATATGATTTATTCTTGAAAATGTTCCATGTGCACTTGAGAAGAATGTGTATCCTGCTGCTTTTGGGGGTAGAGTTCTGTAGATGTCTGTTTGGTCCTTTTTTTCTAATGTGTTGTTCAGTGCCTCTGTCTCCTTACTTATTTTCTGTCTGATTGATCTGTCCATTGGAGAAACTGGAGTGTTGAAGTCTCCTAGAATGAATGCATTGTATTCTATTTCCTCTTTTAATTCAGTTAGTACTTGTTTCACATATGTAGGTGCTCCTGTGTTGGGAGCATAGATATTTATAACGGTTATATCTTCTTGTTGGATTGACCGCTTTATCATTAAGTAATGTCCTTCTTTCTCTCTTTTTATTTTCTTTGTTTTGAAGTCTATTTTTTCTGATACAAGTACTGCAACTCCTGCTTTTTCTCTCTATTATTTGCATGAAATATCTTTTTCCATCCCTTCACTTTTAGTCTGTGTATGTCTTTGGGTTTAAAGTGAGTCTCTTGTAGGCAGCATATAGATGGATCTTGTTTTTTTATCCATTCAATGACTCTATGTCTTTTGATTGGTGCATTCAGTCCATTTACATTTAGGGTGATTATTGATAGGTATGTACTTATTGCCATTGCATACTTTAGATTGGTGGTTACCAAAGGTTCAAGGATAACTTCCTTACTATCTAATAGTCTAACTTAACTCACTTAATATGCTATTATAAACACAATCTAAAGGTTCTTTTCTTTTTCTCCTTTTTCTTCCTCCTCTATTCTTTATATATTAGGTGTCATATTCTGTACTCTTTGTCTATTCCTTGATTGACTTTGGGGATAGTTCATTTAATTTTGCATCTTCTTAGTAATTAGCTGTTCTCCTTTCTTTACTGTGGTTTTATTACCTCTGGTGACAGCTATTAAAACTTAGGAATACTTCCATCTATAAGAGTCCCTCCAATATTGACTGGAGAGATGGTTTGTGGGATGTAAATTCTCTCAGGTTTGGCTTATCTGGAAATTGTTTAATCCCTCCAAATTTAAATGATAATCATGTCAGAGAAAGTAATCTTGGTTCCAGGCTCTTCTGCTTCATTGCATTAAATACATCATGCCACTCACTCCCTTCTGGTCTGTAAGGTTTTTGTTAAGAAGTTTGATGTTAGCCTGATGGGCTTCCCTTTGTATGTGATCTTATTTCTCTCTCTGGCTGCTTTTAATAGTCTCTCCTTATCCTTGATCCTTGCCATTTTAATTACTATATGTCTTGGTGTTGTCTTCCTTGGGTCCCTTGTGTTGGGAGATCTGTGGATCTCCATGTCCTGAATCATTTGTTCATTTTTGCTTTTGTTTCCCTTACCCAAGGAGATATGTTCATGAAAAAGTTGCTCATGTTTATGTTCAAGAGAGTTTTGCCTATGTTTTCTTCTAAGAGTTTTATGGTTCCACAACTTACATTCAGGTCTTTGATCCATTTAGAGTTTACTTTTGTGTATGGAGTTAGAAAGTAATCCAGTTTCATTCTCTTACATATAGCCATCCAGTTTTACCAACACCAGTTGTCAAAGAGCCTGTCATTTCTCCATTGTATATCCATGACTTCTTTATTGTACATTAATTGGCCATATACATTTGGGTTTATATCTGGACTTCTATTCTATTCCACTGATTTATGGCTCTGTTCTTATGCCAGTACCAAATTATCTTGATTACTCTTTGTAGTAGAGTTTGAAGTTGGGAAGCAAAATCCCTCCCATTTTACTCTTTCTTCTAAGGATTATTTTGGGTATCTGGGATCTTTTGTGGCTCCATAGGAATTTTAGAACTATTTGTTCTAGTTCGTTGAACAATGCTGTAGGTATTTTGATAGGGATTGCATTGAATCTGTAGATTGCTTTAGGCAGGATGGCCATTTTGACAATGTTAATTCTTCCTACCCAGGAGCATGGGATGTATATCCATTTATTGGTGTCTTCATTAACTTCTCTCATGAGTGTCTTGGAGTTTTCAGGGCATAGGTCTTTCACTTCCTTGGTTAGGTTTATTCCAAGGTATTTTAGTCTTTTTGATGCAATTGTGAATGGAATTGTTTTCCTGATTTCTCTTGCTGCTAGTACATCATTAGTATATAGGACTGTAACAGATTTCTGTGTATTAATTTTGTATTATGCAACTTTGCTGAATTCAGTTATTAGTTCTAGTAGTTTTGGAGTAGATTCTTCAGGGTCTTTTATGTATAATACCATATCATCTGCAAACAGTGACAGTTTAACTTGTTCCTTGCCAATCTGGATGTCTTTTATTTCTTTGTAATGCCTGATTGCTGTGGCTTGGACCTCTAGTACTTTGTGGAATAAAAGTGGGGAGAGAGGGCATCCTTTTTTAGTTCCCTTTCAGCTTTTTGTTGCTAAGTATGATGTTGGCTGTGGGTTTGTCATATATGGCCTTTATTTTGTTGAGGTATTTGCCCTCTATGCCCATTTTGTTGAGGGTTTTTATCATGAATAGATGTTGAGTTTTGTTGAATGCTTTTTCAGCATCTATGGAGATGACCATGTGACTTTTATCCTTCTTTTTGTTGATGTAGTGGATGATGTTGATGGAGTTTCTAATATTGTACAATCCTTGCATCCCTGGAATAAATGCCACTTGATCATGATGTGTGATCTTTCTGGTGCATTTTTGGATTCAGTTTGCTAATATTTTGTTGAGTATTTTTGCATCTATGTTCATCAGGGATATTGGTCTGTAATTTCCTTTTTGTGTGTTTTCTTTGCCTGGTTTTGGTATTAGAGTGATACTGTCCTCATTGAATGAGTTTGGAAGTATTCCTTCCTCTTCTACTTTCTGGAAAACTTTAAAGAGGATGGGTATTAGTTCTTCTCTAAATGCCTGATAAAATTCAGCAGTGAAGCCATCTGGTCCAGGGATTTTGTTCTTGGGTAGTTTTTTGATTACCAATTCAATTTCACTGCTGGCAATTGGTCTGTTCATATTTTCTTTTCCTTCCTGGATCAATCTTGGAAGGTTGTATTTTTCTAGAAATGTGTTTATTTCTTCTAGGTTATCCAATTTGTTAGCATATAATTTTCCATAGTATTCTCTAATAATTCTTTGTATTTCTGTGGTGTCCATAGTGATTTTCCCTTTCTCATTTCTGATTCTGTTTATGTATGTAGACTCTCTTTTTTCCTTGATAAGTTTGGTGAGGGATTAATCTATTTTGCTTATTTACTCAATGAATCTGCTCTTGGTTTCATTAATTCTTTTACTGTTTATTTTTCTCAATTTTTCTCTTCTCTGATCTTTATTATGTTCCTCCTTCTACTGAATTTGGGCATCATTTGTTCTTTTTTGAGTTTCATTAGTTGTGAATTTAGACTATTCATTTGGGAATGTTCTGCTTTCATGAGATAGGCCTTAATTGCTATATACTTCTCTCTTAGAACTGCCTTCACTGTCCCACAGAATTTGGGGCATTGAGCTGTTGTTTTCACTTGTCTCCATATATTGCTTGATCTCTGTTTGATTTTTGTCATTGATCCATTATTTAGGAGCATGTTGTTTAGCCTCCATGTGTTTGTGGGCTTTTTTCTTTTCTTTGCACAATTTATTTCTAGTTTTGTACCTTTGTGATCTGAGAAGATGGTTGGTACAGTTTAAATCTTTTTGAATTTACTGAGACTCTTTTTGTGGCCTAGTACATGATCTAGTCTGGAAAATGTTCCATGTGCAGTTGATATGTGTATCCTGCTGATTTTGGGTGGAGTGTTCTGTAAATATCTGTTAGGTCCATCTGTTCTAATGTGTTGTTCAGTGCCTCTGTTCCCTTACTTATGTTGTTGGGTTGATCTGTCTTTTGGAGTGAATGGCATGTTGATGTCTCCTAAAATGAATACACTGTTCTGTTTTCCCCTTCAATTCTGTTAGCGTTTGTTTCACAAATTTAGATGCTCATATATTGGGTGCACAGATATTTATAATTGTTATATCCTCTTGTTGGACTAGCCTCTTTATTGTGTAATGTCCTTCTTTGTCTCCTGTTACTTTCTTTGTTTTGAGGTCTATTTTACCTGATACAAGTATTGCTACACCTGATTTTTTCTTTGTATTGTTTGATGAAATATCTTTTTCCATCCATTTGCTTTTATTCTGTATATGTCTTTGCATTTGAGGTGAGTCTCTTGCAGGCAACATAGAGATGGGTCTTGATTTTTTATCCATTCTGTAACTGTGTATCTTTTGATTGGTGCATTCAGTTCTTTTACATTTAGAGTGACTATTGATAGATATGCAATTATTGTCATTGCAGGCTTTGTATTTTTGGTTACCAAAGGTTCAAGGGCAGCTGCTTTACTATGTATCAGTCTAACTTCACTTGCTTATTGTGCTATTATAAACACAATCTAAAGATTCTTTTTTTTCTCCCTTCTTTTTATTCCTCCTCCACTTTTTATATATTAGGTGTCAATTCTGTACTCTTTGTGTATCCCTTGACTGACTTTGTGGGTAGCTGATTTAAGTTTGCATTTGCTTAGTAATTAATTGGTCTGCTTCCTTTACTGTGGTTTTATTTTCTCTGGTGACCTCTTTTTAGCTTTAGGAGCATTTCCATCTATAGCAGTCCTTTCAAAATATACTATAGAGATGGCCGGTGGAAGGTAAATTCCCTCAGTTTTGCTTACCTGGAAATTGTTTAATCCCTGCTTCAAATTTAAATGATAATCTTGTTGGGTACAGTATTGTTGGTTCAAGTCTCCTCTGCTTCATTGTATTAAATACATCATGCCACTATCTTCTGGCCTGTAAGGTTTCTGCTGAGAAGTCTGATGATAGCCTGATGAGTTTTCCTTTGTAGGTGATCTTTTTTCTCTCTCTAGCTGCTTTAAATACTCTGTCCTTGTCCTTCATCTTTGCCATTTTAATTATTATATGTTTTGGTATTGTCTTCCTTGGGCCCTTTGTGTTGGGAGATCTCTGTACTTCCATGCCCTGAGAAACTATTTCCTCCCCCAGATTGGCGAAGTTTTCAGCAATTATTTCCTCAAAAAGACTTTCTATCCCTTTTTCTATTTTTTCTTCTTCTGGTACCCCTATAATGCAAATATTGTTCCTTTTGGATTGGTCACACAGTTCTCTTAATATTTCTTTCCTATAGAACCTTTTTTCTCTCTTTATCTCAGCTTTTTTGTATTCTTGTTCTCTAATTTCTATTCCATTTACCATCTCCTCTACCTCATCTAATCTGCTTTTAAATCCCTCCACTGCATGTTTCATTTCAGCTACTGTATTTTTCAAAGTGTCTCTCTCTTGAATTTGTCCCTGAGATCTTGAATATTTTTCTGTAGCTCCATTAGCATGCTTATGACTTTTATTTTGAATTCTTTTTCAGGAAGATTGGTTATTTCAGTCTCACCAAGCAGTCTTTCTGGTGTTTGAAGGATTTGGGGTTGAACAAGGTTCTTCTTTCTTTTCATACTCTCATTGGATAATGAGAAATTAGGTTTGTGTATGTGGCACCTTCTAGTGCCCAGAAACTCTGCTCTTTGGAGCTGCTTAGCACCTAGAGTGATGGCATTGTTCACAAGCAAGTGGTGATGGTGCCTACCCTAAAGAGAGAACTCTTTCCTACTTCTCAGCCATAATGCCTGCCTCCACTGTTAGGGCCCAGTGAGTCACACGCAGGGAGAAGTGTTTGCAGTAAGCCCCTAAGCTACCATAGATGGGGCTGCCCTCCTGCCAGCCTGAAGCAATTGCAGGGGTCACAGGCGAGCCATGCTACCAGTGCCTGCCACAAGAACAGAGTTCTTTCCTGATTCCTGGATGCAGTGCCTGCCTCTGCTATCAGGGCCAGTTAGCTGTGTATGCAGGAAGCAGGGTCTGCATTAAGCCCCTGTATCTGCCATAGGTGCAGCTGCCCTCCAGCTGGCCTGGAGCAATGGCAGGGGCAGCAAGTTTGTGCGCACCTGCCAGCCAGGAGGAACTACTGGCAGGCTGCTTATCACAGTGGGGTCCTTGGGGCTGTGTTGCCAGGCAGGGGGATGGAGTGCCTAAAGCTCCTGAGAGTTCCTGACCTGCTGGGTTGAGTGTGCCAGGGCAATTTTGTCCACCTGTTCCTTCTTCTGAGCAGCAAACTCTGGGTAATCCTTGCCCCTTTTGCAAACGTCTCACTGTTGCAAAAGGTAGTCTTTCAAAGTGCCTACCTTTCTTTTGTACCAGAGCAGCTGGTTGTGGGAACCTGTTCTCCACAAATGGTTGGAATCTTAGTCTCTCCCTGTCTTTCACCTGACTTTATTTTCCAACCCCTCTAATCTCCAGAGCACCATGCAATGTGGGTTTGTGCTTCCGAAGTAGATCTCCAGGGCTGAATATTTAGAAGTCCTGGGCTTCTATTCCCTCCCCACTCTGTTTCTCTTCCTCCTGCCAGTGAGCTGGGGTTGGGGAAGGGCTCAGTCCCACCAGATCACGGCTTTGTTACTGTACCCTTTCCATGGGATGTTCTGTTTTCCCAGATGTAGGCTGGCTGGTGCAATCTTATTTCTGGTCACTCTTTTAGGATTAGTTGTATTTGCTGTATTTTTTAATTATATGTGTTTTGGGGAGGAGATTTCTGCCTCACTTCTCACACTGCCGTCTTTTTTCCCCTGCCCATTCCCTCCACTTTTCTAAACCATCCCTTTAAAAAGCCCAATGGCCCATCAAGAAAAAGTTGAATAACTAAGTCTTGGTACATCTATACAATGGAATATCATGACTTTTAAAGAATGAAACAGAACTCTATGCTAAGATGGAAAAACATGCTGCTAAGTGATAAAATAAGTGATAAAAATAAGTTGTAGCACAATACATCACTGAATATGTGAGAGTAGACATGAATATGAAGAGTTATGGAATAAATATCAAAATTACATCACTATCTCAAGGTTAGGACACAAATGAGATTAGTCTTCCCTGATCTAAATCCATAGTGCTTGGTGGTTTTGCAATGTACATGTAGCACTCTTATAATTTGGGAAATATAAGTGTAATAAAACACAAGGCATGAAAGAAAACCTCCATTACATCATGAATTTAATGAATACCTGCTAATGCAGCGGCTACATCAAGCACTGGGTGACACAACAGAGACAAGGAGGACCCAACCTTCATGTAGTTCTCTTTAATAGGCTAGCCTCCAATTCCCCATCCCTCCTGTTGTGGCTTTCCTAACTGTCCTACCTTACAACATAAGATTTTCCCTTCTCTGTGCTCCTAAAGCACTCATGCTCCTGTCCATTCACTTTAACCCACAATGAAAGATTATCTGATATTAAGTCCCTGTTTCTTCCTTGCAAACCTCATTTCCCTAAACAAATTAAGTAAGATTTCCTAAGGAAAAACACCATTTTTCACATGCCAACCCCTCCACCAACCATCAAGGAACAGAGAAAAAGAATGGGCACTCAATGGGCATTTACTGGTTGACTTGGATGAGGTGGAAGTTGGGGTAGGCCTTTTGGGAAAAATCAAATTTCATATTTTCACTGACTCATATTGTACTCTAAGAAAAAAAGCCAACATCCTGAACAAGCAAAATAGGGCAACTGTCACAATAGCTGTTAGACTACTGTAGGCATCAATCAACTGTCTGCATCTTGTTACCCACTTTGCGATTATCTGTGGCCACACTGAAACCTCAATTGGATGCCCTCTCTCTGGCATGCAGCCTTCTGCTTGGTTGCAACACTGGTTGGGAGCCCAGGGGATATTGTTTAATCTAAACATCAACTCAGAGCGAAATATATTTAGATATATAAATCTACTACAAAGCTACCACACAAGGTCTATTTGAACCAAACAACAGCATTTCATCTATTGTTTTAGGTGACCCATGACTCTGCACACCACAATAACCATGGAGAGTCATAATTTTTTATAAGAAATATTTTCCTTATAAGAATATATAATTTTCCTCATAAATTTAAACATACACTGACCCAAACATACCATATGACCCAACAATCACACTACAATTTCACTTGGTATTTATCCAATGGAAATGAAAAATGTGTGTTCACACAAAGATCTGTATACAAATGTTTAAGATGGCTTTACTCGTAATCGTCCAAAACTAAAAACAAATGCCTTTCAATGGACAAACAAACTATGGTATATCTATACCATGGCATACTACCCAGCAATAAAAAGAAAAAACTACTGATATGTGCTTCAACATAAAATTCAAATGCAGTGTGCTAGGCAAAATCTGTATACTGTTTGATCTCATCTATATGATTCTCTGGAAAAGGCAAAATAATAGAAACAAAAAAATGGATAAGTGGGTGCCCAGGCCTGGGGGCTGGAGGAAGGTTAAATGCAAGAAAGAATATTTTTGGGTGGTGGGACTGTTCTATTTCTTGAATACAGTGGTGGTTACATAACTGTATTTGTTAAAACACATACAACTGTACCCAGAAAAGGATGAGTTTTACTGTATATCAATTAAACCTCAATAAGCCTGACTAAAAACAGGTTTACCACTCCCCAAATTGTTTTCGCTTCCTTGCAAAGAGTCCCTGGTATAACACGGGAGGCCTCCTTACACCTGTGTTTGCTAAGTGCTCTTTGGAGTCGTGCTGGAACAAGCTCCGCCACTTCTGTTTTCCAAGTGTGCCAAGTATGCCACAGGTTTTCAAGTTTCTCACTGAGATTCTTCATCTAGTGGTTAGGAGGAATGATCTAGATAGAGCTTCATTTTTAATGCACTTTTATTTTAGTAACTTGAAGAAAATTTAATTCAGGGTTTTTCATTTGCATCAGGCATTGAGTTTGATAAAGTGCTTGAATTAGCAGAAGAATCACACACCTGTGCCAAATTTTCACATCAACCATCTCAGACTCTGAGGCAAGAATTCACATCCAGAAATTATCTCTCATTTCACCATGCACATTGGTTTAAAGGAAATAAACCATGGCAAAGGAAACAAAAAAAACAAAAAATAAAAATAAAATCAAGGATGCACCATTTATGGTTCTCCACTGATGATTATGCAGCAACTCTCAGAAGACAAAACATATGTCAAGCTAGTAATGAATATGTATCAAAACCAATCTTAATTTTCCTCTGTTATGTCTAGCTAGTGAAAGGATAGGTTGTTTCAGGCACTCAGGAATATGCCCCATGCTCTATGTGAAAGAACATTTTGTGGGTGAAATTCCACCCAACAAACAGTTGTGCACATCTGTGAGGTGCCAGGACCTGTGTGAGCACCAATGTAATACATAAAAATGAAGAAAGCAGTGGGCCCTAGCCTTCATGCAGTTGAAATTTAGCAGGACAAAACACACACAGACACAACTACATGTAATCAATGTTATAGTAACAGGAGGTGACAAAGGCAGATTAATTTTGATGGAGGAACTGGGAAGGCTTCATGAAGGAGATGGTATTTGCTCTAAGCAGAGTTTCAATAGACAGTGATGGACACAAGTTCTGCTCTGTGAGTGAGGAACAATGTGAACATCAAAGGGTGGCATGTAACAGGACAGTGAAGGAGTTGGGTGTTGCTAAAGCTGAAGGGTGGAAGGTGGGAAAATATCCTAAAGGTAGTGAGAGACATAAACTCCAGGAGAAGGGTATGGACTAAGTGACAGCAGGCTCAGAGACTAGCTTTATGAGCTGGGCATGAGCAATACTTCCCGGGAGGCAGAAGAAAGGAGTGATTAAAAGGCAGTGCTAAAGAGCCAGACAACTCTGGAGTTGAGTCCCAGGTCCCCTGTCTCAGAACTCAACACTTGTCTTGCCGACAATAGGTATCTATATGACAGTATTTTCTCTTTTCTTTACTAATACAACCCTGATTTTGCTTAGTCGGCTGCTTGTCCAACTTTAGGAAATGAATTATTAATGGTCTAAGATAGCAGTTTTCAAAATGTGGTCCACAGACCCTTGGGGGTCCCTGAGACCCTTTCAAGGAATTTGCAAGAATAAACAATTTTTGTAAGAATACTAAAGACATTATTTACCTTTTCAGCATGGTGCAAAAACAATGATGGGTAAAACTCCTGATACCCTAGAATCAATCAAGGTAGGACACTAAACTGTTTTTTGGAGAAGTACTGCAAAAAGAAAACAAAAAACAGTTTCACTTAAACATATTCATAGTGGAACAATACCTATTACTAATGAATTATTTATTTTATTACATCTTGACACTTGAATACATCTTTTACATATTCTGTGTGTGATGAAATGAGAAGTGCCCATGAAACATTTCTGGGCATCCTAAAGGACTATGTCTCAAGGAAAGGCAGTGTGTGCAATTGTTTGAGTTACAGTCTGAACTAAGTGTTTTTTATTATGAAACATCATTTTTACTTAAAAGAACAACTGAAAAACTATGATTTTTCAAATTTAGGTATTTGGAAGACAATGTAAACCTCACACTTCAAGGAAAACAATTGACAGCATTTGCTGCCAATGATAAAATATGAGATTTGAAGTGAAAATTAGAATTTAGGAAAACTTGTATCTGCCATTGAGAGCTTGACAACTTTCCAAAATGTATTTGTGATGAGAACAGTGATAACAATGAATGAACATGATTTTTTATGTTGCACAATGAAATATAACAACATTTGGAAGATATGCATAACTCAATCAACCAATATTTTCCAAATAAATGATGTTACAAAGTAATGTTCAAAGATCCCTTTGAATTACAAAAAAGAATATTCAAGATTATCTAGCAAGACTTTTAAAACATCGTAACTTTTCTAACTACACATCTCTTCATATACTTCAACCAAAATAACATATCATGACAAAGTGAACAGGAGATATAAGAATCCAAGTACCTCTTAAGCGAGACATTAAAAAGATTTGCAAAAATATAAAACAATACCACTCTTCTTTTTTTGTTGTTGTTTTGGAAAACAATTATTTTTCAATAAAAAATAATTTAATTTTAATATTAACATGTATTTTGTTTCTTGTTATTTTTAATAAATTAATAAATATATTTTTAAATTTACCAGTTTTAATTTCTAATATGGTAAGTATCAATAGATACAACTTACATAAGCAAAACTCTCTGGGTCTTTAGTAGTTTTTAAAAGTAAAAACAGTCCTGAGACCAAAAAGCTGGAGACTCACTCACCCTAAGCCAATCAAAGCAACCCCATTTTCTTTGCCACATACTCAACTATTCCAGATTACCTGGAAGGTGAACACGGAAGTAGGATCTAGTTCTAACTACTGAGTTGAAAGAGGGTGTCTGCTGGGGTCATCTAGGGAGGATTTTCCTTCCTGAAAATAAAAGAACATTATAGAGGAAAGGCCCCTTGCTACTTCTCATTTCTCTCTTTGGGTGTTTTTCTATGAAGATGTGATGGTTGGGACTGTTTCAGCCATCTTTCAATACATTGATGACTCACTAAAATTGGCAGGGAAAAAGTATTAAGGAAGACAAGAGTCCTTTGGAACATCACTGAAAACTGATAAGGTCCCCTTTGAGATTTCCTATAAACAATAAGTACTTTCACCAGTTTAGGCCATCTTTAGCCAGGTATGGAAACTTTTCTCCTAAGAATATTGTGATAATCAAGATAATACAATTAAAGCACTGAAAACAGTGCTTAACTCATACATAGTAAGCAATCAATAAATGTTAACATTATTAAAGGTTTATTGTAAAGATCAAGTAAGGTAATGTATGTAAAGTGTCCAGCCAAGTTTTTACTTGCATAAAAAACTATTTGTGAGAGATCTTTCTCAATGATACTCACAAAATTACACTTGGATTCATATTCTCTTGTTATTCTTTTCCTGGTTGAAATCGGTTAGTTAACTAAACAGTTTAACTGCTATTATTACAGCAAGAAAGAAATCAATGTTTCTTGACAGCAAAACAGAACTTCTAAGGAATTCATATTAAATTTTATTTGCAGTTATCATATTCCAAAAGACAAGAGGCTTCCAAACCATGTAATTATTTATAATTCCAGTGAATATGCAATTGTTTTCTATCTGTAACATTGTTATTTTGAGGTGTCACTAGACACTAAGTAAATATACATAGATGGATATGAACCATACGAAAATCTATAATATTAACTCACATTGAGAAATGTGAAATAATTATAAAAATAAATATATTTCAGGCAACCAAAAATAATAGAGAAGGGAGAAAAATGCAAATGGTAGGAACACAAATAATATTCAAGTGAAAGAAAAGGAGTGTTAACCGATCTTAGACTCTGGAGTCAAGAGTAATGTGGCTGCCTCCCAAAAACTATGACTACATCTTAAGATTATATTGACAAAGACACAGTATCTAGAAGAACAGATTTAGAAGTCTTAGTTTATATTAGTCCAACTATGCCTAAAATGCTACATTCTGGGAATCTTTACTCACAAAGAAATTTTACTAACCCAACTATGTTAGGTACATGATACTTATTCTTCTCTGGGGCATAAATTCCCTTGATAATCCGTTGGTCCCTTGACATAAGAGACTTTTCACCAAGGCCAGTGTGGTAAGGGCTCTACTGTGACTAACTTGGACTTAGCCTGACAGGGGTTTGAATGCTGTTTCTGCCATTTTACTGGCAGTGTGACAACAACCCACATTTTAACCAATACACAATCTTATGTTCAACACCAAGATTTCAATTTTATGTTCAAATTTAGAATTTAAAGATTTAGAGAGAAAGTATCAAGAGAAACTAAGTATTTGGGGACATCATTGAGAACTGATAAGGCCTGCTTTGAGATTTCTTATAAAGTAGAAAAAAGGTACTTTCTCCAGTTTAAGCCATCTTTAGCCAGATATCTTCTGTTAAGCCAGACATTAAACATATTTACAAACATTAACTGATTATGCCCCAAGCTCATTCAAAGACCCTCAACTCTAAGAGCTTTTCCACTTACCCA
The DNA here is from genome assembly GCF_030020395.1 of Manis pentadactyla. Lineage (NCBI taxonomy): Eukaryota > Metazoa > Chordata > Mammalia > Pholidota > Manidae > Manis > Manis pentadactyla. The sequence continues at coordinate 38,793,620 of NC_080033.1, forward strand.
ACCAGTTTGGCTGACCAACTTGGTTTGCCCAGGATGGAAGAGATCCTGGGATGCATGTATTTAATTTTTAAGGCAAGAAAAGTTCCAGGCAAACTGCGATGAGTTATTCACCATACTCCTAAATGAAAGGCAAGAAGGACGGGTCAGAGGCTGCCCTCATGATATTCTGCATTGTTTTGGTTTTCCATTGGTAACCATGGAAGAATGATAAAGAAATGGAATAAGGGCTGAGAGACTGGAATTCTTTCTGCAGCCAGTTTTCTGGAAGCCTGCCTAAAATAAAGAGTGAACATAAGTAGGGATCCAGATGAGAAGTCAGAGAATTAAGGCATTAGGACCAACAGTCAAGTAGGAAAAGGAGATCACAGTGGGGTTACTTGGACCTGTACCTGACAGCGGGTTCTGGGGCTCAAGAGCAGAAAAGCCTTAGGAGAGTCACCACCAGGAGCCTCACAGTAGGAGTAAACACTTTGGAATTAGATGAACTTGAGTTTGAAATTCATCTGCCATCTGCAAGACCTGAGCAGGCAACCTAACTGATTTGAGCTCCAGTTGTCCCAGTTATAAAACAGAAATTATACTACAGGGTTTCTGTAAGGAAGCAATAGATTCATACTTATATTTAAGTGCTTGGCACAAAGCTCTGGAATTGTGAGGTGTTATTTTTTTATCTGTATTATCTATATTTATCTGAGAAAGTTACTTCTTGGGACTGATGATGTTCAGCCTGGAAAGGTGGTGGGTGGGGCTGAAGGGTCATGATAGTGGTCTAATTTAAATACATGCAGGGCTACAACAATGAAGCAGGGTTCCACTTTCACATAATAATGATTAAGATAAAAAACACTCAGATGGAGGGGGAAAAAGATGGTGGCATAAGAAGTGATACAGAAATCTCCTCCCAAAACCACATATAACATGAAAATACAGCAAGTACAATTAATCCTGAAAGAGTGACCTGAAGACTGCAGAACAGACTGCCTACATCTGGGGAAAAGAGAAGGCCTCACAGAAAAGGGTAAAGTAGCAAAGCCACGATCCAGCAGGACCCACACCCTCCCCCAATCCCAGCTCATAGGCGGAAGGAAGAGAAATGGAGTGGGGAAGAAGTAGAAGCCCAGGACTGCTAAATACCCAGCCTTGGAGATCTGCTCTAGGAGCACAAATCCACATTACATGAGGCTATGGAGATTAGTTGAGTTGGAAAGCAAAGATAGGCAGAATACTTGGAGAGACTGACATCCTAGCCACTTGTGGAGATCATATATGCACAAACAGCCCTACAGGATAAAAGAAAAGTGGGCACTTTGAAAGACTTCCCGACAGCAAGATGGGTGCTAAAGGGGCAATGATTACACAAAGCTTGCTGCACAGGAGAAAAAGAAGGTAGACAAAAATCATCCAGGCACACTCAGCTCAGCAGGTTGGGAAATTTTAGGAGCTTCATAAGCTCCATCCCCCTAGCCCCCGACTTCAGTACACAACCTGCTGCTCCTTACTACCAACAGGAACTGGTCCACACACCTGCTGCCTCCACCATCCCACCAGGCCAGCAAGAGGGTGGCCCCCATACAAGAGCTACATATGGGGCATAATGCAGAGCCTCCTCCCTGAGTGCACAGACCACTGAACCTGGAAGTGGAAGAAGAAAAGCAAGAAAGAGCTCTTTCATCCAAGCAGGCACCTGTACCGCTCACATGCAATCCTACCACTGCTCCAGGTGCTTGGAAGTTCCAGAGAGTACAGATTATGCACACTAGAGGATGCCACCTACACAAAGTTATTATTCCATAGGAATCACTAGAATGGCAAACAATTTTGTACAAACAAAAATTCAGACACCAGAAAGAGGACTAAGTGAAACTGAAATCACCAATCTTCTTGATAAAGATTTGAAAATAATCATAAACATGATCACAGAGCTAGAGAAAAATATTCAAGATCTCAGGGAGGACTTCAAGTAAGAGACAGAAACTTCAAAAAATACAGTATCAGTAATGAAACATACAGTGGAGGGATTTAAAAGTAGATTAGATGAGGTAGAGGAGACGGTAAATGAAATAGAAATTAAAGAGGAAAAGAAAGAAGCTGAGGCACAAAGAGAAAAAGGGATCTCTAGGAATGAAAGAATAAGATAACTGTGAGACCAATCCAAACAGAACAATATTCGTATTATATGGGTACCAGAAGAAGCAGAAAGAGAAAAAGGGATAGAAAGTCTCTTTGAGGAAATAATTGCTGAAAAAATCTCCAATCAGAGGAAGGAAATAGTCTCTTAGGTCATGGAAGTGCAGAGATATCCCAATGCAAGGGACCATAGGAAGATAACACCAAGAAATATAATAATTAAAATGGCAAAGATCAAGAACAAGGACAGAGTATTAAAAGCAGCCAGAGGGAGAAAAAAATTACATATAAGGAAAGCCCATCAGGCTAAAAGCAGATTTCTCAGCAGAAACCTTACAGGCCAGAAGATAGTGGCATAATATATTTAATGCAATGAAACAGAAGGGCCTCCAGCCAAGAATACACTACCTGGGCAAGACTATCATTTAAATATGAAGCAGGGATTAAACAATTTCCAGATAAGCAAAGGTTGAGGAAATTTACCACCCACAAACCATCTTTACACTGTATTTTAAAGGGACTGCTATAGATGGAAGTGCCCCTAAGGCTAAATAGCTGTCACTGTGTGTGTCATAAAACCACAGTAAAGGAAATAGACCAATTAATTATAAAGCAAATGCAAAAAAATTAAATCAACTACCCACAGTCAGTCAAGGGATACACAAAGAGCACAGAATATGACACCTAATATATAAAGAATGGAGGAGGAAGAAAAAGAAGGGAGAGAAAAAAGAAACAAAAGAACCTTTATATTATGTTTGAAATAGCATAATGAGCACCTTAAATTAGACTCTTAGATAATAAGAAAGCTGCCCTTGAACATTTGGTAACCAAAAATCCAAAGCCTTCAATGGCAATAAGTATATATCTACTGATAATCACCCTAAATTTAAATGAACTGCATGCATCAATCAAAAGACACAGAGATACAGAATGGATAAAAAAGAAATCAAGACCCATCTATGTGCTGTCTACAAGAGACTCACTTCAAATTGTATATCAAAGAGATATACACACTAAAATAAAGGGATGGGAAAAGATATTTCATACGAATAATAGGGAGAAAAACGGAGTAGCAGTACTTACATCACACAAAATAGATTTCAAAACAATGAAAGTAACAAGAGACAAAGAAGGACATTATATGGTAAAGGGGTCAGTCCAACAAGAGGATATAAACGTTATAGATATCTATGCACTGAATATAGGAGCATCTAAATATGTGAAACAAATACTAACAGAATTAAAGGGGAAAACAGAATGCAATACATTTACTTTAAGATTTCAACATGCCACTCACTCCAAAAGACAGATCAATGAGACAGAAAATAAGTAAAGTGACAGAGGCACCGAACAATGCATTAGAACAGATGGAACTAACAGACATCTTCAGAACACTCCACCCAAAAGCAGCAGGATACACATTCTTCTCAAGTGTACATGGAACATTTTCCAGAATAGATCACATACTAGGCCACAAAAATAGCCTCAGTAAATTCAAAAAGATTGAAATTGTGCCAACTAGCTTCTCAGACCACAAAGATATGAAACTGGAAATAAATTATGTAAAGAAAATTAAAAAGCCCACAAACACATGGAGGTTCAACAACATGCTAGTAAATAATCAATGGATTGATGACCAAATAAAAACAGAGATCAGGCACTTTATGGAAACAAATGAAAACAACAAATCAACACCACAAAATCTGTGGGACACAGAGAAGATGGTTTTAAGAGAAAAGTACATAGCAATACAGGCTTACCTCAAGAAAGAAGAAAAATCCCAAATGAACAGTCTAAACTCACAATTAATAAAACTAGAAAAAGAAGAACAAATGAAGCCCAGTCAGTAGAAGGAGGGACATAATAATGATCAAAGCAGAAATAAATAAAATTGAGAAGAATAAAACAATAGAAAGAATCAATGAAACCAGGAGTTGGTTATTCAAAAAAATAAACAGATAAACCCCCAGCCAGACTTATCAAGAAAGAAAGAGTCTAAACACATAAACTGAATCAGAAATGAAAAAAGAAAAATTGTTGTGAACACCAGGGAAATACAGAAGAAAGATTCGAGAATACTATGAAAAATTATATGCTAACAGATTGGATAACCTAGAAGTAGACAACTTTCTAGAGAAATACAACATTTCAAGACTGACCCAGGAAAAAACATAAAATCTGAACAGACCAATTACCAGCAATGAAATTGAATTGGTAATCAAAAAACTACCTGAGACCAAAGCCCCTGCATCAGATGGCTTCACTGCTGAATTTTATCAAACATTTAGAGAAGAACTAATACCCAGCCTCCTTAAAGTTTTCTAAAATTTGTAAGAGGAGGGGAAATACTTCCAAACTCATTTTATGAGGCCAAAATCACTCTAATACCAAAACCAGGCAAAATGCCACAAAAAAAAAGAAAATTACAGACCAATATTCATGGTAAACATAGATACAAAAATACTCAACAAAATGTTAGCAAACCGAATTCAAAAATACATCAAAAAGATCATCCATCATGATCAAGTGGGATTTATTCCAGGATTGCAAGGATGGTACAATATTCAAAAATCCATCAATATCATTCACTATATCAAAAAGGTCAAAATCACATGATCATCTCAATGGATACTGAAACACCTTTCAACAAAATTCAACTTATATTCATGATAAAAACTCTCAAAAAATGGGTATAGAGGGCATGTACCTCAACATTATAAAGATCATATACAACAAACCCACAGCCAACATCACACTTAACAGAAAATAACTGAAAGATTTTCCTCTAAGATAAGGAACAAGACAAGGATGCCCACTCTCACCACTTTTATTCAGCATAGTACTGGAGGTCCTAGGCACATCATTCAGACAACACAAAGAATTAAAAGCATACAGAATGGTAAGGAAGAAGTTAAACAGTCACTGCTTGCTGATGACATAAAAAACCCTAAAGAATCTACTCCAAAACAACTACATCTAATAACTGAATTCAGCAAAGTTGCAGGATACAAAATTAATACACAGAAATCTGTTGCATTCCTATATAGTAATGATGAATTAGCAGAAAGAGAAATCGGGAAAACAACTCCATTTACAACTGCATCAAAAAGAATAAAATACCTAGGAATAAGCCTAATCAAGGAGGTAAAAGACGTATACTCTGAAACTACAAGACACTCATGAGAGATATTAAAAAAAACACCAATAAATGGAAATACATACCATGCTCATGCATAGGCAGAATTAGTATTATTGAAATGGCCATCCTGCCTAAAGCAATCTATAGGTTCAATGCAATCCTTATCAAAATACCAACAGCATTCTTCAGTGAACTAGGACAAATAGTTCTAAAAATTATAACCACAAAAGAACCCAAACAGCCAAAACAATCCTTAGAAAGAAGAACAAAGCTGGGGGGAGTATGCTCCCTGACTTCAAGCCCTACTACAAAGTCACAGTCATCAAAACAATTTGGTACTGGCACAAGAACAGACTCTTAGAACAATGGAACAGAATAGAGAGTCCAGATATAAACCCACAGATACATGGTCAATTAATACACAATAAAAGAGCCATGGATATACAATAGGGAAATGACAGCCTCTTTGACAACTTGTGTTGGTGAAACTAGATAGCTACATGTAAGAGGATGAAACTGGATTATTGTCTAACTCCATACACAAAAGGAACTTGAAATGGATCAAAGACCTGAATGTAAGTCATGAAACCATAAAACTCAAAGAAGAAAACACAGGCAAAAATCTCTTAAATATAAACATAAGCAATTTTTTTCCCTGAACACATCTCCTCAGGCAAGGAAAACAAATAAAAAAATGAATGAATGTCACTACATCAAACTAAAAAGCTTCTGTACAAGAAAGGACACCATTGGTAGAACAAAAAGGCATCTTACAGTATGGGAGAATATATTCATGACATATCCAATAAGGTGTTGACATCCAAAATAGATAAAGAACTCACATGCCTCAACAGCCAAAAAGCAAATAACCAGATTAAAAAATGAGAGGAGAATCTGAACAGACACTTCTCCAAAGAAGAAATTCAGATGGCCAACAGGCACATGAAAAGATGCTCCACATTGTTAATTATCAGAGAAATACAAATTAAAAGCCCAATGAGGTATCACTTTACATCAATTAGGGTGGCCAAGACCCAAAAGACAAGCAACAACAAATGCTGTCAAGGATGTGGAGAAAGAGGAACTCTCCTACACTGCTGGTGGGAATGTAAATTAGTTCAACCATGGTGGAAAGCAGTATGGAGGTTCCTCAAAAAACTAAAAATAGAAATACCATTTGACCCAGGAATTCCAGTCCTTGGAATTTACCCAAAGAAAACAAGATCCCTGATTCAAAAAGACATATGCTCCCCTATGTTTATCACAGCACTTTTTACAATAGCCAAGCAACCTATGTGTCCACCATAGATGAATGGATAAAGAAGTGGCACATATACACAATGGAATATTATTCAGCTGTAAGAAGAAAACAAATCCTACCATTTGCAACAACATGGATGGAGCTAGAAGGTATTACGCTCAGTGAAATAAGCCAGGCAAAGAAAGACAAGTACCAAATGATTTCACTAATCTGTGGAGTATAACAATGAGGCAAAGTTGTAGGAACCAATCAGCAGCAGACTCACAGACTCCAGAAAAGGGACTAGCTATTACCAAAAGGAAGCGGTTGAGGTAGGTGGATGCGGAGGGAGGGAGAAGGGGATTAAGGGGCATTATAATTAGCACACACAATATAGGTAGGTCACAGGGTAGGTATTAAAGCACAGAGAAGACAAGTAAAGACTCTATAGCATCTTACTATGCTGATGGACAGTGATTGCAATGGGGTGTGTGGGGGAGACTTGATAAAATGGGTGAAGGTTGAAACCACAATGTTGCTTACCTGAAACCTTCATAAGATTGTATATCAGTGATACCTTAATTTTGTTTAAAAGATAAAAACACTCAATAGCCAAGCATAGCTCTTGTGTTCCTAATGTGCTTTTATATATACTAGTTGTAGGGGCAAAAATCAGAAACAGTGGGTCAGAACTACAAGAAGGAAGCTTTTTTGATAATAAAGGAAAATGATTTTCTGTAACAAAGGACCACCTTGAGACAGAGAGTTTCCCATTCTGGTATGTGGTACCGGAAGCTGGCCTACATGTGGAATATTGTAGAGAGGTTAGACTAGACCACAAAAGCAATTTATATTACTTGGCAGGCAGTTTAGAGCAACAGTGGAGAGTGTAAGCAGTCTTCCTTGGTTCAAACCCTGGCTCCGTCACTGAAAAGCTATGTAATTGTGGACAAAATACTTGATCTTTCTGAACCTCAGCTCATTAAAATGAAACCAGTATTTTCACCTATTTCAGAGAAAATCAGAGAGATAATGCTCCTAAAGCAGTTAATAGGGTATCTGGCATATATTGGGCACTCAATAAATATGAACCACTTTTAGCTAAAAACAACTGGTGAAAATTTGTAACATTTTAAAAGCATGAATATTTCATTATTTTTTAATCTCTGAAAATCGCTAAAATATTATTATCAATTGACTAAATATTTAACTGCATGGCACATCCCATTTCCTGATCATTTGTGGTTTAAAAAAAAATGAGTGGTAAAGTGTATTGAATGGCTCCAATCCACAAAGTATTGTCTGTCTTATGCACTATGTCACTGCTTTCCCAAAGATAGTCACCTATGATGTATAGTAACACACAGTACTTAATGGATCAAGAGATTTGATATGGGCTTTTAGTAATAAATCCATGGCCCACAAAGGGAGAATTTTCTTACAACCTTTTTTCCCCAAAGAGCTATTAATAAAAAAATAACTCAGAGGATGTATTTCTACTAAACCAAGATTCCTGAGATGTAAACCCTTACTCGAGTCATGCTGAGCCCTTTATCCCCACTGAAAGAAGTCTGAAATGATAGATGAATCCTGCCAGGAGACTGTCACACATTTTGCCTTGTGCCATTATGTACATTTCATCCATAGTAAACTTTAATGTGGATATCTTTCAAGCAGTACCTGGAAATGGGTAAGTGTAAGAAGGCCTTTCAGTTTAATAGCCCTACAATTTGAGTCCCCATTCCATATCAACCAGTGAGGTCACTTAGCGGGAATGGTGAGAACCTTCTACCTCTCACCACAACTGATCCACCCACCCAAAGCAAAGCCAAAGGAGACCTGTAAACTTGGGCTCCAGGATACAAAGTCTAGAAAGCTGGTGTCAACAGGAATTCCCCCTGACTGATGGTTAACTTGGAAGCAGAGCCCTACATAAAGAAAAGGATATTCAAAGGATAAGTTGACCTCACCTGAACCAAAGTTAGAGCTAGTAATTATTTCACAGCTTGCAATAAATAAAATTGGACAAGTGAGTTTTAATGTATCAAATGGTGGCTAGCAATTCCATATTAATGGCATCTCATTCTGTATGTGGAGAGGAACTTTTTGAGTTTATGTCAACTGACTCATCCAGATGAGAGATTTTAAAAAGGTACTCCAGGCAGCATGAATTTGAAGCTCTTAGATCTCAATCACCCCGAATCAACAGCTTTCTGGTATTCTGAACATTTTTTTCTTAAAAAAAGAAAATCTCCTTTCTCTTTTTCATTAAGAGGGACATTCACATGCACACATATTTGAAATTTATTCACATTATAAAACTAAAAACCTTCTTGTGACAATTACTGACAAGTCAATCAGATATCTTACAAGAAGCCAGAAATTACACTTTCCTGATCCCTTCACCTATTCACTTTGCCACATTTTTAAGAAGCAGCTAAATACCGCCCCTACTCTTTAAGTTGCTGTTCTTGTTAAGGGTACTGTGACAGGTACAGGTGTTGTTCATTGATTTCACCTTGAATAACTCACTTGCTGCCCTATTGGAGGGGTTGGGTTAGGGATTTACATTTCCTCTAGCCAGTCCACTGAGACAGTTCCTGCCACAAGGAGGATATGAATAATCTATGTCTCCAGAAGCAAGAAGCAGCTGCCAGAGGTGGCCCCTCTTTTCCCCAGATCTGAATGTATAATTTTTCCCTAGGCCAAAAGAAATTGCTCCCTAGCCAGACAGGACACCCTGGAGAATGCCATCCAAAATTATTTTTGGTTTTTCAGAATCTACACATTAACACGGGAAGGAATTCTTTCATACAGCCTAGACCTATGATAACTAGGAAAAAGGTATACGTTGTAATTTGCCACTTTTAAAAAATATCACTCAATAAACCAACCCAAGAACTTGCCCAGGGTTAGAATTATCCTTCTTATGTGCATCAATTACTCTCTTTACACCTATTACTTAACCAAGGGAAACTCATTTTTTTCTTCTTTTCATGGAAAACGATTCTAAAAAGCAATAAAAAGCCCACCGTCCATGAATCTAGGAGAGGTGGGAGCCTTTGGTGAGGAGGGCTGCAGCTGTGGAAGTCAAAAAGTCATTCAGAGAACATGTCATTCGTTCTGCCCAGATCAGTAATCTCGACAGTTACAGGGGTTAAGGCATGCTTTGCCCCGTGATAAAATGTGAAATGAATTCATACATTTATAAATAAATGATCTGATTCTAATTGGCATTTCTAAGCCCTCTCTGGGTAGTGGCTTTCTTGTTAACAACCTACAGCATTTGACACCAGTAATATAGAAGTCTCAAAAGAGAAAATGCAAATCTATTTCTCAACTTTTTATTTGGTAATAGAACCTGAAAACTTTCTTTTAATACCTGCCTCTCTGCACTGACACACAGAGAAGTTAACAATAAAAGTTTCTGAGTACAGCTAAAGCTGAAAATAAGAACCAAAGTAAAGATTCACATCTTTGAAGAAGTAACTAATTCTAGGACTGGGATAGAAAATATACAAAATAAGCCTGGAGCATCTCATAATACTTTCTCAGAAAGTCAGTAAGTACTAAAAAACAAAAAAGCAAAACAAAACAAAAAAATCCACATTGATGAGGGTATATCAAAGGGACATAAGAGCCCACTGTCAGAGATCCCAATGGCCAGTGCTGGAGCAATCTGGGCGACAGTATGAATAAAGCAATACTGGATTATAACTCAAAGTGTAAAATAAATATCCACGAATCCATACAGATATAAATGGTTGAGAAATTAATAAATGGAGAGAAGAAACAAATTTCTTGTTCAAAAGAATTGCAAATAACTGATGTAATTACTCTGTCCCTATAACTCCCCACTCCTTAAGAGTGGGCTATGCACAGTAACTTCCTTCCAAAGAGTACAGTAAAGAAAGGAGGGAGAAAAGAGTAACTTTACAGTGGAGACACGTGATTGACACTACCTCAGCCAGCTGACCAGGCCAGCATCATCAGTGATAAATTATGTTGACAGTATGTAGCCTTGACACTATGTGGCAAAAATGGCACTTACCTCTGTGATCTTCCTCCCCAAAACCCATGACTCTGGTCTAATCATGAGAAAAACATCAGATGAACTCCTACAGTGGTACATTCTACAAAAAGTATAACCAGTACTCTTCAAAATTTTCCCAGGTTATCTAAAACAAGAAAAGTGTGAGAAAGGGTCACAGCCATGAGGAACTTTAAGAGATATGAAAACTAAATGTAATGTGGTATCCTAGATGAATGTTGAAACAGAGAAAGAACATTAGGTAAATTAAGGGATTCTGAATAAATTATGGAATTCAATTAATAATAATGTGTCAGTATGGGTTCATCAATTGTAACCAATGTACCATATTAATATAAGGTGTTAATAACAGGGGAAACTGAGTACAGGTGAATGGGAACTCTGTATTTTCTCAGTTTTTCTGTAAATCTAAACTGTTTATACATAAAGTCAATTTTTTAAAAGAATACATAGACAGATATACAAACATTAAGATTTAGGACTTATCTAGGTAAGCAACCACCAAATGGAGAGTATAGCCAATCTAGTATTTTCAGTCTTTTTAATGCCTGAACTGTATCCCTAACATTCAATCCAGTTGCTATCCAATCAATTAAAACAGCTCTAGTAAATAATGGCCTATCACATAGACCCACCTCCCTCATAGTCTTTGGTCATGAAGGCAATTACAGGTTGAGGGCACTTTGTCAAGAAGGTCCTCCCTCTTTGTGGATAGTAATTAGATGGACTTGAATCTCATAAAACAAATCTCTACTACTGAACAAACCTATTTATTATTCAGCTCCTCAATATGTACATTCATTCAACAAATATTACTGACACCTTTTGTGTTGAAGATACAGCTGAGACAAGATGGTCAATCTCTCATGGATCTCACATTCTTGGGGGTGATGGGGGGAAGCAATGAGCAAGTCAATTAATTTCTGGTCACTCCCATCAGTCAATGACCACAAACCTTTTAAGAGGCATCCTCCACCAGCTTCCAAGCTTTCTTGGTTTCGTATTCCTCTTCAATCTTAGAATGATGATCAGTCATGATCTATGATTCTGTTTATTGGATTTAATGTATGAGATCTTTCTTTCTGTAGGCAACTTGAGAAAAGAAAATTTCTTCTCACAGCAAACTGAAGCAAGAAAGGACTGCTGAATTCATCCTTATTTTTACAGATGAAGAAAATGAAGCTTGGTGAAGTTAGATGACCAACACAGCCAGGAACTGTCTCCAAATTCCAAAACCTACTGTCTCCAGTTTAAGATTCTTTCTCTATTATCCCCACTGCACCCACTACAATGTTGTAAAATCTACATATCTTTTGAAAAAGGGTCCTTGCTCTGATATTCCATATAAATATCCATCTTGATATTCCATCTCTGAAGACCTCCCAGGTAACATATCAGCTTCTACTTTACCTAGGTATGTTGCTCAGGTGACACCACAGAGAAATCTGACTCCTTTCTGCCTGTTAGCAAAGCAGTGAGGAGTTCAACAAAGGATAAGAATAAGACAATATTTACAAGCTAAAGAAATATCATGATATTTTTCCTTTAAAATATTTGACATCATATCCACAGCAGACCCCTATGATCGCCAGTAATCCAATTATTTCAGCATGTTTTACAGCAGCAAGCAAACACAGCACCTAACGAGAGGAAATGTTGTGACACACTTAGAAAAATATTACCCTGCAATGCTTTAATCAATTATAGCATTGATGGCTGGTATAGTTGGCAGGGCCCTGGCCCCTCTGACCTCCTCAGCCCTGTTAATACCTGATGCTATTTTATCTGAGAATCTAATTCAGGTTTGTCAGTAATTAAAATGCATGAAACTCAGTCCACTATTAACCCCAGGTCTCCCCTTGTGGACCCCAAATCTCCTGTGAAAAGCTCTCCACCTCAACAAAATGTCAAATACTATCTTGGATATTTAGATTTGTATAGATAACAGCTACAGAAAAAAAGAAGATGTAGTTCTGAATCCCACTTTAAAGATGGAGAGTTAGAAATGCAAAAAAGGCTAGTCAGCTAATAACTATTTGATAAGCACCTACAAAAACATCATTAATTCTTGAGAAATGGACATTGTGAAGGAAATGAATAATTAAATTAGTAGTTAACTTAAAAATGTACCTAAATAACATGTCTTAAAGGCACTAACTTGATACTTGTGAAGACTGTGAAGTGAAATTGAAGATAGAAAGTATATACAGGATAATCAATCATGTCAAAAAAAATGAGACTCAAAGGAAATATATACCACAGTGATTATCTCAGTCTTAGGATTATTTTCTACTTTTTAAACTATTTTCTAATTATCAAGTTTTCCACAATGAGAAAAAACAAAACCTTGTAAAGTGCTTTTAAAACATTTTTTTTTCAATGATAAAATCTTAGGAGATGATCCCAACCCCATATATTCTTTTTTTTTCTTCTTCTTCTCTCCCTCAATGCACCAGAAGAAACTGTTCTCACTGCCACCTCCCCTCTTTCATTCTTTTGGTTAAGACGAGAACCTGTGATAAATCTGGTAGCACTTGAGATCATCAATTCTTTCATTCCACCCAGGGCCTTATATTGAAAATAAAGCTGTTGCATTGCTTCCTGTTTGCCACGATATTGCTGAGTGGCTTTGCTTGGCACTCTTATCCCAAGGCACTTATTAGAAGAGCAATATCCATGATGGAGCCTATACATTTATATGACAAATCGAGGAAATGTTTCCTCACAAAGTCTTAAGAGGCAATATTAATTAAATATATCTTTTCAAGTGGGATCCTATAATATCTATTGCTGAAGTAATTAAGAACGAAGACATAAACTCATTAGATGTGTACTGTAAAGATGAAAATGCTCAGAAATTATTGATCGTCCATATATTACCACCTCCAGCCATTTAGAGAAAATGCAACCAGCCAAGATGTAATGTGGCAGAAGTTTGAGTGAGAATAAAAATAGATGTATGTCCTTTTATTCTATGTGGAAATTCATTAACTAGCCAGCTCAGGAAATCATCTGATTTAAGAGAGCCACTTCATTTTTTAAATTGAGTGATTATGTCTCACTTCTCTGCTTCTCATTCAGTTTCCACAAATCTCAAAACCCATTTCTTCTTCATCATTTTTGGTTTCAAGGACTAGGGAGGTTAGCCATCAAGACACTAACATTTTAGGTAGATCCCCAACGTATAGCACAATTTCTACTTATAAGATCACTTTAGCATGACTCACTTTGGATGACACTCAGAAACCAAGACAGGGCCTATGCTGGGCCATCCAACTGAGCTTTCCCTTCCTCCTGTGCATTTCCTTTTCACACCTAAGCAATGGAAACATTCTCTTTAGATTATGCCACTATGTTCACCTTGGACTCTCAGACTGTAGATATTTATGGTTTCACTCTCACTGCCCTAGAGGTCCAAGCATTTTTGGGTGATTAAAGTTTCTTGAGGCTCTTACTTATTATTTTTTTAAATTCTCCTTTTATGCAATGAAAGAGAATTATCACTTCTTTTAGATTCGAAATAACTTCAGATTACTAAGAGTCTATAGAGTGTCCAAAACAATGAATTTGAAAAATTAAAAAAGACCATACCAAGAGAGTGTTACTTTTCACTGTAAGCCTTGTAAATCTATTTAACTTCTGAAAATATGTCATTGAATTATTTCATTAACTAAAAACAAAGAGAGGAGAGGGAAAGAAAAAGAAAGAGAAGAATAAGTAAGTTAGATACCTAAATGTTGTACTATAAATTAAAGGATAATCACCAAAAGACCTGACAGAGAACCCATAAATCATAGCTTCCAAACTAAGAGGAGATCAAAGAGAATAAACAAAATCCTATCAATCTTCAAGAAGTATGAATTTTTTTTTTAATAATAAAGAAGCTAAGAAAAAGCTTGGCAAATTATAAAGCCCAAGATAAATCACTAGTACAAATTCAAGGAAATATCAGATCAGACAAACAAAAGCCAACTGTTCTGCTTAGAGAGACAGACTGAGGGACAACGATTTATAAAGAAAACAATTATAAACAATATTAAAAGCTGGTAAAGTGACATATTATCACAATAAAATGGCATTTCAAGCAAAAGATACTAATAAAAATAAAGAAGGATATTGCAAAATGAAGTAACCATAAAGTAATAACCATTGCATAGAGATAACCACCATGAAGATAGTAAAATCATATGCATCTTTAAAATATAGCAAAAAATGGTTCAATTTAATAGGGTAGGTGTTTTTAACATACTTCCTTAAGAAATTAATAGATCAAAATGACTAAAAACAAGGATATAGGAGATATGAATAATATAATTAGTAAGTTATTAGTGAAATAATTCCTTCAAATGACTCTCTTTAGACAGTTGTCACAATTGATAGATTTACTGAAGATTTACCTACATATTTAGAGAGGAAAACAAAATTTTTCAAGTACATTTGGAACAAGTTTTATATATATAGGAAATTGCATTGTAACTACAGAATATTCTGTAGTTAGCCATGGTTTATTTAGGATGGGTATTTCACTTCCATGTAGGTACAATATACATTTTTCATGTTATACATGCATGTTATTATGTATATTATTATATCCATATAATTATGTATATGTAATTCCAGACTATTTTGAGCAAATGACAGTTATAAGCATTATATATCAAAAACATATGGCATGTATAATACATATATCAATAGACTCATAAAGAGAATCTACAAAGAACTATGTATCAAAAAGACAAAGGAAAGCAACAGAAAAAGAGTAAAACACTTGAACAAGCACTTCACAAAATATAATATCTAAATGGCCATTAGACTTATGAGAACATGTTCTATTTCATTACTCATAGTAATAATTCACAGTAAAACCACAATTAGATAACACCAAAAATCCAGAACACCTAAAAGGAACAAAACAGAAAATAACTGTTGTCAAGAATTGACTTGAACGCTTTACTCTGCTGGTGAGAAGGTTAACTGATACAACTTTGGAAAATTGTATCATAGTACTGACTAAGCTGAACATTTGCATATACTGTGATGAACTAATTCTCTCAGGTAATGTAAAACAGAAATGTATACACGTGTTCATTAAAAGACATATACAAAATAATCATGGCAACTATTAATCAAAAACTGGAAGCTAACCAAATGCCTACCAACGGAAGAATGAACAAACAATGGAATCCTGGATAGCAACAATGAATAATTTATAACACTAAGCAAAGACATGGATGGATCTCACAAAGAAAATGTTTAACAAAAGAAGCCACTTACATAAGACTACATGATCTATGATCCCATTTATCTAAGTTTAAGTAACAGGCCAAAGAAATCAGGATACTAATTCTTCTTGGGTTAGTAGTGACTGTAAGCGTATTCAAGGGGCTTCTAGAGTGCAAGAACTGTCATGTAATCTGGGTACTTGTTACACAGGTATGTTGAATCAGTGAAAATTCACAGAGCATTATACTTACTATTTGTACAGTTTTCTCCTCATAGCATACATCTGTAAAAGTTAATTTTAAAAACTGTGAGATGCAGTTACAATACTACTTAGAGACAAAATTATGGCCTTTAAATGTGTGCATTAAAAAATTAGAAAAATAAAAGTAATTGAATTGTATCTGGGAGATATGTTCAAGTTCTAACCTCTAGTACCTGTGAATGTGGCCATATTTCAAAATTGGGTCTTTGCAGATATAGTTAAGTGAAGCTGATGTCTTGCTGGAATACAGTAGGCACTAAATCCATTATGACTGGTGTCCTTACAAGGAAATAAGAGACAGACATAGGAAGAAGGCCATGTGGAGGCAGAGACAGAGACTAACTACATTTCGTGCCATGACAGACTAGAGAAGATCTGGGACTACCAGAAGCTGGAACAAGCCAAACAGGATCCTTTCCTAGAAGTTTCAGAGAGAACATGATCCTCCATCTTGGACTTCAAAACTCCAAAACTGGAAGAGAATAAATTTCTGTATTTTTATTATGGCAGCCCTGCAAGACTACTAACACTAGTGAATTTACTAAATACAACTAGAAAAGTAACTAAAATAAGAGTATAAGTTAAAAATAGTGAAATAATAAAGTTAGTATTAAAAAGTAATAAATGAAAACTAATTAATTAAGGAAGAACAATCAAACAAAAGCAATTAAAGACAATAACAAAAATAAAACTGAATCTGTTGGAGAGGGGACATATAAATCAAAAAGCAACTTACGAACTGATTAAGAAAAGAGAAAATCCACTCAACAATATCAGGAATAAAAAAACTATCAAACAGAGACAGTAGATATTGAAATATTTTGAAATATTTTTAACTTTTCATTTTATAATAATTTCAGATATTTTAAAAACTTGAGAAATTAGGTAGGTTTCTGATATAAACTTCACCCAAAATTCCATAAATGTTAATATCTAATGCTAGCATAGTATAATGATCAAAAAACAGATATTAACACTGGTACAATATCATTAACATATCTCCAGATCTAATGTGAATTTCTCTAAGTGTCCAACTCATATCCTTTATCTGGGCCAAGATCTAATTCAAATTTGTAATATTGCATTTTGTTGTCCTATCTCCTTAATCTTCCAATCTGAGACAGTTCCACAGTCCTTTCTCTTTTATGATTGTGACACTTTAAATTGTACAGACAAGTGATTTTGTAGAGTATTCCTCATTATGGTTTACCTATGCCTTCTCATAAATAATTCAGTTATGCATTTTGGCAGCAACATCACAGAAGTGATGCTGTGTCTTCATCAGTGCAAAATATCCATGTGCATAATATCAATGTCTTATACTGATGAAGTTAACCAAGATCACTTGATTATGATGGTTAAGATAGTTTCTCCACTGTAAAGTTACCTTTTTTCCCTTTGCAGTTAATGCATATTTTGTGGGGAAATACATTGAGGTAATACAAATATCCTGTTTAGCATCATTTCTCCCTCTAATATTGAAAATCATTGATGATTCTTGTCTGCAACAATTATTACTGTGGTGTTTGCCAAATGGTCACTTTTTTAATTTCACCATTTATTTTACCTTTATTAACTGAAATCCTCCTTAAGTAAAATTTGTCCCTTCTCCTCCATTCATTTATTCAATCAATTTTTTAATTGTTTGTTCCTATTAGTATGGGCTCATGGATATTTGTTTTATACTACAGATTATTATCCGATACTATCTATCATTATTCATTTTGTTGCTCTAATTATCTCAGTATAGCCATTTGCAGAGCGCCTAGCTGAGTTTCTTTGTATTTTAAACATGATACCATCATATTTCAGCACTTCTTTACTTTTAGGCAACACAAGATTTTCTAGGTTCATCTAATACTTTGCTGACTCCAACGTGGGAATCAGCCATTTCTTCAACAAAGACCTATCACTTTACTGGAAAATGGATTTAGTAATCAAGACCTTAAAATCAATACCATGATCTACTTTGTACCAGTATTTTTTAACTTAGATGAAATTGAAATTATTTTAGAGGGAAAAAAGTAATCAAAATTAACTCAAGAAGATATCTATATAAACTAATCATCATTAAATAATTTTAATATAATGAGATGAAGAAATATGTCCTGTACAAAGGCACCAGCCCAGATATTTTACGCTCATTTTTTAATGAACAACAAAACAATAATTTCTGCATTTTACAGTTTTTCAGAGAGTAGCAATGAAGAGATAAAGCTTCCCTAATTACCTTCTATTTCTATTAATTCATTCATTAACAGCTTTATTAACATAATTCATTTACCATATAATGCACCCATAAAAGCATACAATTCAGTAGCACTGAATTTATTCACAACTGTGCAACCATTACCACAATCAATTTTAGGATATTTTCATCATCCCAAAAGAAACCATACTCCCCATTCCCCTTATCCAACTCAGCACTGGACAACCACTAATCTACTTTCTGTCTCTATGGATTTGCTTATTCTGGACATTTCATAAAAATGGAATCAAACAATAGGTGGTTCTTTGTAACTGGCTTCTTTCACTTAGCATGTTTTCAAGATTCATTGATGTTGTAGCATGTATAAGCATTTTATTCCTTTTTATTGTCAAATAATATTGCATTGTATGGATATATCATATTTTATTTATCCATTCATTAGCTGGTAGACATCTGGGTTTTTCCACTTTGGAACTATTATGAATAATGCTACTACTATAAGCATTTATGTACAAGTTTTTGTGTGGACATATGTTTTCCTGTATCTTCAGTATAAACCTAGGAGTATAATTGATGGGTCACATGGTACTCTGTTTTTAACCTTTTGAGGAACTGTCAGATAGTGTTCGGTGTAGCTGCACCATTTTACATTCCCAACAACAGTGTATGAGGGTTCCATTTTCTCCACATCCTTGCCAGCAATTATTATTGCCTCTTTTATTATGCCATTCTAGTAATTATGAGTGGTATCTCATTGTGGTTTTGATTTGCATTTCCATTTCCTGACAGCTAATAATGCCAAAGCTTCTTTCACATGCTTATGGACAATTTTTACATCTCTTATGGAAAAATGTCTACTCAGATCGTTTGCCCATTTTTCAGTTGAGTTGTGTGTCTTTATTATTGAGTTGCAGGAGTTTGTATATATTCTAGATACATTGTATATGAGATTTGCAAATATTTTCTCCCATTTTATGGGTTGGCTTTTCACTATTGTGACAGTGTTCTTTTAAGCAAAGTTTTGATAAAGGCCAATTTATCTATGGTTTGTCTTGTTGCTTGTGCTATTGATGCATATCTTTAAAAAATCACTACTAGTTCAAGGTCAAAAAAAATATTTAGCCCTATGTTTTCTTCAAAATTTTTAAAATTTTTAGCTCTTACATTTAGGTCTTGGATCCATTCTGAGTATATTTTTGTATATGGTATGAAGTAGGGGTCCAGATTTATTCTTCTGCATGGGGATATCCAGCTGTCCCGGCACCTTTTGTTAGAGACTAATTTTTTGCTCATTGGAATGGTTTGATAACCTTGGGGAAAAGCAATTGACTGTAAATTTGAGGATTTATTTTTGGGATCTCAATTCTGTTCCATTGATCTATATGACTTTTTTATGACAGTATCACAATGTCCTGATAACTGTAGTTTTGTAGTAAGTTATATAAACAGAAACTGTGAGCCCTACAAGATTATTCCTTTCCAAGAACTTTTTGGTTAGTCTGTATCTCTTCATTTTCACATGAGTTTTAGGATCAACTTGTCAATTTCTGCAACTATAAGTGGGATTTTTATAGGGATTGCACTGAATCTGTAAGTAAATTTGGGGAGTATTGCCATATTAACAATATTGTCTTCAAATACATTAACATAAAATGTTTTTCTATTTATTCAGGTCTTCTTTAGTTTCTTCCCACAATTTTTATGGTTTCCAGAACATAAGTTCTGTACCTCTTTTGTTCAGTTTATTTCTAAGTATTTTACTTTATGTGAGGTTACTATAATGTGAAATTGTTTTCTTAATTTTATTTTTAGATTATTCTTTATAAATGTACAGGCATACCTCATTTTATTACACTTCACTTTATTGCACTTCGCAGATATCGCTTTTTTTTTTTTTAGGAGAGCCAGGGAGACTTATTGAGAGATACAGTGAGAGGACAGACAGAGCTCCCGGTTCAAGCCAGGAGGGGACAAAAGAGCCCCCACAGACACTGCTTTTTTAAAAAATTGAAACCCCAGATTTATGGCAATCATGCATCAAGCAAATCTATTAGCACTTTTTCCCAAAATCATTTGCTCACTTTGTGTCTCTATGTTGCATTTGCTAATTCTCACAATATTTCAAGCCCTTTCACTATTATTATATTTGTTATGGTGATCTGTGATTGATGACTGTGACTCACTGAAAGTTCAGATGATAGTCAGGATTTTAGCAATGAAGTGTTGTTTAATTAGTGTACTTTTTTTTAGACATAATGCTATCATTGCACGCACACTTAATCGATACAGTATAGTGTAAACATAACTTTAGATGCACTGGGAAACCACAGATATTTTACTTGTATTGTGATATTTCCTTTATTGCAGTGGTCTGGAACTGGACCCACAATATCTCTGAGGAATGACTGTACATAAACAAAATCTATTGAACCTTGCTGAACTTACTCATTAGTTGTAATAGTTTCTTAGTGGACTCCTTAGTTTGTTATCTATGAGAGATCAAAACATCTGCAAATAGAGATAATTTTACTTCTTCTCAATCTGAATATCTCTTGTTATGGACTGAATGTTCATTCCCCCTGCCCCCATTAATATGTTGAAACCATAACTCTCACTGTGACTGTATTTGTAGTAAGGAAGTAATTAAGATTACATATGGTCATAAGGGTGGGACCCTGATCCAATAGGATTAGTGCCCTTTTGAAAGGAGATCAAGAAGAGTGCTCTCTTCTCTTTTCTTTCTCTCTCTTTACCTCCCTCCATCTCTCTCCCTCTCTCCCTCTCACACTCTCTTCCATGTGATGACACAATGAGAAGGGAGCCATCTGCAACTCAGGAAGAGAGTTCTCAATAGAAAATGGCCCTGCCAGGCCAAAACATGGGACTTCTAACCTCCAAATTTATGAGAAAATAAATTTCTGTTGTTTAAGCCGTCTACTCTATGGTATTTTGTTATGGCAGCTTTAGTCAACTAATAGACCTTTTATTTCATTTTATGACCAAATTATCCTGGCTGGAACCTCCAGAACAATGCTAAATAGAGAGTAGACATTATCAGGATTTTGATCTTAGCAGGAAAACATTCAATCTTAATCTTCTACCACCAAGTATGATGTTATTTGTGAGTTTTTCATGGATGCCTATCAGATTGAGGAAATTCCCTTATATTCCTAATTTGTTGAGTGCTTTTATTATGAAATGTTGCTGGACTTTATCAATTGTTTTTCTGCATCTATTGAGGTCATCATGTGATCATCTATTGAGATCACCTTCATTCTATTGATGCAGTGTATTATATTAACTGACTTCAGATGATAAACCAATCATGCACTCCTAGATAAATCCCACTTGGCCATGGCGAATAATCCTTTTTATGTGTTGCTGGATTTAGTTTGCCAGTATTTTACTAAGAATTTTTACAACTATATTCATAAGAGTTATTAGTCTGTAGTTTACTTTTCCTGTGATTTATTTGGCATATCAGGGTAATACTAGCCTCACAGAATAGGTTGGAAAGTGTTCTTTCTGTGTTTTTTGGGGGGGAGGGGCAGTTGTAATCGTTTGTGACTAATTGGTTTTAATTTTTCTTTCAATGTTTGGGGAATTCACCAGTGAAGCTATGTGGATCTGGAATTTTCTTTGTGGATACTTTAACATTTTTAATCCAATATCTTTACTTGTTAAGCATCTATTCATATTTTATATTTCTTCCTGAAGCAGTTTTGGAAGTTCATGTTTTCTAGGAATTTTCCATTTCATCCAAGTTATCTAATCTATTGGCATTCCATTGTTTATAGTATTCCCTTGTAATTTTTTTTTCTGTAAGGTTGTTAGTCATTTCCCCTTTCATCCTGATTCAAGTAATTTGAGTCCTCTCTTTTTCATGGTCAGTCCAGCTAAAGGTTTGTTTTTGTTGATCTTTTTAAAGAACCATTGTTTGATTCATTTTTCTTTACTGTTTTTCTGTTCTCTAATTCTAAGAAAAGAACTAATAGTCTATTCATTTCTGTTCAAATCTTTATTATTTCCTTCCTTCTGCTTACTTTAGGTTTAGTCTGCCCTTCTTTTTCCAGTATCTTTAAGTAGAAAGGTTATTGATTTGAGGTCTTTCTTCTTTTTTTAATATACACATTTTATAACTGCAAGTTCTAAGTACTGCTTTAGCTGCATCCCATAAATTTTGTTATATTTTGTCTTTAATTTCATTAATATCAAAGTATTTTCTAAAGTATTTTCTAGTTCCCCTTGCAATTCCTTATTTAACTCACTGGTCATTCAGGAATGTGTTGCTTAATTTCTACATAGCTGTGAATTTCCCAAAAGTATTTCTATTATTCATTTATATTTCATTCCACTATGTCAGAGAATACATTTTGTATGATTTAAACACTTTTAAATTTATGAAGACTTGGTTTATGGCCTAGTATATGGTCTAACCTATAGAATATTTCATGTGTACTTCAGAAGAATGTGAACTCCACTGTTGTTGGGTATAGGGTTCTACAGATGTCTGTCAGGACTGGTTGGTTTATGGTGTTATTTAAGTCTTCTATATCCTGTTGATCTTTTGCATAATTGTTCAATCCCTTATTTAAGGTAGATTATGGAGGATTCTAACTATTGTTGTTGAAATGTCCATTTCTACCTACTGTTCTGTATTTTCTTCATAGTTTTAGGGCTATGTTCTTGGAGGCATGCATGTTTATAATTGTTATATATTCCTAATAGATTGACCCTTTCATTATTATAAGATGTCCCTTTTTCTTTGATAACATTGTTCACAAACCATTTCATTTGATATTACTATAGTCACTCTAGCTTTCTTGTGGTTGCTATTTGCATAATATATCTTTTTCCATCCTTTTTCTTTCAATTTATATCATTGAATCTAAAATGTGTTTCCAATGGACAGCATATAAATGGATATACTTCCTCCACTCTAACAATGTCTGCTTCTTGATTTTTTTAATCCATTCACATTAAATAAAATTATTTCAGTATGTCTGCCATTTTACTTTTTTTCCTATATGCTTTATGTCCTTCTCCCCTCTATTATCTTTTCGTGTGTTTTTTTGCATTAAGTGAATATTTTCTAGTATAACAATTTAATTCCTTTGGTAATTTTTCACTATTTTTTATTAGTCATTTCTCTAAGACTTAACATTATACACATATTAATATATGAGTACATACTTCATATTTATACTTACATGATTCCATTGAGATAAAGAAATATATAAAATACATAGATCTGGCTCTATCCCTTCCTTCTTTTTTTGAGTTATTTTTGTTATACATATTACATCTATAAATGTTATAAACTAATGTACAATGTTACAACCATTACTTTACATAATTTTACCTTTTAATGAAGCTGAGGAAAGGAGGAGGGCAAATTGTTATGTTAAATTTATGTACACTTTCTAGCTGTCTTCATTTTTTCCTATAGATTCGAGTTACAATCTGTTGTCATTTACTTACCTCAGTACAGTTTTGTCCCCACCCATCTTTTCTGAGGTGTTATAGCAAATTATATTACATATCTATATGTTATAGGCCAACATAACATTTTACAAATATATAATAAATACACATATTAAACATATATAAATATATCTTAAGTTAATATGTGTATGTTTAACATACATTAAATATTTAATATACATGAAATATTTTAAATGAGTATATATTAAAACATATAGTTTTTACACAACTGATTTTTAAATAAGAAAGATCAGAAAGAGAAAGATTAATACCATATGATTTCACCTATATGTGGAATCTAAAAAATACAACAAATTCAAAAACAAACAAAACAGAAACAGACTCATAAACACAGAGAACAAGCCAGTGGTTGTGATAGGGGTAGTGGGATTGAGTGAAGGGGACAAAGAAGTGAAAACTTTTTCCCAAAAAGGTGAATAAATATGCATTTCCATGCTCTTTTATAATTGTGTAATTACCTTTACCAGTGCTCTTTTTTTTTTCGTGGATTGTAATATATCACCTGGGGTTGCTTCCTTTCATTCTGAACAATTAGTATTTCTTATAAAGTGATTCTACTAGCAATGAATTCTCTAAGTTTTGGGTTACTCACATAGAGTAAGATAAGGAAATATCTTTATTTCTTTATAACAGTCTAATAAAAAAAGACTGGGAATGTCTTTATTTGACTTTTAGTTTTCACCTTTATTTTTAAAAGATAGTTTTGCTGGATACAAAATTTTTCATTGACATGTTTTTTTTCCCCCTTCAGCATATTGAATATATCATCCCATTGACTTCTTGCCTTCATTCTTTCTGCTGGGAGTCAACTTTAGAAGTCTGCTTGTACATGATGAATCACTTTTGACTTGCTGCTTTCAAAGTTATTTCCTGATCTTTGACTTTTGGCATTTACACTATGATGTATCTGTGTATTTCTTTGCATTTATCTTACTTGAAGGTGGTTGAACTTCTTGGATGTGAAGCTTTTCATCAAACTAGGGAAATTTCCAATCAAATTTTGTTAAGTATTTTTCCTACTTTTCTCTGCTCTCCTATGGTACTCCTGTGTTTATGTGCTTAATGGTATCCCATACTGATGGTATCCCATACTTCATATTTCTTCATTTTTTCCCCACTTTGTTCTTCAGGCTGCATATTTATATTGCTCTATCTTCAAGTTCATTGAGTCTTTCTTTTGCCAATTCAATTCAAATATAATATTGACCCCACTGATGAAATTTTCATTTCAGTTATTGTACTTCTCAACTACAGAATTTCCATTTGATTTTTATCATTGTATCAATATTCTATATTCTATTATACACTGTCATCATACTGTTCTATTATACACTTTCATCATACTTTACTTCCTTAACCATGGTTTCTTTAGTTCTTTGAATACATTTAGAATGGTTACTTTGAAGCATTTCTATTAAATCACATGTCTGGGTCCTTTCACAAACAGTTTTGTTGTCTTCTCTTTTTCCAATTTATACATATTTCCTTATGTCTCATCATTTTGTGCTGTGAGGAGATGAAATACTTTAGATATATATTGTAGCAGCTCTGGGTCCTGGTGTCCCACCTCAGGGGATTGTTGTTGTTTGTTCACTTTGTTATTGAATGGACTGTTTTAATGAAGATTATTTCTTACTACTGCCCCTGTGGTGTGTAGCTTTTGATGTTTGTTGTTCCTCTGGGGGCACAGCTGTGGGTATGCCCACAGTCACCCTAGGATGACAGTGGTTTTGGCAGGAGTCCCTTTGACTGTCTCTTTCCATGATCACACCCAGCTGTTAGGCTCCACTAATCACCAGATGATTCTTGTACTGTTTCAACAATGCCCTGGAGAATAAATGGTTCCACAGCCTGATATCATTAAATTCAGGTCCCTTTGCATAGGTAGTTTTTAAGGCCAATGTCTGAGGTTTGTTCTGACCAAGGGAGGGCTCCTCTTAAATGCCTCTTTCCCTGATCCTCTCTGGGAAACTAAATGGCCCAGCATTTTTCTTGCTGCTTTCACCTACAAAATCTCCATTGTCTTTGAGGGTACTTTCAGGACTGAACTTCCCCAACACTGTTTCAAATAAAGCCATTTTCTTCAGAGAGGGTTTTCAAGTTTATTATTAAGGCCTGCCTCTACCCCTGGGTAAAATCAGTGAACCACCAGCTCCAGAGCTGTAAACAGGGACAGAGGCCCTGCTTCCTTCTAAATAATATCCCCCTCTCCTTGCTGCAAGAGCAGGATATGGGATAGTATCCTATGGTCTTCTTTGCTTGTCATTCCTGGGACGGAAACTCTACTCTATGAATGAGCTGAAGTATGGATGATAGTGGCCCTAGTATTTTCAGCAAGTTATGGCTGAAGTAGATCCTCCACCCTATGAATAGTGTCTGGGTGGAAGAATGGAACCCCAAAACTTCAGCCACATTCACCTGGAATTTAGCCTGTGCAACATGTAGCTGCAAAAGATAAGAAATGCTGATAGCCTACCCTTCTGAGGAAGATAACTTAGCTCTCAACTAAGGGATAAGGAGTCCTGTTTTATTGTCTGCATCCACCTTGAGTCAGTTTCCATCACAATGAGCTGACAAGAGAGGGAAAAAGTCATGGCTCAAAATGCCTTGTTTTAGTAGAAACTCCAAGGTTTTTTTCCCCCAAGTTTTAGTCGATATTCTTGAATAAATGTTTATCTGCTATATGCTCTTAGAAAAGTTTCCAGAGACTGTGAATGGTTGTTTTCTTAAAATAATTTTAAACTGTTAATGTTTACTTTCCTGCAAAGCAGGTTTAGAGAACTAATCATATTGCCATTTTAGAAGTGGAATTCCACTAATTCATTTTTATAAGCTAGTAAACCATAATGCAAAAGCAAGCAAGTTCAGTCAGGAAAAGTAAATTATAAACAATCTTAAGTAAAACTCCTATTATATGCTACTAAAATGAACCTGGCAGTTTATTTTTTTAAATAATAATCAATCCTACTTGGACATAGGACATTATGCTAGGAATTCAAGGATGGTCCAACATTTATATATCCATTTATCTTAAAACATAAAAGCAAATTGCAGAATAATATATGCCATATGGTACCATTCATATACATTTTAAAAATACAAAAGTTCTATGCTTTTATGAATGTAGTATGTAGCAAATGTAGTAAATAAATATAGAAAAAAAGACTATACATAAAAAATTTTATGATAAAGTTTAATCTTTGGGAGGGAAGGAAGGAGAATGAGATAGAAGATGAAACATTTTTCAACTTGATCTGATGGATGTTTGTTAAAGGATAAAGAGTGTTTTTCTCTATTTTTATGTTAAAATAATAGATTATTGATGGATAGAGAAACTAACCCAAAATGAATGTAAGCAACTCAGTTATGTTCTATATTTGCCAAATATGATTATAGTATTCAAATATAGGGCATATATACTAAAAATTCCAAGGTTTATTCTGCCTTCCACATTTTACAAACTTCTAAGACAAACTAGAATTTAAATCCTTGTCTGCTTCCTAGCCATATGACTCTAAGCAAGCAAGATTTTTCTTTCTGAGTCTCAATTCCCACATAATGCAAAATAGGGATAAGTAAACTTACCTCCTCAAATTTTTTAAATTAGAGGATTTAATATATGTAAAGTGCTTCATTCAACTTTCCAATTTATAATACATGTTCAGCAAATCTAAGAGCCTTTGAGCTTTTCCCCTGCACATCTGCAGAAAACATTGCTGATGAGTGCTTCTGGGTGAACAAAGTCAGAGCCATAAAGTCAAGGTTTATACTATAGTGCTTCACACAAGTGGAATATCACCTCTGGCATTCCAAACACCTTGGACCATTTTCTCCTTGAACTATCTGCCTCCTCAGTGGGAGGCAGAGTTGGAGCCATACAGTCTTGAGTTAAATTCCTAGCTCTGCCACTTATCAGCTGTGTGTCCTTGAGTAAATCATTTAACTTACCTGTGTCTCAGTGTTCTAATCTGTAAAATGAGGTTAATAATCCCTACCCTTATGAGTCATTGTGAGAATTGGAGATTACATATACAAGTACCTAGCATATAGAAGACACTCAATATATTAGAATCATTACTGTTATTATCATAGTTACTGTTCTTATTACATTATTGTAACAGCATCTTCCTATACATATTAAAAAATCAATACTATTGTATATATTCTATTCAGCACTATATCATCCAATTAAAATATGATTTATAAAATGTGGCAACAACACTGGTTAACATCACATAGATACAGACTGAGTTTTTAAATGGATGTGCAACATTAATCTCTCCTTAATGGGTATTTTTTCCTCCCAGCTTAGGTTCCATTCAAAATAGTGAAAAATTTAATGTCCTATGGACAGTGGATCCTAATAAACATATAGCTTTTGCCAGGTCTGGCTGCCTAACACAACTCCAAATATTCCAAGGTGAATGTTACCCAAGTCAGAGTTATCCACCTAAGATTTATTTCAGACTATTTCACAAAACATCAACAAGCCTTGGCTCTAAACCTGTCTCACCTTTGCTCCAATTTGCCTCTGAATTATTGACAGAACTAATTAAACCAGCAATTGCCTAGTGATAATTACCATCTTTTCTTAGGCAACAGACCTGATTCTCAAGCCCAGACTTGCTAAGAAACATAAAAAGATAGCAAAAACGTCACAATAAGCCAAAAACTCCTATCTATAGTAAATACCCTATCAATTAAACTCCTTTATTCCTCAGAAAGAACACATGTCAATTTTAAACAAGAATTAACCTTCTAATTCCAATTTTCCTTTTGAAACTTAAGGTTAGAAAAGTACCATATACTGACAAATGAGACACTCAGGAACTATTGCGTTTGGGTTATGGGAAGCTTTAAAATACCCCCAGAAGGACATAGATAAATCTTTGGAAGAAATACTTCCAATTCTTTAGAGACATTTTTAGCAAACACAAATGTTTATCCCAAAGTACTTCCAGTGCTGTCAGCACAAGCTTGGCATGTTTATAATGCAGTTTGCAGCGAGCACAAATCTAAAATCTGGGCAGTTTTCAGAGAAGGCACCCAGAAGCCGTATTGTCTACATTATTCACAATACTGGAAGCAAGATCAATAGCTGCAGTTCACCAATGAAGCTCCAAAGCTCAGCAAGGAGTCCTTTTTGACACAGCGAATTTAGAGAGAATGATGTGCTCCTTTGTAGAACCCAAAGGGTGGTATTCTCAGGTTAACAAAGACAATAATGAAGTAGCAGCCTTCGGGACAGAGAATACCACCTGGAAACCATTCTTACTGGGTATGAGCTGTGTGCAAATACAGTATTCAAGACGAGGAAAATCACAATGGAGTTACTGCATATACCGGGGTGGCAGTGGAGGAAAAGTTCAAGACAAAGCACCAAGCCTCAGAGGAGGTCCATCCACTCACTCCCATTCCCACCTGCCAGCTCATCTGGACACCACCAGGTCTACATAAAGTCAAGTCCTGAGGGCTCTGGTTCTGTCACCAGGAAGGCACGGCCTGTAGGGTTCTTCATGGAAAAAAGAACAAGGTAAGGACCATGATGGATTTATCAGACACAACCAGGCGGGTTGTGTACGAAGCATTATTTGTTAACCACTAGGTATGCATACAGGTGATCTGGGAAATTTAAACAAGGCTAGTCCCTGAGAAGAACATCATCAGTTAAATACCTCGGAGAGGTGATAGCACAAATTTAACTACACTTAGAAGTGATTATTTAAGTAGAAATTTAAGGCACAAAGATATTAAGTGAGAATAACCTAACCAATATTATGGGTAAACTATCTGTAATGATTACCTGAACACATAACTTAAATAGAGACATAATACTAATATTAGTAATAATAGAAACAAGCTACAATTTCTTGATTGCGTATTATGTACTGAACATCATACTAAGTATTTCTGTTTCGTTAATCCTGCAATGGTCTGTGAAAAATGGATAATACTTTCACTCACTTTACTGATGAAAAATTTAGCCCTTAGAAGAGCAGTGTCTGCATCAACTGGTGTCTTGTTAGAAATGCAAATTCTCAGGCCTAACTCTGGACCTAATGAATTAGAAACTGAGGCTGGGATCCAGAAATCTGTTTTAACAAGCCCTCCAGATGATTCTAATGAGTGCTAAAGTTTTAGAAGCACCACCCAGGAGCAATGGGTCTTCATCATCATCTGGATCAGGATTTCTGATATTATGATCCCCAAATATTTTGATTTAGTTGATTTGGGATATAACTTGGGTATAGGATTTTTAAATGTATCCCACATGACTATAACATACAGCAAAGGATGAGAACCACTACACTGGAAACTAATTTTCCCCTTAGATAATGAAGACAAAGGAACCAAGATTCAAACTTGGGTCTGAGACAAATGTGTGCTCAGCACATACACTGTTGCTGTTCAAATCCTGGTCCAGGACCAACAGCACCTGCATCGCCTGGAAGCTTGCTCGGAATAAAGGATCTCAGCTCACACCTTGGACCTACGGTATCAGAATTTACTTGTTCACAAAATCCCTAGATAATAGGTATAGGGAAAATGGAAGTCCCTATGGCCAGGATCTTCACCAGACCTTAATCTACTTGATGATGCAATTGGCCTATTGGATAGGCTAATGCTTACACATTCATTAGGTGGCAATGAACCATTATTGTCAGTGTTACTATGTAAAGAGCTCTGCCCAGTGCTCTGCCCAGAGGCAGAGACAGAATGTGGACTTGCTGACTTGCCAGAGGCATACGTGAGACTGCCTGCCATGTGAGAATAAAGGTTGGTATAAACCCTTTTACCCGCACCATTCCACTGTTGTTATTCAGTGTCATTATATCCACAGTGAACCTGCCCAGAGCTTAGGCCCTCCTGCGACACATTGGGAAGTGAAACAGAGCTGTTTTCCAAGTGATTCTGCTGTAAGTGCAGCTGTACCAGTAACACAATACTAATAAATCTTTCCTCATATGAAGCATTGTTTAATAAGAATGTGGATTAATACTTGTGGAAAAAATGAGAGTTCCTGTGGCCAGGATTCTCACCTGGCCCTGGTTGACTAGCTCACTGCACACCTGTGGGCAATACATGGCTGTTGACTCTATATAAACAGCTCTGCCCAGTGCTCTGTGCATGACACAGTGGCATGGCTGCAAGGCTGCAGGAGAACAGAGGCTGAAGTGGTGACAGTGCCGAGGACAGAGGCCCAGAGGACGGCTGTGTGGGACAACTGTGCAGAGAGGCCCAGAGGATGACTGTGAGGACAGAGGGACCCAGAGGCAGAGACCGGCTTGCTGCCTGCAGACTCGCTCTGAGTGAATGGGATTCTAGTGACTGACCTGCCACCTGGAAATAAAGTTGGGTATAACCCTTTCACCCCAAGAATGTTTTGCTGTCATTTTCTTTGGTCACACTGAATCCATAGCAAACTTGCCCGGGGCTGAAACCCATTGGCAAGACAAGTATATATATATA
Organism: Manis pentadactyla; assembly: GCF_030020395.1. Taxonomy (NCBI): domain Eukaryota; kingdom Metazoa; phylum Chordata; class Mammalia; order Pholidota; family Manidae; genus Manis; species Manis pentadactyla. Next base: position 38,824,849 of record NC_080033.1, read on the forward strand.
TATTTGCTATGTTATTTTATTATCTCTTCATCTATTCTGCTCTAATGTGTGGAGATGATGAACACCGAGCCCATAACAAACTCTCCCAGATCAGTATGGCATCTGAAGGATCACACAGTATGGCATCTGAAAGATCACTATCCAACTCAACCAGGGTCTTGAGGACAGAGTAGCAACTTGATGACACACAGTGCCGGTGCTTTGGCAACTGGGAAAGGGAGAAGAAATGCTAGAGGAAAAAGGCAACACCTTTACATCAAATCATATATGTGGATGAAAAAGCAATGACAAGACAAATGACCAAAAGGTTGAATGATTTTTGTTCTGCTTTCAGCTTTGTCAGTGTTCTTCTAAGATAATTCTATGCTCCCCAAGATTCCAGGAATTTTGGATGGCCCTGAGCCAGGCAGGTCTCCTGAGGGTGGGGTGGGGTTGGGGGAACTTGAGGTCTTGGCTGCCTCTTCACCTATGGCACCCCTGCATCTCTATAGAAAAGTTTGGGCAACTGGGCCTATGTGGATAAAGTGAAGGTTCCTGTGGCCAGGATTCTCACCTGGCCCTGGTTGGCTAGCTCACTACGCATGTGTGGGCAATGTGTTGTTACTGACTCTGTATAAAGAGCTCCACCCAGTGCTCTGGGCGACATGGTGGCATGGCTATAGGAGAGCAGAGACTGCAGTGGTGGCAGCACCGAGGACAAGGACTGAGATGGCTACAGGGGCAGAGAGGCCCAGAGGCAGAGACCGGTTTGCCGCATGCAGTCTCACTCTGAGTGGATGGGATTCTAGTGACTGACCTGCCACCATGGGAATAAAGTTGGGTATAACCCTCTCACCCCAAGAACATTCCACTGTCATTTCTTTGGTCTCATTGAATCCATAGCAAACTTGCCCAGGGCTGAAACCCATTGGCAAGACAGCCTCACATCACTCAGCCATAACTTCTCCTCCATAGATTTCAGCTTCTGCATAATGTGTTTGTCTGAGTCTAGATGTCATGATAAATGTGAAGAAAGAGTGAGTGAGAAAGAGGTGTTTATCAAGAAAAAACCTAACTAAAGAATCAGCAGTTGTCGAGGGTCAGCTGCTCCCTAGCTACAACGAATTGGAATCAATTCCCTAACTGGACCCAAATAAATTAGCAAAACTACCTCTAGAGACACAGTGTCTCCCATCAGGAAATCATCTTAAGCAATGAGAAAAGATTAATTTTATTGTCTAGGGAAATATCCTCAAATTCCAGTATGACAACTATATTTTCACCAAGGGACACATATTTTTTTTCTATTAGCTGAAGCTCTTCCAATACAATATTCTACTGTTGCCTTTGAAGAGAAATGAATATATTCTCATTAAATTTCTGTTTATTTGGAACATAAGATGTGGGCAGAGAGAAAGGTTTTTCAGGCAGGTGTTCACCATAAGAAAATCTCACTCATTCCCTAATGGCCATTCCAAGCTTCCGTGGCCAATAAAGCCTTTAGTTAAATCCATCATCGTTCTTAGAAAATGGCTATTGAAAAACATTAGTAGATAAGTGGTTGGCCGCCTCGCCACCATTTTGAAGGAAGCATATGGAATCGTGTTTGCCTCCCTAAATTACTCGTACCTTCCTTCATGCATGCAATGACATCTAGTGAATTCCTACTAGGTATTTCAAACAATAAAAGGTTTTATCTGCAAATATAAGTTGGCTCTACTAGATGATATAAAAGTCTTACTGCCTCTATTGGATCACGGCAATCTGCTAGGGCTGTTTGGTTTTGTTTTGTTCCTGTTTTAGTCACATCAGGTTGTTCTCCTTGGTAGGGGCACCACAGCCTGACTGCACCCCTATCACAGATGCCTGGAGCAGGTCCATATCCAAGGAGAAGTTCATAAAATTACTCAAATGATTCTGAAGTGGTTGGAGGGAATTTGTCCCTTCAAAGTGTTCAAGTAGGTAGTTAGATAGACATGAGCAGGAGGGGAGAAAGGAGGAAGGCAGGCCACCCAGTCTCTGCCCAGTCTCTACCCAGAGACCACCCTGTCTCCTTAGACTAACCCCTTTTACAATTCAGCACAAAATTGATAAGCAAAAGACACAGATCACTGAGATCTCCCCAATTTTAGACCATATGCACTTAAAGAAGACCTTGTCAGTAATGAACCTGAGGCCATTATAATATTATTATATCATTTACATTATGATTTGGGCCCCACTGTAGGTTTTTCTTAGATGCCCATGAGAAAAATGACAAACAAATGTGTGCAAAGAGGCTGGAGGGGAGGGAACAAGATGACCCAAAAGATAGTGTGTGAATGACAAAATGGGGAGGAAACCAAATAAACCCCCATAAAAGACACAATGTAAAATCCAGTGAGCAGCTTCCCACCCTCAGGATCAACCTGCTCCTCTGTCTCTGGAGCTTACTTTCCTTTTGCTTTGCTAAAAAAAAAAATCCTTTGCAGCTTTAACTCTCTATCACGTGTCTCCAATGCATTCTTTCCTTTGAGAAGACAAGAACCAAGGAATTTCACAGCTTGACACCTGGTAACAGAAACCCCCTATTACTGGTGGAAGGGAGGCCACCCAAGAGAACCCTCACTGTGGAAAGTGAGAATGCAGGGCAAACAAAGGAAATGGTAGGGTGTTCATCTCAGGTTCCTACCCTTAAAGAAGATAAGACTTTGGGGTGGTACTTCTAAAGGCCTCCATGGGAGGGGAGAAACAGAGCATACAGTGTTAGTGTAGCTATTGGGACAGACTGCAGCTCTGCCTGGGATCTTTATGTATCTTTTCCATAAACTTCCATCACTGCCAAACAACTGACGCAGGTTTGGTCACTACCCCCAAGGAATCTGCCCAGCCAACACTGTACAGCTACCCCCAATGGGGTGATAAGACTTCAAACCCAAGAAAACCCCACAGCAAATAGATGTGCCAGGCACTGAGGTCCATGCTTTATATGCATTATCTGACAGGATCTCCAGAATAATCCTACAAGATGGCTGGCAATATCCTCATTTTGAAGTGAGAGGCCTGAGGCCCTAAGAATTTAAGAACTTTGCCTGAGGTCATCCAAAGAGCAAGTGACAGAGCTGAGCCACCAAACCAGACTGTCTGATTCAGGAGTTCATACTTGTAACATTGTGATGAGTATGATTTTATTTAATCCCACAACAGCCCTGTAAGGTGGATATGATTACCTCTCCTTTAGATATCAACAGAAGTTGATAAAGGTAGGCTAGGTGGCATTGCTGAGATGTGAACCCCAGGTTACCTATCTTGGGAGCCCAACCATTTAACCCTACCTTTAAAGAAGGAGAGGTTCTCTAAAGAGCACATAGCTCAATTCTGTTAGGACATCTTCACAAAGAACATTGCTGGCGGAAGGCAGTTGTTTGCATCTTGTGTTTTAAGGGGCACAGAGGAGGCTACAGCACCGAGTATTAGTATTTCCTACCCATCATCACTGGATGTTTTCCACAGGATCTTACTGATCCGCGTCTTCTGGATTCATTCCATACAAAACATACCCAGTCAGGGTGGGGAAGGGGGACTTAACTGGCAGACGCTCAACCCTCCTGATATTTTAAGGTTTGTTTCTTTTTTTATTATTATTTTAACTAATAATAGTCTTGGCTATTCCTCATTTAACAGTGGTTCAGCTGATGGAGAAAGGCACTTAGGAGAAGGAATGACCCAGCTAGTAGGCAGACCATTTGTCTCTGAAATAAAAATCAATTGCCCACCATGCAGATTACAGAAGAAGCTGCAAATAAAATTACTGTAAATTTAATTAAAACATTCCAGCCAAGTCCATACATTTGGTATTGATTACCTGGCCTGCAATTTTACGGAGTTAATTAACACAGCCTGAGTCTGGACAGCAAGCGAAAGCCAGAGCAGGCACTGGTTGTCCTAGCAACAGGTAGGCGAAAGCAGCTCACAGATTAAATGGAAGGAAATACAGAATCTTATTGAATTAGACTTAAATGCAATGATTTAAAAATATAAAGAGGCAATTTAAAGTTCAAAAAACACTTCATGAACATGAGTCATTGTATGTTTCTAATTGGGCCAGAATGGAGTGTTCGTAACTGTAGGATGGGAAGACAGAATGCAAAGGGTGGGAATGGGGGTTGTTTCAGATAATCTATTACAGTGAGAGCATTTCCATGGCTCGGGGTACCATCTTCTGCAATGATTCATTTGAAAAAAGAAAAAAGGCCATTATGAATAATCCCCTAGATCCATAAGTAAAATTAAGACAATTTGTTTTCTCTTCCCCAGAACAGAGGCATCCTATGGGAAGAAAGCACATTCTGGGCGATTGGCTAATGGGATGACAACCGTGGAAACTGCATCTGTACCTGTGTTACTGCGCACACCCTGGGCCACTGCCTGGGTATGCACCCAGGGCTCTCTCCTTGGCTTGGCCTGTGTTAGACGTTTTATTTTTTCAGACTAAAAGTAGATTTCTGAATTTAGTGGCTACAGCAGAGGATAACTGACGACTCTGGTCCCTAACAAAAATTAACCATGCACTTACAAAGCAGTGACATCATTCATGCATATCAGGAACCACCTAGACCACCCATCCCATCCCCCACCCACACATACACCCTGTTCTTTATGCCTGGAAGTTCCTTACTGAGTTTAGTATTCTAACTTAGAGTCTTGTACCCTCTTACAATACAAATAACCTCAGGAGGGATGACATTGTTATAATGGTGAGGATTAATAAAAATTCCTAATTACCTAGTGTCTACTACATGCAAAGACTAATCTAGGTGCTTTCTCCTATATGTTGTTTCATTTAATATTCAAAATAAACTCTAAGAAACAGAGGGCTTTAACACTGAGGAAATTGAGTTTCACCAAGGTCAATTAACTTACCCCAAATCACACTTCTAAGGTATGACAAAACTAGGATTCAAAGTCAAACCCGTCTATCTCCAAAGTCTTCCCGCTATACCAACAATTTTCTAGCTTTTGCTAAGGGACCATTCACTGTCCCCCTTTCTAAAAAATTTAAATGGAATCTTATGTGTCACTTTGATTTACAAATTATGTAAATGCAGAGAGAGCACAGGACAGAATGCACCTACTCAACTACCTGCATGTACACCCCAGGCTCACAGAGGCCTTTGAGCCTCCCCTGCAGCAGCCTGGGGCTCTGAGGACATGCTGGCAATAGCCTAGCCACCATTCTGAGCTGCCTAATCAGCAGAGAGCATCCTTTGTGGGTGGACCCACCACCCACCTCTCTCTCATACCACTGTTGCAGAATCCCAGCTGGTGCTATAGGTTTTTTCTTGTTTTCTCACTAGGAGTCACCAATAAACAAATACATAAGAAAAAGTGAGAGATTTTACTCCAAAATATATTTCAGCTGACCTTAGGGAGCATTTGTAGGGGTATGGTTTACTCTCCTAATCGTAGTTGACATAAGGCCCAGTTAACTAAGCCCCAGACCCAATATTAGCCCTAGCTGCATAAGGATCTGTGTGTCCCTAGATAAATCACTTCCCTCTCTGGGCCCCAATTACTTCCTCTGTAAAGAGAGTTAAGCCTGTATCACACATACACATGTCATTGTAATAATTTTTCATGTAATTCCTAGACTATTTTTGTTAGCAAACACACTTATAAGGACATTTTATATCCTTACCATAAACTTTAAAAAACTGAAGTTCTTTTCTAATATGCATCCACATAACTGTGGCCCAACAATGATGAAAAATAGAGTATTTGTCCATTACCAGTTACATAAAATGCAAGTACCACCAGTGGTTTGAGAAATGCTAGAGACATTAGGAACTTTTATCTCTAGATTATTTCCTTTTCCAGCCTTGCCCTTTGGGCTTGTAAGATTCTACTACAAGATGGTAAAGGACACAGCTGAGCAGCATGCAAAGGGACAGAAGGACATCCAAGGCAGGTGAAGGGACCAGGTAGCCCATAGGTACACATGGTGGAGATGGATGGAGGCATAAAGAAAGTCTGCTAGGTGGTAACACACCCACCTAAGTTGTATCAATCAGCCATTAACCATCAGTTTACACCTGCCCTTGGGATTCCTTCCACCTCAGAGAGAAAATGACAAACAAATACATGGATCATGAAATTCATCCCTACACATGGGCTCCCAGGGTAGACAGAGGATCTGCACAAATTCCACACAAGGCCCTCCTCTGCTCCAAAAGCTATTGCTAACTTCTGCACAAAGCTTTTCTTCATTCACAAACCCCATATCATCCATTTCATCACATCTATGAGATAAGTGGATACTAAGGCTTATACAAGGAAACAAATCATACTGCACCCATTGACCTTCAAATCCAGTCCTGTTTCCTTCAAGCCACAGATAAATAAAGCTTCCCTCCAAGCTTCTGGATAAATAATGGTATGTACAACTTGAAATTTTGACGACAGAACTCAACAACTACCTTTCACCAATGTTACATGTAGCACATAAGGTTTCTCTAGGGATCCTGACCAATATGTAGGAATTGTTCCAATTTAGGGGCCTTGGGACAGGGATGCACAGAATGTGCAATTTCTCCAAATATTGAAGGTGGTTTTGATACTTACAGCCAGTGAGTCATACTCTGAACACCACTATTCTGCAATGTCCTAGAATAAGGAAGGTACATGGGGTTCTGGGAGTCAAGACTCCAGGTCTACCACTTTCCTTTCTCAATCTGTCTCTTCCTCTGGAATTTTGCTCATCATGCCAGGGCCTGAAAGAATCTTCCAGCCTCACACTCCAGGGCTCTGAAGCCTTGTCTTCACCTGGAGTGTATGTAGAGTATACTAATTGCATAGTATAAATGCCTCCTGTCATTTCACTTCACAGGCAAACTGGGTGTGCATGGTTGGGGGATGGGGAGGGGAGGGCATAGGAGAAGTTGCTCTGAAATCAAACTGCCTTTACCCAAATCTGGATCTGACTTTTATTAACTGTGTAAATTTAGGCAAGTTACTTAATATTAATGTCTCCAAACCTGTGCTTTCAACTGGAAAATAGGAAAAATACACTCAAATAACTGAAGACTGAATGAGATACCGATTGTAAAAGACCTAATACAATGTCTGGCAGCTAATGTATGCTCAAAAAATATTACTTATTATGAAGATGACGAATATATTTTTGTTCTTGGATCCAACTCTGCCTAATCCTGTCTGCAGTTTAGAAAAGAAGCAAATAATAGGCAGAGAACAGCCTCTGTGTGGGACAGGCCATGTTTAGACAGCCCTCTACACACAAGTATTCAATTCCATCTTTCCTAATAAGACAGCCATTAGAATTGCGAGCATATGGAGTTGTATTTCAGGAGACAGGGAGAGAGAGAAGGAATCCACAGACCTCCAGTTCTAATTCTCCAGCCCAAGGTCACTGTTCAGCCACTACTGGGCCCTCCCTACCTGCGTGTTTCATCAGCCTGTAAAATGGCATGAAGTTTCTTTGGCTGCAGTTAGAAGAGTCCATTCAGACCTGTATCTCTGTGTGGAACCTCATTACAGTGAGTAATAAAATGGAGGTCAGCTATCTTTACAAGGACAAGAAGTGAAGAACCAAATACCCAGAAAGCCAGGAGGCTAATGAGAAACAGAAAGCACTTTCAGCACAAGAGACGAAAAGAGGGAATCTATTTGGGAGCAAAAACTTGTCAGAAGCTCCCCAAAAATTCACTAGAAAAAGTTAGAAGATACAGATTTTAGGTTCAAATGCTTTAAAAGAGAATGAAACAAATTCAACAAAACTCTATATAATGTTAAAACAAGACAGAGACCCTACCTCCTGTTATACAAATTTTTGCTAAGCTTCTACTATATTCTAGCACTGTATTAGGAAAGGAGAAACAGATTTTTTAACTATAAATAATCCTATGCCTTGGTACTATTCATTAGTCTACATCTCATTGTGTTTCATTTCTCCAGCAGCTGTTTATGAATGCCTCGAATCATCCCAATGCTCCCACAAAGTGTACTGAAAGGGATGTTATTTTGACTTCTGACTGTGTATTTTCCTTCTGGTAATAGAGCATGTGCCCACAATCATGGACTTGGGCAGTGGATAATCCCAGGGTATTACATCCCCCTGCTCACAGGAATGGTCTGTGATGGGCACATGAACAGAGTCTGATCATAGCCCGGCTCTGACGCTTTTTCACTAGAGATGACGACCAGGTTTCTCTTTATTCTATGGCCAGGGAGATGTAGGACTGTGACTCTGTGGCTGTCGCAGGGTTACTTCCTCCAGCAGGTAGAAGAGTATGACTACAGGAACAGGAAGCGAAGTGATACACAGGAGAGGCAAGAGCATGTATGTGTTGTGTATGAGCACTAATGTGTGCACACACATGTATTTGTTTATGAGAGAGAGAAAGAAACAGCCAAAGTAGAGTGGCTTCAGGGTATTGGTTCCCAGAAGCCGTAATACCTAGAGTCAAATTCACTTTTGTTCTTTCCTTATTTGGTTATACAAGCGAAGAAATTACCTAATTAGAGTTGGGTTCCTGTCACCTGCAAAATGAAGTATGCTAACAGAGAAGGAGAAATCCAATAGAAATTGGGCCATTATCTCAACTTTCAGGAACCTTAAAGCCTGAAGAGCCAAGTATGGCTATTTAAACCCCTAACGAGCACAAATGTACATTTATAATATCCCATAAGAATATGAAAGCCATAGAACAGAAGGCTCTTTTTCTTTCTAATGTTTATGTTCTGTGACACGAAATACTATCTGCTATTGTCTCTCAAACTGCTTCATTCGCGTCCATAAATCAGTTTTTGAGATCAAGATGATTAGGGAACAAACCCCACAGAAGGGCAAGTACAATGGGCCAGGGCCACGTTTCCCAGAGAAAGTTCCCTGGGACACAAGCCTTGAGAGTCATGGAGCTGAAGTCTGCTTTTCTCAAAATGGCATACGCTGTGCCTAGCAGAGAGCCCAGTGTGCAGTAAGCACCAAATACATACTTGTTAAATAAATAAATAAACCTTCCATGAAAACCTAGTCTATTGTCATATAAATTTGAGAAATGTTACATATTCTATCCTCTTCTTAGAGTTTCCCAGCACCGATTAGCAAAAACAAAGGCTCTGAGAAATTCTACAAGAAAAAAACGTTTCACTTTGCTTAGTACACTGCTCCTCCTTTTATCACTAAGGAGCCTTCTTTGCTACATAACACCAATTAGTACCCGCACCTCATGGATCTCATGTGTGGACCATGCATCGGGGAACACCGGACAGGTGTCCCTGGCCAACCAGCAAGCCTTCCCCACAGCCTGGCCTAGGCACAACTAGAGCAGGTTAATCAGGAAGCCTAGAGCTTCCCAGCAGCACCTGCTCCATATTCCCACCCCATTTCCATTTCAGCACATCTGCTTTTCAAAGGGGTAGGACAAGGGGTGTAGATTCTAACCTAGCCAGAAGACTACCTCCCACCACACATACATGCAAACATCCACACCAAACAAACATTGGAAGGTGATCTTAACTAGAGATAATTTAAATATCAATGCAAGGAGAAAAGCCTTGAATCCAAATTCACAGACTGGCACAAATCAGGAAAGATTAAGAGAGTAAGACACACACTCCTTGAATCATTTTTAGATAATCAGCAGGTTCTCACTGGCATTATCCTAATCCAGCACCACAGTGGGAGAAAATTCACTAAATGGCTCTCATGGTCAACTCTACAGGAATCAAATAAGCTATATTAATGCACAGAAAAGATCAAGGCCAGGGCAAAAGGGGTAGACAGCTAATTCTAGGTATGAAATGCTGCCAGAACTCAGGAACTCTCATTCTTTAGGAAAAGCTGACATTCTCCATAAGAAAATTAAATAGTTACAATGATTAATTACATCCATTTGAGTTAGTCTTTGCAAAGAAGGCCTGTAAGAGCTATGCTCAGGAGTTGATTCTTTTAATTCTTAGCCCAAAATATAACTGGGTGAGTAGCAAAATGGGAAGCCAAGATAGTTCTGACCTTTTCTGCAGTGGCATTTTTTTTTAGATATAGAAACTGAAACTGGAGATACAGTCATTCTTTTAAAGAAAAGGAAGAGGGAAAGAGTGGAAGTGACCTGGCAATTCTGACTTAGGTAGGCCCCTTTAGCCACTTAAAGCTTTGTTTCAATCACCTTTACAAAATCTCCCCTGACTTGTGTGGTCACCTCAGGAGTTGATCTGTCCAGTATGCTTTTCCTCATTCTTCTGGAAAGAAAGCCTCCACTTCACTTGAAAATTTGCTCCTCCTGTCCTCCATGTGGTTCTCAATGAGCCATCGAATCACCACAGCCTGGCCCCTGGCCCCAAGTGTTGATATACGTCCCAGTACTAAACAAGCATACTATGCAATTCTTTGGTTCCAATGATTGGTCCAGGAATAAGCATGTAACCGGAGCCAGCCAATCAGAATATTTCTTCTCATGGTTGTTCTGTAAATTCTGGAAGAAGAAATCGTTTTGCCCACTGGATGACTTGGACTTATTTTTTCCCAGAACTGCTGGCAGCATGTTTCCCACATGAAGTAAAAGAGAACAAGACTAACACAGAGAGAATCAGAACAAAGAAAAAGAATTTGTGAGGCAGGAATAATAGCTAGAGAGAAATAGAGAGATTCGATAACAGTTTGAGCTCCTCATTTTAAGCATGCCTGAAGCCACTAAATACTCTTTTTTCACTGAAGCTAGTTGTGCTGGATTTCCGGTCACAATCAAAAGAATCTCAGCCTCTGTAGTGACACCCACCACCGCCCCGCCAATATCAGTTTACCTTCTCTGAAAATGACACTAGTTGCGATTGTTTTCAATTGTCCATCTTGATGTGCAGACAGTGAGCTCAATGAACACTTCCAGGACAGAGAACTACTTTATCCCCAGATCCTCAACCCATAAATGACAATTGGTTGGTATATTAGTTTCCTATTGCTACTACAACAAATTACCACAAACCTAGTGCTTAAAATAAGTGTATTGTCTGATAGTTCTGGAAGTCAGAAGTCCAAAATAAGTCTCACTGGGCTAAAGTCAGAAGCTGTGAGAGGAGAATCTGTTTCCTCACCTTTTTCAGCTCCCAGGGCCACCTGCATTCCTTGGCTCATGGCTGCCTCATCAGAACACTCCAATCTTTCCTTTGTTGCCGCATCTTCTACTGCTCCTTCTGATCCTCCTGCCTTCCTCTTATAAGGACTCTTGTGATATGTCAGGCCCTTCTGGGTAATCCAGGATAATCTCCCCATCTCAAAACTTTGACTTACTCACATCTGCAAAGTCCCCTTTACTATGGAAGGTGACATATTCACAGGTTCTGGCAATCAGGATGGGCATCTTTAAGGGACTGTTATTCAACTCACTTTGCTTGTGTACAAAAAGTATTTGTAGACGGCATGTGAAGTATTTGCAGTCTTTCTAATGCCCAGTGTCATTAGTATCTTCAGTATCAGGGAAGGCAGAGACAAAGGACAAAGAAGTATATAGCCACCAGGTCCACCATGTGGGCTTAAGCGTCCTCATTGTCATTTTACCAGTCTGAATTCCTATTTGGCAAGCATTGCCTTGTCCAACATACATTATTTGTGGCTCCTCATGGAAATACAAACTTGTATTATTTGACAAAAAAGAAATGTAGTGACCTGAACAGACTTCCCCTTAAATCATGTTCTCCACTTGGATCCAAGCATAGACCTGGGCCTGCCCTAAAAGGACAGCATTACAGATTCCACTGACAATGGGAAAGATACATGCCCTGGGACAGTCAAGGCAGCTAGTTTTTGAGACTTGAATGTCTGACATAAGGTGATGCTGATTCATCCATCAAAGGGAGAAACACATTGTGATGTATGCTGGTCAGCTCTGCTCCCATGTCTTCCCCGAGCTGGTCGCTAGTTGTCTACCAGTTTAAGAAAACCAAGATAGGAGTCACCAATTATTAGTAATAACAGCATTATCCAACATCCATTGCTGTTTACTGTATGCCAAAAGTACTGTTACGCATGCCTAGAAGTTAGTGTCATGCCAGCTGCTATACCAGATAAACTCCTGCATTTTAGTGGCTTAATATAATATATGCTTATTTTTCCCTCACAAAACATTCAGTCAGCAGTGGCAGGCCAGAGGGTTTGGTTAGGCTCTGTGCAGCCAAATAGAGACACAGGTTGCTTCCATCTTGTGGACTCCCCCATTCCTTAGAGACCTTACAAATAGCTGGCAGGCAGACAGGAGGTTCACCGCGAGGAGGCTTTAATGGGCCTGGCTCACATTATTTTTATTCATATTCCATAAGCTAGAACCCAGTCACATGACCTCATTTAATTGCAGGGGAGGCTGGGAAATGTAGACAGGCTTTGCGTACAGGAAGAAGGTGGAGAAGGTTTTAGGGGATGCACGGCACTATCATCACATATTTCTCACACGATCTCAGCTAAGCCTGCCGACAGCTGTATGAGGTGGGCGCCACTGCCGCTTCCATTGTACAGTTGAATCTAACAGAAATCAGGTACCTCCCAAGTTCACGTAACTCCAGCCGTGCTCAGGATGCATGCTGTTTTGACTCCTAAACCTACACTCTTCACCAAGTGTGCCTGCCTGCACCTCCCTGCAGTCCGGGAATACTTAGCGATGTCTCTAGATATGTCAGTTGTCACAATTTGGGAAGGGAAGTGGCAGTACTGACATTTAGTGGGAAGAGGCCAAGGATGCTGCTATATATCCTACAATGCACAGAAAACCCCTGTAACAAAAAATTGCCTGGCCTAAAAATGTCAATAGCACCCAGACTGAGAAACACTGCTCCTAACATTATACATTTCTACCGTTCTAACAGTGAGGGGCCAGCCTCCAGGGTCACCCCACTGGAAGTGCTCCTGAGACTGACATGAAACTGTTCAATTTAAGTAATACAGGTCTTTTTTTCCTTTAATGCAAAAGGCAAACTGCCAAATTATTTAACTTATGATGGAAATTATTATTGCTCCAATAAAAATATATCCTTTGGAAATATGACTGCAAATAAGCAGGGACATGAGCCAAGAGTCTGTTCCAACCAGAACAGCAAGAGGCACTGGGGGGTGGGTGCCAAAGGAAATCAGGCAGAGATGATTTTTTATTTTTTTATTTTTTTTAGGATCACCTGATCTTAGCTCATGTGCTGGAATGAACACTTACCCAAAATGGCTTTGGCAAAATGGTTATTCTTCACCATGATCCTGAACTTATTTTGTGACAACATGGGTAAAAAAATGAGATGCTGCTTACATTAGGAAAATTGTTTTTTCTTTGCCAATCCCCAAAGCTTTCCCTCCAAGTATGAGGAAAATACAGAGGTTCACTACAGTCAGGTGGAATTTCACTGAGCTTCGGATCAAGAAACCTGGTTTAAACCTTGGCTCCCCATTTCCTAGCTGAGTGACCTTTGGAAAATTACTCTTTGAGTCATTTCTCTCACCTGTGAAATGGAAAAAATAACTATATACTTCTCAGAGTAGTGAAGATTAAATGAGATAATCACATGGAGTGACTAGCTCGGGGCTGGCCTTAGCCACATCATCATCACTACTGGCACTGCAGGGAGGAGTGGGGGGTAATATGTACTAATCCCTGGAGGTAGAACATTGCCATGAAAAGACTTATCCATGGCTCCAAATACCTGTGGCAGAGCTCCAGCTTGGCTCTTCGCCATTACTGTGAGCCTGACCGCATAAACTAAGAGCTTCTGAGCCTCAATTTACCCATCAGTGAAATGGCAGTAAGGCCCTGCCTAGCACCCTCCCTCAAGGCAGCTGTGAGGAAGAGGAAGGGTGGCAGGGTGATGGGGAACATGGGCTCTGGAGCTGGACTGCCAGGATGCAAGCACAGGCCACACCAGTCGCTGGACAAATGACCTTGGGTGAGCGGCTCAACTCTTCTGTGCCTCAGGTTCCTCCTCCTATCAAATGGTGATAATACTAGTTACTATTAGGACATGAGAAACACAAGGGCAGTAATTCTTGTCTGCTTTGCTTACAGCTATACCCCCGCACCAAGAACTGTGTTGGTTACATACTGGGCATTCAACAAGTATTTGATGTATGAATGAATAATGGTCCCTATCATGCAGGGTCACAGTAAGGTTTAAATGAGACTGTACCTCTGAAGGTCGCAGAATGGGGCCTGGCCCATGGTATGTGAACAGGAAAAACTGGCTGTTATTACACTGTAAATAAGCGTTGTTCCAGTGAGGGCTCACTCACTCTAAATACACACAGCAACAGCCTCAGGTCTGGCTCACGAGAGCCAGGAACAGACATGGGTATGAAGTCAAGGCAGCTGTGTCAGGAGTACTTGCTCCTGAACTCACTTTCTACTCTCTGACTTGCACTATCTCCCAGGCCAAGTATTACATGCTTACATCCCTGAGTTTCTTCCTGCAGCTAGGTGTGCCCATTAGACCCCATGCTGAGCATCCATGATGGTTCATGAGTGACTCTCTCTGATGTAGTCTGTCTGTCCTTCTGTGGGTCTCTGCAGCTTTGTCTCAGCAAGATAGATCCATCTGAGGAAGCTTTCAACAAGGAGGCCACCCCAAGGGGCCTTGTATACTGTTCAAATCTTAACCACACTGGAGAGTCCTAACTGGCCTTCCATGTAATGTTGGACACAGCCATTCAGTTTCCATTCTATCCTCTCTCTAGTGGCTGCAGATGCTATAAAGCCAAATACTCCTCATTCTCTCCAAGGTTCAGAATGTCATTTAGGTTTGCCCATTTGGGTGCACAAGATTTGAAAGGCATCAGCAAGGCAGAGACCATGCTTCTCCTGCTTCTTCTGGCTAGAGTTACTATAACATATTTTATTTTTCTAGCAGTGCAGTGTTAGCAGAAGTCCAGGGAAGGCACTCACTAGTTTGTGGGTGACAAGAAGCAGGATGCAGGACACCAGTTTGCTGCTGTAGATGCAGAACTGGCATGGCTCTGTACCAATGGCTCTGATAGCAGCTTCCTGACACCTGGAATGCACAGAGGTGGTGGACCAGTAGCCAGCATGTGGTAGGGCAGCTTCTCAATTCTCCACTTCCTGAGTACAGCAGGGCCTTTCCCTATGTGGGCTAATTCCGTATTGCTCTTCTGAAAGTCATTCCTAGAGTCTGACCCTAGCTCTGCTAACCATTTTCTAAGCACTGAATAGCCTGCAAATTGCTCTCCGCTGAAAACAGTGATTTTTGTGTTCTGCCACTAAGCTGTGACTATCAGACCCTCCTTATTGGCTACTAGTCCCAGTTTTCAGCTGAAGCCCCATCCTGTCCCACCCCAGTCCTCCTAGGCCTTTATAGGTAGGTAATACAACCCAGGCTTAAGCCAATGGAAGGCCTAAGTCCTCATCACACAGTCATTGTTTCAAGGGTGAACAAGTGACCTAAGCCACCCCAATCAAAGAATCTCAGGAAAGTTTTCAGGGAAACATTCTAACTCGTTTCTGCCAGATTTGAAGACAGCAGGATGCGACTCTGAGAATTAGAAGCAGGCGTCCTAGAGGAAAAAGCCCATCTGATGATGAGTTTCTCCAAGGAGAAAGCTGAGCCAAGAAACAGAGACTAAGAAATCACATCTTTGGTGGCTCGAGCTCTTGTATCCAGCTAAACCTAAAGTAAGATTAACCCTCAGTATGTAACTGCAGAGGGCTTCATTTCTTTCTTTTCTCTATATGGTAGTTTGGGTTCATTATCCAACCTCTGCAATCAAAATGTCTTGGTCATCATATTACCCAAAACAGTAGTTTATGTTATGGACCTGTCTCTGCTTCTAGAAGTCAAAAGTAATGCAAATGTTTCCCAGGAAATAATCTATTGTGTGCACAGAATATGCAGAAAAGCTACCATTTTGCTCTTATCTCACCCTCAGGACTGTCCAGGGCCAGTTTCCTCCTAATGTCTGTGAATGTGCATCCTGAGGAGATTCCCCAGAAACCACCAGGATAGAAAGCCCTCGTCTGTACAACTAATCCCACTAGGTTGGGCTTCTGAGAAAAACGAGTTTGTCACTTATTATAACTGACTTGTTTCTCCCTAACTGTGCACTCAATCTCGATTCCCTTGGCTAAAGACAGCAAATCTGGGACCAAAAGCTCCAGAAAGTCTATTATTAGCTGCACATCATCTGTCATGTGAGTCTGGGTTTGGGTGGCTATGGAGATGACAAATGGTTTGGAAAGAGTCAGCACAGAAACTGGGGCAGTTTTGCTTGGAGGAGAGAAGTTTAAAGGTGTCTTAGAGGGGTCCAGAAGGAACTAAGAGAACATGCAGAGCTAAATGGACTTGCCACAATGCTGGACACAGGGTCCCACTGGCAAAAGACACAGTCACCCAAACTTGCCACTGTGGTACTTTTGTAGTGTTCACTGTCCTTAGGCTTAGTTTGGGGTCCAAGGGTCTCAGATAGAGGGTGATTCTTCCTTTGTAAAGGACTGAATGAAAGCAAAATTAGGCCTTGATTGTGGCCTCCTACTTCTCCCAGATATCCAGGGGAGTCTTCTATTCCACCTGCCTAGTGCTCTCTGCCACCTTCTTTTCAAGCAAAGCTTCTGGATTCCGGGTCTCAACTATTCCTGCATCAGATCAACCCACTTTGCCTCAACTATTCCAGTATCGGATCCACACACTCCAATGACGCTCATTCAACAGAGCGATGTGGTATACACATGCATGCTACTTTGCTCCCGTATCCTTTGCACGCCAGGCTCCAAAGGCCACCTAAGAGTGGGTTTTCAGGATATATAGAAGGTCAACACAGGAGAGTTTTAAGACAAGTTATCAAGTTACACTGGTACCCTGCCATTGGCTTATACCACAGAGAGAAATCTAGTGCCTCCTCAAAGATGGTAAAAATGAAAGCAGCATTTCTGAAACAACATCCAATTCAGCTTTATATTTATCTAGCATTGGATAATCACCCTAAACTTAGGCTTATAAATTAATTCCCTTTGATCTTCCCAGCAGCTCAGAATGTCTGCAAGGTACATAGCTCTATCAGGCCCAATGTGCAGGTAAGTAGTTACCTGGGGACAGACACATCCAGTAACTTGCTCAAGGTTAAAAGGCTATTTTGAGTTGGACTGAAGATTCAAATTCAGATTGTCCAATATTTAACCCAGCACATCTTTTATTCTTGTCTCCAATATAAGACGTCCAATCCTCTACAAGATACATTGGCCTGTATAAATTCTTCATAGGGGTATCTGCCCATCATCTGAATTGGTGGCATCAATTTATGATGGTCTTATTTTGAAGTACCTAAAAAAACTTAGCAACAATTTAACATGTCAGAGACTATCAGGAAATTCAGCCTTCTTGCTGTGCCATCAGCAAGAACTCAAGGATAAACCAGACAGAAAACAGACATCTCAAACTTGGCATTACCCATCCTCGCTTCTTCTTGGGTAGAAATAGCTACATGCTCTTACAGCATCTCCGGAAAAGAGCAGTGATCATCCCGTACTTTCATGGCATGATGACTACAGTGAAGACACACTGGAACTGAAGACACTGGAATGTACATGCCACCCTCCTGAATTTGCAATTAGGGAAAATTGTGAATGGTGATGGTTTCTTAAAAGCCCCCAGGACCAGTGCCAGTGAGAAGTATCAAAGGTAAGAACAGAAAGGCCGTGATGAGCAGATAAGAAAACAAACTGGAAAACATGAACAGCAGTGTGTAAGCTCACCAACAGCAATATCTTTACCCTCACTGTCACTTGCAGTACCCAGAAAAGTCTTCAAGTAAGCCAGATTTATTCAATACGCACGGGGACATCCGACAGATGTGCTAACTGAGCAGGCTTGGCTCTGCTTTTACCTTCCCTCTTCACTCATTTCAATATTAAGATTGAGGTCCTGACTGTTAGGTATTCTTCCTGTAGGATGGAGTGGAATATTACAAAATGCATTTGCAAGTGGCTAAATCTTGATTGACAAAACAAAATTTGTTAATACAATGGTTTGAAGCACTTGACAGAAATTTTTGTCAACAGTATAGATTAAGGGATTCAAAAAAATGAAATTTGCAGATGAAATGGCTTTGATGTTTCTCATGAAAAGCATTTTGTTGACAGAATGGATCAGGTTGAAAAATGTGCATTTTCTCAAAGCACAGTTTTGACAAAACACATATTAGTCCTGCTGGTTTTGCTTATTTGTCATATACCCCACTGGCTTTGCCTGTAGCCATACAAAGGGCTCAGGCTCAAGTAGAAACAGTAGAAAACCACCTAAAGAAAGTGCCAGATTGGTCATAGGCAGTCATGAGGTATGGCTATGTCTTTTTTCAAGTGTTTACTGACCAGTTCCCAAACACATTACTTTATCTTATTGTATTAATTCGTTTAAGAAAATATTTGTTCCCACTTAGAAAGGACCTGGTATCAGCCAGGACAGTTTTGGCTATAAGCAGCAGAAATCAAAAAAGGCTTATGAACCAGTGGTTCTTAAACTATGGTCCCTGGGCCAGCAGCATCAGCATCTCTGGAAAAATTATTTAAAACGTAAGCTTTTGGTCCCCAGCCTAGGCCTACTTGCATGTGAGGCACAACAATCTCTCTTTTAACAAGCTCCTCAGGTGGTAAGTCTGAGAACCACTGACATGAGTGAGAACCAAAAAGAAACAGATAGGCTCGTATAACTGAAAAGTTCATGCATATATGAAGCCTCAAACATGGCTGCATCCAGAAGCTCAAACGGTATCATTAGGATCCCAGCATCAGTTTTTCTTCTTTCCTTTAGAGTGGCTGACTCTTAGATAACTTCTTAGATGCAGGCAAGTTGTCAGGGCCCCTAGGCTTATGTCCCAGCTTCTATCACACAAGAAAATGAATGTTTTTCCCCTAATAACTTCAACAAAAGTCCCAGGATGGACATTTTGCCCTGCCTGCCCTAATTGGTCCAGCCCAGGTCTTGCATCCTTCCCTGAACTTACCACAGTAGCCCAAGGATGTCAAACTCTGAGTGGCCACTCATGCTCAAGTGGTTTACATGCCAAAGTGGTTTGAACTCTAAAACCACAAAGAAAAGCAGGGAGGAGAAGTGGTTACCCATAGAGAATGCAATGGAAGGAGGAAGACAGAAGAATGCATACTAGTCAGGCAGAAACAAAATATTCACAAGAGGTACAGTCCTTGGTCTTCCAATAAATTTCAGATGAAGGTAAGGGTAGCTTCCCTAAATCCACACATCTTACATTAATTTTATTCTAAATACTGAAGGGGGAACCCTACCCCTTTAATCCCACCTACTTCAGAAGGCCCTCTCTGGCTTCTTGGTCAATGCAAAGGGTGGGAGATTAGTTCTTAATAAATGTCATCCAAAATCTGTTAGCAAAGGAACTGGCAGAGAGGACTACTGAACAAGAACTACATGTCTCTAAAGAGAGTTCCTAAAAACTGATAATGGGGGAGATTCTAAAGAAGATTCCTTCAGGAGCATCAAGCACAGGTCTACGCAGATGTGGGAGGCAAGCAGCCAGCTCTGACCCTGTTGCCATGCAATATGACTGCATCCCTCAGTAGAGCCTTTTATTTCCCTGTAGTTCACAGAGGAATTTATTTAGCAGAGGAATAAAGAACTCATGTACTCGGGTTGGCTTTCATCTTCAAACCAAGACTGAGACTTTGAGCTATCATAGTTGTGCCATCTCAGCAGTACAAATTCAGTGTTTTACAAAAGAGAGAGAAGAAAGAAAACTTTATCCATGCCTACTACTATCATCTCTCTCCAGGATAAGAAAATATTTTCCTTTTTTGGAACAAATGAAAATGCTCAGTGAGTAATCTCATTCTAACTTGAGAATTACTATCAAGAACAAATGTCTTGTCAAACACCATCCACAGTCTAGCTTGCTATTTGTGCCCTGCCTTCTAAATTAAAATCTCCCGAAGGGCAGGAGTCATATTTAATTCCCCCATTTATCAGTTCTGGACACAAAATCTGGCACACAGTTAGTTCTGTATGTATATATATCACACTGAGTTAGTGGAGTGTCCTCTTTCCCATGTCTTCTATCTACTGTTAAGTAGCCCCAGTGCACCATGCACTTGTCTTTTCTCTGGTTTCTAGGCTATAACATTTGTTCCCTCATCAGTAGGCAGGCTGTTAACAAAATGGCCAGTTTTAAGGACTACCAAAGCCACCTTTCTCTCTTCTACAGTTCAGTTATGTACCTTGAGACATTTTTACACCCAACTCCCTTATATGACCACTAGAGGGCAGCAAAGAACACAATGATGGCACATGGGCCATTTTGACCAGCCTTTGTCCTCAGCTCTCCAAGACCTTCAGTTTTCCTAGCTTTCACCCTTTTGTTAACTTTGGCTTTATGGTACAAGTTTCACTATGGGACAGCCTGGTTTATTTTAGAGCAAGGAAAAAATTCCCTTTGTCCTTCTTACTTTTAATGTGATTCCTCAGAAAAATAATTTCATTGGCAAGCCAAATTACTCAAAGTTTACAAAATGCATTGGTTTTTGTTTTTTTCAAATATGGCCTCTCCTTTCAAAAAGAAAAAAATACAGTCTTATCTACCTACATTAGGCTATAGCCTTCCCTTCTAAGCACCTTTTCTATAAGATCTTTAACTGGGCTGTTCTATCACTCTCTCCAGCCTCCATTCTCCTGATCCAAAATCCAGTCTGGGAAAAAGCTCTCATTGGAAGGATAATTAAAGTAGATGAACAAGTCCTTCAGTCTCAGTTAATCCCAGTAAGCCTAATTCAGCTTCTATAGACGGAGGGATAAGTATGTTCTCCCATCAGAGCCAGAGTCATTCATAGCTGGACTACAGCCTACGCTAATAAATCACTCCCTAGATAAACGCAAGGTCATGGAGACCAAGTTTCTACATAAGTAAGATTTAATTTGGTCTAGGTTTGATCCAATTGCACAGGTCAAGGAATCACTGCCAGAAAAAAAAAGCCTACTTAGAACTAAATTTCAGGAAAAGCCAACACCTTGAATCTTTGCCTCCAAGCAAATTTTTCTACAAATTCCAGGAAAATGCCTTTAATTTGACATACAAATTGGAGGAGCCTTTTAAAATAACAATTTAGCAATAACTATTACAATGAATGATTCTATTTCTAGAAATCTTCCCTACATAACTATACATATACATATGTGCATATTCATATTAGATACTCATTGCAGCATTATTTATAATTGGAAACAACCTAAATGTTCATCAATAAGGGATTATTTAGATATTATTTTAGTACAGCCATACTATGAAACACTATACTAAAAAAAACAAAACAAAACTAATGAGGCATATCTGTATATAATGAAAGGAAGAGTGGCTGAGAAATATCCACAACAATGTACCAAAAACTAAAAAGATGTATTTTGGGTTTTAAAAACTGTATGTGTATACATGTAAATGAATGCAAATAGAGACCTCTTTTTACAAGGTCTAGAAAGATTTGCAGCTAGTTTGGGGGAACACTGTAGATCTGAGAAAGGGGTGAGAAAGTAGAAATTTCACCATATTCTGTTATCACTTGTGCAATTAGTTTTTTATTTAAAAGTATAAAAATTAACTTACACAAGTGGGCCCAAATTAGTCAATGTCATGCCTGGTCACTTGTGATTCTTTGTTAACTAAACCTGTGTTGATTTCAGGCACTTGGTCATCATATCCCAAGGACAAAATAATAGTTTAAGTTTTTACTGTTCAAAGATTGTGGAAACTAAATATAATTTTGCTAGCATGAACAAACACAGCATACAGGGAAGTGATACACATTCTCAAACTGGAAGTGAACAAATGCCCTCTTGTTATTAGCTTTGCGCCAAGACATACATTAAAAAAAAATAAAAAGAGTATGGAAGCTGGAAAGAAAACTGAGAGTTTTGTTCGATGCTCCCTTCTTCACAAATGGAGAAATGGAGACCCTGTGAGATCAAGACACATGCCCAGCCCATAAAAGTGTGGCCCAATGCTAATGCTCTGGGTTCCCTGGCCAGCTTATGGAATGATCATGTAATTTAACATCTAAAATGAAGACACTATGGGGGATGAAAGGTAGCACTATTTAATCAGGACTGTCCTAGACCAAGTGGATACATAGTGACTGTACCAGTCCCTCTTCAACTATACTGAAGTCCAAAGGAGAATATCTATGAAGTTTGTACCCCCTCAACCAGGATCTCCCAATGCAAGTCCTGGATGAGGGCCTTCCCTTCCAACTCCCCCCTTACAGAAGTCATCTAAAGTGCAGTGGTTCCTTGCTGTTCCAGTTGAATATTCATTAACAATCATCTTCCTGGTTTCTCAGAAGATAGAAACTAGCATATAATTTAATCAGTTCTGGGAAAAATAAAACCAAAAGAGGACTAGTCTTCTTCTCTAACTTTCTCTGTCACTCTCAGAGCCCTTGCAGGATGGTCCAGACATTCCAGTTCTGGTTTTCTGGCCTCTCCAGATAGGGTTACCAGATTTAGCAAGTGAAAATACAAAACACCCAGTTAAATTTGACTTTCAGATAAACATGCAATACTTGGGACATACTTATACTAAAAAATCATTGCATGTTTGTCTGAAAGAGAGATTTAACTGGGTGTCCTATATTTTATCTAACTTTTCCTGTGACTTCTCTCACTCTACCTTACTGTTCTGAAGATTCAAAACATGCCAAAGACTGGTTGGACTTTTAGAACTACTGATTGGTGCCAGGAGGAGAGAAGGCACCATGGAACATACAGAATAACTATGTGAAATATCTCCTCACATCTACCCTGTAAGAGGCTCCTTGGGCTAGTGATCCAACCAAATTTCTCTGTTCTCCAAGTGCTCAGCAGGAAATAGAGAAGAGAAGAGCAGATTTTGCTGGTCAGTCTGTCAGCTAAAGAGGGCATCCTTACAAATCCTTCACCTCAATCTCCCATCACGTCCCCTCTTTCTTACCTCACTCCACCGCAGCCCTGCCATGCCCTCCACAGCTGCGGGGACCACACCAACCACCTGTAGATTCGTTCAGGCTCTTACACCTTCCCAGATGCTTTTCTTATCTCAGCTGACAAAATCCTACTTACCTTTTAAAGCAGCTGCAAGAACACCTCACTTGACACAGCCTTTCTCTATCCCCTCACTTGCCTATTTCTTCACATCGCTGTTACCACCTGACGCTGTATGCTGTTGTTTTTGTTTCCTCGCTTGTTGTCTGTTCTCCCCCTAAAATGGGAGTTCTATAAGGTCAAGGCCTCTGTCAGCCACCATCTCTCCAGTACCTAAAAGAGTGCCCATCACTTATACACAGCTGGAGAATGAAGGCCCGGCAAGTCACCTCCACCGGGAAGCTTCTCCGTACAACCCTCAGGAAAAATTAATGACTTTCTCCTTCGCAATTCCACAGCCCACTGGTCCTCTCCATCTAGGCAACCATTCTAAAACAGTTATTAAGTACCAACCATATGCAAAGAATTTAACACATCACATAACTTAGTTATATACTTATCTATCTCCAATCTAATGAATGTAGTTCTTGAGGGTAGAGAAGAATGACTTACTCATCTATTTAATGGCCCCAACAATTAGAACAATGTTAGAGGTGCTTATTAGAGGTGGAATCATTTAAATGACTAGATATTTGGGGACATGTAGTAAGAGGCATAATTAGTTCCCTTGTTTCATTTATAATTGAGACAGCACAGTTTTAAATTGCCTTTAAAATATAATTTCTTTTTAATATAAAATCTAGTTCAGTTATGTAAATATCTGGATAAAGGGGCAGTTTCACATTTTGCAGTTGGAAGCGCACTTAGGTGGAGCCTTCCCAGAGGCTGGTCTAGCTTGTCATAAAGAGAGTCTGACAGTATGGTGCCCTTTGACATCGCAATCCCTCCTCTAGGAATTTGTTCTAAGAGAGAAAAAGTGCAAAGAGGAGGCTCCTGCCATCAATGTTTACAATAATTTGTGGGCTAAAATAACACAATCAGGTTAAAATAACATAATCAAACATGCAATCTGGAACTAAGCAGTCATGGAAAATCATTTGTTAGGATATTTAAGAATGTCAAAAGACATTCAAGATGTAATATTAATTCAAAAGAATGCTAAAGGTGATGTTCCCAGTATGATTTTGATAGGGAAAAAATACACACACACACACACACAGATGAGTGGAGTATATAGCTAAAATGTTACCAGTAGTTAAATTTGGGTATAGGATTATAGGTGCTTTTAATTTTCTTCAACTTTGAATGTTTTTTGAATGTTTCGAAGGTTTTAGAATAAAAAATGTATTACATTCAACACCAAGTATGAACCATAATGTAAACCATGAACTTTGGATGATAATGTGTCATTTTTGGTCCAACCATTGCAACAAATGGTAATTCTGATGCCAGACATTGATAATGGGGAAGGCTGTGCTTTGTGGTAGGGGATGGGGAAGGGGGCAGGAACATGTGGGAATTCTTTGTACATGCTGCTCAATTTAGCTGCAAACTTAAAACTTCTCTAAAAAGTAAAGTCTATATTTAAAAAGGTATTGTTTCGATAAGAAAAAATATAACTAAGAGAAAAGAAAACTGTCTTGTAAATTAGACAAGATCAAGTAAAGCTGGGAGGAGTTATCTAAGGACATTAGAGAGAAGTCAGCCGAGCTAGGAGAAGGCAGCCTAACTCCCAGAGCTCCGAAGTCCCATGCGGGTCGGCCTGCACGCTCTCCAGCCCTGCCAGCAAAGCAGCCTTGTGTGCTCCTAAGAGAAGAGGAAGACCTTGGAGAAGGTCCAGTTGCACATACACACTTGGGCACCATAAAGGCATGTTTTTTCCCCCCTCACACTCCTTACTCACACTCACAAAGGAAAAGCTATCCTAAAACTTTTCTCCAGATTCCCTATTAGAAAGCACAGCTCAGAATCCTATGCTCCCCAGGAGCCTGATCAGGAAAGGACTCTGGGGAATTTCAGGCTCCATTTTTTAGTCTAACACATCTATTAAGTGTTGGGATTTTTGAGACATTTTTATTGGCTGGGGGTGGGGGTGGGTGTTTTGATTGCATCTGAAAATTATTGTACCCTGGGAATTTGCCCCCTTGAGAGTAACCAAGAAAGTTTCAGCTTCTGATTAAAACAAAGCAGCAATAATCAATTCTGGGGGCCCCAGAACAAAGTAAAACACTTATGAACAACTATTAGCTTTAGCTCTTTGAAAAATGCCTTTTCCCTCACATTTATGTCTATAATCTTCTTGTTCCAAGTCATGGGCATTGCAACCCTCCAGGGTCAGTTTCACAGTGGAAAGTATTAACAGCCTCCTGACTCAGTCACTCATACTGTCCTCAGAAAACACCTAGAGACATCATTAAAGGCACTTGGTTACATAAGGAGGTACTTACAAGACCTGGTTATTCTGGGCAGCAGAAAAAATATATGTAATCAGAGTTTAGGAGGATGAAAGAAAATGAGGCACCAGGACCATACAAGAGAAGCACCCAGTAGGCATACGTGCTGTAGACAGTTGTTATTGATTGTTATATTGTCATCATAATTAAAGAATGGTGATTAAATCATTAAGAGTCAGAGGATATACGTGCTGAGTCACTAGTTAGCTGTGTGTCCATGTATGTTTCCTCTGTCCTTTGTGGATCTGTTTACTCTCTATAAAATCAGGGTGCTGCACCAGAGGCAATCTGTTCCCAAATCTAACTGAGCAACATATTTTTTAAAATATAGATTCCAGGGCTAGACCCTAAAATAAGAAGTTCTGAGGGTGGGACTCCAAGGATCTGTATGTTCTTAAAGATCCTAGGTGTGTTGACTTGGACACAGTCAGTGAACAAAAAGAGTCTGGGCCCTGCTGGTGTACATGTATTACTGCCTTTTACACTCCTAAGATCTCCTAATTCAAAAGCATCAAAGGCATGCCCAAAGGACCACTGTGTGGAGAGATGTGATCATCCAAACCTTTATGGATTTTAAGTAGGGAAATACTGAATATGGCCTGAGGTGATGGACAAAGGGGATATTGTGAGTGCACCATTATAAAGCTTAGATCTAGGGTTCACAGAAAATGAATCTGTAGCAGTATAGCTTGACGAGAATGCCAGCCTTTCTGCAAGTATTTCAATTGGTGAAAAATACCTACTTGCACTAAAACTCTGTTTTGTGCATTTAAAAATACAATCACCAGAATTTCAAAATTATCCAGCCATGTCAATGTCAAATACATGAGAGAAAGGGCTTAACTGAAATTAACATAAAAATACAAAACTTCAGTCCATAATCAACACCTCTGAACAAAGTTATTCAGATCAGTCATTCTCATTCAAGATGATATCACAATAAAAATGATTCAGTCTTTGAATGTTACCCTGAATAATTCTATTCAAGGAAGAATTTTACATGAATATAGAAGTTACCACCATAACCAACTGCAAACTGAAAATTAACAGTACTGAGCATAGCACAAATATTCAAGGAAGATTTGATTGGTCCCAAGGGTTACATGCCATGTAGACTCTGGGGAGAGAGGTGGCAATCCTTGCCTGAGGGGTCCTCATCTTGGCAGCATTTAATCACTGCATATTCCATCCATGGCCCTTAAACCTGGGTGACAGAGAACTTAACATGCTTCCTACAGTTTTTCCTTAAAAAGGAAACAGTTAACTCTTCTGCAGAAGCCATTACACTGTAGAGGGTATATGCTCTACTGAAAAGAAAACCAGAAAATTAAAGTTGCTCTGACTGACCATATCCCAAATGAGGACCTATGCTGGATCCGTTTTCATGTTTTCATGACTGGGAACATTATCTTGGTTCACTGGGATTGCTCTTCTTGGCTGGGTTTACTTGTGTATGAGTGACATTCACCAATATTAAACCTCGAGCATGCTGGTTGGTTCTACTCAGCCAGATGAACGTGCGATGCCCACGTGCGTGTACTCTTGCGTCTAGGAGAAGTCATCCTTGGAATAATAAACTCCATCAGAATAGGGTGCTTGAGTTGTTTTTGGTTTCTAGTTCAGTGGCTACATTCACTTATTAATTAATTAAAAATATTTCTTGACCACCTCCAAGGGTTAGGAATTATTCTAGGTTACAGAGATTGAAAAACAATCTGTTCCTACCAACCTTACATTTGAGTAAAGTATGTGAGAAATAGACAAGTAACCAAATAAGGTAATTTTAAGTAGTTGTAAGTTCCCTAAGGGAAATGAACAGGAAGATGCATTAGAGGATGATTAGAAGAGGGTTACTTTAGGTAAATGGTCAAAAAAAAAACTGCAAAGTCTCAGTGATTCAGGTCTTCCACATTCTCATCTAATAAGTATCTATTTGTTATGGACAATTCTAGAAATTAATGTTTCCCTCATGATCAGTGTTGAATGATGCCCAGAATCTATTGATCCCCACCTTTATATACAAACCCGATAGGATCTGGTATACACAAGTCCCCACCTTTATATACAAATCAACAGATCCTAGCCAAGAAGAGCAACCTCATCAAACAAACAAAATTGTTTGAATTAGGCCTTTGGCAAAAATAAGGAAAATATTCATTTGGGTATTAGCTGAGGACTGATCCACACTCACGCTCACTGAGTCATCTAACAAGATACCGTACGGAAGATGAAATGAAAAATTGTATACAGTAGATTCTGCCTTTGAGGAACTTTCCATATCTTAAGAAGCATACAGCCTATAGCTTGGAATATTTCTATATAAAATAGGCTATTCAGATAATTAAAGCAGTTTTATGTCTTTCTGGGTCGTGTTTTACATTTCGCAAAGTGAAGTTCAGCACAATCCTTTGAAGTAGGTGGTATATCTCCATTATGCACAGAAGAAAAATGAGGTTTCAACTTGTCCAAGGTCACGCTAAGTAGCTACTGAGTAGCAGAATCTAGACATGCCAGAACTCAAATTTTCTGACCTAAGTTATGACACTTCATGCTCCCACGTTGTATTCCGGAATAAAAGAAAGGAGGCCTTACCTCTACATTTTGCTTACGGTATAAAGTATTATAAGAATATAGGACAGACCTATTACCTTGGGGTGAGTTGTACTGGCCTGGAAGAGGTAAGCAATTTCAACTCTTCACAACTGTGAAGCCCTTTATACTGCTCTAAGGATTTTGTATAATCTATACACCATCTTATTCTCAGACTCGCCCAGAGAGGTTCTTTGAGATTTCATTTAAGCCTCTCTTCCAAAACATTTGAAGCCATCACAGCTTGCAGTGACAAATGGTGCTCAGTCCTGAACTCAGAATACCCTACTCTGACCTCACCTAGTTGATAAGGGTCTTGTGTTGTTCTTGGCAATACCTGTCTACAGTACATCTCCCCAGCGAGATCACACGCAACATGTGGGCATAACTGTGCCACCCATCTTGATAAAAAAGCAGCTGATTTTGTTAACTAGAATCTGTTAACAAGAAGGAGGAAAAAATGGCATTATGATCTCTATTTTATACATTAGAAGACAGAGGCCAAAAGACATAATGTGGCTTCTTTAGTGATGCAACTTAGAGGCAAAACCCCATCTAGAAGCAGTGTCTCCAGAAGGCCAGTCTATATTCACTTCTCAAAATGCTCCATCCCCATAAATTCCATTTCCTCCAACCCACCCCTCAGGCGTGCTTGGCATTGAAAATTTTGAAAGATGTAACAGGCACTAAACTGGGAATCAGGGAACCTGGGTTGAAGATCTGGCTCTGCAATGAATCATTTGGGGAACTTACTTTGTTCAGTAACATGTAATTATTCAGTGCTCCGCATGCTTATGAACACACATATAATGTTTTGAGCCCTTGAGGGAAAAAATTCCAATTAGTAAACACATTCTATGAACCTGGCACTGTGCTAATCATTTTACATACATACTCACCTGCCTAACAAGTAGATTTTGTAACCTAATTTAACCTAATGAAAATAGAAGGACTTGACCAAGGTCACCCAGGTGGCAAGTGGCAGAGCCAAGACTGCTCCATTTCTTCAGTGAAGATTTGCTCTATGCCAGGCAGTGGCCCAGTCCTGGGGATAAACAATGAACCAGCCAGGCTGTCATCCCTACTCTCTTGGAGCTCACATTTCAAGGAAGCATACAGACAATAAACCAGCAAACTAATAAATTAACAAGACAATTATGATTGGTTGTACCTGTTACACAATCACACAGAAGAGTATAGTCAGGAGCATCTCTATGTGACCACACAGTCCTAATATCTGAGTGACAAGGAGACAATCATGCCAAGAGTTGGCAGAAGAACTTTCTCGGCAGAGGGAACTGCAAGTGTAAAGGCCCTAAGGAGACAGCAAAATTGACAATATTGAAGGGACAGAATAAAAGGTAAATATGAACAGAGAGGAGTGAATGTGGGGAGACCAAGGAGACGAGGGCTATGAACATGTCATGAAGAATGTGCTGGCATGGGGAGAAATTTATATTTTATTCCAAGCATGACAACAAATCACTGTAGGCTTCAGTTTTACATATATGAGCCTTAAGAAAACTGCCCTTGTCCTACTTTTCCCGTTCAATAAAGAAGTTATCCAGATCTAGAGATGCATGGCTGCCGTGGTGAGTGGCTGGGAGGGCTGTCAGTGGGCACAGGACCATCACCTCCGAATCCTGGTCTCTCGCTCAGAATCAGACACTCCTCCTCACATCAAGAGACCGCAGCTCGGCAGGGACAAGGTTTGACAGCTCCTCCATTACAGGGAGGAAAAGTGGCAAACAACAAAAGGGAGGATGCCATTGTCACACTTGTTTTTCTCTCTGAAGTCGAGGAATTATATCTGGTGACTTCCTTCTCTCAAATACCTACATTCATCCTTGCTATGGCACCTGGGCCCTTCTTGAGCACTGTAGGCAATCCTACCACTCTGAAGTCCTATCATTCATCTCGCAGGCACCTGGCCCTGAAGACCTGCTCTGTTCTCTCCTAACGCTCATATGGGCCTGGGGATGAATTTAGTCCTTCCTCCCTTCTAGTCACCTGCTCTCAGGAAGCCAGACACCCTTGACAAAGCCCTATTTGGGAGCCTGGGTAGGCAGGACTCAGCCAGCTGGGCCTCCGCATCCTTCCCCAAGATTGTGAGACCCACCGGTGGCCCAGACTCTGAGCAAGACTCTGATCTCACTGCGAGAAGGACTCTTGGCAGGTACCCATCAGGTGTGGAGTGGCAACAGGCCACGGGTAAACCCCTCAGAGCCCACCTCCCTGCTCTGCCCCACAAAGGCACCAGTTTCCTAAGTGCAGAGGGGCCAAGGCAAAGGAAAGTGAAAGCAACAGCAAAACAAAACAAGCAAAAACTCATTCCTGTACAGACTCTCAAGGACCCTAGCAGAAGCCCTGGAATTTTCATATCAAAGAGTTTTACGAAGTCACAGAGGCAAGATTGCTGGTAAATTGCCTATTAGATTTAAGAAGGGCCTAAAAGAACTCCAGATAATTCCCTTCAACTTGACCCAGACGGAGCTGGCCAGGTGTACAAACAACCCCACCGACGCCTCTCCTGGGCTACCTGAGTATTGCTGTTACCATGTGCAATAAGCTGAGGTTAGACCACTCAAGAGGTTACACCCTTCTCAAAGGATGTGGTCAGGGCTCACAGGAAGGACCTGGGGCTGCAATCACACAGAATTGGATCTAATTCTGCCTGCTTCTGTTTATTAGCCGTGCGACCTATAACCTTCATCTTCAGTGGGGATCTGGGATGGTGGATGGACTGAGATGAGTAGAAGAGAGAAAAGGAAGTTCAGAGGAATAACTGCATTTAATGGTATGACATATGTAGAGATCTAAGCACATAGTAAGTACTCAAAAACAGTCTGTCTTCCCTGGCACACAGGCCTGACACAGGTGTCTTGTCTTCTGACTCAAGTTCTTATCTGTAAGATTTAACATGGTTATGTCCTGCAGAACTTGCCCAGATTGAATTTTTAAAAATCACTGCTCTCTTTACTTACACCCATATAAGAAAAAACAGAGTTAGAGGTTCTTGCAAAAGGGTCAGACACCACCTTCATGTTCACTGCTTTCATTTCATGGGTCAGGAAACTGAGAATCAGAAAAAAAGTAACTTGTTCCATGTCACATAGGAAGTTGGTAGGACAAGAATCCAAGCCAGTCTATCCAACATAACATAAAGTGGCCTAAGGACAGGTGAAATGATTATAAACAGCAACAATACCGCAATGATAATACTTATAATTTGTGTTTCACTTCCTAAATCCTCAACATGCATTAACTCATTAAATCTTCAAAATAGGCTCATGATCTATATTCTAATTATCGTCCCCTGTGTAATAACTTTCCCAAACTTTCACAGTGGTGGAGCCAGAATGTGAACCTAAGCTCCTTGGCTCCAAAGCCATGCTCTCACCCAGCAAACTCAACAGTCCCCCATGCTTACTTATCAGTCAGCTGCTATTTGCCTAACATGGAATGACGTCTAGAGAAGATAAAGTTGTGAGACAGAACCCTGACCATGAGGGTTACTGGGGAGAAAAAAATACACACTTGAAATGACACACTGCAGTCAAAGACAACACACTCAAAGTGGTGAGATGCTTTTATCTAGATGTGAGAGAAGCAGGAGGAACGGGGATCCGAAAAGTGAAGGAGGTCTTTTCAGACAAGGTGCCAGTGAACAGGCCTGGCAAACAGGTCTGCTTGGGAGCCCATGCTGGTGTGCCCTGTTTAGGTGCTACTTTGGTTTTAAAACCCATCCACAAATTCTTTGATACACCTCCCTTCAGGAGGTGGAGTTTAGTTCTTCCCTTCAATATGGGTAGACTTGGTAACTCAATTCTCACACACAGAATACGGCAGAAGTAACAGAGAGTGACTTCCCAGGCTAGGTCCTGGGGGGCACTGCGGCTTCCTTCCCCTCTCTTCGGTCAGTCATTCTTGGGGAAACCAGCCTCCACACTGTGGGTGCCCTCCAGCAGCTCTGTGGAAGGACTCGCATGGCAATGAATGGAAGCCTCCTGCCAATATCCTGCGAGGAATTAAGCCCTCTTGCCAATAGTTTTCCTTTTAGAAGAGGATTGTCCATCCCCAGCTTGACATCTAGTCCTTAGGGAATTGCAGTCCTGACTGATACTTTGACAATAACTTCATGAGAGACCCCCAAGCTAGAACCCATCTAACCTGCTCCCAAATTCCAGATCCAGAGAAGCTGTAAGATAATAAACACGTGTTGCTTTAAGCTACTAAATATGGAGGCAACTGGTTACATGGCAATAGAAAATGAACAGAAAAACAATAGAAAATTTTTAAAATCCAGTTAATAATGTTTTATACGTATTAAAGGGATGTGAAAAATAAAGAGGATGAGGATAATAAGGTAAATAGCAGGCTGTACATCTTCAGACTCTAGTTCTAAGGCTCTGAGACCTAAAAGATGCAGGTTAAGCTGGACTTAAGTGCAGAAAAGCCATTTCTCCAAGTTAATAGCCAGGAGCCAATTTCCGGAAAGCTCAGTTAGTAAATTTACCAAGCAACTATCCAGGGTCACTATGTGCCATCAAGAGTGGTGAATACTAACTAATCTTTCTCCTGAGGGGAGTCAACTGGCCCCAGAATAGAAATATTCCTCTCCAGTGTACCCAAGGGCAGTGGAAAAAACCCAGGCTTCTCACGTGCAATCTGACTTTGTAATTACAATTTCAGGTAGCGATCATTAAGCACAACCTCACCCCTCAATTTACAGATAAGCATCTACCTATGTATGCACACAGCAGCCAGCAAAACAGGATTCATTCCCTGTACTGTGTCCTTCATCTGGGTCACCCAGCACAGAAACATCCACCACCCATGATCTTAAAGAAATGATTACCATTGTGGTTCTAAATAGGACCACATTATTTTCTACAAGTGTCAATTTTCCCCTGCAATATTACATTTTCCAACATTTAGTTTTCTAGCATTTTGCCATGACTATCTGTGTAGATTAGAAAGGTTCTTAACTGTTATCTGTAATAGATTTTGCCTGTAGCAAAATTCATGCAGGCATAATAGAAGAACAAAGTGTACTCTGATGAAATTGCAACCATAATTTCCAGATGCCTGACATTTATTGCTTATTGCTATTAGAATTCAAGTGCCTATTTGTTTTGTACTTTGCTTTTATTCTTGCATCACAACATATAATGGAAAAAAGATATTTTAAATGTTGGGTTAAGTATCACAGATCAACACGAGGCACCACATAATCAATACTACTTAAACATACTCCTAGGCAATTAATTTTTAAAGAATCAAAGTTGTTGTACCACATCAAAATTTATAATGATACCAGAAAGGGTGTCACATTCTTTATTGTTTAATTAAAAGCAACATTTAGCACTCATGCAGCTAACTGTTAAGACATCACAACATAAAAGGTTTTGCTTGTCATTATGGTGAGGGAGGTACAACTGACTCCTTACATTTTTGATTATTAGATGTTAATTGTACTGTATTAGCTAGCATGCATTTACCAAATTACTGGAAACAATCATAAGGAGGGCTGTAAGGAACACAGCCTAATATTGCCATCCTTGATGACTAGTGCATCACTGATGCTTGATAGCCAGGTAACTGTCAGCATTTTAAAAGAAGAAAACAAGTGGGTTTTTATGACGACTGTGTTGATAAAGCTGAATCCAGAAAATGACATAGAGCAAACATGCATAGCTTCAGGGAAAG
Source organism: Manis pentadactyla (assembly GCF_030020395.1). NCBI lineage: Eukaryota > Metazoa > Chordata > Mammalia > Pholidota > Manidae > Manis > Manis pentadactyla. The sequence continues at coordinate 38,858,511 of NC_080033.1, forward strand.
ACACAAAAGGGTGCATATGTAAAACCAAAAGAAAAGACATAGGGAATAAAAACAAACACAGAAAATTGTGCTGACAGGTCCAAGCTGAAAGAAAGAGTGGGGAAAGGAGGGAGGGAGGGAAGGAGGGCTGGAAGAAAAGAGGGGGGAAGGGAAGGGAGGGAGGGCAGGAGGGAGGAAGGGCACTTTCCAACCTTCTGGGTTCAGACACAGAGCACTGATGATTTAAGACAGGTAGGATGCTGTTAAACTCAGGTCACGGTACTGCCCAAAATGCTAAGACTGTGTTTAGGCTCTCGAGAGAAAAAATGGTGGGTGGAATGAGAATATCTTGCCTAGACTCTCAAATGATGGAGCAGTTGGGCTGATTTAAAGAATGTCAAGGAGGGCTGGAAAGGACATAGAGACTTCACCATGGATCCCTTTTATTAATTTCTCCCTACAAACTCCACATTTGGAAAAATTTTGTTTAACAAACTTCATTCACTCTGTAATAAGCAATGTGGTGCTATTTAAGGCAAGTTTACAACTTCTATTAGGCTTTTTGCAATAGTGAAAATAGCTTTATGACCCCATTGCTACTGTTTAGACCCTAATCTAAACCTTTTATTCTATGGATGAGAAATGATGCTTCACTAATACTGATGATGCTCAAGACCAACTCCAAAGACAGTGGTTACACCCGGGAAGCAGTGTGCATCAGCCTGGTCTGCAAAGGCAGCTTCCTGAGCATGAACTTTCTACGGGGAAAGGGCCATGGCCGCATAAGCTATTAATAACTCTACCCCTGACCCAGGACCCTTCACATTCGCACATCCCCCTTGAGATAGGCGGTATGACCATGTAAGAACCTGCCAGAACATATGAGGCCTGGGCTCTGAAACTGGATGTCCAGGCAGCTGTTCTCAGAAGTATACATGGCATCAGGGAATTCCAAAGAAACAAGGCACAGCCACTCCCCTCAAAGAACCTATCAAAAGAAGGCCTGTATAAAAAGAGAATTTACTCATAACTCTGCAATCAGGTAAAGAAATTAAAACTACTCTATATTCTATAGCTGACCTCATCTTCTTGATGACATCCTAATCTTAGCCAAAAACGGGAGGGAAGGGATTTAAATGTGCCATCTATTAGCATTTCAGTCTCTTTTGATTCAAATAGTCTCTTTGGGGTAACTGAGTCTCTGGTAAAAAGAAAAAAATTGGGGAATGTCTCTCTGTACTCTGTGTGCACAAGTGTGTGTATAAATTTATAACATCATCGAGTTAACAAAAGTACCTTATCTCTGTATTCAAGATACCATGAATTTCTGTTCACTAGTGAAGATTGACTCAATAAGAACAATATGTAAGTATGAGCATGTGTGCCTGTGTGCATATGCGTGCATGTGTGTGTGTGTGAATGCGGGATGTAGGAGTTCTCAGTTCACTCAGGAAAGACTTTCAGGGTCTAGAAGACTTTGAATACAGAATAAGGAATGTGGGGTCAACATCACTGGCAGCCTCTATCAATAGGGAATCAGAGGCACCAGGATAAAATGGCATTTTAGGAAAATGATTCCAGAAGGTTTTACAGGATAGATTAGTAGGAAACAGCAAAAATTCCTGTCCTCTAATCCAGGCATGGGTTAATACAGGATCACGGTGGTGGCAGGGGTTGCAGTGGAAAGGAAACATGAGTGTAATGAACACTGATGAGGAAACTATAGTGTAGGAAGGGCCAGGGCCAGGGAGGAGGAGAACAAGATTGTTGCCTTAGAGATAAACAGCTTGGTTGGGGTGTTTCTTTGAAATACTACCTTTCAAGAGTCAGTAAGACATTCACATGAAGATCTGATTTTTTTCCTCTAGGTTTTTGGATATTTGTGATACAGACTGCAGTTAAAATGGTGAGAAAAACACTAATGCTAAACCAGTCTATTTGATATTTCCCTAAAACTTTTGATATACTGAGGGCAGGACAAAGGAGAGAAGAGAAAACTCTGTTCACTGATTCTAACTTCCTTTTCCCAAATCACCCAAATGGTTTAACACAATAGAAGAGTAACTTATTCTCAAGGAAATGTTTTAGATTTTTTTTTTAAGTTTTAGAAGATAATACAATCAATTTTTGTACACCCACTGGAGGACCACTTTTGAAACATATGCTTTGAAGAACAATTAGCTCAGGGGGAATACTTTGCCAGACCACGAAACATCAAATGTGATGTTCTTCTTCATTAACCCTGAAAAAATATTTGTGAAGCATTTTCTGTGACTATTTTACTCCTTTTTTTTTGTTTCAAATTGCTAAGTAATTCAGCAGACCTCACAACTATTATATTTTTTTATCTAAGTTTTGAAAGTAACACATAAATGTGGTTTAAAAACCCAGAAAATATATAAACATGTAAAATTAAAATGTCTAAGTCTCCCTTCTTCCCCAAACATTTGCATTTCAAAGATACCTATTGTTAACAATTTCTCATTTATCCTTCCAGATAAAAAGGACATAAAACCACATTTATAGACAAGTAGTGATTCTATAGCATCTTAATACTGATGTACAGTGACTGTAATGGGGTACGTGGTGGGGACTTGATAATGGGGGGAGTCTAGTCCATAATATTGCTCATGTAACTGTACATTAATGATACCAAAAAAATTTTTTTTAACACATTTATGATTTTATTTTTAAATTTACAATAAAGACCATTCTGTAACTTGCTTATTTTGCTCAATCATGCACCATGGGATCCCCATATATCCCTCTACCACATATTTTTAACAGCTGGAATGAGGCACCAAATTTACACAGCCAGTCTCCTGCTGATGAACACATAGGTTGTTACCAATGTTTTGGTATTATACTCAATGCTCAAATGAATAGCTTATACATATGTCTTGGTACAGGTTTGTAAGAATATCGAATAAGTAATTTCCCAGATATGGAATTTCTGGATCAAAGGAGCTACTTATTTTTAATTTTAGTAACTATTGCCACATTGCCTTTCAAAATGGTTTTACCAATTTACATTTTCACCAAAAGTTGTAAGAGTACATAGCCCCTCACATCCTTATTAAGTGGAGTTATAAATCTGACCTATTATCTAACTTATTAATGAGTCATTAATTAATAACTATATGCCATTGTCAGTTTCTCTTGTTTAATTATATATGATTAAATATCTCCCTAAAAAGGGAGAGCAGCTCTTTATATTTTTTAATAAACTTGTGAAAACTCAAGAACATGCTACTGCAAAGCATTTTTATCAAATGCCTTCCCTAGTTTTACACTGGAGAATCATTACCTAAGAGGTTTCCCACAGCCTGCAAAGTTCCCAAAGAGTCAAGTCTCTGGTTCAGCAAGCTCCATCAAGAATTCACATTTCCAACAAATATGGCCAGTGCTGAGGTTGTCTTATAATAGCAACAAAATAGAACCAGTGACATTTATATCACACTCAACCTATGAAGCACAATAGTAGATGGAATCACCTGAAAAGAGAGAGATTTAGTGTGTTGAAGAAGAGGTCTGATCAAAGAGAGATGACTCAAGGGTTAGCAGTAAGATCAATGTTAGGATGCTTATCTACAGAGTAACTGAAAGAAAAAGATGAATAACAATATATTTTACCTGGGCTTCTAGTCACAGACAATTTTTTGAAATAGTTCCTTTTATACTCACAAAGAGACTGAGTGATATTACCAAGATGACACCTACAGCAGGCGTAAGGAAACAGATGTGATGAACACAGGTAGTCTCACCGGTAATCGAAGAAATTCAATCCATTAATGTCTTCAACCCAGACTGCACATTAGAATCATCTGGAGAGCTTTTCAAATCATTCAATGCCTGGGCCCTACCCCAGACTCACTGGATCTAGAAGCAAGCATTGGTATTTTTCTAAGTCCCCCCGAGATTCTAATGTGCAGCTAGATTTGAGAACCTCTTCATTAAGAGCATCCTATAGGGTTTAGCTATATTCTCAAAGCCTTACTCAGATCTTTAGCTAGTCGAGGGGCCCCTTTCCTGAAACTTTATGACTATGCCTTGCTATGACAATCTGAAAAACAGTATTCGACATAATATCTACCAGAAAGCCAAGTATGCAGAAGAGTTTGTCACATCAGACACAATAGAATTCAGCGAGTGTGGAGTTCCTATGGGTCCTGGAAGGAATTAATGTTTAAAAAGAAATGACTTACTCTACTGATGGGAGTTTAATCTGGAGATCATTTTAGAAATTTAAATCAAAAGAGTCTTTAAAATATGCATATCTGTTGATCCATAAATCCCATTTCTAGAAATGTACAAAGAGGTAGGCATAGACTTGGATGTTAATTGCTATGTTGTTAGTATCACAAAATTGGGATCAATTCATCTAATGAATATTAACTAAATAAACTCCAGTTCATTTACACAATAGAGCATCATACAATCATTTAAAACAACATGCTGAAAGTATTATATGGCTAGCAGATTATTCATTGACATGAAATGAATGACATGAAAAAATGTTCAAAATATATTTTAGGTGAGAAAGTGAGTTGCAAAATTCCACAAGTAGCATGATCGCATTTCTTTGTAAATGATAGTAGCACCTTTATTCCAGGTATGGTTCCAAACACTTTATAAACATTAACTCATCCGTCCTTACAACTTCAGTGATGTTAGTATTATTGCCTCATTTTAAAGGTGAAACCAGTGGTCAGAGAGATTACTAATGTGCCTAAGGTCACACGGACAATAAGTGCCAAAGCTTGACTTTCAAATTTACCCAGAGCCCATGCTCTTAACTGCTACACTACACTGCTGATGTACACTTAAGTGCATAAAATGTCAGAATGGATAAAAGGGAAGCTTTATTTTCTACCCTTTGCTAATGTCTATTTTTTTCTATAATGAGCATATGTGACACATAATTCTAAAAAGTTAGCATATTTTTAAGCAATGACAAATCCTTTGACAATACCAAACAAACATCAGAAAGAAAAAAAGATACAGGGACAGGGATGCAATTAACAGAGGGCAGCTGGGCATTTGCTCAGTATGGAGGTTGGAGAGGACAGCTAGAGTCTCTGAAGCTCAGGCCCCAGGTCCTAGAATGATGGGTACTTCTCCTACCTGTTCTGATGCACAACGGAAGATACAAAGATGCAAAATGAGCATGACAGCAGCCAGAAGGTGGGCTGGGTAGGAGAGAAATTGTGAGGAGAGCTAAGTAGTGGGAAACAGCCAGTGAGGGGATCTCGAAAAAACATGAGTGAAGAGAGTAGCTAAGTGGGAGGGTTATTTGGCCATAGACAGAAGAAAGGAGAAGCAAGACACCACTTTTCTAAGACCCTAAGGAAGGGAATATACGGTGGAGCTTCGCTTTTGCACCTCCCCTGTCCTCTGTGAGACTTGATGAACAGTAGTTGGGGCTGGGCAAAGGCCAAATGTTAAAAGTCTGGAGCAGTCAACTTACTGAAGAAGGAAAGGAGCTGTCAGGGACAAGCAGAATGATTTCAGAGCAGTGGTTCAGAGTTCAGCAAAAGCTGGACACCAAAGGCCTCTACGGTGCTGGGCAGCCCAGTTACTCTCCTTGGGGTGACATGGGTAGAATTTGAACACAGTGTTCACTCCTCTGGCACAATGCTCTTCCTCCTGGCCCACTGGCCCAGCCTTCCAGTTCCCTATGGTGATTAGTGCCTGCCAGCCAATGATGCTAGGGTGAAATTATCCCACTTCAACCAAAGCTTCAGTGAGTAGAACTGCTTAGGGAAGTAGGACATTCATTCTGACTTAGAGGAAAATTCTAGAATATATTTAAAGAAAGACAGCTGGTTTTGTTACTTTTAGGAAAATACAGTCATTCAGTTATGATAACAAGTTCAAACTATTGCCTAATAACAATACTTTTGGAGTAAGCAACTGATTTATAACTGATATGTAAATTTGTGCTTCTAAAGTACTTGAAGGTGTGCTAGAAGACAGAAATTAGAACATATTCTTTTCAATATTTTAAGTATATCACTCCATTTTATCCCCATGTTCAGATTCTATTTTAAGAAGGACTCTTCCCTTCTTCACAGATTCCCCATCCTTATTACTGACAAGATAAGGTTAAATAAATAAAGTTTCATTCTACATTTTGCTTCACTTAGCAGATGCTCTCAATGTTTTCATACGTTCACACCTTAGAATTACAGCAAAAGACCACACTTGAGCCAAGAAATGATTGTCTTTCACAATCATTCCACAACCAGAACTCTCAAATTAATGAGTTTAATAGCAGATTTTCCTCCTTTGGACACTAACCTCTTTCTGTCTCTAGATATAACATATGATACCTGGGAAGCATATGGAAATTATGCACAGACATGTACCCAGATTGTAAAAACCTCATCGTACAAACAGCTCTCCCTACAATAAGCACTCATAACACTTTTTTGCTTCCTTATTATTGCAGTACATAATTCACTCCTCTGCAAGTTCAAATTGCATATTACAGCACATTAATGTTGGTCGTCCTTTATAGCAACCTATCATATGGTTAGCATTCTCATTTATAACCTAAATTACTTTTATTTCTCCAGCCATTTCACCTAACCACTTTGAATCAAATGAGAAAATGATCATATATCCCAAGTTGCAGAAATATGCAGTCGTAAGAGTTGGCTGATGTACAATGTTACCCATGTGCATGGGTGTGCCCCTCTGAGGTTGTGGCCTTTCTGAATCTACAAAGCCAAAAGGGATGGGGATTCTTGACTCCATTAGAAGCAGCCCCAGCAGGGGGTAGAACTGAGGATCAGCCATGCCTTCAGTGAAGACTGTAGCCAAATACATTTTTTAAAGGGAAGAGAAAAAAGGAGTCTGGCACCCTTCAATGGCTTCCCATTTACCTTCAGATAAGGATGGTAATGTTGGCCTCCCCAGGTCGGACCCCTGCCTGCCTCTCTGGTCTCATCACATACCCCTTTACTTTGCTCACTGCACACAGCAGCCCCTCTGGCCTCCTTTCAGTTACTTGAATGCAGCATGTTTCCCCTAAACAAGGGCCTTTATATTTGCTACCCTATTTCCTGAAACGTTCCTTCCCCCATTCCACCTTACATAGTTAATTCCTCCTTTTCAAAAAATCTAATTCAATCATTAGTTTCTCAGAGAAACTCTTCCTTGGCTTCCCTGAATGAATCGCTTTGCTCTAGTATGTAATCTTGGGCAGGATATTTTACTGAAATTTTTTGTTATGTATACATATATGATTTTTCTTTCTCACATTTCAAGTCTGTAGCTTGGCCTTTTAATTCTTCCTTGCATTACCCAGTTTTGCAGAACAGAGACCAGAAGCATCCTGTCTTTACCCCACTGAAGGCATCCAGAGAGGAGACAGAGGAATAGACAGCAAGAAAGTGAGAAATCCTGTAAGGAGTAGAGACCTTTGCTACCAGACAGCCCCCTGATGAGATGGCAAAACCTCCAAAGGATGGCTGCGTGGCATTTCTAGAGAACTTCTTGGGAGTCCAGTAACAGCATGCCTCTGAACTTCAAGGACACTTCTCTACATTGGACGAAAAGATATCAGCAATGAGCAAGAAACCATGAGAGCCTGGAACATGGGGGCCTTTACCACACAGTCCAGGTGATATTAGAGCTCCTTAGATCTGGAGTGACTAGGAAGGAGGAGGCAGCCACAGGTAGACAGAGATGGAATTTCCACCTACCACGATTCAGAACCAAGATGATTTAAAGGGAAAGAATGTGATACATGTTGTGTATCTGAGTTTATGGACTGTTGTTCATACCTGCTTATATTGTCATCTTCCTGCTCAGACACTTCACCCATTTATATTTTTCAAATTTTCAAGTGTGTGATTTTTTTTCAAAATGTCTTTCTCCTCCTCTCCTTTCCAGGCTCCATGAGGGTAGGGACTATGTCTGTGTTTGCACACTAGTCTACCCCCAGGGTCTAGCACACCTCTCCTTCAAGACACTAAATCTCTCTCTTTTCAGGTGATTCCATCTATTATTGTGCTTCATAGGTTGAGTGTGATATAAATGTCACCGGTTCTATTTTGTTGCTATTATAAGATAACCTCAGCACTGGCCAATTTGTTGGAAATATGAATTCTTGATGGAGCTTGCTGAACCAGAGACTTGACTCTTTGGGAATTTTGCAGGTTGTGGGAAACTTCTTAGGTAATGATTCTCCAGTGTAAAACTGATTTCAGAGGGTGTCCACACATTAAATTCTCAGATTTAACTGCATCCATAAACACAGATCCTAAGTATACATTTTGATGAATTTTGGCAAATGTATATACTAATTCAAGTAACACCTCAATCAAAATATAGAGCACTGCCATATCACCCAAGAAAGGTCCCTTATGTCCCTTTCCAGTTTTACCTCTCTTCCTACCAGAGCAACTGCTATTCTGATCTCTGTCCTCATAAATTAGTCTTCCTCACTCTTTAACTTCATATAAATGAAAACATATGGTATGAACTATTTCATATCTTCATTGATTCACTCATCATAATGTTTTTGAGACTTATCCATGTGTTATATGAATGAGTAATTTGTTTCTTTTTGCTACACACTATCCCATTGCATGGATTTCCCACAATTTGTTTATCCATTTACTTGTTGATAGACAACAAGAAAATTTAAACATGTTGTTTTTGATTTTTTACTATTATGCACAAAACTTCAGTGAACATTGTTTGCCAGTCACTCTGTAGAAGTATGCTTCTATTTCCCTTGAGTAAATAGGTAGAAACTGGGTTACTAGGTCATAGGATAGATGTATGTTTGTAAGAAACAACCAGTCTCCAAACTAGTTGCACAGTTTTACATCTCCACCAATAATACATAAGCATTCTAGTTGCTCTGAATACTTTCCAGCATTAGACATTGTTAGTGTTTTTGAATTTTATCAATTTCAGTGAATATATAGTTTCTTATTATGGTTTTAATTTGTATTTCCCAGCAGGCTTCCACTGAGCATATTTTCTTGTGTTTAATGATCACTCATATATCCTCTTTTGTGAATTGTCCAGGTCCCTTGACTATTGGGTATTGAGTCATTTCTCTCTTATTTATTTGTAGGAGTTCTTTATATATTCTGCATACAAGTTCTTTTGGGTATGTATAGAGTATGTTATGGAAAATACTCTGAGTATTTTTCCCATTCTGTGGTTTGCTTTTCATTTCTGTAATGGTGACTATTAAGGGACAGAAATTAATTTTGATGAAGTCAAGTTTATCATCTTTCTCTTTTATGATTTTGTATTTGCTTTTCATCTAGAAAATCTTTGCCTTATGCCCAGATCACAAAGATATTCATCTATTTTTTTCATCTAAGAGCTTTATAGTTTCAGCTTTTACATTCTGAGCTGGAAATAGCAGTTAATTTTGTATATGGTGTGAAGTATGTATTACAGTTCAATTTTTTCCTGCATCCAGACATCCAGTTTAACAACATCATTAATTGAAAAGACTTTCCTTTTCCCATTGAATTGCATTGGCATTTTCTTAAAAAATCAACTGACTGTATATGCATGCATCTACTTCTGGACTTCTTTTTTTTAATTAAGGTATCATTGTTATACAATCTTAAGGTTTCACATGAACATTGTGGTTTCAACATTCACCCATATTCTTATGTTCTCACACACCCCATTGCAGTCACTATCTATCAGCATAATAAGATGCTATAGAGTCATTACTTGTCTTCTCCATGCTGTACTGACTTCCCTGTGACCTACCTATATTGTGAGTGCTAATTATAGTGCACCTTAATCTCCTTCTCCCTCCCTCATCACCCACACTCACCAGCCCCTTCCCTTCTGTAACTGCTAGTCCCTTCTTGGACTCTGTGAGTCTGCTCTTGTTTTGTTCCTTCAGTTTTGCTTTGTTGTTACACTCCACAAATGAGTGAAATCTTTGTTACTTGTCTTTCTCTGCCTGGCTTATTTCACTGAGCATGGTACCATCTAGCTCCATCCATATTGTTCCAAATGGTTTTGTTTTCTTTTTATGTGTCTGAATAATATTCCATTGTGTATATGTACCATATTTTCTTTATCCATTCATCTACTGATGGACACTTAGGTTGCTTCCATATCATGACTATTGTAAAGAGTGCTGTGATAAACATAGGGGTGCATATGTCTTTTTGAATCAGGGATCATTCCTCTACATCCTCACCAGCACTTGTTGTTTCTTGTCTTTTGGATGTTAGCCATCCTAATTGGTGTGAGGTGGCATCTCACTGTGGTGTTAATTTGCATTTCCCTAATAATTAGCAATGTGGAGCATCATTTCATGTGTCTGTTGGCCATTTGAATTTCTTTGGAGAAGTGTCTGTTCAGATCCTCTGCCCATTTTTTAATTGGGTTATTTGTTTTTTGGGTGTTGAGGCGTGTGAGTTCTTTATATATTTTGGATATTAACCCCTTATCAGATAAGTTGTTTATAAATATATTCTCCCATATTCTAGGATGCCTTTTTGTTCTGCTGATGGTGTCCTTTGCTGTACAGAAGCTTTTTAGCTTGATGCAGTCCCGTTTGCTCATTTTTGCTTTTGCTTCCCTTCCTAAGGAGACATATTGAGGAAAAAGTTGCTCATATTTATATTCAAGAGATTTTTTTCCTATGTTTTCTTCCATGAATTTTATGGTTTCATGACTTACATTCGGTCTTTGATCCATTCTGGGTTTACTTTTGTATATAGAGTTAGACAATAACTCAGTTTCAGTCTCGTGCATGAAGCTGTCCAGTTTTGCCAACACCAGTTGTTATAGAAGCTGTCATTTCCCATTGTATATCCATGGCTCCTTTATCATATATTAATTGGCCATATATGTGTGGGTTCATATTCTGTTTCATTGATCTGTCTGTTCTTTTGCAAGTACCAAACTGTTTTGATTACTGTGACTTCATGGTGGAGCTTGAAGTTAGGGAGTGCAATCCCCCCAACTTTGTTCTTCCTTGCAGGACTGCTTTGGCTATTCAGGGTTTTCTGTGGTTCCATATGAATTTTAGAACTATTTGTTCCAGTTCATTGAAGAATGCTGTTGGTATTTTTGATAGGGATTGCACTGAATTTGTAGATTGCTTTAGGCAGGATGGCCATTTTGATAACATTAATTCTTCCTTTCCATGAGCATGGGATGTATTTCTATTTATTGGTGTTTTCTTTAATTTATCTAATGAGTGTCTAATAGTTTTCAGGGTATAGGTCTTTCACTGTCTTGGTTAGGTTTATTTCTAGGTATTTTATTCTTTTTGATACAATTGTAAATGGAGTTCTTTTCCCAATTTCTTTTTCTGCCAGTTCATCTTTAGTATACAGGAATGAATACAACAGATTTCTATGTATTAATTTCATATCCTGAAACTTTGCTGAATTCAGTTATTAGTTCTAGTAGTTTTTGGATGGATTCTTTAGGGTTTTTTATGTACAATATCGTGTCATCCACAAATAGTGACATCAACTTCTTCCTTACCAATCTGGATGCCTTTTATTTCTTTGTGTAGTCTGAATGCCATGGCTAGGACTTCCAGTACTATGCTGAATAAAAGTGGTGAGAGAGGGCATCCTTGTCTTGTTCCCTATCTTAGAGTAAAAGCTTTCAACTTTTTTTTAAGTATGATGTTGGATGTGGGTTTATTGTATATGCCCTTTATTATGCTGAGGTGCTTTCCCTCTATACCCATTTTGTTGAGAGTTTTTATCATATGGTTGTTGAATTTTGTCAAATGGCTTCTCAGCATCTTTTGAGATGGTATGATTTTTGTCCTTCTTTTTGTTTACATGGTATATAATGTTGATTGATTTTTGAATACTGTACCATCCTTGCATCCCTGGAATAAATCGCACTTGGTCTTGATGGATGATCTTTTTGTATTTTTGAATTCAGTTTGCTAGTATTTTGTTATGGATTTTTGCATCTATGCTCAGGGATATTGGTCTGTAATTTTCTTTTTTTTTTTTTGGTGTCTTTGTCCACTTTAGGTATTAGATTTCTGGACTTTTAAAATTCTAATTTGTCTATCCTTATAACAATAATGCACTGTCTTGTATAGTGTAGCTTTATAATAAACCTTAAAAATAATTTAGTAAATTAGTATAAATCTTCTAACTTTGTAACTACTTCTTCAATATTTTTGGCTATTTTAGGTTCTTCACATTTCTATATAAATTGTAGTAGCAGTCTATTTCTACAAAAAAATAGTAAGTCTGATATGATTTTGACTGCAATTACATTAAATCTATTGATCGCTGGATGTAATGTGACATCTTTATAACATTGAGTCTTCTACTTCCATGAGCATGGTAAAACCATACTTATTTAGGTCTTCATTTTTTCCTCAACAGTATTTTATAAATTTCAGAGTGGAGGAGGTCTTTCACATCTTCTGTTAATCATATTGCTAATTATTTGTTGTTTTTATACTATAACGAGTGGTATTTTTAAAATTCTGTTTTCTAATTGTTTTGCTAATATATAGATATACAATTGATATTTGCATATTGGGTTTTTAAACTAAGACTTTGCTGAATTCTTGTACCAAATAGAGTCATTTTTTGTTATTCCTTTATATATGTAATCATGTCATTGTGAATAGTTTTACCTCATTGTTATCAAAGTTTTACTGCACTGAACTCCAATAAAATGTTGAGGAGAAATGGTTTAGAGTAGAAATATCTGTCTATTCTCAATTCTGGAATGAATGCTTTCAATATTTCACCATTCAGATGATGTTAACAAATGATGTTAGTGTTTTCAATATTTCACCATAAAGAATGATGGGATCTTTTTTAGAGATGCCCTAAATTAGATCAAGGAAATTCTTTTCTATTCTTAATTTGTTCAGAGGTTCTTCTTCCTTTCTGGAATCCTAAATGTTATTTTAACTTTGTCAAATGGTTTTCCTGGGATCATCATATGATTTTTCTCTTTTGCTCTGTAAGTGTGGTTAATTACATTGATTTTGGAATCTTAAAACAACCTTACATTCCTGCAATTAAGTCCACTTGGTCACTTATCATACTTTTTATATATTGTTATAATAATGGTAATATTATAATGATTTCTGCTCTACTTATTGAGTGATTATGACCTGCAATTTTCCTCTTTTGCAGTGCCCTTCTCAGATTTTGGTATGCTGGCTTTATAAAATGAGTTAGTAAATCCTTATTCCTCTATTTATTTTTTAAATGAGTTTGTATATGATTAGAATTATTTCTTCCTTAAACATTTAACAGAATTCACCAGTGAAGTTGCTGGAGACAGGAGTGTCTTTGTGAAAAGGAATTTTAATTATGAGTTTAATTTTTAATGAATATTTAGAGCTCTTCAGGTCATCTATCTCTTCCTTAATCAGTTTTAGTAAGCTGTATTTTTAAGAAAGTTGCAAAATCCGATGTCATAAAGGATCTGTAGGATATCCTCTTTGATTCTTTATACTGGTTTTTTGTTTTCTCTCTTCTTTGTTGGCCAATCTTCAGTAGTTTATCTATGTTGCTAATGTTTCTTAACTGATAATCAACCTTTGGACTTGATATTTATCTACTATTTTCCATTTTTATATTTATTATTTCCTTCTTTTTACTTGGACCTTTGTTGCTGTAATTTTCCTAGTTTCTTAAAGAGGACGCTTATATAATTAATTATAGATCTTTCTTCTTTTCTAATATAAGCATTTAAAAATGATTTTCTCTCTTAGCATCACTTTAGCTGTACCCTACAAATTTTAATATTTGTGCTTTAATGATCATTTAGTTCAAAATACTTTCTAATTTCCTTTATGAATTCCTTTTAGAAGCATGTGTTATTTAGTAGCATGTGGTTTAATTTACAAGTGTCTGGAAAATTTGTAAATATATTTTTACTATTGATTTCTAATTCATTTTATCATGATCAGAGGAAATATTTTGTATTATTCCAATCTTTAAAATTTTGGGGAGTTTGTTTTATGGTCCAGAATCTGGTCTCTCTTGGTTAATCTTTTATGTGTCTTGATAAGAATGTGTACTCTGCATCTGTTAATAATAAGAATTTTATGTCTTGTTCAAATCATCTATTCCCTTTCTGATTTTTTTTTGTTTCCTTGTCTATACCAAGGAAGGAGTGTTGAGGCCTCCCACTCTGATTATGGATTGATATATTCCCCTCTTTAGTTCTGTCAATTTTTGTCGCATGTAGTTTGATGCCCTATTAGACACACATATATTTAGTTTTGTTATGTCTTCTTGATAAATTGGCCCTATTACTACAAAATGTCTCTCTCTTATATCTGGTAATGTTTCCTGTTTTGAAGTCTCCCTTGTCTGATTGTAACAGAGGTATACCAGTTTTCTTATAAGCAGTGTTTGCATGATATACCTTTTTCCTCTTTCAGTTTGCCATTTATCTACATTTTTATATTTACTGTGCATCAACTGTAGATAACATTTAGTTGTTTATCCATTCTGATAATGTTGGTTTTGTAATTGGTGTAGTTACTCCCATTTAAATATAACATAATTCTTGATAATAACTGGGTTTAAATCAACCATTTTGTTATTGTGTTCCTATTTTTCTTCTGTTCTCTCATCCTTGATCCTCCTTTCCTGCCTTCTTTTGTATTCATTGAGTACTTTTCAGAATTTCATTTTTTCTTATTATGGGTTTTTAATCTGTGTGTGTGTGTGTGTGTTTTCTATGGCTGCTCAAGGGAATCACAATATTTACTTATTAATCACAATGAGTAAATGAGTGGTGTAACATGCACCCACCCTACTAATCCTTTATCAAGCCTAGAACATGAGCCCTAGCATAGCCAAAGCTGATAATAAGCCAGTGGAGGGGAAATTCTTTAAATTCAGGTTAACATTGTGATATTAAAGAATCCTTGTCTAAACTCTAAAACAATTGATTCTTGGTCTAGCTGCATTTTTATTCCTTCCTTAATTCAATTATCTTTCCGTCTAAAAAATACACATTTTCTTATTTGGCTATGAGCTGGAATTGACTTTAGAGTTAAAAAAGTACAGATGCGTAGATACTATCCAAGACCTACTGAATCAAGATCTTCAGAAAGCTTCTAATACACAGATAAAAGTTGAAAAGCACTACATTACTGAATGTCCATTAAATTCTAGACCCTGGCTATAAACACTAATCCTTTAAAGCCTCCCACCTACTGCCACAGAGCAGGTTGCCTAACAACGATGTACACAAGTTCCTTTCTCATCTCCTGATTATGTACAAGGCCAGAAAGGGGGGAAAAAATCATAAATTAAACAAGCTCATTAGGTTTCTAGTAGGTTTTTTTCTTTTCTTTTTTGGACTTTGTTCTCCTTGAGGCACATTTTAAATCAAAATAAGAACTTTAGAAGGGTGAAGAGAGGTGTTGGAATTGCAATGACAGAACCTAACAGCAGCAAAAGAAAATTATGAAAAGAAAAAAAAAACGAAGAAAAAAATTAAAAAGCCTTATCAATAATGTACTAGAAAGGATTTCTTTAAAATAGAAGCATTACCTCTTCACACGCCTTCTCTGTGTGCTCTGTAGATATGCAGACTGGCTTCTGCAGTCTTGGAATGCCTGAATTATTTCTAAGCCACTGGTTCCATCTCCACTCAGTGTGTGCTTTGTTTGGTCAGTTATGGCCATCAGCTAGCAGAAGCCAAGGGATACTCACTGCTTCAGGTGGAGTATTGGGGCCCTAAAAGGCCATGAAGCAAATCTGCAGCCACAATCAATACCCTGCAGTCTGTTGAATTTCTTCCTCTTTTCCATGAGGCAGAGCATGATTCAGGGTTTACCATTCACCCTAAAAGCCTAGTTTGACTGCATCTCTGAGAGGCCTAGCAGGGACAGTAGAAGCCTATTCTTCTGGTGGGGAAACCCAAACCACCACCTTCCCATCTAGTTTTGTTGCCCTGAGAGCTACACAGACCAATAGAAGGAAAGAAAACAAAACTACAGCAAAGAGCAGCTCATGGAATAACTGTTACATGAAACTATACTAAGGAAATATATCAGTGCGCCTAATGATAGCTTAGACACTTGCTCCTTTCCAAATTACTGGTGTTATTGTGTGGTGCAGTGAGTGTTCATAATGTGTAATTTTACCCTGCTTTTGTTTTTATTCCATCCTTTCGGCAGACAAGAATCATGTGATTTTATTTTGCATGGCTGCCTGGAAAAATCAGATAATGTGGTAGTTCATGAAAACAGACACAAGGTAAACAGCACCTGTTTAGAAGTGCCCAGCAGCCAGAATTCAAAATGTCCAGCAACTTCCCTCAACCTGTGGGCCTGAATGCTAGCCATAGGGAACAGGCGAGAGGGCTGATTGTACCCTTCTCGGTGTAGCTTGTAAGCTGTTCACTCTAGCTTACAGAAAGGCCTGCTGAGAACAGAGAAAGCAAGCTTCTCCCAAATCAGATGCTTCAAATTGGAGGTCTGCAGGCTGGATATGACCCAATCAGGACTTCTGCAGCCCCGTGTGCACCTGTGTATGAATTAGAAAAAGGCATTACTTCACCTGGGTAGACCTTAGCTAAAACACAATCTACCCAGTTAAACATGGTAGTCCTGGTTGCCAGACAAGCTTTGTCTGCTTGTAAAATACCAGAATATTTTACCAAACAAATAAACAAAAAAGATTTTTTTTTTAATTGGAATTGTGACACACTGAATTCACATTCCCACTTGGCAGCTATCAGGGAAGATGAATAGCAGCTGCCCATTTGAGATGGGCCACATGCTCTCCAGTGAACCCCAGAACACTCCTCTCCCTATTGTCCTTCACCTGGCTCACTTCACTCACTGATTTAACTTGCCAGGCACTAAGGGCAGTAGAGTCTGCAACACTCTCAAGGTCTCCAAAACCTTCTTCAACACACACAGAGTTAAGTTTCTCTCTTGCCTTCCTGAAACAGTAAAAAGAGAGTCCACAGGGCCAGCACTATGTTTACATAGAGGTTAAAATGGTGGGATCTGCAGTAAGATAGCAGATCACTTACGGACCTCTTTTGCCACTTCCTGTGCATACGACCTCCACCTGAAATCTGATTCCTACTCTCTTCTGCCATTCCTTTATGGTTCAGCCTGAATGGCACCTCCTTCAAGATGTTCTCTCAGACTGCCTCCACCTAAAGCGATCAACCTGAACCTTAATACCAAAGGTTCTTACCCTAACACTGAGCCCACATTCCACATGGCAGCTGTCAGTGAAGGTCAGTAAACAGCAGAGGCCCACATGAGATGGACCATGTGATCCAGACAGGCTTCAGGGAATCCATGCATCTAGTTGAAATGGAATGTGAAATATTGTGTATATGTAACTTTCTGCATTTTGGGGAGGAGAAAGTAAATTAATTAGATATCTAAATGAATATGTGAACACAAATAACTTTAAGAACCACTATTCATAGCATTTATCTGTACTACTAGTTTTTCCCATAGGACATGCTAGAGTTGAATTTTTTAGATCTTATTCTTAATTATTATGTTTATTTATGTATCAGGTAAGATCATAGTCATTCTACAGTAACAAACCACCCAAAATCTCAGGAGCTTAAAATAATAAATGTCTAATTAATTCTCACACAAAATCCACTTTGGGGCTTGATGATTCTCCCAGGCTGCTATCTGCTACATAATGAGTTAGCTCATATTTTTATAGCAACTTTCGCTTCAAAAATTGCCAACATAGGGGAAGAGAGGAATGGAGAATCTCACATCAATCAAATACTTCTTCCAAGAAGCAATGCATGTCACCTCTTCTTACATTTCATTGTGCAAAACAACACTTCTTTCTTACCACATAACCTGGTGAGGGCAAGGAAGTTCAAACCTCCATGTGCCCAAAAGAAGAGAACTGAAAGTATCAGCAAGCATCACTAATGTACCTGCTTCCCTGTTTCGCCTCAAAGAGTATACTGTTGACATAAATAACTATGGAAAATGGTGTTTTGACTAGCAACCATAAGACTAAAGGAAAAAGAACTGGATATAATCATTGCAGTATAGTTAGCAGTTTCTTTTTTTCTTTCAGGGACATAGCTAATAATTCTGGAGCAACATATATACTAGGAATTAACAAATATGTAAATAAATGGCAGATAATGGAAGCCAGGTATCTTATTACCAGAGAAATAAATTTGCAAATAAGCCAGGGAAGAAAGCTAGAATTAAATCCTAGGTGCTGCATTCGAGTCAGAGACAAAGGTATAAACTCATAAGTTTCATATATATATAGAGAGAGATAGATACAGAAATAATTATAAGTATGTTCCTATACACTGGTTACTATACATGCATATATTTCCTAGCTCCACCCACTGAGAGGACCTACAAGCTACACACCAGTAAACAGTGAGCACACCCAGTGTTCAGATCTCGCTTTCTAAATACCTTATGCATATTCCTCGCTCCTCAGAGAAGCATTTCATTCAAGGGATGGAGCAGAGAAAATACAAGATAAATTTGATCATCTTGTACTGCTAAAAAGAAAGAAAGTACTCAAAAAACACATAGGATGAGGGCATGTCAAAAGGACAAAAGTGCCAACTTGAAAGAGCTCTTAATGGCCCAAGCTTAACCAATATGAACAACAAGATACATCACAATGCAAAGTATAAAATAAGTATACATGAGTCTGGAATTATAAATAAATGACTGAAAAAATAATAAATGGGAAAAAGGGAGAAATCTTCCCCATGCAGAAGGTAGAGGTTAATTCCTTTTCCTTTGAGTATCAGCTGGATTTAGTGACTTGATTCCAAATAAAAGACTACAGAAAGGGAAAAACAGTAACATTCTAGTAGAGAAAGCTGGCAGACGCTGCCTTACCCAAATGTTCAATGTCAATGTCACCAGTAATAAGTCACGTTGATATTATATAACCCATGATATATGGTATAAGAAGAGACTTGGGTTCGAATCCCAACCCTTACCACTTATTTCTGGAATTCAGTCTCTGTAGGCTTCAGTTTCCTCATCTTTAAAATGGGGGAAATAAAAAAATCTCTTTCCACAGGATTTCTGTAAGTAAATATAGTAAATGCGAATCTCCAAACAGGGGCTAAACAAAGCAAGTGCTCCTACATAATGACTATTCTTATATTATTCTTTCCAGCTCCCTACACAGAGAAGACCCTGAATACGTTTCTTGGTCCTGATGTCTACTACTGCTTCTTAAGCCAGTCATTTCAGAGGTTAAAGACTACATTTGGCTGCTCCCATATGCAGGATTTCTGGGGCATTTCACCCTTTATTAGGAGAATAGGAGTATCTATTCTGGCATCTAAACCTGAGGGTCAGCCTTTGGGACACAAGGCAAGGCATTATTATAGATAGGGTGAGTAGAAGCACGAGCTCTGGAGTTCAGACCCCAACAACCCCCAAGTAGCTGGAGTGATCAGTTTTTTCATCACTTTGAGCTTCTTCATCTGGAAAGTGGGTATAATGACAGTACCTACTGCAATGATAATTCAATAATTCACCTCCTATCAAGCTACCTGGTACATAGTAATGCTCAAAAAATTATCTGTTATTATTATACAAAATGATAAAAAGAGGTATGAACATATGCCCTATGATGAGAACATTCAAAAATCTCTCATCCTATCTGGAAGGTTTTCTGGGGATCCACACAGGCTCTGGAGATGCAGGAAGAAACAAAGATTCCTTTTTCTTCAACCCTGCTATCTGGGAAGGGGGTGGGGGATGAGCGCTGAGGTCCCAACCTTGGCATCTGGGCCCACTGCCTCTCAGAAACAGCTGCTCCTCCATCCCCTGCCTTTCACAGACCAGAAGGGTCAGGAGAAGAGGATCTGAGCAGATGACCCCTCAGACCCACAGGTCAAACACAGCCTGGGCAGGGGAGGGCTCCAAGGAGCAGCAGCTGCTGTTTGTTGGGCTGACTCCCCTGGGGATTATTTGTTTAAGTTTCAATGAAATGATTTTAATTTAACGGATCTAGGTTATAATGTTTAGTTTTTTTCAAGAAAAGATTTTCAATCTAACCCCAGACCTCCCTAGAGGATGCTATAGTAATTTAAGTACTCAATTATTTGGTCTGATATGAGAACAATTGTTAGAAGTCACAGGCCTGACCAGGATTTCTTATGTCAACCACCAAAACACTTCCTTTAGCTTTTGTTATTATTTTATTGTATTCTTTTAAACAAATAATACATTTACATGATTTAAAATTCTAATCTACTACATAATTGTTTCCTACTCATCCCAATCATTAGTTCATTCCTTAAAGACAACGACTTTACCACTTTCCAAATTTGCTTTCTGGATATTTTCAAAGACTTGTTTTTGCCAAAGTAGGCAAACATGTTATTATATAGACTTTTTTGTTTTGTTGTCAATATTTCTTTTTAACAGGTAATATTTCTCAGATCCCCATGATAGCTGCTATATTTTTGCTTCGTTGTGCTAAACTATATACTGGGTTTACTGACATTTAAAATGAACCAGTGTTTTATCACTAACATCTGCACTCATTTGAAAAATTGCTCTTATAGGTGATTAAGAACACCTATACTATGTTGTATTACTGTATTGCAGAGCAGCTAAAAGCAATGAAGTTTATCTATCTGTATTAGCAGTAAAGAGCTACTAAAAAGAAATAAATTTGTGAATAATTATTTACACTTTGATACCATTCATATAAAACCATCCTAAAAATACTCCAAATTCATTAAGTGCCTACATAAAAGCATAAGAAGCTTTGCAGAAAGTTACATGCCAAGCTAAGAACAATGGGAAAAGAAAAAAAATGGATGAGAGTCAGGGATGGGTGGTCAAAGGGGTCATTAGCAGAGTGCACATTGTGCTGGGACAGACCATTAGACAGCACTTCTTGCTAATGGCTGGCGACAATCTGATTAGTCAGTGCCCACACCACATTTTATTAGGTATTTTGAATATCATCCCTGGTCACTGGCCTTATCTCTACGGTTCAAATATTGTTAGCAAATGAATTCAGGTATTTCTTTTAAATGAAAAGTTTATAAGAAAAGAGTCTACATGCAAGGCTCATGTATATTATCCACAAAAAGAGCTTAGTGCATATGGCTGTGTAGTCCACAGACTGTGGTCCATTGATCCATAATCCATAATTTTCCAAAAGCAAAAGGATGCTTCCTCAACACTTCTAGCTTGACTCAAAATAAATCAGGGAACCCTACCTCCAGCCTGTTAAAGCCTTTCAGTGCAGTGAGATGGCCCAAATCACTACTGCTCAAATCGCAAACCCAATCTTCCTTCTCAGCCCGAGCCACCTGAATACTGAGAAATAGGGGAGGAAAATCCCTACAGGTCTTTCCCACCTAACAGGCTGCAAAGGCAAGGACTGCTCATCAGAAGACATCTCTGACAACTTTCAGGGGTCAGCAAATTTTATCATAAAGAACCAGATTTGGCATCGTGCACCAGACAATCTCTATTGAAATCATTCGACTCTGACATTGTAGTGCAATATGGTGAACTGCTGTGGCTGTGTTCCAACAAAACATTCTTTACAAAAACAGGCCTGTGGCAGGCCATTGTTAACAAACCTCTGAGGCTGACAATTAATATTGCTAATACCTGGCTTCATAACTCATTACTGGCCTGAGGTATTGAAAGCCCTAGACAAGCCCTTATAGTTTAGGAGATATGTGCAGAGTAAAAGGCCCTAAAGGGATTCCACCCCAGCATTGTCCAGTGACCCCAAAGATAAAGGATTCTCTGAGGGTGTGTAATGTTCAGCTTCTTATACTCAAGAAATGCAGGTAGCAAGTGGGAACAAGTTCATCCCAGACACCTGACTGAGGAAGTGCACAGGAGCCAAATGGAGAAGCGAAGTTTCAGTTTGGTTCCCGATCTGTATTTCCCTCTCTGCACTGAACACTTGTGTCCTTAAGTAGAAGTTTAGAAAAGTGAAATGTAGAAGTCGGTCACAAATCCTACCTGGGTTAGGCAGACTTTCCCTGATAAGACCCTATCTATTGTAAAGCTCCCACATCACACTAGAAATCTATCTTTATCTTAAGTAATAAGTATTATGCCCGTCAATCTTTCCATGGCAGGTTGACACATCATTAAACTAAGGCATGAGGATTAAAAAAAAAAAAGGCCCCATCAAACCATCACAACTTCTATTTCTTTTATGTGTAACGATACAATAAAGGCAACTCTTAAAATGACAGGATGTCCTGCATTCCTCCTGACCAGCTCAGGTTATTCCAGGTTTTCTCCAACCATATCCCCCCAAATGGGGTGGCAGTCTCAAAGATGGTACTGAGTAACTCAAGGGACAGAGGAAATAAAGAAAACATAACAGAAACAATCATTTTCAAGTCCTCCTAGAATTTGTTCAGATTTCTTTTGTACCCAATTAGGGATGAGGGGAAGTGGGGGAAGATCTAAAAATTGTGATTAGTGTTTTCTTTCTCTCTTGCTCCCAATTAAAGAGGGGTTTCTTCTTTCACTAGAGATGCACAGTTATTAAATCATGATGTCTTTCTTTAAAAAACCAATTTACAGCAGAGGGTTCCATACTGCTGCCACTTCTGCAAGGTTGCTTATAATTGCTCCATGCAATGCTTTGACTAATTAAATCACACAAGAGATTGTTTCTTAGTAACACACCTGGTCCATGCTTTGTTGTTGGCTTTCATTAAAGCACTGTGTCTCATGCTGTCTTGTAGCATGAAAGGATATTAATCAGGTAAATGGCCATTAAAAGTCATATCAATGTTTGCTGTGCAGTGATTATTTTCTTAAATCTTGAACAAAGGAGGTTTCTTTGAAATCTCGGAGCTGGCCTCCAACCACAGGAGAGAATAGCCACATTGAAATGGTTTTTCAACCTTACCAAAAAGAAGGAAAAAAGGAGCAAAATGCAAGGTGTGGCAAGAAATAAGATTATATTCTCTTTGTTCCACTGGGTGTTTGGGGCGAGAAGGGACAAACTGAACAAACTGAAATCAGTGTACAGCAAGTGAGGACAACAGAAAAGAAGTGCTCTCTAAAGGCCCCCCATTCCCTAAGAGAGGAAAGCCCCACTTTCAAGGCAATTCTGTTAATTAGGTTGCATTTCAGAGCTCTAGCTAGAAGTAAAAATGCCCAGGGAATCAAATGCTACTTGCATATTAAACCGAAAAGGAAAAATGTTGCTAAACGTTTCCTTCTATCAACAAAGCACCCTTTATGGCCTCACCGATCAGGTTCTGTATCTGGACCTGGAACATGGTCGTGCCAGTTTCATTCCCCAGTTACTCTGCCCTCAGCCATGGAGCTGTCCTTGTGAATCAATATGTATTTATATAACCAGCCCACTTCCAGCGGAGCAAACATTCCATTCAGGAAAGGAAGGATGGTGGCTGCATACACATACACTGCAAAAAAAAACGACTAGTTTGCCAAAGGTACCTACCTAGATCCTGCAAACCTTTTCTTCTTTTCTGCCTGCCGTAAATGACCATTCGTTCTGCACTGAGCCAGTGGCCTTACTGAGGCTGGGATAGAGTACTCTGCTGAAGAACCCAGGCTCTGGAATATAAATTCTGGGGTGGGAATCCCAAGTCTGCAACTTTGCCCTATGTGACTGGAACAAATTGCTAAAACCCTCTGCATCTTGGTCTTCTCATACATAAAATGCACAAAATAACAATAAGAACCTCTCCTATGATGATGAGAATTAAATGAATATTTTATATGTAATACACAGTCTGAGATACAAATATTGTCTAATATATACATCTGAAACATAGTAAATATTAGCCGTAATGCTTTTGATAAAAGGCATACACAGTATATGCTTTTATTCAAAACTAAATACCAAATGGCAGTCTCGGTAAGTAAATACTCTTTGGCAGGTCACCCTTTATGACACCGTACCATGAGAGGGGTGTGAGCTTGAAGTGGTTTGCATTGAATCTACAGGAAATCTAAATCAAAGGACTTACTGTTCTCTCAGTAGGGTGCCCAGGGAGAGGCTTCTGTCCAAGGCCAAGGCCACCATGCCTGGGCTGCCCTTGAGGCCACTGTCCGTGGTGTCCCCAGCACAAGAGCACCCCGAGGAG
The DNA here is from genome assembly GCF_030020395.1 of Manis pentadactyla. NCBI lineage: Eukaryota > Metazoa > Chordata > Mammalia > Pholidota > Manidae > Manis > Manis pentadactyla. The sequence continues at coordinate 38,882,565 of NC_080033.1, forward strand.
TGATGAGCCTGAGATGGAGCAAGCACCCCACTCTCCACACGTGTGGTCCAGCCAGCCTGCAGCGGGCACCGTTTTCTACTCCACGGAGTGTGTGGGCTGGCTGCGCACAACAAGGCCCTTGAAGGGAAGAAGCCTCTGGACATCTCCCTTCAGCTCACCCAGGGAGAGCGGGAGCATCAGTCAGGACACTGCCTGCAAGTGACAGAAAGGCTAACGCACATTAGCTCAGCAAGAAAGGAAGCCAGGGGCTGTCCCAGCTGGGAAGTCCAACTTTGAACATGGCTCCGTGCAGAGGCTGAATACGTCTCCAGGTTCCCGTCTCTCTGCCCTGCAGCTGCGCATCTCGAGTGGCTGGCTGCGTTTCCAGCTGCGCTCTGCTGGGCCCGCACCTCCGACGCACACTGGAAAGCCAAGGCGCCTCTCTTCGCGCTCTCAGGGGAACTGCCCCTCATTGGCCAAGATTCAGTCACGTGCCCACTCCCGACCCAATCGCCCTGGGACAGGGGCAGTTTGTATTCTGAATGGTCAGGTCAGGGCCACAGGGTATTTCTGACTCCTTCCTTTTAACTCTATAGGCTAAATAGGGCATTTTTTTTTTCTGGCTGGATTTAACCCTTGAGCTGTCGTCTATGGCTCCTGCCTATCCCTCATTTCTTCCCTTTTTCATTAGCTCAGGATTAGCAATGACAACATTATTTACTCGAAACAACCCAATCACTGTGTCCCAGGAGTTCCAAAGGGCTATGACAACTTTTCTTTCCTTGTCCCTGGAAATGCCCTGGAGGAGAGCTGGGGAGCTGAAGATGGTTACAGAACCCAGAGGCTGCCTTGAAAAGTCACCTGAATGGCTACCGGCCGAGTGAAATGGCAGACGTTCACTGGAGTGGAGGGAGTGGAGGCCTGGACGCGGGGTAGGAGAAGAGCACAAGGGAAGGCGATCTCTCCTCAGGTATATGGTTACTGGTCTACTGACTGCGGAGGTGACTTGGACACGTCTAAAAGGCACTGCAGTGTCCGCAGAAACTGACCTACATCTCGAAGGCTGTTGTGGTTCTCACATAACCTACACATTGAATAGCACATGAAGAACATTTTAAACATCCCAGTTCCTCAACCCCACCTTTTGTTTTTTGTGTTTTTGCGGAGAAGGGGAGTTGGTAGGGATATATTTTAAAAGCTTCCCCGAGTCGCATGCCATGTTTGAGAACCACTGTCCTGGGGCATCTGTCTTCCATTGTTCGGTAAACTTGCCCACAGGAGGAGAAAATTCACCCAGCTCCCAAGAGCCCTCACTCTGGCTAACCAAACAAATTTTCCCTGCCCAGGGCCAATTCTAGGGTTAGGCAAATTGAGCCAGGGGTGCTTGGGAGGCTGGGGGTCACTACTGGATGGTGAAAAAATGAGTATGTTAAAGGGCACCACCCTTCTCTGTTTTGCTTTGGCACTGCTTCCTCTAATATCTTTTTATCCTAGCCTCAACAGCCAGATGTCATCATATTAGCTTACAATACAAATTGCCAAAAAGGTAGATCTTACAGAAAATGTGCTCAGAGGAAAATTATTCTCCTGCCCTTAATCCCCCATGCACCAGTTTCATTTATGTACCCTTTTCTCCAGAGAAAGGGTGGGGAATCCTTTTTATCAGTTGCATAAAGACCACATTAGATGTTTGTAGGAGTTCTACTTTTACTAATTACAAGAAGACAGTTGCCATTTAATAAGTGAAAAAACTGGTGAATATATTAGCTGTAAACCACCTCCACTTGCTAGATTAAATGCCAAGCAAAGATACATCTATTGCTGAATTTCTAATCTGCTTTGATTCACTATACTGCTTGTGCCTACAAGCTTTCCTGTTTTGTTTTGTTTTTTTCATCTGTGATTTTCTTGAACCACTTAACAGGCTCAAGCAAGGCTTAAATTCGTGAAGAGTGGGTCTATAATAGATTTGTAAGCAGGAAGTTAAAATATGTGCCTTGGGGTCATCACCCCCGTGGGCATATCACATTCTCCCACAATAGCCATCCCTTGATGCTGAAAGTAGAACTAGAACATGATCAGGATGCCCCCAGCCTGGTTTACCCAATACAAAAATTTTATATTGTTAAAATTTAAAGGACTCCCTTAGATGCCACTCTCTTCCCCTGCTTTCACATGCTCAAATTTATTCTTTCATCATGAAAGTTTTACTACATCTTTTGTTTCATCCTTTACATCTTCTCTTGTATTTGTGAACCAGGTCCATTTTACAGAACACTTTTATGTTTGTAATCCTGTTTGGAGCCTCACAGTCATCCTGGAATAATGGACACAAATCCTACTAATGATTCTAGTCTTTAAGTTATGTCTTAATTAAACAATGAGTGTACAATTCCATAGCAGATTTTTGAAATGCTTTTAACATATGACAGACAGCATGTTAATGGCCTTTTCTTATGGGCACAAAACATTTTGGCCTAACCCCAAAACACAGATTTTTATTATCCAGTATTATGTGCTACAGTACCCTCAGCTGGTCCTTGACCCACTATCCCATTAAATAGGGATCAAGTTCAAATCCACACAGGGGTCTGGAGAGAAGGAGCACTTCCATGATCAGGGCTGAGTGGGGACTATGGCAAACTTGCTGCCATGAAAAAACAAGGGCCAAGTCTCCCTCTGCCTCTAGAGAAACTGTTAATCCAGATGTTAGTGTACCTTCCATACTTCAGAATTAGGACAACAAATTGTTTTTACTCTTTCTCCTTCCTTTTAACTCTATAGGCTAAATAGGGCATTTTTTTTTCTGGCTGGATTTAACCGTTGAGCTGTCATCTATGGCTCCTGTCTATCCCTCATTTCTTCCCTTTTTCATTAGCTCAGGATTAGCAATGACAACATTATTTACTCGAACAACCAAATCACTGTGTCCCAGGAGTTCCAAAGGGCTATGACACCTTTTCTTTCCTTGTCCCTGGAAATGCCCTGTACCACACATTTTTGATTACTATCTCCATCTATTCCTGTTGTGCTTTAAATATAATTCTGACACTGTATATACACCACTGAATTGTAATTATTTGTGTAAATGTTTGTCTCCTACTAGACAGTGAGCTACTTAAAAGCTAAAGCTGTCTTTTCCATCTCTCTGTCCCCAGTCCCTAGCTCAGAAAGGACACTCAATTATTTAATGAACATAGAAACATTTGTACTACTGCTTCTACAAGGAATGCATTTAGTGAGTTAGAGAAGTGAATAAACACTAATATGACATTGCAAGCATGTACCTACACACACACACACACACACACACACACACACACACACACACACATACCCCACCCCTACCAGTGTCATATTCACCATGATCAAATTCTATGGTTGGCCCACCAGGGAAAGTAAGCCCTAGTTTCTTTCAAATCAACAAAAATAATGAATGTGATATCCTGGGAATGGAGAAGGTAGGCAGTGAGCTGGAACTGGATGCTGTCCCAGGTGTTTACACATTTAAGTTAGGCTCTTGAACCACATTTCTTCCTATTTTTTCTGAACTTCCCTGATCAATCCCTATCTAGAAAGGTATGGACACACACACCCTTCTTCCATGTTTCTATGTTGCTTGCCTTACCCAAACACCCTGTCCCTTCTCATATCCTATTCATCCTTCATAGCAGCTCAAGAACCATCTTATTCCAGAAAGTTCCCTGACTCCTTTAGCCCCAGAGAATCTCTTCCTTCTCCAAACTTTGGTAGCACCTGAAATCTAGCTTTTCCACTTTGTAATTTAATTACATTTGGGCTTTTCCACTTTAATACATAGTTGCATTCTTAAGAAATTATCATTATGAAAGACATTATTTAAAAAACAGTTTTTTGCTAGGGAAAACAGAAATTAGAATATAGATAGCTTCAGATTCACAGTAACAAGTTACATGTTCTGCACTAATTTTAAGAATTATAGATGCTTGTGATAGCTGTAAAATGTAAATATCACTGAACAAATCCAATACTGGAATAATTCAAGCAAAGGCCTTTGTCTTTTTATACATATTCTTAACACCTTTTTCGCATTCTTTCATTCAGCAAATATTTGTTGAGTTCCTACTATGTGCCAGGCATTGACCTAGGTGCAAGACATGCAGCAGTAAACCAAAGACAAGATCCCTGGGGGCAGTGAAGTGGCAGTACCCTACAAGTAAAGAGTTTCAAATAGCAACTGGTGCCGTGGGGAAGAATAGGCTGACAGGCCAGAGAGTGTCCGTGTGACTGAAAGAACAAGCTCTTCCAGCTGATGGAACATGCACAGGCACATGCAGAGCCACCCAAACATGAATGTTCCATCACAAGTACAATAGCGGGTTTTCTGTTTAAATAGAAGTTGCTAGCTCCCAAACTCTGCTGGTTACTTAACTTCATTTTTAACATTTTAACTGAAGTATAGCATATATATATACAATAAAGTACAGAATCATCATTGTACAGCTTAATGAATTTTCTCCAACTGAATACACCCACATGTCTACTCAGATCAAGAAATCAAACATCACTACTACCCATCCCCAAGAAGTCCCCTTTGTGCCCCCTTTTGGTGACTAATCATCCTCTTTTTATTTGTTTTGCTTGGTTCTTATATTTGTATAAATGGAATCATAAAGTATTACTTGGTTGTCCTTTACTTCTTTCTCTATTCTACTGTTAATGGGCGTTTGATTATTTCCAGTCTTTAACTATTAAAAATTCTGCTGTTTTGAACATTGTTGTTCCAGCCTTTTGGTGCATGTATGCATATCTGTCTATTTAATATACAAGGAGTGTGTATATTCAGCTTTAGTTGATACTGCCCGAGTAGTTGTACTAACTTCTTGTACAACTATGGAATATTTTTTTCACTCCCTTAAAGTTGTCTTTCAAACTATGAAAGTTCTTAATTTTATCTAATAAATACATCAGTTTTTTTTCTCATAGAACAAATGCTTCATATGACTTTTAAAGAAATCTTTCCTACCCAAATCTCATGAAGAAGTAGAGCTACAGTTACACTGTAACAGCAGAGAGAAATATGATGGGATCCAGGTGATCCATTTGGATCAGTTAGGTCTCCCTTGAGTAATTTTCCCAATAAATGCACAGGAGCCATGCTAGGAAGGCCATGGTGACCAGGAGCTCAGATTGCTTGGGAGTAAGGATCTGGATCATACCACCAGGTAAGCCACTGAGCCCAGCAGAGGTGCTGGCTAAGGGAAGAGTCTAGAGTGGCCATTGAAGAGGAAAACGATGAGTATCATTTACAGTCAGAAACCAGCTGCAACTAGCAGTAGCTGCAGATTATCCCACTAACCTTCTCTTTTTCCTTGGGACAAGAGATTCATGGGAATCCTGGGGGAATTGCTCCTGGAAGTTATATGAAGTGAATCTGAGTGGTACATGGGGTGGAGTATAGAAGATACTGTCATCTGCCAGGGGGTGCCTCAGGGCCACAGACATCCAGCCTTGCAAAGTGTATCTACACCTAGTTCTGTTCTCTGAGTCTTTTATCCCTTTCCCATTGTCTGGTACAGTAATTTTTCACTATGGCATTTCTGGCTTCACTGGTTTTTCTACTTCGTTTCATGTAGTTTGTCACTATTTCCATGCCTATAGAAGCCATCTAACTGTGTTTGCATCATCTTACAGGGATCTTGCCAGGATGTTAAATTCTGTATCTTGACAGAGCCCCCTCAAATCAATAAATTGTGTTGTATTGAATCTTATCAAATCTCCCCCTAGATCCAGCACCCTGAGAATACAGTCCCATGCATGTTTTCTGTTTATTGCTGGTAGATATTGGCTAGATCCTGCATCTCCTTTCAAATATAGACCACTTTCTTGAAAGGCCCAGTATATCCCTATCCAGTTCGTCTTGGAATTGCCTCATGTTGTTTATTGTCTTATTGGCCAGAAGGAAGATGGGAGCAGATTCCAGAGAAGCAGTTGGCATGTGTCTTGCAGGGGAGAGATGCCTGCACACTTGAAATAAGGGGCAAATAATAGTTCATTAAGGGAAGTATACACCATTTCTGTAATTTCAGAGGTTCAGAGGAATCTTGAGATTGAAGGTTTTAGTCTGCTTTAATTCCCTTCTTTTGTGATAAGGGCCCAGGCATGACAGACATGCTGCGTCAGTCTTTTCAGGCTGTTAGAACAAATGTCAAAGACTGAGTGGCTTATAAACAACAAACATTTCTCACAGTTCTGAAGGCTGGGAAGTCCAAAATGATAGCACCAGTAGATTCAGTGTCTACTGGGAACCTGCTTCCTCTTAGAGGAAACTTGAGACTATGTCCTCACTTAGTAGAAGGGCTAGAAACCTCTGGGGAGGGGGAGCCTTTTTTATAAAAGCACTAATCCAAATTATGATGGTCCTATCCTCATTACTTAATCATCTTCCAAAAACCCCACCTCCAAATACTTTCACTTTAGGAGTTAGGCTTCAACATACAAATTTGGGGGGGGGGCACATTCAGACCATAGCACATGCCTAGGTGGAGAGTTTAACTCTTGGAGCTCTGACACTCACAATGAAGTCCTGGACTATGGAAGATTCAGATCTCTTTATATGCTACCAAGGAGGCTGTCTGGATTTCCTCCTTAACTTTTAATTGCCAATTTATTACTCTCAGTCTTTGGTTATGTTTTTCCAACGGATCAGTAGAGCATATCAACTGCTATCCAAGCCCACTGTCCTTTTGGTCATGGTTACCACATGCTTCTGAAATGCCTGCTACTCTAACAGCTTCTGAATTTCCTCCTGTTAGTATTCTGTACCAGTTTCCCGCCAGTAAAAACTAATAATTCCACTGCTACTTCATGGTAGACAGGAACTGTGTTCTTCTACTTACCAACAATGAGTCCTCACTGTCACTCAGGCAGCAGGTGATCCAGCTCCAAAATCCCATCTTAGCATCTGTTTTCTACAACTGTTTCTAGTACCAACTGTTGCAGGTTTGGTTCCCCAGAAAATAATCTGAGATGGAGATTAGTGCGCAGCAGGTTTATTAGACAGCTTTTGGGATCAACTTCCATGGAAGGGATGTAAATGAAGTAGGGCCGAACAGAGAGAAAAGTTAGACTGTAAAACAATCTCAACAAAGGTCTCAGCCAACTCTGTACCGAACTCTGTAACTTGGATAAGGCTGTGCAGTAAAAGGGGCGTGGCCTTGAGCAAGATTATTCTCCTTACCTGAAGCAATTGTGAAATGCCAGAGTGCTGCCTTCAGGGAGCCTTCAGTGGTAGCCCAAAAGTGGTAATACTTTAGAATGTATTTACCATGTGAACAGAATAAAAAGTAAGTTGACACTGTAATTTCCCCTGCAACCCAAATACTTCTATTTCATGCTCTTCCCTTATTGCACTGGACCTCTGCTATGGTAATAAATATAATTGATGACACTCAATGTTTTTCAGAGAGAAAACATAACATTTTGTTCTTAAATATCATTTGATATGTAGGTATTTTTGCATATAACCTTTTAGGAGGTATGATTTCCCTTCTCAGTTTTTTTAAAGATTTTCCTTGGAAACAGATGTTAAATTTAACCAAATGTATTTTCAGTGTCAGTTGAGATAATAACATAATCTATTGAGAATGTTCTTCTTTATTCCATTCACTTCGCAAATTATAGCAACTTTAAAATGTTAAACCAAACTTAGATTCCTTTTTACACATCTGTTGATTCGATTTGCTAGAATTTTGGAATTTGATTTTTACATCTATATTTTTGAGAGTTTGGTCTGCAGATTACCATTTTTTGTAATATTTTGTCAGATTTTGCTATCAAGGTTTTCTCTGTGCAGCCTTCATAAAATGAATCTAAAAATATTCTCTCTGCAGAAGACTAGTACTATTTATTCTTCAACTGTTTGGACTAATGCACCAGTAAACCCATCTGAGCCCAGAGTCTCTTTGTGGGAAGATTTCTATTGAAGATTCCTTTTCTTTACTAGATACAGGACTATTCAGAATTTTTCTTTCATCTTAAGTCAGTTTTGATTACTTGTAATTTTTAAATTTACCTATTTGTTCTAAATTGTCAAGAGTTCCACTTAGATTCTCATCCTTTTAGAAGCCTCCTTCTGTTACTTTCTAGTTTTTTTTCCTGCCTTATCTTGAACTACTTTTGAATTGAAAATTGCTGTAAGTGGAAAGCGGCTTAGACTATTAGGCTCATTTCTCTGTACTTCCTCTCTTTCCAGAGTCTTGACCTCTCAAATCTTCCTACCTGGTATCTCTCCAATGCTTTAAAAAATATATTTTAAAAACTTTTTTCAGTGTTTCTAGTTACTCTTAGCAGGAGGATTGGTTTACTCACCTATTATATGTGAAAATGAAAATACTCCCCATATTCTTTTATTTATATATATTTTTTAATTAAGATATTATTTTTATACACTTACAAAGCTTTCACATGAAAATACAGTGTGGTTACTACATTCACCCATATTATCGAGTCCCCGTCCATCAGTTTAGTAAGATGCCAAAGATCCACTATTTGCCTTCTCTGTGCTACACTGTCTACCGGGTGACACCCTTACACCATATGTACTAAACATAATACCTCTCAATCCCCTTCTTCCTCCCTCCCCACCCACCCTCCCACACCCTCCCCTTTAGTAACCACTAGTCCCTTCTTGGAGTCTGTGAGTCTGCTGCTGTTTTGTTCCTTCAGTTTTGCTTTATTGTTATACTCCACAAATGAGGGAAATCATTTGGCACTTGTCTTTCTCTGCCTGGCTTATTTCACTGAGCATAATATCCTCCACCTCCATCCATGTTGGTGCAAATGGTAGGATCTGTAGCTTTCTTATGCCTAAATAGTATTCCATTGTGTATATGTACCACCACTTCTTTATCCATTCATCTACTGATGGACACTTAGGTTGCTTCCATATCTTGGCTATTGTAAATAGTGCTGCAATAAACAGGGGTGCATATGTCTTTTTGAATCTGAGAACTTGCATTCTTTGGGTAAATTCCTAGGAGTGGAATTCCCAGGTCAAATGGTATTTCTATTTTTAGTTTTTTGAGGAACCTCCATATTGCTTTTCACAATTGTTGAACTAGCTTACATTCCCACCAGCAGTGTAGGAGGGTTCCCCTTTCTCTGCATCCTCACCAGCATTTGTTGTTCCTTGTCTTTTTGATGCTGGCCATCCTAACTGGTGTGAGGTGATATCTCATTGTGGTTTTTATTTGTATTTTCCTGATAATTAGTGATGTGGAGCATCTTTTCATGTGCTTATTGGTCATCTGAATTCTTCTTTGGAGAATTCAAAGAATTCTCTTCATATCCTCCACCCATTTTTTAATTGGGAAATTTGTTTTTTGGGTGTTAAGGCGTGTGAGTTCTTTATATATTTTGGATATTAACCCCTTGTCGAATATGTCAGTTACAAATATATTCTCCCACACTGTTGGATACTTTTTTGTTCTGTTGATGGTGTTCTTTGCCATACAGAAGCTTTTTAGTTCGATGTAGTTCCATTTGTTCATTTTTTGCTTTTGTTTCCCTTGCTCAAGGAGATGCATTCAGGAAGAAGTTGATCATGTTTATATTCAGGAGATTTTTGCCTATGTTGTCTTCTAAGAGTTTTATGGTTTCATGACTTACATTCAGGTCTGATCCATTTTGAGTTTACTTTTGTGTATGGGGTTAAACAATAATCCAGTATCATTCTCTTGCATGTAGACTGTCCACTTTTGCCAAAACCAGTTGTTGAAGAGGCTGTCATTTTCCCATGGTATGTCCAAAGCTCCTTTATCATATATCAATTGATTGTATATGGTTGGGTTTGTATATGGGCTCTCTAGTCTCTTCCATTGGTCTGTGGGTCTGTTCTTGTGCCAGTACCAAATTGTCTTGATTACTGTGGCTTTATAGTAGAGCTTGAAGTTGGGGAGCTTAATCCCCCCTGCTTTATTCTTCTTTCTCAGGATTACTTTGGCTATTCAGGGTCTTTTGTGGTTTCATATGAATTTTAGAACTATTTGCTGTAGTTCATTAAAGTAGGCAGTTGGTATTTTGATAGGGATTTCAATGAATATTTAGATTGCTTTAAGCAGGATGGCCATTTTGACAGTATTAATCCTTCCTATCCATAAGCATGGGATGTGTTTCCATTTACTGGTATCTTCTTTAATTTCTCTCATGAGGGTCTTGTAGTTTTCAGAGTATAGGTCTTTCACTTCCTTGGTTAGGTTTATTCCTAGGTATTTTGTTATTTTTGATGCAATTGTGAATGGAATTGTTTTCCTGATTTCTCTTTCTGCTAGTTCATCATTAGTGTATAGGAATGCAACAGATCTCCGTGTATTAATTTTGTATCCTGCAACTTTGCTGAATTCAGATATTAGATCTAGTAGTTTTGGAGTGGAATCTTTAGGGTTTTTTATGTACAATATCATGTCATCTGCAAGCAGTGACAGTTTAACTTCTTCTTTACCAATCTGGATGCCTTTCATTTCTTTGTGTTGTCTGATGGCTGTGGCTAGGACCTCCAGAACTATGTTGAGTAAAAGTGAAGAGAATGGGCATCCCTGTCTTGTTCCCGATGTTATAGAAAAGGCTTTCAGCTTCTCACTGTTACGTATGATGTTGGCTGTGGGTTTGTCATACCTTTATTATGTTGAGATACTTGCCCTCTATGCACATTTTGTTGAGAGATTTTATCATGAATGGATACTGAATTTTGTCAAATGTTTTTTCAGCATCTGTGGAGATGATCATGTGGTTTTTGTCCTTCTTTTTGTTGATGTGGTGGATGATGTTGATGGATTTTCTAATATTGTACCATCCTTGCATCCCTGGAATAAATCCTACTTGATCATGGTGGATGTCCTTTTTGATATATTTTTGAATTTGGTTTGCTAATATTTTGTTGACTATTTTTGCATCTATGTTCATCAAGGATATTGGTCTGTAATTTTCTTTTTTTTTGTGGTGTCTTTGCCTGGTTTTGGTAATATGGTGATGCTGGCCTCATAGAATGGGTTTGGAAGTATTCCCTCTTCTTCTAATTTTTGGTAAATTTTAAAGACGATGAGTATTAGGTCTTCACTAAATGTTTGATAAAATTAAGTGGTGAAGCGATCTGGTCCAGAGGTTTTGTTCTTAGGTAGTTTTTGGATTCAATTTCATTGCTGGTAATTGGTCTGTTCAGATTTTCTGTTTGTTTCTGGGTCAACCTTGTAAGGTTGTATTTTTCTAGAAAGTTGTCCATTTCTTCTAGGTTATCCAGTTTGTTAGCATATAATTTTTCATAATATTCTCTAATAATTCTTTGTATTTCTGTGGTGTCCATAGTGATTTTTCCTTTCCCATTTCTGATTCTGCTTATGTGTGTAGACTGTCTTTTTTTTTTCTTGATAAGTCTGGCTAGGGATTTATCTATTTTGCTTATTTTCTTGAAGAACCAGCTCTTGCTTTTACTGATTCTTTCTATTGTTTTATTCTTCTTGGTTTTATTTATTTCTGCTCTAATCTTTATTATGTTCCTCCTTCTACTGACTTTGGGCCTCATTTGTTCTTCTTTTTCTAGTTATGTTAATTGTGAAGTTAGACTGCACATATGGGACTGTTCTTTTTTCCTGAGGTAGGCCTGTATTGCAATATACTTCCCTCTTAGCACAGCCTTCACTGCATCCCACAAATTTTGCAGTGTTGAATTATTGTTGTCAGTTGTCTCCACATATTGCTTGATCTCTGCTTTCATTTGGTCACTGATCCATTGGTTATTTAGGAGTATATTGTGAGGCCTCCATGTGTTTGTGGGATTTTTCATTTTCTTTGGGTAATTTATTTCTAGTTTCATACCTTTGTGAAAAATTGGTTGGTACAATTTCAATCTTTTTGAATTTACTGAGGCTTTTTTAGTGGCCTAGTATATGAGCTATACTCAAAAATGTTTGATGTATGCTTGAGAAGAATGTGTATTCTGTTGCTTTTGGATGGAGTATTCTGTCTGTTAAGTCTATCTGTTCTAATACGTTGTTCAGTGCCTCTGTCTTCTTACTTATTTTCTGTCTGGTTGATCTGTCCTTTGGAGTGAGTAGACTGTTGAAGTCTCCTAGAATGAATGCATTGCATTCTATTTTCCCTTTTAATTATGTTAGTATTCATTTCACATATGTAGGTGCTCCTGTGTTGGATGCATAGATATTTATAATGGTTATGTCTTCCTGTTCAATTGACCCTTTTATCATTATGTAATCTCCTTCTTTGTCTTGTTACAGTCTTTGTTTTGAAGTCTATTTTGTCTGATACAAGTACTGTAACTCCTGCTTTTTTGTCCCTATTAGTTGCATGCAATATCTTTTTCCATCCCTTCACTTTTAGTCTATGTATGTCTTTGGGTTTAAAGTAAGTCTCTTGTAGGCAACATATATTTGGGTTTTGTTTTGTGATCCATTCAGTGACTCTGTGTCTTTTGATTCATGCATTGAGACCATTTACATTTAGGGTGATTATCAATAGGTATGTACTTATTGCCATTGCAGGCTTTTGATTCATGGTTACCAAAGGTTCAAGGGTAATTCCCTTATTATCTAACAGTCTAATTTAACTCACTTAGTATGCTATTACAAACACAACCTAAAGGTTCTTTTTTCTTTCCTCCTTTTTTTCCTCCTCCATTCTTTATATATTAGGTATCATATTCTGTACTCTGTCTCTCTCTTGACTGACTTTGTGGGTAGTTGATTTAATTTTGCATTTGCTTACTAATTTATTGTTCTACTTTCTTTACTGTGGTTTTATTACCCCTGGTGACAGCTGTTTAGCCTTAGGAACACTTCCTTCTATAGCAGTCCCTCCAAAATACACTGTATAGATTGTTTGTGGGACATAAATTCTCTCAGCTTTTGCTTATCTGGAAATTGTTTAATCCCTCCTTCAAATTTAAATGATAATCTTACAGTATTCTTTGTTTGAGGCCCTTCTGCTTCATTGCATTAAATATATCATGTCACTCCTCTGGTGTATAAAGTTTCTTCTGAGAAGTCTGATGATAGCCTGATGGGTTTTCCTTTGTATGTGGTGTTATTTCTCTCTCTGGCTTCTTTTAAAAGTCTGTCCTTATCCTTGATCTTTGCCATTTTAATTACTATATGTCTTGGTGTTGTCTTCCTTGGTCCCTTGTGTTAGGAGATCTGTGGATCTCCATGGCCTGAGAGACTATCTCTTTCCCAGATTGGGGAAGTTTTCAGCAATTGTCTCCTCAGAGATACTTTCTATCCCTTTTTCTCTCTCTTCTTCTTCTTCTTCTCCTGGTACCCCTATAATATGAATATTGTTGTGTTTGGATTGGTCACACAGTTCTCTCAGTATTCTTTCATTCTTAGAGATCCTTTTTTCTCTCTGTGCCTCAGCTTCTTTGTATTCCTCTTCTCCAATTTCTATTTCATTTATCATCTCCTCCACCATATCTAATCTGCTTTTAAAACCCTCCATTGTATTCCTTAATGATTGGCTCTCTGACCAGAATTCATTCCTGAGTTCTTGAATATTTTTCTGTACCTTCATGAACATGTTTATGATTTTTATTTTGAAATCCTTTCAGGAAAGTTGATGAGATCAGTTTCATTTGACTCTTTCTGGTGTTCGTATAGTTTGGTTGAACCAGGTTCCTTTGACATTTCATATTTGTATGTGGTGCCCTCTACTGCACAGAAAGTCTACTCTCTGGATCTGCTTAGCCCATAGAGCATTGTCGGGGGTCACAGGGGAGCAGTGTTGGTGCCTTGGGGGAAGAAAGAGCTGTTTCCTGCTTCCCGGCTTCTATGTCTGTCTCCACTGCCAGAACCAGTGGGCTGAACACACAGGTGTAAGCCTCTTTGCTTTGCAATTGCAGTTGCTATAGGTGGGGCTTTCCTCTGGCTGGCCTAAAACCAGGGCAGGTGCTGCCAGTTTGTGTGCCCAGGGTGCAGTGGTCGGGAGGAAGGCACTGCAGACTGTGTGTCACAGTAGGGGGCCTTGGAGCTGTGTATCCAGCCAGGGGAATGGAGCACCTGGAACTCCTGAAAGTTCCCAACCTTCTGGGCAGAGTGTGCCTGGACAATTTTGTCTACCTGTCCTTTCTCCTGAGCAGTAAGCTCTGTGCAATCCTTGCCCCTTTAGCAGCCCTCTTGCTGTTAGGAAGACTCTCAGAATGCCAGCTTTTCTTTTGTCCCAGAGCAGCCAGATATGGATCCCTGTTTTCCACAAGTGGCTGGAATCTTAGTCCCTCCAGGTATTCTGCCTATCTTAGCTTTCCAACCCCACTAATCACCAGAGCACCATACAGTGTAGGTTTGTACTCCCAGAGCAGATCTCCAGGGCTAGGTGTTCAGCAGTCCCAGGCCTCCATCCCCTCCCCTCCCTGTTTCTCTTCCTCCTGCCAGTGAGCTGGGGTGGGGGAAGGGCTTGAATTCTGCTGGATCACGGCTTTGGTAGCTTACCCTGTTCCCTGAGGTCTTTTCTTTTCTCCAGGTGTATGCAGTCTGGCGCAGCTTTCTTTCCTGTTGCTCTTTCACGGTTAGTTGTGTTAATTTTATTTTCGTATTATATGTGGTTTTAGGAGAAGACCTCTGTCTCACCCGTCCCGCTGCCATCTTTAATCAAATCCCTCAATACTCCCCATATTTTTATAATAAATATCTGACTGATAGATGCAAATTGCATTAGGCAATTAATCTATCTCATATCCCATTAGTGTTAGGAATATTTGTGCTGTAGGAAAACACTGGTGTATTCTTATATAATACTCTATTTGTCATCTACTATATAGTATTCTTCTTAAAGATAGAGACAATGTATCTTCAAATACTGAAGCAAATTTAGATCCAGTTACTGAAAGCTTACTCATGCAGTTTGAAAATCACCAAATTATCATTATTTCAAGCATATTCGAGGTTCTCAATTAATATGGTCTATAACTACCTCTATTATTGTAAACACATTATATTTCTATAATCAACCCTCAGCAAAACAATGAAGAAAACTGTCACAGTAATAATATAAGTGTCTGAGAATGGCTTAGTTATTTTCTAAATTCAGCAAACTTAGTTTAATGGACAATGCAATCAGTCATGTAAAACTAACTGCTTGATTCTTTCCTACCTAAGAAAAAAAAAAAACTTAGCCTATAATCATTACCACTTATCTTAATCTCCTTATTAAAATCAGGAATGATCTAATTTAAGACCAAACACAGACATAAAATATTGTGACACAATCATAGAACACATATGCTAGCAAAGGAAGGTTTATGTAGCTACAGCAAAAAGGTAAAAGATTATCCAATTTAAAGTTCAAACAAATTTTCTACTTTCTCTGCTTAAATATTTTGGAGAAAAGTAAATTTTGAAGGATGTAAACTCTTCCCATTTGTTTGAATATAAGCCAACTTCATTACATGATTTCTTGCTTTTCTGTTTTGTTTTAGTAATCTGTGGTGGTGTCACAAAATTTCAAGGAGCTAATATTAGCCCAAAGTGCCCATGATATTAAGGGAGAAATGAAGTCAACAGGATCAAACTTCTTAGGAACAACCATACTTTGAGAAATTAAGATCAATTTCTGGCTGCAGGTGGAAATGATAGTTGTAGGAAAACTTCAACTGCTAGTTAGCCTGGTTATACTCTGCCCTGAACTATCTTTTGTTAACTAGATCTCTCCGTTTAGAACTCTTATTACCCTATATTTTTTTAAAAAGGTACCCATTCAAAGCAGGCTATAATTGCAATCTTTCAGCAAAAAAGCATTTACCAAACATGCCTTTCAGAATGTGGTATAATTCATCACCCCCATGGTGCTTGACACACAATTACATTTGTCACTGCTTTAATTGGATATTATATGTCTGTAATGACTCATCAGCTCCAGAAGTTATGAAAGATGAATTCCTTACTACCTTACTTCAGAATTTGCTCCAAAACAAAACAAAAAAAAAGAAAATGTTTATTTCTCAATAAGGGTAGAAGCTACATTTGGGAGAAACACTAATCCCTGTTTTAGAAAAATAATGATGTATTTCATTTATTGACAGCAAGATGATTGCCTACAGTGTTTCTCATTACCCCTAGATCACAAATGAGTAAATCACTGTCAGACAAACCAAGGTTAAAATTGAGTGCGTACATTTTAACACGGTGCAGGGAAAAAAAAATGGAAAAACTCCATTACTAGGAGAGAATTGTTAATTCAGAGAATTTTTCAGATTCTATGATCTGATAAGCTCTGCAACCAAGTCACCACTGAAATTAAATTAGGATCCAGAAAATGAATATTTCATTTTGAAGATTCTGTTGCTTGGAGACCTGGGAAGAGATGGCTGGTTTAACCCAAGACAGGATGTTATGGGGGCCCGCATTTTCTACTCCTGTAGACTGCAGGAGCATGCCTAGGAAAAATTACATAAAGGAGGCAAAACAATGATGATGGCGCAAATGGATTCATTATAAATGCCACAATGCATGTCGTTTCTTCCAAGATAAGGAAGTCTCTCTCTACCTTATTTCTAATACCTAAATTGAGCAAAATATCATGATGCCATAGACCCAGTCTACTTTTGTTTTAACAGGCACAATTTAAAACAGCAAAATAAATGTAGCCTCAGTGGCAAAAAAGGGATGCTTTTCTTACCAAGGAGTTTCAACAAGTGATAGAGATATATAAGTTTGTATCTACAACCACCTGGCTACATTGTAATCAACATTACAAACACTGAATACACTTTCCTTCCAACACCACTGAAGCTAGAGCACTTTTAAGTGATCTTCCATATTCAAGATATGGTAGAATGCTGTTTCCCACATTCTATAATAACGAGCCTCCTGAGCTCTACCTGGACACATGACTACCTATCTAAGGATTACTATTCCCAGCCTTCTTGGTAGGTGAGTGTTGCTCTGTGAATATATTTTGATCAATACGATACAGGAATAAGCCATGTGTGTAATTTGCTGATCATGTTTCTTTGTAAGGAGACTCTTACTCTCTACTTTCTTTTTCCTTTCTGTGGCCTGTTGTGCAAAGGTAATGGAGTGAGCCAGATGTAAGCAGGGGGATCAATGAGACAGAAGTAACCTAGATCTTTGGATGATCTTATGGAACAAAGTACCTTAACGTGTACCACCTTCCCAATTCTGGACTGTAACATGAAAGAGAGACAAATGTCTATGGTGAATCTGTATTTGGGGGTGGAGGGAGACTGTCTTTTTTACAACAATGTAGCCTATACCCTAACTAACAGAGTAGATTTTGGTAGACATGTTCTCCAAAGAGAGGTTTTTCCTGCTATCATTTGCTCAGCTTTTTCATCATTCTAACCTACTTTTAAGTCTCTTCTTTCTCTGTTCTTTAGAGTTGATAGAAATGGGAGTAACAGCCTAGCGCTCCAAGGCCCTAGTTTTTTCACCTCTTTCTTTTTGGTTGTAGCTAGCCCCTACCTAATCTCCATCCAGAATTCCAACATGTGTTCCAAATATGAAGTGCATCTCTCTCTATGTATGACCCTGCTTCCATGATAACAGTGACTGCCCCAAAATAGTCATGTGACACAAGCTGAGAGAATCAGACTTCTTTCCTGGGGTCTTCCTGGAGAACGGGCATTTTAACTCTTGTGAAACAGAAATTCCCTGCTTTGTGAAGCCCTTTTGCAGTTATAAAGAATAAGGTCAATGTACAGAAAGGAAGAAGAAGGCAAACCCAGTGCTTATTTCCAGTTATCCCAAGCCACGAGCCTAAACTTCATAGGCCATATAAATCTCACACACACACACACACACACACACACACACACACACACAAAGGTCTTTTTTGGCCTGGGCTAGTTTGAACTGGGCTCTTCTTTCCTTAGCAAATAAAAGATACCTGCTTAATGCTGTCTTCAAATTAACCTCATTATTGCAACATTGTGCTTGGTTGCTTAAAAATGGGCCAATGAGTTTTTTTCCTTAGAAGCATCAAGAATCAGACAGTGAGAGATTAAGAAAACCCAGGGCCAAATAATATTTGGTTATAAACCTATATTCTCTATATAATCAGTTTCACTACTTAAATCATGATTTTTATTTTTCCAGGTTAAACATGAGCTAATGGAATCCATAGATGTTGTCCTAATTTTGTAACTGTCAGCTGCACCAAAATGGTTACTTCAAAGCAGCAGCAAGATCATAAGAGAAAAGCATTTTTCTGTTATAATTTCTACTCAGTGCACAACAAGGAGGTTAACTACCTTAAAAAAGAAAAAATATATATATAAGCTAAAACCTAGAAAGCATATACAACAGCATAAAAATGACTGTTCTTTTCTGTACATTTGAATGTTAGAAAATGTAAAAGTTGATAAGCTACCTGTTCATAAATTAAGGGCTGTCTCACAGACCAGGTTTGATTGAAGAGTCAATCTCAATGATCTAACTACATGATTTTCAAAAGAAATTGAAGTTGGAAAAGGTGGCCACTTCTAACTTTCGAGTAGGGCATTCTGGGAATCCTGCAGAAATGGAGGTGACTGGCTGCATTAATAGTGACTGGACTGTTTCCATATTGCCAATGCCCTGATCCGATCATGTAAGATAAGGAACTCCCTTTGAATAACTGATGAACAGCAATTCTTCCTGACAGACGAAGACTTAATTTTAACCAAATAAAACTACTTGCTGAAAAGGGTGCAGGAGCCATTTCTGAGGTGTGAGAAGGCATGGGCAATACACATTTAGAGAATTTCTTTCATGTCCTTTGGCACCAGAACTATTCCTGAGAATCAAAGTGGGGAGTAATTCCTATGATGAATAGGGGCTGACAAGGGCCAGCACATTAAAATTCTCCTCTCTCCAGCTGCCACTCATCACTGACTGACAGAGTGTACAGTCCCCATTGGCATAGCCTCAAAGATGAACTTACTTTAAATCGAATAGCCAGTAGGAATGTGTTCTAGCCTTCCCCATGACTGCCAGGCTCATACTAATATTCTACATCCAGCAAGGACTAAGAGAAGCCTGTAAGGAAGAAAAGAAGCAGCAGGTGAGTTGCATTTTTTCTTTCTATTATAATCCTTAATTATATATTTATTATAAATATTCTTAATTATATCTATCTATCTATCTATATATATATATATTAATATTCCTCATTGCTCACAGCATGACTATTTTTCTGATTATATCTCTGTGTCTGTCAATTTATAAGCCCGGGTCAATAAATAAGCTACTTTCTTCTTCAATCAAGTAATAAGTAGTTATTGAATCTATACATCTGTTAGACAGGAATAGAAGAGAGTACCAGACATTCTCTTCCAAGAAGTCAACAATCCATTTGAGTAGGAAACGATGTGAAAACTTAAAAGATAGCAGCCCTTGAAGGTACTTCTGCCTAAGTGGATCAGAGGGATATTTCTTACATTTTAGTCATATGCATGCTAATGAGATGTGGTTTTCCTTTTGCCATTTTCATATGCCACTGGAATTATTATTATTTACTCAATATTTTTATGTAAATGAAATCACTTATTTTTCCCTTAGTAACCCATAGTCAAAGAAAACTTTAGTTCACTACCATAAATGCAAGCATCATTTTCCATAAATTAGTAAGTATAAAAGAAAATACACTCAAAACAATGTTATAAAATTTCAGCTAGATATTTTTGCCTGCTGAAAGCTAAAACCTGCTATGTGTGTATAATTTTAAATCATTTTTCTTTCAGCCCCAAGTCATGATGGTACCACCAATAGCCTGTGCCCTGTAATTCAGGGGCTACTAATTAGAAAATGACAGTGAAAGGGATTCAAAAGAGGGAGCTCTGGGCTGGGTGACCTGCTAAGGCTTCATGAAGGATGTAGCATTTGGGTGAGGCTTGAATTGATGGTATTGTCAGATTATTGGGCCCAGGGGCAGATATGATTTGGCCATTTATGCAGAAGAGTTGAGACATGGAAGTAGTATACATGGTGCCAAGCGTGGTTTCTTAATGAGCCATCTTATCTGACCTAGGACTTCAATAATGGAAGACCATTAGCATTTACTAATTGCTTCCTTTGTACCAACCACTAAGCTAGGCATTTCCACCTTTGTTTCCTCTTTTGATCTTAATAACTTAAGGAAACAGCAATTATCCTCATGGTATAGATGAGGAAACTCAGGGCTTAGAACTAATTCAAGGGTAAACAGCTTTGAAAGTGATGCAACTAGTGAGTCCAATCCTGTTCCTTCTGTATCCAAATCCCATGTTTTCTGCTTCACACTATGTTACCAGTGAAATCATGAAATGAAAAACATGGCATGGGCCTTCTTGGGAAATTCTCATAAAAGAACTCTTTAGTGGGAGCTACAAATGCAGAGGAAGTGAAGGGAGCTTCTCTTTTGCTAAGGCCCTGAGAGGCTGATAAGCACCCACATAGATGGGCAAGTGCTTCAGCATTTTCTTCTCTTCTGAAATGTTGTAGTTTGTCCTTCAGTAATGAAAACAAGAGCTCAAGTTGGGCCTCCCAGCTCTGAAACTGGAAAATATCAGCTGTGTGTATCAGCAGCATCGGTGACCAAAAGCTGACCTTGCTGAGTTAATCAGTAGAGAAACTAATCAGTTGGAAAAAATGCAAATTTGTTTTCTGCACAAAGTTAGAAACTCATTACACTGAACCACTCCTTAAATTAAGTTCAGAGTAGTGACTCAAAATCTGGGTCAGATAAGGCACAGTGTAAGGCTATAATAAGCAGACTTGAGAACAATAGCACTCTGAATCCTATCATTTAAGGCATTTGGATTAATTTCTCCTTAAGCCCCTTAACTGTGTGTGCAAACAGAAAATGGACAACTAGATTTGGATTAGATTGTTTTTCCCTAATGTTACATATTTATATGGATGAACATTTCTTTGTAATGCATTTTGATTTGGGGTTTGAACTTTGCACCTTCTCCTGTAGCCCACCTGTCAGACCTTAAGCTCCTTCATCTTTCTAAATAATCAGTAGATTGCTATAGCAATTTAGTACTTGGATCATAAAATTCCAGAGGTGAACATGTTATGGACTAACCCCAGGTAGTCCTTAGCTACCTGGAACGTCTGGGTCACTAAGTCTGAGAAACCAAAACTGTGATTTCTTTCAAATGCCCATTATGGTTTAAAAACAATGGCCATCACTCAGTACCCCAGTGGCACAAATCAGTAATAGTTCTTCATCTCCTTTCCTTACCCTCACCCCAAATTATAAGCAACTCCAACAAAATTGACACTGTCCCTCTGCACTTTGGTAATTTCCTTCCAGTATGCCTTGGAAAACTTGGTGTGATTGATTCCCACACACTTCGAATTGGAAGACACCTGCCAGAAAGTGCCACTAAACAAAATGCTCAGTATGTGTGGTAAGAGGTTCTCTAAGTCAGCTTGTCTGTCTTTTGATTAAATAATCATTAACAGGATAGAATTGTCAAGAATTTAACACTAAAATGCCATAAGATTCAAAATAAAGATTATTTTGACTAACACATCCATTTTCCTGTCATGGAGCCAAATTGTCAGAGGTTCAAAGTTAATTGGACACAATACCTTGAAGAACTCATGATCTAGCAGGTGAGTCTGATAAATTATTGCCAAACAGTGAGACAAGTGCAATTATAGCAGTATCGACAGGGTACAAGAGTAGTACCATTTTTTCTTTCTCCCTCAAAGTCTTAAAATTAACAATTTTAGACAAGACTCTTTAAGCTAGAGAAAAGATGATAGTGGAGGCTGTGGATATCAATTGCTATCTTCAGATAGTTGAAGAGCTGCCACAGAGGAGGCAAAATAGTATTTACTGAGTTGCTCAAGAATGTATATATGGTTAAATACTTATAGGACACATTGTAATTTGACATCAAAAAGAACTTTCTCCAAAGTAGGGCACCTGCCTAAGAGGCTAGCTTCCTTGGGAATCCCTGAGCTATCCTGTTTCTCTGCTGTCCAAGGACAGTCTTACATTTATTTATTTATTTATTTATTTATTTTATTTATTTATTTTTGAGAGGGCATCTCTCATATTTATTGATCAAATAGTTGTTAACAACAATAAAATTCTGTATAGGGTACTCAACGCACAATCATTAATCGACCCCAAGCCTAATTCTCAACAGTCTCCAATCTTCTGAAGCATAACGAACAAGTTCTTACATGGTGAACAGTGCAAGGGCGGTCATCACAGAAACTTTCGGTTTTAATCACGCATTATGAACTATAAACAATCAGGTCAAATATGAATATTCGTTTGATTTTTATACTTGATTTATATATGAATCCCACATTTCTCCATTATTATTATTATTATTATTTTTTAATAAAATGCTGAAGTGTAAGGTAGATGCAAGATAAAGGTAGAAAACATAGTTTAGTGTTGTAAGAGGGCAGATGTAGATGATCAGGTGTGTGCCTGTAGGCTAAGTATTAATCTAAGCTAGACAAGGGCGACAAAACATCCACGTATGCAGAAGATTTCTCTCAAGCCTCACCTCTGTTGATCCATAATTTCTCACCTGATGGCCCCCCTGCAACTGTGCCTGTCTTAGGTTGTTCCTCCCTTGAGGAATCTTACCCGTCTCTGGCTAACCAGTCATCTTCCGGGGCCATACAGGGAAGTGTAAAGTTGGTAAGTGAGAGAGAAGCAATATTGTTTGAAAAGGTTAGCTTTTTACTTCTTTTCAGATTTATGCCCTGTGGCTTCTATGCCCAGCATTTGTCTTGAGGTATCTTTACCTCTTGGAAGAATTATGATACTCGGTAATTTCATTATGAAGCACGAATTCTACTTAAGGGTTGTAATTAGGAAGGAAGAAGAAAAGCTATAGAAGTAGCAGACGGAAGAAAACATGGGAAAATTGATTATTTCTTCGACATATCTTCTTGTAGAGTAACTTCAGCATGTATAGGTTTTAAACTACTAATTAAATTGCATACACACATTAACATAATAGGAATACAGCTACATAACCAAAGCAGACCTACAATTACCAGCCATATCCAGTGAAACCAAGGAAACCAGTTAGGCACCCTAGGCATTTGTGAAAACTTATCAATGATATGATGGATATTGTCCAACTGAATTTGAATAGTTTGAGAAAAATCAGACAAATTAAAATAACACATTCCTGGGAACTGTTCACATCCCATATGTTCTTTTAACAGTAGATAGTCTGTAGTCTCAAGATTTTGGAGCGCTGCAACTAGCACTTCTCCTAAATCTTGGTTGAGTTCCAACAGTATAGATTCAGTCAAATTTGTTGCTTTACTGTATGCACAGACCAGCTTAGATACTTCCTTCTTCATTCCAGTGGCAATTCCAGGAACTGGTGGGATGAATGCAGCTACAACTGCAGCATCGCCTGGATCTTTATTGAGGTTTTTTGATGATCATCTTCTGGTATGACTCTTCCAGAGAGTGCTGATGTTGGAAGTTCTTCTTCATATTGTATCTTAATTCGTTTTCTGGGTAGCCAAATTAGGCTTTGATTCTCTGTATAAACACAAACAAACCCTTTGCCCACACTTTAATATGCCCTTTATATCATTGTGAAGAACCTATTGGAGATCACCACATAGGAACTGCTTTTTTTTTTTTTAAGAGAAAGGAATATTATCAGAAAAATGTACTTCCATAGCTGATCATCTGACACCCTTTAAATGATCAAAATTAAGGATACTTAAAGCATGCATTAATCGTTGATTTACAGTTAGTTTTATCCTATCACGGAGTAATCCCCCTTTTCTTTCTTTTATTTTCTTTTGTTATCATTAATCTACAATTACATGAAGAATATTATGTTTACTAGGCTCTCCCCTATACCAGGATGCCCCACAAACCCCTTTACAGTCACTGTCCATCAGCATAGCAAAATGTTGTAGAATCACTACTTGTCTTCTCTGTGTTGTACAGCCCTCCCCTTTCTCCCACCCTCCCCCATTATGGTTACTAATCAGAATACCCCCTTTCTTCTCCCCCCCTTATCCCTCCCTACCCACCCATCCTCCCCAGTCCCTTTCCCTTTTGTACCTGTTAGTCCATTCTTGGGTTCTGTGATTCTGCTGCTGTTTTGTTCCTTCAGTTTTTCCTTTGTTCTTATACTCCATAGATGAGTGAAATCATTTGGTATTTCTCTTTCTCCGCTTGGCTTATTTCACTGAGCATAATACCCTCTAGCTCCATCTATGTTGTTGCAAATGGTAGGATTTGTTTCCTTCTTATGGCTGAGTAATATTTCATTGTGTATATGTACCACACCTTCTTTATCAATTCATCTACTGATAGACACTTAGGTTGCTTCCAATTCTTGGCTATTGTAAATAGTGCTGTGATAAACATAGGGGTGCATCTGTCTTTTTCAAACTTGAGTGCTGCATTCTTAGGGTAAATTCCTAGAAGTGGAATTCCTGTGTCAAATGGTAAGTCTATTATGAGCATTTTGAGGAACCTCCATACTGCTTTCCACAATGGTTGAAATAATTTACATTCCAAACAGCGGTGTAGGAGGGTTCCCCTTTCTCCACAACCTCGCCAACATTTGTTGTTGTTTGTCTTTTGGATGGTAGCCATCCTTACTGGTGTGAGGTGATACCTCATTGTGGTTTTAATTTGAATTTCTCTGATAATTAGCGATGTGGAGCATCTTTTCATGTGTCTGTTGGCCATCTGTATTTCTTTTTTGGAGAACTGTCTGTCCAGTTCCTCCCCATTTTTTAATTAGATTATTTGTTTTTTGTTTGTTGAGGTGGGTGAGCTCTTTATATATTTTGGACGTCAAACCTTTATCAGATCTGTCATTTGCAAGTATATTCTCCCATACTGTAGGGTAACTTTTTGTTCTATTGATGGTGTCTTTTGCTGTACAGAAGCTTTTCAGCTTAATATAGTCCCACTTGTTCATTTTTGCTATTGTTTTCCTTGCCCGGGGAGTTATGTTCAAGAAGAGGTCACTCATGTTTATGTCTAAGAGGTTTTTGCCTATGTTTTTTTCTAAGAGTTTTACGGTTTCATGACTTACATTCAGGTCTTTGATCCATTTTGAATTTACGTTTGTGCATGCGGTTAGACAATGGTCCAGTTTCATTCTCCTACATGTAGCTGCCCAGTTTTGCCAGCACCATCTGTTGAAGAGACTGTCATTTCACCATTGTATGTCCATGGCTCCATGATCAAATATAAATTGACCATATATGTTTGGGTTAATGTCTGGAGTCTCTAATCTGTTCCACTGGTCTGTGGCTCTGTTCTTGTGTCAGTACCAAATTGTCTTGATTACTATGGCTTTGTAGTAGAGCTTGAAGTTGGGCAGTGAGATCCCCCTACTTTATTCTTCTTTCTCAGGATTGCTTTGGCTATTCAGGGTCTTTGGTGTTTCCATATGAGTTTTTGAATTATTTGTTGCAGTTCATTGAAGAATGTTGCTGGTAATTTGATAGGGATTTTATCAAATCTGTATATTGCTTTGGGCAGGATGGCCATTTTGATTATATTAATTCTTCCTAGCCAGGAGCATGTGATGAGTTTCCATTTGTTAGTGTCCTCTTTAATTTCTCTTAAGAGTGACTTGTATTTTTCAGTGTATAGGTCTTTCACTTCTTTGGTTAGGTTTATTCCTAGGTATTTTATTCTTTTTGATGCAATTGTGAATGGAATTGTTTTCCTGATTTCTCTTTCTATTGGTTCATTGTTAGTGTATAGGAAAGCCACATATTCCTGTGTGTTAATTTTGTATCCTGCAACTTTGCTGTATTCCGATATCAGTTCTAGTAGTTTTGGAGTGCAGTCTTTAGGGATTTTTATGTACAATATCATGTCGTCTGCAAATAGTGACAGTTTAACTTCTTCTTTACCTATCTGGATTCCTTGTATTTCTTTGTTTTGTCTGATTGCCGTGGCTAGGACCTCCAGTACTATGTTAAATAACAGTGGGGAGAGTGGGCATCCCTGTCTAGTTCCCGATCTCAGAGGAAAAGCTTTCAGCTTCTCACTGTTCAGTATAATGTTGGCTGTGGGTTTGTCATATATGGCCTTTATTATGTTGAGGTACTTGCCTTCTATACCCATTTTGCTGAGAGTTTTTATCATGAATGGATGTTGAATTTTGTCAAATGCTTTTTCAGCATCTATGGAGATGATCATGTGGTTTTTGTCTTTCTTTTTGTTGATGTGGTGGATGATGTTGATGGATTTTTGAATGTTGTACCATCCTTGCATCCCTGGGATGAATCCCCTTGGTCATGGTGTATGATCCTTTTGATATATTTTTGAATTCGGTTTGCTAATATTTTACTGAGTATTTTTGCATCTACATTCATCAGGGATATTGATCTGTAATTTTCTTTTTTGGTGGCGTCTTTGCCTGGTTTTGGTATTAGGGTGATATTGGCTTCATAGAATGAGTTTGGGAGTATTTCCTCCTCTTATATTTTTTGGAAAACTTTAAGGAGAATGGTTATTATGTCTTCTCTGTGTGTCTGATAAAATTCCGAGGTAAATCCGTCCAGCCCGGGGATTTTGTTCTTGGGTAGTTTTTTGATTACCGTTTCAATTTCTTTGCTCATAATTGGTTTAACTTTTGTGTTTCTTCCTTGGTCAGTCTTGCAATGTTGTATTTTTCTTGGAAATTGTCCATTCCTTCTAGGTTTTCCAGCTTGTTGGCATATAGGTTTTCATAGTAGTCTTTAATAATTCTTTGTATTTCTGTGGAGTCTGTCGTGATTTTCCCATTCTCATTTCTGTTTCTGTTGATTTGTGTTGATTCTCTTTTTCTCTTAATAAGTTTGACTAGAGGCTTATTTATTTTGTTTATTTAATCAAAGAACCAGCTCTTGGTTTCACTGATTTTTGCTATTGTTTTATTCTTCTCAATTTTGTTTATTTCTTCTGTGATCTTTATTATGTCCCTCCTTCTGCCGACTTTAGGCCTCATTTGTTCTTTTTCCAGTTTTGATAATTGTGATGTTAGACTATATATTTGGTATTGTTCTTCCTTCTTCTAGTGTGCCTGGATCGCTATATACTTTCCTCTTGAGAGTGCTTTTACTGTGTCCCACAGAAGTTGGGGCTTTGTGTTGTTGTTGTCATTTGTTTCCATATACTCCTTGATCTCTATTTTAATTTGTTCATGATCCATTGATTATTTAGGAGCATGTTGTTAAGCCTCCATATGTTTGTGAGCCTTTTCGTTTTCTTTGTAGAATTTATTTCTAGTTTTATGCCTTTGTGGTCTGAAAAGTTGGTTGGTAGGATTTCAATAGTTTGGAATTTACTGAGGCTCTTTTTGTTGGCTAGTATGTGGTCTATTCTGGAGAATGTTCCATATGCCCTTGAGAAGAATGAATATCCTGTTGCTTTTGGATGTAGAGTTCTATAGATGTCTATTAGGTCCATCTATTCTACTGTGTTCAGTGCCTCCATGTCCTTACTGAATTTGTGCCCAGTGGATCTATCCTTTGGGGTGAGTGGTGTGTTGAAGTCTCCTAAAATGAATGCATTGCAGTCTATTTCCCCCTTTAGTTCTGTTAGTATTTGTTTCACATATGCTGGTGCTCCTGTGTTGGGTGCATATATATTTAGAATGATTATATCCTCTTGTTGGACTGAGCCCATTATCATTATAGTGTCCTTCTTTATCTCTCGTTACTTTCTTTGTTTTGAAGTCTATTTTGTCTGATATTAGTACTGCAACCCCTGCTTTCTTCTCTCTGTTGTTTGCCTGAAATATGTTTTTCCATCCCTTGACTTTTAGTCTGTGCATGTCTTTGGGTTTGAGGTGAGTTTCTTGTAAGCAGCATATAGATGGGTCTTGCTTTTTTATCCATTCTATTACTCTGTGTCTTTTGATTGGTGTATTAATTCCATTTACATTTAGGGTGACTATTGAGAGATATATACTTATTACCATTGCAGGCTTTAAATTCGTGGTTACCAAAGGTTCAAGGTTAGCCTCTTTAGTATCTTACTGCCTAACTTAGCTCGCTTATTGAGCTGTTATATACACTGTCTGGAGATTCTTTTCTTCTCTCCCTTCTTATTCCTCCTCCTCGATTCTTCATATGTTGGGTGTTTTGTTCTGTGCTCTTTTTAGGAGTGCTCCCATCTAGAGCAGTCCCTGTAAGATGCCCTGTAAAGGTGGTTTGTGGGAGGAAAATTCCCTCAGCTTTTACTTGTCTGGGAATTGTTTAATCCCACCATCATATTTAAATGATAATCGTGCTGGATACAGTATCCTTGGTTCAAGGCCCTTCTGTTTCATTGTATTAAATATATCATGCCATTCTCTTCTGGCCTGTAGGGTTTCTGTCGAGAAGTCTGATGTGAGCCTGATGGGTTTTTCTTTATAGGTGACCTTTTTCTCTCTAGCTGCCTTTAAAACTCTTTCCTTGTCCTTGCTCCTTGCCATTTTAATTATTATGTGTCTTGGTGTTGTCCTCCTTGGGTCCTTTCTGTTGGGAGTTCTGTGTATTTCTGTGGTCTGTTCGATTATTTCCTCCCCCAGTTTGGGGAAGTTTTCAGCAATTATTTCTTCAAAGACACTTTCTATCCCTTTTTCCCTCTCTTCTTCTTCTGGTAGCCCTATAATATGGATATTGTTCCTTTTAGATTGGTCACACAGTTCTCTTAATATTGTTTCATTCCTGTAGATCCTTTTGTCTCTCTCTATGTCAGCTTCTAGACATTCCTGTTCTCTGGTTTCTCTTCCATCAATGGCCTCTTACATCTTATCCATTGTGCTTATAAATCCTTCCAGAGTTTGTTTTACTTCTGTAATCTCCTTCCTGGCATCTGTGATCTCCCTCCAGACTTCATCCTTTAGGTCTTGCATATTTCTCTGCATCTCCATCAGCATGTTTATGATTTTTATTTTGAATTCTTTTTCAGGAAGACTGGTTAGGTCTGTCTCCTTCTCTGGTGTTGTCTCTGTGATCTTGGTTTGCCTGTAATTTTGCCTTTTCATGGTGATAGAAATAGTTTGCAGAGCTGGGACAAGTGACAGTTGGAAGGACTTCCCTTCTTGTTGGTTTGTGGCCTTCCTCTCCGGGGAGAGCAGCAACCTCTAGTGGCTTGTGCTGGGCAGCTGCACTCAGACAGGGCTTCTGATTCCTTCCCTGCTGCTATGGAGTTTATCTCCACTGTTGCTGTGGGCGTGGCCTGGCTCGGGCAGCTACTCCAAAGTGGTGGAGCCACATTGGAGGGGGAGTTGCCGGGAAGCTCTTTATCTCCGTGAGGGGCCTACGTGCTGCCTGCTGCCCAGGGGGTTAGAGTGCCCAGAGATCCACAGATTCCCTGCCTCTGGACTAAGTGTCCCACCCTGTCCCTTTAAGACTTCCAAAAAGCACTCGCCAAAACAAAACAAAAACAACAACAACAAAAATTAAATAAATTAAAAAAAAAAAAGCCACTCACTTTTCTTTGTCCTCAGGCGCCGGCCTCAGGGACCCACTCACCGGTCTTGCTGCCCTGTTTCCCTAGTATCCAGGACCCCACGCATGCACTGTGTCTCCACTCTGGTCCGGATGGCTGGGGCTGGGTGTTCAGCAATCCTGGGCTCCCTCTCCCTCCCCGCTCTGACTCCTCTCCTCCTGCCAGGAGTTGGAGGGAGGGGTGCTCGGGTCCCGCCGGGCCAGGGCTTGTATCTTACCCCCTTCGCGAGGCGCTGGGTTCTTGTAGGTGTGGATGTGGTCTGGATGTTGTCCTGTGTCCTCTGGTTTCTATTCTAGGAAGAGTTGTCTTTGTTATATTTTCAAAGATAAATGTGGTTTTGGGAGGAGATTTCCGCTGCTCTACTCACGCCGCCATCTTGGCTCTGCCTCCCATTTTTTTCATCATGTTGGGTTTGTCTTTGCCACCAGCTCCCTTCATCTCTGGCGACATCCTTTGTCCTTGTGCCCTGTGAAGAGGCAGGCTCACTAAGCCATGTGGTACCATGTGACCCCACCCCACCCAGGCCTAAATAGTTTTTTCTTGATGAGAAGCATAACCCAAGGCCGGACAATCGCTGCTGGCAGCCACGTGTGCTCTCTTTGCTGGGGATTTGCATTCAGAGGCACAAACTGAGGTTGTTCTGTCCCAGATGTGTCCAGTCTGTAGACTAACGAACTCTGGCACTTTTGGGCTGTGTGTGCATAGACATTCCCAGTTCAGAAAGAAGCCACTAAGAAAAGAGGTATGATAGACCACATGGCCACAGAGGGAGAGAAACAGGACCTGCTGAAACTGAGGGTGGGGCTTCAGTTTGTACTGGCTTCTAATTTCTAGTTCTTACGGGGCTCGCTGTGATTCTGAGCTTGCCTGTCCAATCCTTAGTACAAGCGTCCCTTCCTTGAGGAAGCTGCAGTATGTTTCTGTTCTGTGAGAACAATGGTCCCTACTAGAATATCACCACATACAAACAAGCTTGCATTTCTCTACCAAGATTTAAGTAGCATCCATATACACTTCTGCCTGCAACTAAAAACAAAATTATACTTTAATTAAATGTTGATTCCTAGACTTTGTGGTTATAATCATTGTTGTTTCATCCTCTCTGTCTTTTGTTTATACACATGGAGAATAGTTTGAGAGGACCCAAGAGCACTGAAGTCAAAATTATTTCCCACCCCAGAATTTTGGAATTACTTTTCTACTTCTACTAGGATTTTCATGTTATAGATGAGCTATTTGATGCCAGAGTGATTCTCCTTCCTTAATGGTGACCACAGTGTTTCTTTATTCTGAAATTGTGTGTTTTTCTCTACATATCCCAAAAATCCAAAAATAGAACTAGGACATGGCTATGTGTACATAGCCTCTGCCTAGCATTTTTAAAAAAATTCCTTCCTCATCTTGTTTTCTGTTTCTATGATGTCCCTTAGACATCCCATCTCTTAGATTTATCCTGCATTTCTTCTCTTTTATCCATAATCTTCATTGTTGTCATTTGGCTCTGTACTTTGAAAGAATGTCTTGTGCTAGTTTATCAATTCATTATATTTCACTCCTCAGCTATTTAGTGTCTGTATTCTACTTTTAATTTTGGTAAACATTTATTTTCTATGAATTCTTCCCTGTTTACAAATTACTTCTTTTCTTTTTAAACACATGATGCTCTTACTTCTCAAAGTTATTATGTAATCATACTAAGATTAATAGTTAAAAACTTTTACTCCCATTTCCTCCATTAGATCCACTTCAGTGGGGACCCAGTGTGGTGCAGATAGGCCAGTCCCTGAGAACCCTTTTGACTCTTATACATAGCAATAGGGCATAAAAAGAAAAATAAATAAGTAAAGACATGGTTAGAGACAAAAGCAAGCTTATCATCTTCTTGGCAGAAATGGGAGACAAATGCAAAGTGCTGAATGAGGTGACATCGAGAACCTACAGCAGTGGCTAAGATTTTGGCTCCCATTGAATATTAGAGTCTAAATGTAACCCATGCAAGCTGACAAACCAGAACAAGGCAGCAGGAAATGCCAGAAAGGAGTGGGGTATAGATTCAAGCTGAAAAGGAAAAAATAAATTATATACAAACAATTCCTGTCAACTGAGAATGTTATACTTCACTGAGGTTTCAGTCATACAGGAGACAAAAACAAATAGGTTTTCAGACATATAAAGACTTGGAGAGTTTGACAAAAGATGTCCTTTCGAAAAGAATTATTAGCAGGCATACTGCATGGGGGCTTTGAGGCTATAAATGTAGAGAGAGAGCAAAATAACCAGAAAAGCATGCTTGTTAATAACTTTAGTGAATATGATCTCTAGCCAGTTATATATGTATATATAATACAAAGGTATATATCTATATATGTATATATATACACGCACATGTGTGTATGTGTATATACATGTGTGTATAGAACATAGGTATGTGTGTGCATATGTAAATATGTAAGAAACAAGGAAGATCTCTCACATTGGTTAGATCTACCTGGATGAAGATGTCAGGTATTATGTTCTCTATTCTTCTGCATGTTTGTAATACTTTATATTAAATACGTTTTACTAATTTCAAAACAGAAAGTCAATGAACTTAGCTTGCACGTGAGCATAGACCCCAGGCATATCGTACTGAGAATACCAGCAGCTGTTCTTCCACAAGCTCATCAGCTCACTGGTATTGAAGCATTTTTGTATGCTCATCATAGTACTGCTGCCTATTGTGGATTGTTAAAAAAAATAAAGACAATTTTACAGTCAGCCATGGGTCTTTGCAAAATATTTTCCCTCTATTTGAATTTAGGTTTACTTGAGTGGTTTTTTTGTATGCAGGGAGTGACCGGCTGTGGCCAGAGGACTGTCACAAGAGAATGGTAAGAGAAAAACATGTGCTGTCGCCCTTGGTGAAGGGGGACTATCTTTAACAGTCTCTTTCCTTGGATTCATAAATGGATTTCTACCTCATCTTGCAGTAAATCTGAGACCAAAAGAATTCATAGGGCCTCCTAATGCACGTAATGCAGCATGACTGATGAAATGTGGCAGGCACAACCCAATAGCTAGTTTTCTGAAAACCACACCAAAATGAACCATCTTGGCCAGAAAGTTAAAACAATACGTAGACTTGAGCAACCACCAAAGTTATTTTCCTTGATTCAGTCGTATTCTCAGGCACTTTGCAATTTGGATTACAAAGCACTATCTGTGTATTTTCTGATGGCGGGTGACAGCTACTGTTTATTCCCAGAAACTCAAATTAATGGTTTTGTTAAACCGACTTTCACCACTGCACACATAAGTCATCCCCTGGGGATCCGCCTAAAGGTCTAAGCCAGTTTCATGTACTTCAAAATGAGTGCTCTTAAGCAAACAGCAAGAAAACTGGCTACCTAAATCTTGAAAGTCAGTGCGGTGCTGCCTGCAAGGACATAGGAGGGTCAGAAGAAATAGGTATAAAATAAGGACCGACTTCTTTGGCCCTTCCTAGCATAACAATTATGTTAGTAAAATGGGTCAGAGATTCCAAGACAATGGGGAAGGCTGGGATTAAGAAGACTTTCATTGCAGTTTAGTTCTTTCCCCTGGCCAATCTCAGCCTCAGTGGTCCCATCTGTAACACTTAATCCCATCCATATGTGAGGATGAAATGAAATTACAGATGTGAAAATATTTTGTAGATAGTCAAACACCGTCTATGTATATGGGATTAGATTACCTTCTAGATGGTTGAATTTTTCATTGTTCAAGCTGGTGGCTTGGACTCAGTGAAGTCAATAGGCTGAACCATGTCTGACTTCTCAGAGTCTGAGTGTGTCCTGTAAGTCTGAATGTAACCATCCTAAATTGAGCACCTCTTGAAGTTGTAGTGAAATGCACAGGAGAAAACAGGTACAAGATCCATGGCAAAATTAAAGATATGGGATAAATATCAAGTGTGGTTATTCTTGAACCTTCTGTAAATGTTGATGAAAGAGGCAGGGAGTGTCGGTTCTGAGCAGAAATGCCCCAGGAAGCAACTGGGAATCATGCAGGTCAGATTTGTGTCAGTTACTCAGGTATTTCAAGTAGAAGTCTTGACTTTTTCTTTCTTGCTTTGAGTCATCTGAAAAATGTCCCTGTTCCTTATTCCATTTTCTATCAGGCATTCTGAAATGAAACAGTTAACCCAGGCAGGAATCACATGCTTTACTTGGGGATTCGGAAGAGCACGTGTAAAGGAAGCTATAGAAGCTAAATTAGGTAAAGGCAAATGTCCTACTTAGGGTGAAAATAATGTTTTCTTTGGCTATAGAAATTCCCCAAATACTAGCTTGTCTAAAACATCTAAAAGCAATATCATCTACTCAAAGATCATAGGAAAGAACAAAGTAGGTTATATGGAAACCATAGACCTGCTTTAAGCGCTTGAAAACTAAAAAAGAAAAGTCAAGTTTGACAAGGATTTGATTCAAATTCAAATAAACCCCTTGTCAGGGCAATGTAGCCGCAGGAATACAAGGTTAGGGATCACTGGCCTGGGGACAGGCACTTAACTCCCACATTTGTTTAATCTCCTGTAAAATGGAAATAATACTACAAGACCTCTTCTTTGCTTAACAAACCATATGGAATATGGTTTCAAAAGTACAAAGCCTGCTGGAAATGCAAGTTATTTTGGTTACACTGATGAACAATTCAAGGAGCTAGTTCTTCTACTCTGTGGTGGCCAGCAAGGTAATAAAATTTTCACATACAAAAGCAAATTTTAATGCCCACCACTCTCCAAAAATATGTATTTTGGTAATATTTTGTGTGTTCTAACATAGGGTCTTCCACCAGGTGTCAACAATTCCTGGAGAGGTCTGTGGATTCACCTCAGGTGGGTCTCTGTTTTTCAAAGAGTTTTATCATGTCATGTATTATATGTATTTATAATAAATCTACATGTATGCATGTGCAAGCATGTATTTGTGTGCATGTACAAAGGATACATATATCTCATCAAATTACTGAAGGGATCCACAAGCCAACCTCTTTCTCTTAATGAGAGGCAATATCTCCATGCCAATGTTATACATCACATACATAATCTGTATCTCATTGTAATTGTTCCCATTTTTAAATGGAAGAAAGACCAGCGATATATTAAGCTGAACAGTCTTATCTCAGACAATGTATCCCTAAAGGCACATATTCTTATGAAGGCTGCCATTTCCTTAAGTTTCTATTCTCTTTTCTCATCCTATGACAGGCATTGAAATATTGATATTTCAATTAAGGTTGGGAAGGTGACTCTGAAGGTCAAGGTCCAAAGATGGCAACAGGAAGTTTACCGTTTTGATAAATCCTGAGCCATTCTTCGATGAAAAAATAATCATAATATGTTCAGTAGGAAGAATAGCACACTACAAATTTGAAAGCTTTTGCAGCCTTGTTGCAGACTGGCCAGTGGACAATTCCTCTCTCCACTGACATATTACGTAGATGGTTGAGAGTTTCCTGATAAAACTTAGAACCTTACAATCTTCCCAATGATGGCAACGGGCCATCCACCAGGATGCTAATGGATCATCAGGCCACCATCTCTAATTTTAGCAGAGGACTCTTCCTCTAGCACAAACAAGCCCAAACCAACCCTGATGAAGCACTGCATATGGTGCATGGACTTCCCACTTCAGTTTTAATGAAGTTTATATTCTCCCAGTGGGACGCAAGTTTCCTTTCATTCTTAAACTCTAGGATTGCCATCCTTGCTGCAAGGAGCTATATGTTTTCTTCTATTAGCCACTTGGTAAATAATACATTTTTAAAAACCAGCATTGATTGCCATGGAGGCAGCTGAGCCCAAACCAGTAGACTCAGAACCTGAAATTTAATGATATTAAAGATCTGACCAACAACAAAGTGCGTCCTTCTTGTTCTTGATCACAATAATCAAAGTGAATCTTGCTAAGGTTTCTTAAGGAAGAAAGGGCTGGATAAAATGTCGGTGTCTGGTCCTTTTTCTTTTGTGGGGAAGGGAGGATTATATGCAAAACCAACTTTTCCTAAACAGTTTGTAAATGCCCTCAAAACTTTACCCCGTAATCCACTGGAATATTTTAATGATTTGACCATGTTTTTATGCATTCAGTATTATTTACAATAGGTGTGTTTCATTTTTTTTTTTTACAACAAGAATTAATCTTCTAAAAAGATTAATCTTCCACAGAACTCTTCTGTCACCGACTCATGAGTAGGATTATTTTAAAAAAGAAGTAGGAGGGTGGTAGTTAATAATTTGTGTGCATTAAGGCTCAATAAAATCAACTTTCCCTCAAGTATCTCTAATATATGAGTAATCAACTTTTTAAGAAAGAAAATAAGTCCCCTAGAAACAGAATTTGTACAAACCCATGGCAATCAATCAAGAGGAAACAGTATAAAAATGTTCCTAGTCATTTATTTCTTAAGTTCCATCATGTGTGTTGGTGTTTGGCATGTAAATAGAGTGGTTTGTTGTGGAAATAAGACACTGTGGGTTGATTTCATGACCAAAATAGCAAACAAATGGTCATTTTCACGTTTTAATGTTTAATCATAGTATTTCTTTCCTTTAAATTCAAACATATACATATGTGAGTGTATATGCATATATACATACATACCTATGTACTGTGTATTCACAAACACACACAGGTATTTTAATATTGAATCTCGTTCTGTTTTCCTTTTAAATCAAAAAGTTTGGTTAACCTCTTATGTTTAAATATTAAATTTTTACAACCAGAATGCATACAACAAGAGGGTTAAAAGCAGTTGCTTCTTGAATGTATTTCCCTCAAAAGCATCTTATCTAGAGCTGACCCCATTGGCCAAAAGCATCTTCTCTCCTTCATTGTACTTGATTCGGTGTGTCACCTGTCTCTTGTTTGTCTATAGATTAGCACAAAAATGTCATTGCAAACTAAGTGAATAGGGCACAGCCTCAGCACCTGCCACTTTTAAAACTCTTTAGAAGATTCTCTTGTTTATTTTGTAGGCACCCAGGGGGGCACTTAAATAAATGCATTGAAACAAACAATGCTGGTGATGATTAAGGAGGCTTTTCACATGAAAATTCACTTCAGAAAAACGTTTTGCAGATGTACTGAAGAAAACTGTATCACTAAGAACCACTCAAAATACTTTGGTGGACCAAAACACCTTTATATTTCTTCTGGCAGTCTGCCAAGTTCACTGCCAGCTTGAAAAGAATTCTATAGCTGGAGGCTAGAGCAGAAACTGCAATGATTTAAAAGAGAATTGGCTACAGTAAGAACGATAATGCCCTATATCGTTAAAATGCAACTGGCATCTTAGCCTCCCTACAGCTCTTTGAAAATGTGCTTACTCTTCAACTATTTACAAGAAAAAATACAGAGACAATTGAAATCACAGGAAATAAAAATTATTTTAAAGAACTGAGAAGTATTTGCTGTATGATATATCAGTTGTGCTTATGAAATAATGACGTGTTCTCAACTGTTAAATGAATAAAAAATCCACGCAGAAATTCTGCTCATTATGAAACTCACCCATCAAACCATTTTCATGATGTCCTAAAGGAATTAACGCATACTGTAAACACAGAAACGGTTAGCTTAATATTAAAATATAAACGCAAATGGACAACATTCTGATGTCATCAGTTTATCTTAGCATTTGACAGAAACAATTATATTTTTGGTAACTTTCTTTTCTGGATCATTTTGGAGAGCTAAGATTTGGTTTGGCAAACTAAGGCAAATCACAGAAAGTCTATGGACCAAATTAAAAGGGATCTCCTGGGTGTTTGGACAGAAAACCAAGAGGAGCATCTGTCCAGTGGTCCAGATTTATAGTAAGCAGCAAGGATATGCCTTTAAATTTAGGACTCAACACATAATACAGCAAACATTTATTTCTTCTTTATGTAAGAATGAGTAAAATTCCCCTTTTGGTTGTGTACATATATACCACCCTATTTAAATTTGCACTCATGGATACATAAATGTCAATGGGGACGTCAAAAGCAATTTGCTAGAAAACTCAGCATGGGAACTGTGGAGATAAACCACTTATTTTAACACATCAGTTCTTCACTGGGTACCAAGAGTTAAGTTGAGGCCTGGTACCTGGTCCTGAGTTTGCTTAATGCCCAGGGGAAACAGATGCAAAAAGGCATAATGATGGTCAAAGGTAAAAAGTACTCTCACAGTCCAGTACAGTGAGAACATTGATGAGGGAATATTGTATAAAAACCTAAGTGTAGGGAGCCAAGATGGCAGCGTGAGTAGAGCAGCGGAAATCTCCTCCCAAAACCACATATATCTTTGAAAATATAACAAAGACAACTCTTCCTAAAATAGAGACCAGAGGACACAGGACAACATCCAGACCACATCCACACCTGTGAGAACCCAGCGCCTAGTGAAGGGGGTGAGATACAAGCTCCGGCCTGTGGGACCCAAGGGCCCCTCCCCCCAGCTCCCGGTGGGAGAAGAGGAGTTGGAGCTGGGAGGGGAAGGGAGCCCAGGACTGCTGAACACCCAGCCCCAGCCATCTGCACCAGAGCGCAGACACAGTGCATGCGTGGGGTCCTGGATACTAGGGAAACAGGGCAGCAGAACCGGTGAGCGGGTGCCTGAGGCCGATGCCAGAGAACAAAGAAACGGGAGCGGCAATTTTTTTTTCTCTCTTTTTTTTTTTTGGCGAGTGCTTTTTGGAAATCTTAAAGGGACAGGGACACCAATACTAGGGAAACAGGGCAGCAAGACCAGTGAGTGGGTGCCTGAGGACAGCGCCTGAGGACAAAGAAAATCGTGCGGGATTTTTTGTTTTTTGTTTTTGTTTGTTTGTTGTTGTTGTTTTGGTTTGGCGAGTGCGTTTGGAAGTTTTAAAGGGGCAGGGCGGTACACTAAGTCCAGAGGCAGGGAATCTGGGGATCTCTGGGCACCCTAACCCCTGGGCTGCAGGGAGCAGGGAGGCCCCTTACGGAGATAAATACCCTCCCAGCCGCTCCTGCTCCAACGCGACTCCACCACTTTGGAGCAGCTGCCCGAGCCAGGCCACGCCCACAGCAACAGCGGAGATTAACTCCATAGCAGCCGGGCAGGACGCAGAAACCCTGTCTGCGCGCAGCTGCGCAGCACAAGCCACTAGAGGCCGCTGTTCTCCCAGGAGAGGAGGGCCACAAACCAACAAGAAGGGAAGCTCTTCCAGCTGTCATGCGTACCAGCCCTGGAATCTATCTTTATCACCATGAAAAGGCAAAACTACAGGCAGACAAAGATCACAGAGTAAACACCTGAGAAGGAGACAGACCTAACCAGTCTTCCAGAAAAAGAATTCAAAATAAAAATCATGAACATGCTGATGGAGATGCAGAGAAATATGCAAGACCTAAGGGATGAAGTCTGGAGGGAGATCACAGATGCCAGGAAGGAGATTACAGCAGTGAAACAAACCCTGGAAGGGTTTATAAGCAGAATGGATAAGATGCAAGAGGCCATTGATGGAATTGAAACCAGAGAACAGGAACGCATAGAAGCTGACATAGAGAGAGACAAAAGGATCTACAGGAATGAAACAATATTAAGAGAACTGTGTGACCAATCTAAAAGGAACAATATCCGTATTATAGGGGTACCAGAAGAAGAAGAGAGAGGAAAACGGATAGAAAGTGTCTTTGAAGAAATAATTGCTGAAAACTTCCCCAAAATGGGGGAGGAAATAATCGAACAGACCATGGATATACACAGAACCCCCAACAGAAAGGATCCAAGGAGGACAACACCAAGACACATAATAATTAAAATGGCAAAGATCAAGGACAAGGAAAGAGTTTTAAAGGCAGCTAGAGAGAAAAAGGTCACCTATAAAGGGAAACCCATCAGGCTCACATCAGACTTCTCGACAGAAACCCTACAGGCCAGAAGAGAATGGCATGATATATTTAATACAATGAAACAGAAGAGCCTTGAAACAAGGATGCTATATCCAGCATGACTATCATTTAAATATGATGGTGGGATTAAACAATTCCCAGACAAGCAAAAGCTGAGGGAATTTTCCTCCCACAAACCACCTCTACAGGGCACCTTACAGGGACTGCTCTAGATGGGAGCACTCCTAAAAAGAGCACAGAACAAAACACCCAACATATGAAGAATGGAGGAGGAGGAATAAGAAGGGAGAGAAGAAAAGAATCTCCAGACAGTGTATATAACACCTCAATAAGCGAGCTAAGTTAGGCAGTAAGATACTAAAGAGGCTAACCTTGAACCTTTGGTAACCACGAATTTAAAGCCTGCAATGGTAATAAGTACATATCTCTCAATAGTCACCCTAAATGTAAATGGAATTAATACACCAATCAAAAGACACAGAGTAATAGAATGGATAAAAAAGCAAGACCCATCTATATGCTGCTTACAAGAAACTCACCTCAAACCGAAAGACATGCACAGACTAAAAGTCAAGGGATGTAAAAACATATTTCAGGCAAACAACAGAGAGAAGAAAGCAGGGGTTGCACTACTAATATCAGACAAAATAGACTTCAAAACAAAGAAAGTAACAAGAGATAAAGAAGGACACTACATGATGATAAAGGGCTCAGTCCAACAAGAGGATATAACCATTCTAAATATATATGCACCCAACACAGGAGCACCAGCATATGTGAAACAAATACTAACAGAACTAAAGGGGGAAATAGACTGCAATGCATTCATTTTTTTTTATTTCAACACACCACTCACCCCAAAGGATAGATCCACCAGGCAGAAAATCAGTAAGGACATGGAGGCACTGAACAACACAGTAGAACAGATGGACCTAATAGACATCTATAGAACTCTACATCCAAAAGTAACAGGATATACATTCTTCTCAAGTGCACATGGAACGTTCTCCAGAATAGACCACATACTAGCCAACAAAAAGAGCCTCAGTAAATTCCAAACTATTGAAATCCTACCAACCATCTTTTCAGACCACAAAGGCATAAAACTAGAAATAAATTCTACAAAGAAAACAAAAAGGCTCACAAACACATGGAGGCTTAACAACATCCTTCTAAATAATCAATGAATCAATGAACAAATCAAAATAGAGATCAAGGAATATATAGGAAAATAATGACAACAACAACACAAAGCCCCAACTTCTGTGGGACGCAGCGAAAGCAGTCTTAAGAGGAAAGTATATAGTGATCCAGGCACAGTAGAAGAAGGAAGAACAATCCCAAATGAATAGTCTAACATCACAATTATCGAAACTGGAAAAAAAAGAACAAATGAGGCCTAAAGTCAGCAGAAGGAGGGACATAATAAAGATCACAGAAGAAATAAACAAAATTGAGAAGAATAAAACAATAGTAAAAATCAATGAAACCAAGAGCTGGCTCTTTGAGAAAATAAACAAAATAGATAAGCCTCTAGCCAAAGTTACTAAGAGAAAAAGAGAATCAACAAAATCAACAGAATCAGAAATGAGAACGGGAAAATCACGACAGACTCCACAGAAATACAAAGAATTATTAAAGACGTCTATAAAAACCTATATGCCAACAAGCTGAAAAACCTAGAAGAAATGGACAATATCCTAGAAAGATACAACCTTCCAACACTGACCAAGGAAGAAACACAAAAGTTAAACAAACCAATTACGAGCAAAGAAATTGAAATGGTAATCAAAAAGCTACCCAAGAACAAACCCCCGGGCTGGACGGATTTACCTCGGAATTTTATCAGACACACAGAGAAGACATAATAACCATTCTCCTTAAAGTTTTCCAAAAAATAGAAGAGGAAGGAATACTCCCAAACTCATTCTATGAAGCCAACATCACCCTAATACCAAAACCAGGCAAAGATCCCACCAAAAAAGAAAGTTACAGACCAATATCCCTGATGAATGTAGATGCAAAAATACTTAATAAAATATTAGCAAACCGAACTCAAAAGTATATCAAAAGGATCATACACCATGACCAAGTGGGATTCATCCCAGGGATGCAAGGAAGGTACAACATTCGAAAATCCATCAACATCATCCACCACATCAACAAAAAGAAAGACAAAAACCACATGATCATCTCCATAGATGCTGAAAAAGCATTTGACAAAATTCAACATCCATTCATAATAAAAACTCTCAGCAAAATGGTTATAGAGGGCAAGTACCTCAACATAATAAAGGCCATATATGACAAGCCCACAGCCAACATTATACTGAACAGCGAGAAGCTGAAAGCATTTCCGCTGAGATCGGGAACTAGACAGGGATGCCCACTCTCCCCACTGTTATTTAACATAGTACTGGAGGTCCTAGCCATGGCAATCAGACAAAACAAAGAAATAAAAGGAATCCGGATTGGTAAAGAAGAAGTTAAACTGTCACTATTTGCAGATGACATGATATTGTACATAAAAAACCCTAAAGACTCCACTCCAAAACTACTAGAACTGATATCGGAATACAGCAAAGTTGCAGGATACAAAATTAACACAAAGAAATCTGTGGCTTTCCTATACACTAACAATGAACCAATAGAAAGAGAAATCAGGAAAACAATTCCATTCACAATTGCATCAAAAAGAATAAAATACCTAGGAATAAACCTAACCAAAAAGTGAAAGACCTATACCCTGAAAACTACAAGTCACTCTTAAGAGAAATTAAAGAAGACACTAACAAATGGACACTCATCCCATGCTCATGGCTAGGAAGAATTAATATCATCAAAATAGCCAACCTTCCCAAAGCAATATACAGATTTGATGCAATCACTATGAAACTACCAGCAACATTCTTCAATGAACTGGAACAAATAATTCAAAAATTCATATGGAAACTCCAAAGGCCCCGAATAGCCAAAGCAATCCTGAGAAAGAAGAATGAAGTACGGGAGATCTCACTCCCCAACTTCAAGCTCTACTACAAAGCCATAGTAATCAAGACAATTTGGTACTGGCACAAGAACAGAGCCACAGACCAGTGGAACAGATTAGAGACTCCAGACATTAACCCAAATATATATGGTCAATTAATATTTGATAAAAGAGCCATGGACATACAATGGTGAAATAACAGTCTCTTCAACAGATGGTGCTGGCAAAACTGGACAGCTACATGTAGGAGAATGAAACTGGACCACTGTCTAACCCCATACAGAAAAGTAAATTCAAAATGGATCAAAGACCTGAATGTAAGTCATGAAACCATAAAACTCTTAGAAAAAAACATAGGCAAAAACCTCTTAGACATAAACATGAGTGACCTCTTCTTGAACATATCTCCCCGGGCAAGAAAACAACAGCAAAAATGAACAAGTGGGACTATATTAAGCTGAAAAGCTTCTGTACAGCAAAAGACACCATCAATAGAACAAAAAGTTACCCTACAGTATAGGAGAATATATTTGTAAATGACAGATCTGATAAAGGCTTGACGTCCAAAATACATAAAGAGCTCACCCACCTCAACAAACAAAAAAGAAACAATCCACTTAAAAAATGGCAGAGCAACTGAACAGACAGTTCTGCAAAAAAGAAATACAGATGGCCAACAGACACATGAAAAGATGTTCCACATCGCTAATTATCAGAGAAATGCAAATTAAAACTACAATGAGATATCACCTCACACCAGTAAGGATGGCTGCCATCCAAAAGACAAACAACAACAAATGTTGGCAAGGCTGTGGAGAAAGGGGTACCCTCCTGCACTGCTGGTGGGAATGTGAGTTAGTTCAACCATTGTGGAAAGCAGTATGGAGGTTCCTCAAAATGCTCAAAATAAACTTACCATTTGACCCAGGAATTCCACTCCTAGGAATTTACCCTAAGAATGCAGCACTCAAGTTTGAAAAAGACAGATGCACCCCTATGTTTATCACAGCACTATTTACAATAGCCAAGAATTGGAAGCAACCTAAGTGTCCATCAGTAGATGAATTGATAAAGAAGGTGTGGTACATATACACAATGGAATATTATTCAGACATAAGAATAAAACAAATCCTACCATTTGCAGCAACATGGATGGAGCTAGAGGGTATTATGCTCAGTGAAATAAGCCAAGCAGAGAAAGAGAAATACCAAATGATTTCACTCATCTGTGGAGTATAAGAACAAAGGAAAAACCGAAAGAAGAAAACAGCAGCAGAATCACAGAACCCAAGAATGGACTAACAGGTACAAAAGGGAAAGGGACTGTGGAGGATGGGTGGGTACGAAGGGATAAGGGGGGGGAAGAAGAAAGGGGGTATTATGATTAGAATGCATAATGGGGGTGTGGGAGAAAGGGGAGGTCTGTACAACATAGAGAAGACAAGTAGTGATTCTACAGCATTTTGCTATGCTGATGGACAGTAACTGTAAAGGGGTTTATAAGGAGGACCTGGTATAGGGGAGAGCCTAGTAAACATAATATTCTTCATGTAATTGTAGATTAATGATAACAAAAAAAAAAGAAAGAGGGATTACTCCCTGATAGGATAAAACTAACTGTAATCAACGTTTAATGCATGCTTTAAGTATCCTTAATTTTGATCATTTAAAGGGTGTCAGATGATCAGCTATGGAAGTACATTTTTCTGATAATATTCCTTTCTCTTAAAAAAAAAAAAGCAGTTCCTGTGTGGTGACCTCCAATAAGTTCTTCACAATGGTATAAAGGGCATATCAAAGTGTGGGCAAAGGGTCTGTTTGTGTTTATACAGAGGATCAAAGCCCAATTTGGCTACCCAGAAAACGAAATAAGATACGATATGAAGAAGAAGTTCCAACATCAACATACTCTGGAAGAGTCATTCCAGAAGATGATCATCAAAAAATGTCAACAAAGATCCTGGCGCTGTTGCAGTTGTAGCTGCATTCATCCCACTGGTTCCTGGAATTGCCATTGGAATGAAGGGGGAGATATCTAAGCTGGCCTGTGCATACAGTAAAATAACAAATTTGACTGGATCTATACTGTTGGAACTCAACCAAGAATTAGGAGAAGTGCAAGTTGCAGCGCTCCAAAATCTTACAACTACAGACTATTTACTGTTAAAAGAACATATGAGACGTGAACAGTTCCCAGGAATGTGTT
This sequence comes from Manis pentadactyla, assembly GCF_030020395.1. Classification (NCBI taxonomy): domain Eukaryota; kingdom Metazoa; phylum Chordata; class Mammalia; order Pholidota; family Manidae; genus Manis; species Manis pentadactyla. The sequence goes on from NC_080033.1 coordinate 38,927,052, forward strand.
GTTTTAAATTGTCTGATTTTTCTCGAACTATTCAAATTTAGTTAGTCAATATCCATCATATCATAGATAAGTTTTCACAAATGCTTAGGGTTCTTAATTGGTTTTCTTGGTTTCAATGGAGATGGCTGATAATTGTAGGTCTGCTTTGGTTATGTAACTGTATTCCTATTATGTTAATGTGTGTGTGCAATTTAATTAGTAGTTTAAAACCTATACATGCTTAAATTACTCTACAAGAAGATATGTCAAAGAAATAACCAATCTTCCCATGTTTTCTTCTGTCTGATACTTCTATAGCTTTTCTTCTTCCTTCCTAATTACAACCCTTAAATAGAATTCGTGCCTCATATCGAATTTACTGAGTGTCATAATTCTTCCAAGTGGTAAAGATACCTCGAGACAAATGCTGGGCATAGAAGCCACAGGGCATAAATCTGCAAAGAAGTAAAAAGCTAACCTTTTCAAACAATATTGCTTCTCTCTCGCTTACCAACACTACATTTCCTTGTATGGCCCCGGAATATGACTGGTTAGCCAGAGATGGGTAAGATTCCTCAAGGAAGGAACAACCTAAGACAGGCACAGTCACAGGGGGGCCATCAGGTGAGAAATTGGGGATCAACAGAGGTGAGGCTTAGAACCTCACCCCCCCTGTTTTGAGAGAAATCTTCTGCATCTGTGGATGTTTATTGCCCTTGTCTAGCTTGGATTAACACATAGTCTACAGGCACACACCTGATCATCTACATTTGCTCCCTTACAACACTAAACTATGTTTTCTACCTTTATCTTGTATCTACCTACCACTTCAGCATTTTATTAAAATAAGAAGAAGAAGAAGAAGAAGAAGAAGTGAGAAATGTGGGATTCACATGTAAATCAAGTATAAAAATCAAACGAATATTCATATCTGACCTGATGGTTTGTAGTTCATTATGCGTGATCAAAACCGAAAGTTTCTGTGATGACTGCCCTTGTACTGTTCACCATGTAAGAACTTATTCACTATGTAAGAATTTGTTCACCATGTAAGAACTTGTTTGTTGTGCTTCAGAAGATAGGAGACTGATGTGAATTAGGCTTGGGGTGGATTAATGATTGTGCATCGAGTCCCCTGTACAGAATTTTATTGTTGTTAACTGTTAACAACCATTTGATCAATAAATATGAGAGATGCCCTCTCAGAAAAAAGTAAAAATGAAAAAAATAAAAATAAAAATAAAAACCTAAGTATATCATCAGATAAAAACTGAAGGACTGAGGACTTTTATTAATTCTAATCCAAACTCTACCCAACAGTCACACCCTTCTCAACTGTCAAAAAAAGAATGGATTTGCATTTATACCTGCTACGATTAGGAGTTTCTTTCCCCACTGTATAAATAAAGGGTCACCTATGAAACATGAAAAGCAATGACTAAAATAACCAAACAGTTTTAATTCAATAGGTATTTATTTTTTCATTCTCTTCCGATGGTTTTCTATCTCATCAATATGCTAAATCTTTATCTATGGGCTGGATGCACCTCCTGAGTTCCAGATCCTTAAGTTTGACTTCCTTCTTGACGTTTCTAGACGTCTCTCTGACACCTCCAACTCAACGTGTCCCAAACTAAACTCACCGTCTCCCATAACCTTTCTTAAACCTGGACCCCTCTTCCATTGACTAACCTTGCAGTCACCAAAGGCCAACTTTGAGCATCATTCCCAGCTTTCCCTTCTCTCTAACTCCCACTCACATCCAATCGATGTGTTGAATTTAGTCCTGTTGATTCTAACTTTGCTGTATGTTATGGCATATATTTGTGTTTCCCCCCCAAATCCATATGCTGAAATCCTAATCCCTAATGGGATAGTATCAGGAGGTAGGGCCTTTGGGAAGTACTTAGGTCATGAAGATGGAGTTCTCACAAATGGCGTTAGTGCCCTTAGAAAACACACCAGGATGATCTCTCTCTCAGCCGTGTGAGGATACAAGGAGAGGATGGCCACCTGCAGACCAGGAAACAGGCCCTCACCAGGTAGTGCGTCTGACGGTGCCTTGATCTTGGACTTCCCGACCTCCAGTATTGTTAAGAAATAAATTGTTTTAGCCATGTGGTCTGTGGGATTCTGTTATAGCAGCTTTAATGAACACTGTATCTTTCAAATATATCCACTTTCCTCCATTCCCTCTCCAGTACCCTAGTTCAGGGCACCGTTGGCTTTCACCAGATTGCCACGGTGCTAGTCTAATTGGACTCCCAGCTGCTACCTTGTCCACATACAAATAAATCTGTGCAGCCAAAATGATCCTTCTAAACTTAAGCTTTGATTTCTGCACCACCCAACTTGAAAAGTCACCAAGGTCATTTTGCCATATGGTAAAACCTATACTTCTTACTATGATGTGACACAGGCATATCATAATCTGGTTCCTAAACATTTCTCTGGTTCCTGTCTGCCCAGGACCAGCTCACACTGCAGAGCAATTGATTCCTTTAGTCTCACAGGGAACTACTGCCGGAAAAGTCCTCGCATCTCACTGTTGACTGACCACTGGTCTGTCAGATTCAGCATCACTATTACCTCTTGCAGGAACTCTGCTGACACCCCAATGGATGTCCTACATCCTATTTTTGTGTGCTTCCCCAGATCTTAGTGTATGAGCCACTTCATTGTAACGGTCCACTGGTGGACCACATTATTACTTACCTACTACATTATCACTGCCTCCAACTCAGGGACCATGTCTTATTTTTGCTTGCACCTCTAGTTGTTAGAAGAGTTATGAGCACATGAGCACAAAGGTGATGAGCTTTATTTTGGTGTTGAACAAATATATGCAACTCATTGTGTGGCCTGCAAAGATATTCTTATTCCATGCTTTGTCCCATTCAGACTTTGCCCTCATGGTTTAAAACTATAGTTTTAAATATAAATGCATATACACACATTTAAATTAAAACTCTAGGCAGAATAATAATTGGGAACAGCAATGATAAGGCTGATTAGCATGAAAATTACAAAGGATGCTAGAGTCCCAGGACCGCAAAAGGATTCATTAATGCCAATGTTTGGCAAAGGTGGTCAAATATAAAGCAGCTCAAAGCTTAAAATTTTGACCTCAGAGCTTAAAATTCAACCCCTGGAGATTGATACTTTCAGGTTGAACATGACTCACATCCAAGAATTCTTTATAAATAATGTGAATACTCTTAGGAGACAAGCCACATTATGTCTTCAGATTATCTTAGTGCCAATTAGCTTCTAGAATCACTTTTTCCTGTCACAGGAACCCTGGGAAGGGGGTTGAATCTAGAGAGGTTAAAACAGAAGCAAACTCTACCACCTTCATTATTGTATACAGATGTTGCTACCAGGGATTTATGCTTCCTACACTTTGGTTCTTCCACAGATAGTTTAAATTACAAAAAATAAAGAATGAAAATTGAAGACCAACAAAAGACTGCCATTTTGTTTTAAAGTCATCAAGGTATAATTTAAGCATACTAAATTGCACATGTTTGAAATGTACCATTCAATCAGTTTTGAAATCAGATTTCACCTATAAAACCATCACCACAATCAAGAAATATTTTGATCACCCTCATAAGTTTCCACATGCCCTTTTATACTCCATCCCTCTCTCCACCCCACCCCTAGTAACCATTTGTCTAATTTCTGTCACTCTAGTTTGTACTTTCTAGAATTCTATGTAAATAGAATCATACATTATGTACTCTTTTTTGCAAGGCTTATTTCTCTCAGCATAAGGACTTGAGAATCATCCATATTGTTGCATGTATTAACAAACTTGTTATTTTACAATGTGATGACATCATTTAAACTATTCCTTCTATGATCCTAATCATTTCATAAAAGAAAAGGCATTTTAGGCATCAGAAAGGAGAAAGAATATGTATTCCAAATAAGGACTTTGTTCTCCAGAATCAAAAATTGGCAATCATGTGCTGACAAAGAGTGGGGAACCTTAGACAAAATTATTTAAGCCCCATCACCCAAAACCAGTCCTTCTCCTGGCCTCGAAGGGGGAAACGCTGTCCCTCACAAAGCCCTATACTCCTCCTCATTCAACGAGGGAGAAAAGCAGATCCCTCTTGAGACCTGTTTCCATGGTAACCAGCCAGCAATTGACAATGTGGCGGCAGTTGGGCCTCCTGAAGGGGAAAATCTTCAACTGAGACCAGACCACTGAGAGGCCCCAGAAGGGACAGCTCTTACTCAGACCTCTCAAAGAGGCCCCACGAATCACTGGGCTGTCCCTTTATTAGGAAGAGCCCTGGTGGGTTTCCAAAGAAATGAGCGGAGCAGGGCTCCTCTGAATCAGGCTACTGGATTCACCGGTAATAGACAAGGCAGTGGTGACCTCAGAAAGAGCATGGGCCCAGGTAGACTACCCTTAATGCAATGCAACTTCGAGCAAGTTTGTTCATCTCTCTGAGGTTCAGCTGCCTCTGAAAATTAGGCAATACTGGGGCCTCTGCACTGGACAGCTCTAGAGGGCATCACTGAGGTTCTAGTCTGTGTTTGCCTACCTACATTCCAATAAGCATGTGTTTGCCTTCTACAGAGCCCTGGGGGCTGAAAGAGCAGAGGCAGGTGTCTGCATGTGGTGTTTTAGGCCTGGATGGAGTAGAAGCCAACAACACCGGATAAATATTGCAGATGAATGAGGGACTTAAATCCAGATGCCCCCCCTCCCCCGCCATTCCTCTCCAAGACAGCTATCAGGGAGGCCCCACATTCCAGCATCTGTGGCTCTATGTAAGAGCACGAGTATCAGCCAATGAAGTCACACATTCTTCCTCCATCTGCTCCCACTGTGGTCTATCAGATCTCCAGTTATTAGTGGTTCCACTCAATGATAGCCTGACAGCAAAGTACATTGACTAATAATTAGGTTCTGGTGACAGTCACACCCAGGTTCAAATCCCAGCTCTGCCTGGTTAACTAGATAATGTTGGATGGATTATTTAAGATTCTTAAATTTCAGTTGCTTCATAATAATTTAGTTCATAGAGTTGCTGCAAAAATCATTGTGAAAATATGAATGATATTTAGCAAATTCAGTTGTCCTGGGCAAAGTAGAAACTGTCTTGGGAACTTTCTCTTAATCCTGCCCCAGACTTCCCTTCTGCTGACACAGAGGCTGTGATTAACCCAGTGTAGACCTGTTGCTCTGTTTAATGGTAGGTAGAGTGCAAGGCTGGTGCTCAGGCAACTCTGAGAAACAAAAGGTATACATCATTCTCAGCACTTGTGACACTCAGAACCACCTGTGAAAGTTCATAAAAATGCAAATGACATTTTGGAGAGCCTAATTTAGTAGGTTCATTTAGGACAGAGTTATCTATTGGATTATTTGTGTTGTTTTGTTTTCAAAGATCCCCCAGGTGACCCTGGTATGTAGCCTACATTGAATACTATTGGTCTAGAGCAGGGGTTGGCAAACTTTTCCTGTGAAGAGCCAGATAGTAAATATTTGCATTCTCCATCACATATTCATTTGCTTTTTTTAAAAATAACTTTAAAAATTTTAAAACCATTCTTAGGTGTGGGCTGTATAAAAAACAGGCCATGGCCCATAGGACACAGCTTGTCGACTCCTGCTCAAGAGATCTTAGCCCTGTAGTTTCCATGATTTAATACATTTTTTGGTTTGACCCAGAATCCAATGACCACATTGAACCACATTCCCTTTGGCCAACTTGGTGATCCTCCACCCTTTGTCTGCCCGCCTCACTCTACACTTCTACAAGCTACGGTGGGGCTGCACTGCAGCTGAGAGCAAGCACTCCCTGAGGGCTGCAGAGTGAGGAGTGTTGGCAGAGCAGTCGGGCTCCCATCAGAACACTGTAAATCAGCACCATGCTGAGCTCAAGCATGGATATATGCTGATGTTGCCAGAGCATCATCATTTACAAGCATTTATTGAGTACCCTTCATCTAATTCATCCTGCAGAAACTAGAAATTGCTGCACTTGCACGCAATAAACTTTTGGCAGTTAGCCTCGTGAATTGGGACTCTGTACCATTCCTGAGTGGAAGACCTTTCTGATGGGTGAACACAGGGCCTGCAGTCACTGTATTTGCTTTAACACAGCCTACTCTGCAGAGCCACTGATGGAAACATTATACAACCTGTCATGGCAAACTTCTGACCCTCTTCCCAACGCGCAGGTGGGATATATAGAGCAGCCACTTCAGGGCTAAGACACATGCTCCAGAATGGAAACTTAAGTCCCTCACAGCCTATTTATTGCTCTTTAGCTTCTGTGCTGTAGGACTAGAGCTGGGCACCTTTCAGATCCTCCCCTGCCGAAGCAGAATGCACAGGAGGCAGTTTCTGAGCAGCTCCTTTTGGGAGCTGGAGTGCTGAAGATCAGCTCCTTCATCTCTTTGGAATTTTGGTGTCCCACTCAGTTTGCAAGTCTCACCTCATTCCTAAAGTACTGTCCTTTGAAGAAATGGTGTTTCAAATGACAACTCCACCTGAAGCTCATATTAATCATGGGAGACCCCTTCTCTGTGTCATTCAATAGAGACATTTTCATTTACCAGAACCCTTAGGAAGCAGATTGTTTGGAAAAGTGGTTTGTGGAAGGGGCAATGAATATGGTTGGGAGAGTTTGGTGTGAGACAAGGCAAAGAATTAAGTGGTTTCTCCTCTGAGGAAGGGAGGAGGAAGAGAAAAGAGGAGGAGATGCATGTATTCAGGAAGGTAGTGAGCCACATGCCCTCCCTGTGGTTTCTCTCCTGACTCTTCCAATTCTTAATGATGTTATGAAATTCATAAAATGCTTGTGTGTAAATAAATTTTTGGTGGAAACAGTGAAAAGACTGAATTTCATGCTGAGATTAATATAGGGCAGAACAGAGCTAGAACAGCATAGGAGAATGAGCAAATGGGGAAACTGAGAAAACAGAGAGTTAAGACCTAAGACCTTTCCAAAGTTATGGACAGTGCTTGAGACTTTCTCCAGATAATGTAATTAGCTTGTGTTTAAAGTTAATTAAATCCCCATTTAATGCTGTTCTTTATGTGTATTATTATTAATTTCATAAGGGTTCCATCTGACTCCTGGGTTATATCTCGTTGTCCTAGATGGCACATTTTAGTACAAGAGTAAGTGGTAGATGTATTTCTTGTTATTTGAAAAAGAAATCAATAACCAGTTTGCAATGGCTTTAATAGAAATTCAACGACTAACATAAGGTTTTACTTTATCAAGAACTGGGATATTGTCAACAGATATCCAAGAAAGTAACTGATTCAAATCCAATTGTCAAAACATTCACGGGGCACTCATTGCATTTAAAAGAGTGCGTAAGATGCTGGGAAGATAAAGAGAAATAAGATGCACACTCCCTTCTTGGCAGAAATGTCATCAAACAGCATGAGCATGGGACCAGAGGAGTGAGTCCACCATACATTATACAGAGACAAACATGGCAAATGTCACATGAGTTACTCAGTGGTAAGTAATTGAAATAGGACCCCTGGGGCTTGTGCCACTACACTGTTGATGCTGGAGACCCCAAAACTACAGCTTACCAAGTGGAAGCTTACATCCCTTTAGTGGACAGCCCCACGGCTTCCAGCCTGAAATAAGCTAGTACAATGGGCAGAATGATCAGGAAGGGTTTGTGAGGATTTACCACACCCAGGCTCCAAATCACCTCTTGAGGAATCACTCCTGGAGGACTCCCAGTCATCTTTCAAAACAGCTTTTAGGAAAAACCAAAAGATACATTTTTCCAAGAGCCTGATGTCCTAGTGGCCAGGCAGAGCAACCTGGGAATTGCCTTAGAAGGGAGACGTAGCCTTGGGTGAGAAGTAGGGGTGAGGAGAGGTGAGTTAAGCCTGTGTAGGACATAGAGTGAACGAAACAGTAGCAAGGTGAGAATCAGAAGTGGTTGCTCCCAGTCAAATTTAATTCTCCCCTACAAGAAGTACTTGATCAATGCAGCGTCCAGTAGCACATAGGATATATTCAATGAATATTTGTTTAAAGGATACACAAATATAGAAATCAGGTCTAAAATCATCACTTGAGAAACACAGCATGCTATTCACTCCTAAAAGCCAAATTATATTTATGGTATCACTTTAAAAGTTGATGGCAGTAATGCTACTGAGACCATTTCCCCTGGGAGAGAAGTTCTGAGGATTCTGAAAACTTGGAAGAAGAGGCAGGCAAGACCAGAGATTGTGATAAGGCAAGTGATTAACTGAGGAGCTGTGTGGGGTGAAAAAGAAAATCTCAACGTAGCCAAGGTTCAAAGATAACAGAAACTGTTCACCAAATGAAAGGTGACTGTGAGCAGACCGTCAGTGATTTCAGGGAAAGCTCAGGGACAGAAGAGGTAGCCTCGGGCAGTGCTTTCAGGTGAAGACCTCAGGGAATTCAACTAGTTTAGGCGGCCCCCAAATCCCATGGGAACCTGGCTTATTTATGGGAAACCTGAACAAGAAAGATTTCGTAGCTCTCAAAACTAGGCATAGAGAAAAAATACACCAATAAACACAGGAAAATATCAAATGTCCTGGGTATGTCAATTCCCAAGAAATGTATTTTCAGGTGTGCTGTGGAATTCAGATTCATAAAAGTGTGTTAAGGAATGAAAATGTTGTTGTTGGTGGTGATGGTGGTAGAAAGGGAAAAAAAGTAAGAATTGCAATTCTTTTTTTTAACATATAAGGAACCAAAATCCAGAAAGATAAGATGGCTGTCTCGAGGTCCCACACCTAATTAGCAGGAAGTCTTTCTTTACAGCGGCATATAATATATCACCAGCTGACATGTTATATATTCTCCTACTAGGATTACATTTCTATTAAAATGGAGACTTTGTCTGTTTGTTCACAGCTATATCCCCAGCACCTAGAATAGCACCTGGCACAAAGTAGGTGCTCAATGAAAAAGTGTTAAATGAGAGAATGATTGAAATCTCTAAACCCATGCCCCAATGCTCTCTAGACTACATCACCCTGCTTCCTAAACCTAAGGGCCTTGGACCACTCACACCAATGAGTATTTATGATATTCACACCATTGTGCTAGGTTGCTTGGTGGGAAGAGGGGGTGTTATCAGTGAGGGCTCTTTCAGAAGCAAGATGCAGAAATCCAACTGAAATCATCTTAAACATAAAATGGGTGCAGGAGATTGGAGAGATTTGTTGGTTCATATAACTGGAAAGTTCAAGGGTAATACCTGCAGGAATGGCTTGAACTAGGGGCACAAAAGAGGTTACTGAAGTTAATTACACTCTGTCACTCCAATCTCCTTTTTTTGTCTGCATTGGCTTCACTATTGGTCAAGATTTCTCTTGACTATAGTCCTGGTATAGCTTACTTACTCCTTACTTAGCAGTGGAAAGAAAATTCCTCTATCCCAACAGTTCAAGCAAAACTCTCAGTAGGGGTCCTATTGGTTCAGCCTAGATGATGCACCCATTTACAGTGAGTTACACTGACCAATGGGGTGCACTAATTTGCTTAACCAGGTTTGGGTTCTGTGTTCACTTATGGAGCCTGGGATGGGGTCATCCCTACCCAAACTACATGGGCTGAAACAAAAGTAATTCCCTAAAGAGAATTAGGGTACTGCTCTAAAAGAAGAGATGCTGTGAAGCTAAAGAGCATACATATTCCCACCCCAAACTGGGGCTGAGCATCAAAGCAATAAGAAAAATCCCTAAATTTCAGGAGCTTAGTTTTTGTTGGAGGGGAGAAAAAAATCACAAATCAATTTGTAAATAACATAAAGTAGCATTTGATTAAGACCAAGTCTGAACTTGCACTTCTAACATGAGCATGTTATACTCTATAAAACTGTACTGCTAACTTCTGAAGGTTCAACTTATCTTTGATATGAAATTTTGTGCTCTTTACATTGACACCCCTAAACCACTTGTGACTTGACCTTTTATATCCCCTCCCCATGCCACCTTCTAAGCTATCAGTGCGGCACTGCCATGCAGTCAACAGATCTGGTTTGGCCTTCTTCCCATCTTTCGAGCAATTATGTTCATGGAACTAGCCACTACTTTATTGGGCTTGGCCTTTTTAAAATACAAACTAATAAAAGATGAAAAAGAAAGCACAAAAAATGGTTATAAAAATGTATTTCTCATAAACTTAGGGAAGTTCAAGCATGAGCATTTTGTGTGTGGAAAAAGCAGCAAATCTTGCTCAGCTGAATGTGCATCGTAGCCCTTTTGACTGAGAGTTCAAAAGTAAGAGTAAAAAATTAAAGAATATACACCAAGCTCTACAAATAATATTTTAATTCTCCTAAGTCTGCCTATTGCACCTGTTCTTTTATAGACATTTCAGGATTCTGTTATATATGAAAGCAGAGAACTGCCTATCTGTGCAACAGAGTGTAAGTGCTATAAGGGATTCTTAAACTTTCAATATCCACAGTCTTTGCTATATTTGCATAGCTTCTCTACTGTTCTTAGTATTTCCCATTAGCTCTCTTTTTTCCTTAAATACATTTATTTTTAAAGGAATATCTGTAACACAAACATAAATGAAACCCTGGTATCCCTTGCCATAAATAGACGGTAGGTGAAAAATCAAACAATGTTATTAAATTCTAGCTAGACACTGTTTGCTGGCAAGGCATTAAGCCCAAGGCAGACTTGCTCTTTATTAAAAAAAAAAAAAAAGAAAGAAAGTGACTAGCAAGTATTGGAGAATTGCTAAAGACATGTTAGAGCCAAACTTCAATTTTATTCTTGATTTAAACTTAGGGATTGAAGGAAAATTGAAAAGGCAATAACTTCCTCACTATGGGTATTATTTAATGCCTTGCCCATGTGCTACCTCAAATTATCACATACCACCCATGATAGGTGACTGGGGAAAGCGCAGGCCAGAGGAGAGGAGGCCATAAGGGGAGAGGTGAACCAGGTTGGTGAAGACTTCCTGGAGGCAGTGGTACTTGAGCTTGGGACCGTTTGACCAATCTGCTGTGGGAAATCTTCCCAACCCGAGAGTCCTCAGGGCCAGAGTGTTCACTTAGTATAGAACGGAGCAGGGAACCTTTGTTCCATCACCCTTCAATCTTTTATGCTTTTTATATTTCTTTTCTTTTCTCTTATCTTTATTTCATTTTACCTCATTTCATTTCATTTTTATGTCAGTGGCTTTTCACTCCACTTAGCATTCATCTCCTAGAATTCTTTTTGCTCAATGGTGCTGTTATCACCAGGATGCAATACAGAGTTCGCATCCCACCATCGTCCCCGCAGGACAAAGCCAGCCAAAGGAGAAGCTAGTTGCAAAGCTGAGGGTCGAATTGCACCTCAGGTGGAGCCACCAGGAACTCACAAACACCGCGAACACCCTGCGTGACAGGATCTCTTTGACTAGACAGAATGTATCCTGAATGCCCACAGAGAGTGGGCTGCTGATAAATTCCCTGTTACCTCACCCCAGTTCCTCATGATGGGCCCGAAACCTCTCTTTACCAGTTATAAAGAAAACACACTTTACAAAAAGGCGGTTCATGTATGAACATATTGGCTAGAATAACACATCTTAGGGCTAAACGCATCATTGTAAATGGAATCATTTTCTATCTCCATATACGGTAAACATTTTTTTAAAAGGCACATGCACAGAAATTATGGGAACTGAACCGGAGAGTGAGCCCTTTAGCTTACACTCTGGTGTAGCACATTTTCTTTCTTAATTTTGTTCTTAAGAAAAACTTCTTAATTTTTTTCTTAATCTAAAAAAGAGAAGCTAACAACAAAGCATTGTATTTGGACAAATAGAAATACATTCACCATATCTTAAGTTATTTGTCATCAACAAGATGTTTTTTTGATTTAAAAATGTTTTGTATGATGATATACAATTGAATATTAGATACACTGAGTCACACCATCATAAATTTTTAAGAGCTCACCTCCCAATATCTAATCAATCACAAAGTCCTGTTTCTTCTACCATCAAAATACATCTGGAATTTTTATCGGAATAAATAAAAATACATAAATTTTATTTATGGGAATCCTCATCTGCACCACCAATGTCCTCTCTCATTAGACACTGGAAAAGCCTCTTCTTTAGTCTCCCTCTTTCCATCATTGTCCTCAAATTGCAGCAAGAGGAATCTTCTAACCCTGTCACTCCCATTATTTATCTTTCAGAGACTCCAGACTGATCTCAGAGTGGAGTCCTATTTCCTTCTGGAAGCCTCCAAAGGCCCTGCATCTTTTGCATCTGTTTCCTCTCCAGCTTCGTCTCTCACCACTTGCTTTCTCTTCTCTCTTATGCCCTGCTGGCTTTGTGTTCTGGCCTGGAGACATGCATTCCAGGTGGTTAGAAGCATGAACTCTGCAGTCAGGCTTGCAAGGGCCAAGTCCTAGCTCCTCAGCTGATTAGCTGCATGATCTTGAGGGCATTACTTAACCTCCCCACTTGCCTCATCAGAAAGACAGGGGCAATAATGGTCCCCATTGTTCAGGTTGTCATTAAGATCGTATGAGTTAAAATAACTTAGAGCAAGGGTGAGCAAGCCAAAAGGTCTTAGGGCCTTTTAAGATTTTATTCTCTCTGGGAAAGGGACACTCTTTCTCCATTTCCTTCCTACGTGGCAAATCCTCACTATCCATCAAATCCTATCACTTATGGGCTGAACTGTGTCCCCTTAAATTTCATATATTGAAGCCCTAACCCCCAGTACCTCAGAATGTGACTGTATTTAAAGATAGAGTCTTTAAAGAGGTGACTCAGTTGAGATGAAGCCATTAGTGTGGGCTCTAATCCAATCTGGTGTCCTCATGAGAAGAGGAAATTTGAACACACAGAAGAAAGACCAAGTGAAGACATGACAACAGAGCAGTCATCTGGAAGCCAAGAAGAAGCCCCAGAACACATCAAAGGGGCAATACCGTGATCTTGGACTTCCAGCCTCCAAAACTGTAAGAAAATAAATCTCTGTTGGTTAAGCCACCCAGTGTGGCATTTTATTATTTCAGCACCAGCAAATTAATACAGCTTTGCAGATTTTGGACTTACCAAGCTTTTGCAATCAGGTGAGTCAATTTTTAAAAATATTTCTCTCTGATAGATGGATAGATGTAGACAGATAGAAATAGGTAGATATTTAGGTATAGTTATCTATATAGAGGTATATATATATAACACACATACATACTACTCTGCACTCATGCGATTGATTGGTTACATCTGTAACCATGTGGTTACCATTCACCTCGCCCATCATATCCTAGTGACATCCTAAAGTGAAGGGCCACCTCTGTTGTTCAGTACTGCACCACAAGAAATGATCATGATAAATCAGTGTTAGCAGAATAAACATGGAGGACCCACAGTGGAGTCTAAGTTTTTAGCATCTCGCTCTTACAATCCCCAAGAAAATAGAAAGAACATATCTTTGTACAGATGATTAATATATTTACCAGGATGATTGATATATTCATCCACGCATCTGTTGTTTTAAGTCAATATTTTACAGAGTTTGTATATTCAATGGGAGAAAATTTTTACTCCAAATCCCCTATTATTATGGCTCCTTGAACCATAATGTCATGCAGGTACATTCAATATAAATGTGAGTGGGTGAGAGATGGAGCAACTGTGATTGACAGCAGTGACAATAGACTTTGGAGCAAGAAGCAAGAAGCAGGCAGGGGGTGAAGGGAAGTTTGCTGACTGGATTCTATAATTCTATATTTAATATTTCCAGGCAAGTAAATTCTGTCACTTCTGTGAGACTTAGCTTTGCTTCAGGGTATGACATTTCAGCCATGAATATTTTTTTCAGTATTTTTGCATCTTGGACTACAAACTCCTGGTTCTTAAGTAAAAACGATGCTCTATTTATATTCTTATGCATGAGGTAACCTCATGGCACAGGGGAAAATGTACTGATGCGGCCATCAATGAAGAGTAGTTCAGCTATCACTAACTGTGGGCATTTCGTGGATACCTTCTTTCTCATTACCCCTGCTTCCTCAACTCTAAAATGTCTGCTACAATGATGGGGTGACTTAGGTACTTCTAAAGACCCCCTCGAGCAATGGTAACTTATGACTGAATAATCAACTCACCTGGCAGGTAAGGCGTCCAAGATGATCGGTGGCTTCCATATCAAAGGGGAGGGTCTATTTATCGTGACCTGGCTGGGAGGCACTTCTTTAATTGACAGAGTGAGGTCATTTGATTGGCAGCCCTAGCTGTACACCCATTCCTCTCGGTGCAGATGTCTCTTCCCAAAATGCACAGAGAAAAGTCCATGGGGAGAAGGGCAAAACCACAATTCTATTTTAATGAGATTATGGTGAGGTGTGGTTTGGGGAGTTCTTAGTTTTGTTTGATTGTACCTGTGTTGGGACTGGATGGGGCTGGTTTGGCCTGGTCCTGAGAGGCAAAAAGTTATCTCCCTTTTAAAGCCTTTGCTGTCTTCCTGTGGGACCCCCAGCCTGGGTAGTGTGGGTGGTTTTTCCCTTGAATTGTATCTGGGCGGCCTCTTCTTTGGGCCTTATCTTCCCCGGCTGTTCATGTCTATCTTTCTAACAGAGGTATGGGGTGTGTAGGTGGGGCAGGGAATGGCGGTAGTCAGTGTGAAGGCAAAAATATCCAGCCACACCGAGCTCCTCACTGCTCCCTGATCTTTATTGTCTGTCAGTTCAATCACTGCTTCCATCTGGAAGTTCTGTCCTTCATCTCTGTTGATCTACATCCCACCCATCTTTCAATGCCTGAGTGAAATACCATCCCTTCCAAGAAGACTTCTCTGATGTCCCTCAATACGAACTCAGCTCTCTCTAATCACCTGAACATCCAGAGACAGCCTGAATGACCATCCTTCCATGACAACTTCAGTGGTGGGTCACCCTATGCAGACACATGAAACTGAGCCCTGTGAGGCATTCAGTAAATAACAGTACTGGCAAAAAAGGCTGAAAATAATTTATGTCATTAGTACCTGCTCTTGAGAAAGTACAAAATGAAGGAAGCCACATGGACTACCAACAATTCATTTTTTTTTTAAATTCTCCTTTCTCGTCTTTCTTAGGTTCAGTACTTCTCATACCAACCAGTTTCTACCAAAAATATATCCAGTCTGATTCTTTATCCTCTCTGGTCACTTTTCTCTGCTTCAATAAGTTCCCTCTTATTTTTCAGCATAATAATGGAGGAATGAGGGAAAAGGAGTGCAAATATGCATGTATTTTCCCCATGACACACAAGAGAGTTTGTGTTACCAGTATCTTATCTTCCTTATTAGGCCTGCAATTAATGTTTAAGGCAGGTTCCCAGTCTGACTTTTAAAACTTCTACCAGCAAAAAAACTCTCCCCAAAACATAAGAATATTCTCTCCCTGTGAAGAATTCGCCCTTTTCTAACCTCCTTTCATCCCCATTATTGTTCAATCAATTATTTAGTTTTTATTGAACATGGATGTGACAAAGCACAGAGAGGGAATTTTTTACTCAGGTTCAGAAGTCCTCTGGTTTTCTCCATGGGATATTGTGATTTATACTAACAAATACACATTTGGTCTTTAACTTGTTCCTGGCGCACAGCTCCTAAAACTCTTGGAATTTCCTAACTGATGAAGCTACATAGGTGTCTTTTGTTATGTTAATGAGTGACTTTTGGAAAGCCCCTAAGTCACCTAAGGATGGTAGCAGGTTGCCAGTGGAGCCAACATTAAAGGAATGTTCAATCTCAAGTTGTGCCCCACTGCATCAGAGGAAGGGAGAGGGGCTGGAGATTGAGCTCCCTCCTCAATGGGCAATGATTTAATCAATCATGTCTGTATAATGAAACCTCCATAAAAACCTCAAAGGATAGGTTTTGGAGAGCTTCCAGACGGGTGAACACATTGAGATTTGGAGAAAGTGGCATGCATAAACAGGGCATGGAAACTCTGCTCTTTCTCCCCATACCTTGCCTTATGCATCTCTTTCATCTGGTTTTCCCTGAATTATATTCTCTTATGATAAACCAGTAATTTGGTAGGTCAAATGTTTCTCTGAGTTTTGTGAGCCACTCTAGCAAATTAATCAAACTCATGGTAGAAGTTATTGGAAGCTCAAATCTGTAGCCAATTGGTCAGAAGCCCAGATGGCAGCCTGGACTTGCAATTGGCATCTGAAGTTGGGAGTGAAGACAGTCTTGTAGGACTGAGCCATTAACCTGTGGAATTTGATGCTATTTCCAGGTCAACAGTGTCAGAATTGAGTTGAATTGTGTAACACCAGTTGGTGTCAGAGAATTGCTTGGTAGTGTGGGGACAACCTCCACACATTGGTGATCAGAATCAGAATCATTAGTCTCCAAATATAAAATTAAAATTTCAAAGGAGAAACCTTAGGGAAGACCTTCAACCATGCTTCTCAACCTTGGTAGTGTGCTGCAGGATTGATTAGAAATGGGAGCTAATGAGGTCAAAGTCTCTGTATAGTTCAGTTAGGTTTTACACAAGGGAAAAGTCTTTTCTTCAATACCCAGTCTGTGTTTTGGGGATTCTCCTCGAAATCTTAAAAATTCAGGTCACTGATCAGAAAAAAAATCAGACAAGTATTAGTACATGCCTTAGGATAAAAACAAATCCTAACCTCTGGAAAAGCAGCCCAGCAGGAGACCCCAGAGCAGGCAGGTCAACAGATCATCTCTGTATACAAAGCAGAGCATATTTCTGATTCAGGACCTCAGAACTCCCTGGAAGGGGCCAGATATCAGACCCATGAATAAAGCTACTACATAAACACAGGAAAAACTGTTGACCCATAGTTTAAGAAGGAGTTAAAGGTATTTCCTTGAGAATTGAGCAAGCAATAAATCTTCTCATTCACTAGAATGACCCATGTTCTCTCACCCTTGCCATCTATGTAATTTTTCTCATCCAGTATAAAAAGAATTATCAAAACTTATGCTAGAAATATTATTAAGAGCTGGCTTGCCTGTTTCAAAATTGCTCCCATGAGGAATCTACACAGCAATTCAGGATAGACTATGAATGTGATTGGATTAATTAGAACACATCAGAAAAATTTCAAGTGGGTGAAATAAAATTCTGATGGAAATTATTCCCAGGAATGCTTTTAATATATCAGAGTTACCATATGAGTATTGAGATAGTGTGATAATTTGCTAAATGGCCTGGAAGTGTTCATAGTAAATTGGTACATAGCTATAAACACATCTAACCTATTCACTATTTAATTCTTAAATACCTATATAGGATCTAATATAAGGTGACCAAGTTTAGGTGCAAGGAACATGGTGGTGAACAAGCAGACAAAATCTGATGCTTACGGGTGTACATTCTAGACAGAGACAGGAAATATGTTCACATTGTCAAGATGATAATAAGTGGTATGAAGAAAAATAAATCAGGATATAAAGACAGGAAGGGACAACAGTTAGGGTGGGATGGTTGTTTTAAATAGAATAGTCCAAAAGGTTTCTCAAGGAAGTTTCATTTTAACAGAAACCTGAATAACAGAGAGGAAAGCTATGAGAGAGCTGGAGAAAATGTCCCAGATACATGCAAAAGTCTGGGAGTGGTAATGAACTTAGAGATCTAGGGTGGTTTCATGGAAATGGATGAGTAAAACAGGTACTGTGGGACAAAAATAGACCTTTGGAAAGGAGGAAAACAACAGCATGACATGCCAACAGATTGGATGGATCATTCTGGTAGATGCTGGACTCACCAAAAATCATGTGATTCTGGGAGAGACCTACTAAGTTGTTTAAATTGCCAATGAATGGGATGTGGAGTGGCTCAGACATTAACATATGACTGTATCAAATAGGGGTAGTAGTAAAATAGTCTGAGAGCATTCATCTCAAGGGAACTGGCTTTAGAGAAGAGGAGTCAGGAAATGATCTAGAAAGAGCAACGAGAAGAGGGAAATCATCCAGGCTTTGGTCCAAGATTACGGGAAGCAATGTCCTCAAAGGGTAGCCGGGTCCTAGAGCACAGTCCTGAAGAGAAGTTCAAAGAACAGGGTGCAGAAGACTTTTTTGGTGATCATGAATCTCATACTGCACAGGTAAAAAGGTTTAGGGGTTGAAAGAGCAGTGAGAAGTGAAAACAAAGTTGGGGCCATACTGAGTCATATGTAGTTTGGGGGCATTAAAAGTTACAAATGTGTTAGAATTCCATAATCTTCTATCTCAAGATAATAGAAAAGGTTAGAATGGATAATAATAAAGAGCCATTGGGGATGAGTTGTCTGGGACGGCTCAGGATGGCGGCGTGAGTAGGGCAGCGGAAATCTCCTTCCAAAACCATATATATTTTTGAAAATACAACAAATACAACTATTACTAAAAGAGAGACCAGAAGATACAGTACAACCACCAGGCTATATCTACATGTGCGAGAACTCAGCATCTCATGAAAAGGGTAAGATACAAAACTGCGACCCGGCGGGACACGAGCACTGCCCCTACCCCAGCTCACTGGCAGGAGGAAAAGAATCAGAGTGGGGAGGGAGTGGAAGCACAGGACTGCTAAATAACCAGCACTAGTAATCTGCACCAGGAGCACAGATACACAATGCATGGTGTACTGGATATTAGAGAAACAGAAAAGTAAAATCCGAGATGGAGACTGCTAGCAGGTCCCCACATCTGGCTCCCCTAGGACAAAAGAGAAGTGGGCACTTTTAAAAGTCTTAAAGGGACAAGGGCTTAATAGCTGGACAAAATCATCCTGGCACACTCAGCCCAGAAGGCTGGGAATCATAAGAAACTTCAGGGGCCCTAATCCCCTGGGTTGCAACACAGCTCTGAAGCCCCTCATGGTGATAAGCAGCCTGCCGTTCATTTACCCCCACCAGCGCTGCAAGCAAACCAGCTGACCCGCCACTGTTGCAGAACAGCTGGGGAGGAGCCCCACCCACAGCAACACACAGAGTCTCCTCCCAGCACACAGTTAACTGGGCCAGACCCAGAGCCTGCTGCCAGGAGACAGCTGCCCGGCACAGAGAGAGGAAGCAGGGGCAAGGTCCAGAAGGCACAAAAGGGTGCAGTTCCTGCAGGAGAACACACCCAGCATGTCTATGACCCCCCACAGTGCCCTAGGCTATCCCGAGGGCCGCCCCGCCCACAGCAGCTCAAGAGATTAACCCAGAGACTGCTCCCAGTGTGTGGGTAACCAGCACAGGCTGCAGAGAAGGGCAAAGTGACCAGTAAGCAGGAAAGGACTTTGTTATCCCAGGTGACACACACGCCACCTGCTGGCAATCACTTCTATTGCTATGAAAAGGCAAAATAATCTGGTCCAGTCAAAAATCAATCAGACAACCCCAGAGAGAGGGTCTGGTGAGATAGATATAACCAATCTTCCTGAAAAAGAATTCATAAGTCATAACCATGCTGATGGACCTGCGGAGAAATATGCAAGAGCTAAGGGATGAAGTCCGGAGGGAGATAACAGAAATGAAACAATCAATAGGAGGACTTATGAGCAGACTGGATGAGGTGCAAGAGACTGTTAATGGAATAGAAATCAGAGAACAAGAATACAGAGAAGCTGAGGCAAAGAGAGATAAAAGGATCTCTAGGAATGAAAGAATATTAAGAGAACTGTGTGACCAATACAATTGGAACAATATTTGCATTATAGGGGTACCAGAAGAAGAAGAGAGAGAAAAAGAGGTAGAAAATGTCTTTGAAGAAATAATTGCTGAAAACTTCCCCAAGCTGGGGAAGGAAATAGTCTCTCACACCATGGAAGCCAACAGATCACCCAACACAAGGGACCCAAAAAGGGCAACAACAAGACATATAATAATTAAAATGGCAAAGATCAAAGACAAGTACAGGGTATTAAAGGCAACCAGAGAGAGAAAAAAAGATCACCTACAAAGGAAAACCCATAAGGCTATCATCAGAATTCTCAACAGAAACCTTACAGGTCAGAAGAGAATGGCATGATATATTTAATTCAATGAAACAGAGGGGGTCTTGAACCAAGAATACTGTATCCAGCATGATTATCATTTAAATTTGAAGGACTGATTAAACAATTTCCAGATAGCAAAAGTTGAGGGAATTTGCCTACCACAACCACCTCTACAGGACATTTTAAAGGGACTGCTCTAGATGGAGGTACTCATAAGGCTAAATAGATGTCACCAGAGAAAATAAAATCACAGCAAAGAAAGTAGACCAACCAAATACTAACTAAAGGCAAAAAATAAAATCAGCTATCTACAAAAGTAGTCAAAGAAAACACAAAAGAGTACAGAATAAAACACCTAATATGTAAAGAATGGAGGAGGAAGAATAAGAAGGGAGAGAAATAAAGAATCATCAGACTGTGTATACAATAGTGTAATAAGAGAGTTAAAGTTAGACGGTTAGATAGTAAATAAGCTACCCTTGAATGTTTGCTAACCAGAAATCCAAAGCCTGCAATGGCAATAAGTACATATCTATCGATAATCACCCTAAGTGTAAATGGACTGAATGCACCAATCAAAAGACACAGAGTAATAGAATGGATAAAAAAAAGCAAGACCCATTTATATGCTGCTTACAAGAGACTCACCTCAAACCCAAACACATACACAGACTAAAAGTGAAGGGATGGAAAAGGATATTTCATGCAAACAATAGGGAGGAAAAAGCAGGTGTTGCAGTACTTGTATCAACAAAATAGACTTCAAAACAAAGAAAGTAACAAGAGATAAAGATGGATATTACATAACGATAAAGGGGGAAGTCCAACAAGAGGATATAACCATTATAAATATATATGCACCCAACACAGGAGCACTAACATATGTGAAACAAATACTAACAGAATTAAAGGAGGAAATAGAATGCAATGCATTCATTTTAGGAGACTTCAACACACCACTCACTCCAAAGGACAGATCAACCAGACAGAAAGTAAGTAAGGACACAGAAGCACTGAACCACCCACTAGAACAGATGGTCCTAACAGACATCTACAGAACTCTACATTCAAAAACAACAGGATACACATTCTTCTCAAGTGCACATGGAATGTTTTCCAGAATAGACCATATACTAGGCCACAAAAAGAGCCTCAGTAAATTCAAAAAGATTGAAATTCTACCAACCAAATTTTCAGACCATGAAGGTATAAAACTAGAAATAAATTGTACAAAGAAAACAAAATGGCTCACAAACACATGGAGGCTTAACAACATGCTCCTAAATAATCAATGGATCAATGACCAAATTCGAGCAGAGATCTAGCAATATATGGAGACAAATGACAACAACAGCACAAAGCCCCAAGTAATGTGAGATGCAGTGAAGGCAGTTCTAAGAGGAAAGTATATAGCAATCCAGGCATATTTAAAGAAGGAAGAACAATCCCAAATGAATAGTCAAAAGTCACAATTATTGAAACTGGAAAAAGAGGAACAGATGAGGCCCAAAGTCAGCAGAAGGAGGGACACAATAAAGATAAGCAAAGAAATAAATAAAATTGAGAGGAATAAAACAACAGAAAAAAATCAATGAAACCAAAGCTGGTTCTTTGAGAAAATAAACAAACTACATAAACCCCTAGCCAGAATTATTAAGAGAAAAAGAGAATCTACACACATAAACAGAATCAGAAATGAGAATGGAAAAATCACAACAGGCCCCACAGAAATACAAAGAATTATTAGAGAATACTATGAAAATCTATATGCTAACAAGTGGGATAACCTAGAAGAAATGGACAACTTTCTAGAAAAATACAACCTTCCAACACTGACCCAGGAAGAAACAGAAAATATAAACAGACCAGTTACCAGCAATGAAATTGAATTGGTAATCAAAAAACTACCGAAGAACAAAGCCCCTGGGCAAGATGGATTCACCGCTGAATTTTCTCAGACATATACAGAAGACATAATACCCATTCTCCTTTAAGTTTTCCAAAAAACAGAAGAGGAGGGAATGCTTCCAAACTCATTCTATGAAGCCAGTATCACTCTAATACCAAAACCAGGCAAAGGCCCCACAAAAATAGAAAATTACAGACCAGTATCCCTGATGAACATAGGTGCAAAATACTCAACAAAATATTAGCAAACTGAATTTAAAAATGCATCAAGAGGATTACACACCATGATCAAGTGTAATTCATCTCAGGGATAAAAGAATGGTCCAACATTTGAAAATCCATCAATGTCATTTGCCACATCAACAAAAAGAACGACAAAAAAAACATGATCATCTCCATAGATGCTGAAAAGCATTTGACAAAATTCAACATCCATTCATGATAAAAACTCTCAACAAAATGGGTATAGAGGGCCACTGCCTTAACATAATAAAGGCCATTTTTGACAAACTGCAGCCAACATCATACTTAACAGTGGGAAGCTGAAAGCTTTTCACCTAAGATTGGGAACAAGACAGGGATGCCCACTCTCCCCACTGTTATTCAACATAGTACTGGAGGTCCTAGCCACAGCAATCAGACAAAACAAAGAAATACAAGGTATCCAGATTGGTAAAGAAGAAGTCAAACTGTCACTATTTGTAGATGACATGATATTGTACATAAAAAACCCTAAAGACTGCACTTCAAAACTACTAGAACTAATATCTGAATTCAGCAAAGTTGCAGAATACAAAATTAATACACAGAAATCTTTTGCTTTCCTACACACTAATGATGAACTAGCAGAAAGAAAAATCAGGAAAACAATTGCATCAAAAAGAATAAAATACCTAGGAATAAACCTAACCAAGGAAGTGAAAGACCTATACCCTGAAAACTACAAGACACTCTTATGAGAAATTAAAGAGGTCACTAACAAATGGAAACTCATCCCATGCTCATGGCTAGGAAGAATTATATCATCAAAATGGCCATCCTGCCTAAAGCAATCTACAGATTCAATGCAATCCTTACCAAAATACCAACAGCATTCATCAACAAACTGGAACAATTAATTGTAAAATTCATATGGAACCTCAAAAGACCCCAAAAAGCCAAAGCAATCTTAAGAAGGAGGAATAAAGTAGGGGGATCTCATTTCCCAATTTCAAGCTCTACTACAAAGCCATAGTAATCAAGACAATTTGGTACTGGCACAAGGACAGACCCACAGACCAGTGGAACAGAATAGAGACTCCAGATAGTAACCCAAACATATATGGTCAATTAATATACAATGGAGCAATGGATATACAATGGGGAAATGACAGCCTCTTCAACAGTCGGTGTTGGCAAAACTGGACAGCTACATGTAAGAGAATGTAACTGGATCATAGTCTAACCACATACACAACAGTAAATTCAACATGGATCAAAGACCTGAATGTAAGTAATGAAATCATAAAACTCCTAGAAAATAACATAGGCAAAAATCTCCTGGAAGCAAACATGAGCAACTTCTTCATGAACATATCTCCCCAGACAAGGGAAACAAAAGCAAAAATGAACAAGTGGAACTATATCAAACTAAAAAGCTTCTGTACAGCAAGGGACTCCATCAGTAGTACAAAAAAGGCATCCTACAGTATGGGAAAATATGTTTGTAAATGACATATCTGATAAGGGGGTGACATCCAAAATATACAAGGACCTCATGCACCTCAACAAATAAAAAGCAAATAATCCAATTAAAAAATGGGCAGAGAATCTGAACAGACCCTTCTCCAAAGAAGAAATTCAGAATGCCAAGAGGCACATGAAAAGATGCTCCACATTGCTAATGATCAGAGAAATACAAATTAAAACCACATGAGATATCACCTCACACCAGTTAGGATGGCCATCATCCGAAAGACAAACAACAAATGTTGGTGAGAATGTGGAGAAAGGGGAACCCTCCTACACTACTGGTGGAATGTAAATTAGTTCAACCAATGTGTAAAGCAGTATGGAGGTTCCTCAAAAAGATCAAAATAGAAATACCATTTGACCCAGGAATTTCACTCCTAGGAATTTACCCTAAGAATGCAGAAGCCCAGTTTGAAAAAGACAGATGCACCCCTATGTTTATCGCAGCACTATTTACAATACCCAGGAAATGGAAGCAACCTAAGTGTCCACCAGTAGATGAATGGATAAAGAAGATGTGGTAAATATACTCAATGGAATATTATTCAGCCATAAGAGGAAAACAAATCCTACCATTTGCAACAACATGGATGGAGCTCGAGGGTATTATGCTCAGTGAAATAAGCCAGGTGAAGAAAGACAAGTATCAAATGGTTTCACCCATATGTCGAGTATAATAACAAAGAAAAAACTGAAGGAATAAAATAGCAGCAGATTCACAGAACCCAAGAATGAACTAACAGTTACCAAAGGGAAAGGGACTGAGGAGGATGGGTGGGAAAGGAGGGATAAGGGGGGAAAATGGGCTTTACAATTAGCAGACATAATGTAGGGTGTGGGGCACAGGGAGGGCTGTATAACACAGAGAAGACAAGTAGTGATTCTGTAGCATCTTACTACGCTGATGGACAGTGACTGTAATGGGGTATGGGGTGGGGACTTGGGGATGGGGGGAGTCTAGTAACCATAATTTTGTTCATGTAATTGTAGATGAATGATACCAAAATTAAAAAAAAAAAAAAAAAGAGCCAGTGGGACAGTATACTAAAAAAGATACAGCATTCAAACTTCTTGCATTTTCTTCCTTACTCCTAAGCACAGCATTTAATTGATATCCAGCTTTCAGTTACTCTAACAGAAATTTTAGGGGTTGACATGTTATCTAAATGAACACTGAAATTTCAGATAGTAGCTGCATTTCCAATTGATAGAAGGTTAAGAACTGAAAATTAAAACTGATTCTTACATCCCAAGAGCACATGTCAACTTGGCCAACAGCTTTTCCAAGATGCAGCATAAGGGCTCAATACCCAATTGCACTGACTTTTCTATTTTGGTGAACAGGAGGGAAGAAGGCTCTGTCTTATCAGATAAGATAACATGATGAATGTTCTCAGACTGCAAGTGTCCTCTGTGGATCCTGGAGCTCTAAAAGTTCCTTGACCTAGTTGAAGCCTGAGTAATCAGTCGGAACTCTAGTTGGGTACGTTAATGTGAAATGGGTCATGCTCCCATTTCCTTCAGTGCCTCAAATATATTGTTCAAACAGACCAGCTTAAATTGCAAAGTGAATTGGCTCCTCCAAGCACCCAAAGTTCATGCTTCGCCTTTAAACTTCAAAGGTAATTGTTGACAGTGTATGAGGAGCCCAGGTCCTTATCTCCAGGTGTTTCATTAAGATACTTAGTCCCTCACAGTGGAGTGGGCTGAGCTTAGGCTGCAGTTAGGAAAATACTGACAAAGAGTAGAACAAGCAAAAGGGAAAGAAAGTAGAAATAAAAAACTAATCAATACACCAATGAAGTAATGAGGAAAAGGGGAGAAAAGTAAAATGAGAAGATGCCAAGGGTAGTTTTACAAGGCAGGTGGTACCTGTGTCACAATTCAAGTAATGATTCACTCCATGCTGTGTGTTATTGTGCTTAGACAGAATTATGAGGCTTAGCTCTGAGCACCACTAGAATGGATTCATTAACAAAGAACTTCATGCACTCAGGAACCAGATAGGAGGCCTATTCAGCTTTCTCCTTATGCTTATTGTAATCTGTAAATTCACTGTCAGGAAGAAAGGCTAGAACGACCCATATAATTTCATAGCTAATAGAAGGATAGTTTTGGGGGGTTAGCTGCAGCTATTTTTTACACAGATATGTGCCATGACATCCTCATTTCTGGCTCTCCTATATACACATAGAGAGAGAATGTCTTTTTAGACGATAAATGGTGTTTTCTGTTTTTTCCCACCATTCTCTTTTCCCATTCAAGTATCCTTGCCATGGGTAGGGGCATGGTCAAGGAATTCTAGGAAAGGACTGTGTTAATAAAGACAACAGATATCTCAGCAGTAACTAGTATTTAGAGAAGACTCAAGAAGGCTTTGTGATGACTTAGTACCTCATAAGACAGATCTTAGTGCATCCCTTGGGAGCTGGGGGACCTTGGTTTGAGGCTGGATTTCCTGGCAGCATGGAAGCACAGAAGTTCAGACTCAAGTTATGTTGACTAATTGAAAATACAGAAATAAAACCTCGGAGTGTGATCGTGAGATCCATACCTAATATACAAGTCAGCCTCTCTGCAAATGTATGTAAACATGTACACTCACACACAAACCTCTGCATGTGTGTTACAGCCTAGAAGAGTGCCCTGGACTAGAGACACCAACTGTTAACAGAGGATCCTTTTGAGGACTGAGGGAAAAAAATGCAAGAGCAACATGACGAAAGCAAGTGATAGTTTCTCAAAGAGAGAAGAACACCCAAAGACATTTCAGCTACTCATCTCCATTTATAATCCAGTGCATTCTCGGCAGTTATTACAACGAGGTGTTGAACTTGCCAGGAAGTAAGGGTGGCCTCCAAGCACAGCCAACAATGTGAACAAGAAGAAGTCACGGTTCTTTCAACTGCTTGGAGATGGTGAGAACCCTGCTCTTTCCCTCCTCCTCTCACTTAGCCTTGCTTCATCTCTCCTCTCTTCCACTCCATTCTGTTGTGGCTGTATTAAGGTATGATTTGTACACAAAGGACAGTACATATTTAATGTGCACAATTTGACAAGTTTGAACCTATGCAAACATCTGTGCCACCCCCACCACACTTACAGAAAACAAGACCTATCCAACGCCTCTCAGAGTTTCCTTGTATCCCCCCGGTTTTTGCTGTCACTGTTGCTGTTCTGTGGTAAGAACATTGGCCATGATGTCTTTCCCTTGAACAAATTTTGAAGTGCGTGTTAACCTATTGTCAAATGTAGGTGCTGTGCCTGCCGTACAGCAGATCTCTAGGCTTACTCATGTGAAACTCTCCTTAAAATAATTCAGTGCACTTACAGTGACCACTCCGCTTGGCTGTCCAATATTTTAATTTGAAACATATGTCACATCAAGGGAAACTACTAATCCACTCATTTAATATTGAATGAGCTGGACAACATGAAAGGCACAGGGAGTACAGAGGTAACGAGGCTGAGTCAGTGTCCCTGCTCTGATGCAGATCATATTCTACTAGCAAATCTGGGTTGAAAATTCTGAGTTTGAAATAAGAAACTCCTAGAACAAAAAGTAGGCCTAGGTTGCTGCATCGGACATGTTTGGTCTGTTTGCTGCCAGAACAAGTTTTGCCTTTTATGCTCTAACCAGCATATCCATGGCCTCTGCTCATGTCCTAACCACAGAGGCAGCACTGTTCTTCCGCACAAGAGTGGGCTGACCAGTTGCCTAAGAGGTAGCCTAACTGAAAGAAAAGTCAACTGGACAATCAGGTTCTTTCCATTAAAAATCAAAGTCCAAAAACCTTCACCAGAAGGTAACAGAATAGAAGGCCCCCTGCAGTGGCGCCGAGCCACACTTAGAGCAGAACCCTGAACTGAAGAGCTTTTATCTGCAGTCAAGAACTCTAACTTGGGTGCCAGGCAGCTTCTTTAAAAGGCAGTGTCCAAGTTGGCTTGGTCAGATGATCCTGTAAATTCCATCTGTTCTGATGTAGCAAGAAGTACAAACTTAAAATCAATCAAAAAGAAAGCAAAATATGCATATGACATTTACACACAGAGTAAGTTGTACCTCAGTCCAGAAAATTCTTATCTCCATTTATCAAAATTTAGGAACAACGTGTAAGTATATCTTCTGAGAGAGAGATGCCAATGAAAAAGCTAGGGTGATTATGCTGGTTCATTGTTTTTCCTTTAAAACTGAAGGAAGCAATATATATAAAATAATAAAGGACTTTGATTCAGTTTATACTATTTATAAGAATTTGATAAGACAGTTGTCACTTTTGTTTTATTTAAATAGCACTTACAAAGCACTTACTACATGCCAGGCACTTACCATGTGTTAGGGCTTAACAAACATTCATATTTCATTTTCACAACTGTGCTATTATATATACATAATTATCTTCTCCATTTTATAAAGAAGAAAGCAAAGGCACAGAGAAGTTACAAAATTAGCCCAAGATCACATAGTTAATACATGCCAGAGCTTGGATTCAAACCTGTATCTGAAACTCTATACTATGCAACCCCTTTGCTTATGACAGACTGGGATATCTTTCTGCAGGTGTTCTAAGGGCAAGGATAAATAATATCAACAAAAATCAGGAGAATTTGTTTTTGGGGAAGTGAGGCACTAAACTCAGGTTAGGGAATCTGTTCTTCATGGAAATCTTCTGGGATCACCACAGTGTATTACTATCTGGTTAGATTGCTAGATACACCCCTTGCAATAGATGAGATGCTATCCTAAGATTCCTCTGTGCTCCCAGAGTCTGCTTTTCTATTCATATTCTAAAGTAGGCATTAGCAGATTTGGGAAGGGGTCCGTTGTTCAGTTCTTAAAAAGATTTCAAACTTCTACTGAAATCTTCAAGCTTTGAATCATTTTTCTTTTGTTCATTCTTCTAAGGTTTTTGAGGGATTGCCAACACTTGTCTCTACTTTGACAAAGCTATCCTTGGATATCAGATTAGATAAGATGATGAATTGTACTTAAGACCACATAAGTTAAAAGCCCAGGAGTTTTAGTGGAAAACTTTCTCCAACACAGTTAAATCTTATAGCTTGCAAAGAATGGAGGGGGTTGGGTTTACTGAGAAAATAATCCAATTCATTAATGTCATTGCTGGGGTTACTGAAACCAAGCAACAGGAAGATTTTCTATATTTTTTCCCTCAAAATAAGTCTATACAGCCAGCAGAAATCCTCTAGGTCATGGAAGGAAAACATTTTATTTTCAATGAAAACCAACATTTAGATTATGACCAAGGATAAAATTTCCATGCTTCATAGATTATAAAATGTGTATTTTTTACTTTTTTTGCATCTCTGAAATTTAGGGCATATCATAATCACTGTTGGCCATGGCAGTGATGATTTAGTTGTCATCTGCTCAGGGGCATCAACATGTATAGAGTGGGTGTGTCACTGGTTTACAAGGAAATCCTGGAAACAATAGTTGATTTTCTTAAGCAAAAAGTTTATTACCAATTGGCATAGAACATTCAGCCATTAATAACCCAGATGAAGCATTACCCAAAAGTGAAGATGTTTTAGGAACATCTTGAGAAATGTATTCCACTTATATTTTCCTGTCTATGTATAATGAATGAATTTAAAATAAATCTTTCAATAGGTAAAAATTAAAAATTCCCAGTGAGAAGAAAGCAGAGTACCAGTTTAATTGGCACTGGTTTTCTTGAATGTTTTAAGCATACATAAAATAAAGATCTGACTTCAATCAGTGGTCTCTTAGATTCGATGAAATATGATAATAATCAAGTAATACAACACACCACTTATAAACTGTGGCTTGGAAAGCAGATAACCTGGGAACAAACTGTGAGCTTCACAGTGTATTCTTTTGGTTGATTTTCTCAAATTACTATCTTCTCCACACCTTAGTAGCTCATCTACAAAATTCAGGTGCCTATTTCATAATAGCGATGACTGAATTAGACAATACATAGAAGATACCTATCAGGGAGCATGCAACCATTCAAAATGCAAAGAGCTCTTGATCTTTATCTGCTTTGGCAGAGGCCTTACTACATCCTGTCTTTCTGCCTTTTCCCTTGGAAGGAGGATGTCCTAAGAGAACCATGGGTGTGTTTCTTACCATTTCTGGAAAACCGTTTTCGTGTCCAGAGAAGAGAAAAATTCACTAATAAAGATTTACCACCGAGTTGAGTATTCATGAGCACAGCAACCTTCTCACAGCACTCTGGGACATATATTCATGGCCACAGAGACTCAGGGAAGGTGACCTGGAAGTGGGCGGGTGGGCTGTCAGCACATCATGGGTTGACTATGAACCAATGGGAAGCAAGAGAGAAGGATAAGTCAGATCAATTCCCTCGCATTTCACCATTCGTGGTTCTTCCTCAGAAAAGTCGTGTGTACCAAGCACATTTCCTCCCTGAGGGACCTGTGTTACCGTGTGGCTCAGGGAGAAGCGGTAGCCAGTCCAGAGCCCACCTCCTTGAGCGCTCTGTGCCATTTCCTTCACCCCACCTTCACCGCTGTGGCCTTGCACCACCCAAACTGAGTATCAGCACTTAAGTCCTTGCCTTGCCTCTGCCTTCTGGAGAACTCAGCACAGTCCATGACCACGTGTCGGTTATGATGTACAATTTGTGGGGAGCTCTGGAAACTTAGGTCTGAAGTGTTTCTAGGGTCAGGCATTGTGGTTTAGTCAATGTAGGTGAAATTGTGGAACCAGGTGTCCTAGATTCAGCCTTGACTCTAGTTCCTGTTAGCAGTGTGGCCCTTAGTTCCTCTCCTGGTCTAATGGAAATAATATTATCTGCCTCCCTCATCTTGAAATGCCATCATCAGGATCAGAAGAGAGAAGGTTTGAGCAAGTGATGTGTAGGCCATAAAGCAGCATACACATGATAATTATAGCTATCAAACATGGATTGGGCCCAATGAACTCTGCTTCCTTTTTCTGTCAAAATAAGAACACTGTTAAAAATCTATAAAATTGCAGAAGCCTCAGGTAGATTATGTGTGTTTTTGGCTTTTAGAGAAATAATATCCTACTAGAGAAGGGTCACTAAACTATGACCCACCAGCCAAATTCTGAGGGCAGTCCTCATTTTGCTAACTAAGGATTTATTAGAACTCAACCACACACGCTTTCCTTTACATATTATCCAAAGCTGCTTTCACGTTACTTGGGCAGACTTGAATATTTGCAGATGGAACAGAAACTGGCCTGCAAAGCCTAAAATATTTACTATTTGGCCCTTTAGAGAAAAAGTTTGCCAATGCCTGTCCTGGAGGAAATGCTAGGGACCTTGTGCTTTTCAGCTGACAGTGTGTATCAGAGCTGTGGTCTTCAAACTGGATGAATCTGTAAGCAACCCTCAGAGTCCAAAAGGCAACACTGTCACATTTATTTTTTCTCTCATTCTTTTTCATTTCCATGTTAGAATAGATGTTAGAAAGTACAAAATGCATTAGTATGATTGAACATGTACTTAATTTATAAATAAATACACACATAAGTAATTATATTTGGGGTGAAGAGTCAAAGTATTTTGGCTCTGAGATCTAGCTATGTTACCGCATATAAATGTAGTGATTTTTGCCTGAATTCCTGTATATGATGAGACATTATTTGAATATACCAAAGTATATATATTCATTCCCCTTTGATTAATATTTGGGCTGCTCCCAGTTTTTAACTGCTACAAATAATAATGCAGTGAGCATGTATGATTTGCTTCTCCCAGACCCATGGCTGCTTCACAAAGCTTGGTTGCAGGGACTTATTTTGACCTTCCAGGCTTGAGAACTCTACAGAGCTAGTAAAATCCAAACCCAGACACAACTGGGCCGTTGCTGCGTTATTCTTGGCTGACGGCAGATTGTGCTTTATCTGCCTTGATTACAAATGAATTACACTGAAAATTTTCATGAGTTTCAGAAGACAAAGGGGAAAGAAAGATCTCAGACTTCACTTAGATGGGAATCTACTGGAAGACAAACTCCTACTCTGAGGTGCTTCAGATTCCTCTGCGTCTCACCTGGCCCCAATTGTTCTCTGGCACTGGCCCTCTCCCTGGAGCTTTGGAGGGGATCCCACTTTACCCCCAACCCTCACCCACGCTGGCTGGCTTCTACACCCTCTATACACTTTTCTAGTTACACCTTTTCCTGTCTCGTGTATCTTTGATTCTATGCAGGATTCTGGAAGTCTGGGAATTTGTACTCTGATCTGAATTATTAAAACAGGTGAGTGTTTGTGCATTTAGAAGCAAGATTCACTTTTCAACCATCCCCTATGAAATGAAAAAGAACGTTTCTCAACCATCAGTTACCTGCACGGATAGTCTTTTTACCCTGTTTTGTTTTTTTTTTTCAATTTCTCCATTCCTTAGCTTTCCTCTCTCCCTCTCTTCTTCCCTCTCTCTCTTAATATTATTTACTGGGCTATGTGTCAAGGAACGTTCTAGGGACTGGAGGAGCTAATTCACATCAGGTTTGTGCATGTTGCATTTTTTTCTCCTTGCCTTTTGTCTGAGTTTTAGATTTATTTGACCAAAATCATTTCCATCCTTGGTACCAAAAGTGGAACACTGACTTGACCTTTAGCTACCATGAAGCTGTAAGCTTTGTCAAAGCTTGTTTTAGTCACCACTGGAACCAACACTTAGAATATGGTGTATGGCCAATAATATCAATTGAATAGATGAATGAATGAACAACCAAGCACCAAGGTGGGAGGTAACTATAACCCAACAACTGAGCCATTCAGACTCAGTATGTGGGAGAAGAATCCTAAGTGAGAGATCCCTCAACCATGAAACTTGGGCACTAAAGTATAGAGAGATTGGAGGACCATCTTCACAGTTAGGATTATGTCTTTGTTGTTATTTAGTTGCTAAGGAGACAGAGCAACTATCACATGCAAAATTTTCTCTAGAATGAAACTGACAATAAGAAAAGTCATCTTGAGATTTTGATTCAGAACACCAGAGTTTGAGTCTCATATTCCCCCATTTACTATGAGTCTTTAGACACGAACACTTTACTCTTTTGAGCTTCATTTTGTTTATCCATAAAGCAAATGAAAACACAGTATTTCCCTTAAAGGTTGGTTATGATGATTAAATGATAAAATTATTGTAACCTTGAGTATGACAAGTTTTCAATAAATGTGAGTTTCTCTCTATTTTTCCTTTGTTTCCCTTAGCCAAGATGATTCAGTTACTGGAATGCTGAAAGTAACACTTTAAAGAATGGCTTCATGGTACTTAAAACACCGTTTTTTAGCTAAGTTATGACATATTTGGGGCAGGGGACTTGGAATTAAAAGAGTGGCAATTTGAACAGGAATCTTGGAGAGAGGTTTCTAAAAGTTAAATTAATTTGCTTATCAATGAAAATTATATTTGTCTTCATGTTATAACTTCATAGATGCACAGTATTGCACATTGCACATAGATGTAGATGGTAGAGATATAAGTATACAGATTTTTAAGAGCTTATGTGACTATTACAGGCTGAATTACATTCCCCGCAAAAAGACATGTTGAAGTTCTAACCCTGGACACCAATGAATGCGACTTTGTTTAGAAACAAGGTTTTTGCAGCTGTATTAAGTTAAGATGAGGTCACACAGAATTAGGGTGGACCTTACATCCAATGATGAGTTTCCATATAAGGAGAGAGAAATTTGGAGATACAGAGAAGATGGCCACGTGAAGGCACAGGCAGAGGTTGGAGTTATGCTGTCATAGCCAAGAAACACACGAGGTTCCAGAAGATGAAAGCGAAGAGGAAAGATCTAGCCTTTGGAGGGAGTGTGGCCCTGCTGGCACCTTGATTTTGGACTTCTGGTCTACAGAACTGTCTTAGAATGCATTTGTTGTTTTAAGCCACTCAGTTTGTGGTGATTTATTACAGCGGCCCTCATAAACCAATACAATGAACTACCTGAAGTTTTTACAGTTTCATAAATTGTTAACACTGATCTTGAATTGACTGAAAAGGGCAACAAAATTCTCTGGCCCAGTCCGTATTTGATAGCTGTAATTATCGTTTGTATGCTGCTTTGTGACCTACACATTACTTGCTCAAACCTTCTCTCTTCTGATCCTGATGATGGCATTTCAAGATGAGGGAGGCAGATAATATTATTTCCATTAGACCAGAAGAGGGACTAAGGGCCACACTGCTAACAGGAACTAGAGTCAAGGCTGAATCTAGGACACCTGGTTCCACAATTTCACCTACATTGACTAAACCACATTGCCTGACCCTAGAAACACTTCAGACCTAAGTTTCCAGAGCTCCCCACAAATTGTACATCATAACCGACACATGGTCATGGACTGTGCTGAGTTCTCCAGAAGGCAGAGGCAAGGCAAGGACTTAAGTGCTGATACTCAGTTTGGGTGGTGCAAGGCCACAGCAGTGAAGGTGGGGTGAAGGAAATGGCACAGAGCGCTCAAGGAGGTGGGCTCTGGACTGGCTACCGCTTCTCCCTGAGCCACAGGGTAACACAGCAGGTCCCTCAGGGAGGAAATGTGCTTGGTACACACGACTTTTCTGAGGAAGAACCACGGATGGTGGAAGAGGGAAATGATCTGACTTCTCCAAATGTCAACCAGCTTTGCATGTGTGTGCATTTAAAAAATAAAATTGTAGAATTGAAAAATACAGAAAGGATAATCACAAAAATGTAATAACTATCAATGTATCTACCTTAAGTGCTATATATTTTTTAAGGAAATAAAACAAATAAACATGAAATAGCTTATGCTTTAATCCTGATTTCTTCTTTTGAGACAACCATTCATGAATTGAGTGTATCTAATTCATGTTTAATACTTTTTGTACTACATATATATATATACTTATATGCATTTACTATATATATACACACACACACACTAGTAGGTACATAATGCATAGTATATATATATAGTATATAAAGTGGTATATATGTGTGTGTGTTATATATATGAATGGGAAAACCTCAAACACTCAAATACTGAACAATGGGTACTGGTTAGGTAAATTATAAGTGTGAAATTCTATGCATCAATTTTTAAAACCTGAGGCAGGATTATGCACTCATGGAAAGATGTATGACATTTACTATTAGATGAATCAAAGCAAGTTACTCAACAGCACTTATTGGCTGGTGCCATTTGTATACCACAGTTCTCACACACATAGAATATGTCTAGAAAGCACCTAAGAAACCATTAGCCATGTGAGACTGAGAAAGCAGACCAGAGGGAAACTTTCATTCATCTATTCAATGAATATTAAAAGTTAAGATGCATTACTTTTTTAACTAAAAAATACTAAGAAAAAGCCAGGTCTGCAGCAGCAGTTCTCCCAGTAACAGCCACAGAAGACAGATTCCAGGACTGAGACAGGACGAAAGCTCTGTAGAATGAGAAGGGTGATGGTGCATTTCTAGGAATCAAGAGAAGCTGAATTTGAGTCCTGCTTCTGGCATGAAATATTAGACATCCCTGAGCAAAACAAGCTCCTTTACCTGGCTGGGAGGTTCCTCCTTGATCCCCATTACCCACATACCCTGATTTCTTTTCCCATCTCCCACCAGGGCTTGTAGACCCCAGCCCACTCCACACTGTTTCCTCTCTGCATACCTGTACTAACGCTTGTCCTCCTGCCCGGATGCCTTCCGCCAACTCATTTGCCTGACGCCCCACAGATATGGCCTGGAAGCAGCTGGAGGACCCTCCTCTGTATTCCCAGCACATTTGCTGCATCCTGCGTCCTCCCAGGGGCATTGCCTGGGCACGGTCTTCTCCCCGCTGAACTCTCAGCTCCCAGAGGCCAGCAACTATGGTGGACTGATCTTTATACCTAGCCTCAGGTACGCTTTAGTAAAAGTACTTTTCAACTAAATATTTCCATCGCATCCCAGCCACCTTCCCTATAAAATAAGGAAGCTGAGATATATTTAGTTCAATTCAGAAAGAATGTATCAACACCTACACTATCGCAGGCCCTTTGCATGGCTCTGAAAAGGACAGGGAAGTGGTGCAGCCCTCTGGTGGGAAGGACAACCTAAGGCCCTGAACAGTCCAGTCCTCTGATTCTCCCAAGCGGAATTTTAAAAACATGAGTTCAATTTTGGGCTCTGCCCAGACTTGCTGTGTGATCCTGGGAATATCACTTTGCTCAAGTGGGCAAGTTCCTGGCGGGAAACATCCTGAACAAGGTACCCTGCCCTCACCAGGGTGTGGAGGTGGGGAATGCTATTTTTCCTGATATACAATATACTGTGACAAGGTTTACTGCTCTCTTATCATGCAATCTACATAATTTATCCTTTTAAAATGAGCTATAATCCCCAAAGAGTGCTTCCCTATTGATATCAAACGTCAGAGGGTATTTTTGAGGACAGGGCAGCATCACTGTTATACATTAACCTACACAAATCAATGTATTTCCAAGTTAAGCATGGCCCTAAAAAATCACTAATGGAGTTCAGTGTAGTTTGCTCGTGTGATGTGCAGTCAAGAATCATGCATAATGTAATAGTGCAAATGCTAAAAGCAGCTCCCACAAACTAATTTAATCGTGGTTTAATGGACATAGGGAACTGATCTTCAAAAGAGACTGCCAGTGAGATTCTTGGGGGCATCCCAGCAGCCTGAGAGCAAGCTCCAATATTAGCTTTTGGTTCATTCCCCTTTCCAACTAGTGCATATTAAAGGCAATCCAATATTTTCATTGAAATTATAAATAACTTGTGTCCACTTTCATGGACTCCATAATATAGATGTCTCCATGCATTTGCATAGGTCTCTAGCATTGAAAATTTTGTCTCCATACCTCTTAGTCCCTGTGCATCTACCTCAGTCAAGGACCGCTTGTACACTCTGGAAGATCAGAAAGCTAAGTAGTATCCACAGGCCCCAGGCCATGCCAGAGAGAGAGTGTCTGAACAAAGATCCCGGATGGGAAGCCTGTATACAATCGAAGGGATTAGAATCACACTGCTGTAGCCTGTCTCCCAGGGACCTCCGAAACTCCTAAACATGCCCCTCCCACCTGACATGATCAGAGGAAGAAGAACACTTGTTCATGCAAACACAAGCACATGTGCACGTGCATACACACACATACAGAAGGACTGCTAATTGACTTTCAACTTTGAGAACCAATCTATGGAGAAAACAGAAAATGCAGCTTTGATGGGTAGACAGAATACATAATGTATGGATAAAAGAGCGGCAGCAGAGGGTGGGGCTTGAGATAGAGGGAAGGGTTGAGGTGTTGATATGGCAATTTTAGGAGTCAAGGGAAAGTTGATTAAGTAAACACAGGCTGAACGATGTTATTTAAGAATTAGAATGGCCATTAACAGAATGTAATAATGTAAATTTCAAACACTAGGAGGAGGATATAAAAGGAAGTAGTTGATAGGGGCAAGCTTAATCCTCATCTTCCATGTTGAGGAGTTAATAGATATTGACTGAGTGATAAATTAAAATACGGAGTTGTGGAAATAGTCATCCAAAGAACAAAAAATGGAACACTAAATTGATTTTACCTCTACAGTATAGGACCAGAGGTAGTGAGGATGCTTTTGCATGATTTAATTTGGCTTAATGCATAAAATAATAATTTGATTTTAAAAATTTTGAGTTGGTGCTTCTTGGAAGCTGAGCTGGGAATAGAAGGGATAGAACAATGTAATGTTGCTTTTCCTTAGAAGCATCTGGACTGTTGGTGTAAACTCATGAATTCATGTAGTATGATGCATTATTAATTATGTGTGCAACTGAAAAGATTTTGAAAGTTTATACAATAAACTGTCAACCGTGAATACTTCTAGAGCAATAGTGTCCAACATGCTTTCCATGATAATAGGAATGTTCTCCTTCTGCACTCTTTAGTACAGTAGCCACTAGCCACATGTGACTATTGAGCACTTGAAATGAGGCTAGTCAAGTTGAGGAATTGGATTTTTAATTCTAGTTCACTTTAATTTAAAAAATATAAATATCAACACATAGCAAGTGAATACCACATTGGGTATAGAACAGCTGGAGAATCACGTGAAGGTGTGAAAGACTTTCCTTTTATTGCTTTCTACATTTCTGCATTATTTAAAATTCTTGCAATATGGATATGATATGTTCATAATTTAAAATCCTCAGAACTTTAAAATATGAAACAAAAATGAAGAAACAAGAAAAAGGAAATAAGCATAAAGTACAAAGTAAGAATGCTACAAACTGGGTTAAAATATTCTGAGAAAAACAATTAACTAGATAAATAAATATTATTATTTGGGATGCCTTCAATCTCTGAACTTTTGCATGAATTTCCAGAACAGATATCCTGGCATCATCTTATTCAGCAAGCATGTAAGTTTCAGCTCTCTCCGCTTGCTAATTAC
The DNA here is from genome assembly GCF_030020395.1 of Manis pentadactyla. NCBI lineage: Eukaryota > Metazoa > Chordata > Mammalia > Pholidota > Manidae > Manis > Manis pentadactyla. The sequence goes on from NC_080033.1 coordinate 38,965,010, forward strand.
TACTCTTTGTTCTGTTCTCAGTCTTTCAGAAATGCCCTGACATCTCTCATCTGAGGCATCTTCTCTCCCATTTTCTGTCTTTTTGGTGTAGGTCTAGATGTAGATATAGATATATAGGTACACAGTTTTTATTCCTTCACTTTCACATGAATGAGTGTGTAAATATACGTGGATACCACCAGGCTGTAGGAAATTATGACCCCCACACATGGGATGAGGTCATTAGAAGAACACCTTATCCACACCCAAACACAAAGGCCATTCCCAAACAGTTTCTCCTTCTTTTCTGTTTTTGTTCTTGAAATAACTTTCTTACTATAAAAATATCACATACATGTAGGAAAGAATTCAGAAAATAAGGGTAAATAAATTTCATTTATATTCCTACCACCTAAAACCATGATCTATTAAAATTTTGATATATAAAAATTTGAAAAGGATAAACATGTGTATGTCAAGCTAAATCTAATTAAAGACCAAGTAAATATATATAAAATATATGTATGCAAATGTAATTGCACATTATGTAATTCTATAAATTGTAATTCCACAAGCTAAGAACATTACATATACAATATACAACTTCATAAATAAAGACATGAACAGGATCATAAGGACATAAATAGACCATAATGATTTAAAACGCCATTTTATTTGACTATACATTATGGATCTTTCTATGCCAGCAGGTTTGAAAATAACGTTTAAGTGAGTACCATATTTGCTAGCACTGCTAGAGAATCATGTGGAGGTGTGAAAGATTTTCTTTTAATTCCTTCCTACATTTCTGTATTATTTGAAATTCTTACAATATAAAAATGATGCTTTTTGATAGGTTTAAATATGTATCATTTTTAATTAGTGTAATATTCTCATAGATACAACTTTTTTTTATTACTCTTCTATACTGATGGACATTTAGATTGTTTCCTATAGTTGTGGGTTATTTTGCTTGTTTTTTCTACTGAATTTTTCTGTGATGAATATCATCTTTGTGATATCACTGGGTGAAAGATAAGCACATTTTTAAGGTTTTTGATATTTAATGCCCAAATCCTCAGAAATGTAGCAAGTTACCCTTCCATTGGAGGTCAGTGAGAGTACCATTTCCCGACTCTCTGACCTGTTAGATGTTTTCAGTCTGTGTTTAGGTCAAACTGATAGTTGGAAAAATAATATCTGTTTTTTGTTTCAATTTTGATTTATCCCAATTAGATTATTTCCATTACTAGTGGGAATGAATATCTCTTCATATATATATATATATATATATATATATATATATTGGTTATTCTTATTTCTTCTTTTTTGTTAAAGACCTATGCATGGCTCTGCCTTGGGGGAGTGGCCCACACCCCTACCTACAGCTACCTATTTCACATTGCCTGTCCATTAAGGCTAGTTAAAGGGATTCCACATCCATGGAGTTTTTTCTAGAACTCCTCACCCATAAATAATCTTCTCTTCTAACCTGTGGATATCCTTCTGTAAAACTATCTTTATGGCTATAACAACATTTTAGTTTGTTCTATAGTTCTTTGTATGCCATCTTTCTTCCCCCTACTTTATTTTCCTATGCAGTCAGAAATACTGAAGAGAAGAGAATAAGCAGAAGAGTACATGTCATTTAAAGGCATATTTACTGTGTATCTACTGGTACCTAAATAGATCTACCTATAATTATAAATATCAACTTACTGATTTATGTAGTAGGCCTAGCTCTGTTATGTGCAATAACAAATTAACACTGAATGTCAGCAACTAAACCCAACAAAGATATATTTCTTTATCATG